>NC_064626.1:1090086023-1090730568 GCF_023864275.1 Schistocerca cancellata
ACGGTTCAATCTCCCGTCCGGCCATCCTGATTTAGGTTTTCCGTGATTTCCGTAAATCGCTTCAGGTAAATGCCGGGATGGTACCTTTGTCAGGGCACGGCCGTCTTTCTTCCCCATCCTTTCGTAATCCAATGAGACTGATGACCTCACTGTTTGGTCTCTTTCCCAAACAACCCAACCCTTTTATTGGGCTGTTTGCCAACATTAGTTTCACATTTTGTTTATTGTGCTGACACAAACTGAATGTGAACCAGTCACACACCACTTTGGTCTTAATTCACAAAATTCGGAAAACCCAATTTTCGGTCCATTTTTATTGCAGTACGCAATATCAGACATGGTTATACTTTTTAGTAGGTCAGTTGTTTCTATGTTGACTGAGTGCAAACTTTTTCGTGCAGCATGGTTTTTTCTTACCAAATGTGTTGCAGCATGATCTTTGCAAAAATTCAAATCTTTGTTGGAGTAAAGCTTCATGCTGGAAGCATAGTTGAGCATTTACAGTAGAGTGTAAACCACTCCATCTAGTAAGGAATTCTTGTTCTTCTAAGGAAAGTTCCTTTACAGCTTTTAGTCCTTTTAAGACACTGTGTGTCGTTAAATGGCACGGGGAATCAGTATTTCCAAAGCTGCATACATTAACTTGATCTTGCTTTTCCATTTTAGCAACAACTTGATATGCCTGAGGCACTAAAATCAAATTTTTGAGTCCCAAATAAAGAAAAGAAATAAAATTAATAAGCATTCAGCTTCACAAAAATTATGTAGCAGTCTCTAGAACAGTTAAATGGTTAAATTTAGCAATGAACCTGTCTCAAACAGGTTTAAAATCACCAAATAAACAGCAAAATGAATATTTAAACACTGCAGACATAATCAACAAAATTTCACATTTAAAGTGCAATTTTTGCACCTTACCCAAAGACACACCAAAATGAAAAATAAGTTTTTCTAACAGAATGAAATGTGCTCTGTTGAATGGTATTAATGAATGTAATGTGGTAGGTGTCCATTTTAAGAAACATGACTTTGAACACGAGTGTATTTTGATACATTCATGTTTTTTAGCAAATTTGCAGGGTGGTAGCACAGTAATTAAACACAGGCCAGGCCCAAATTTTTGATGTACTAAACATCCAGACAGACAGTAGTTTGGCAAAAGACCAGGTCCATAGTGCACTTTGTCCACTACTTATGCCTCGTTAAAGTTAGGACAAATTTTTCGGGATATGAGTTGTTGCCCATTTTGAACTGGGATTATGTCAAATGCATTACTTTCTGAACTCTGCTTCCATCGTTTGTGTGTAGAGCACAAAAAGTTGTACCACTGTACCCAGAAGCAAGAATCTAGCTCTTTTACATTAGGAACAGTGGAATGCCAAACTTGAAGATTTATTCACGACTTTTTGGTCCCAGTAAAAGTGGTCTTCACAAAAGTGGCTCTAGCATAGTACCTCAACCAACTTACAGGTGGGTCTGAAACTTTGCATAAGTTTATGTAGGGCCCTCAGGTACAAACTGTACAAATTTCATCAAAATTGAAGATGGTCGAGCTGGGAGCATCTTCTAAACTGGGACACTTGACATGGTATGACCCATAAGCCTGTGACAGGACTGGAATAGGAAGTGACTGGGAAAAGGAATTCTTGTGACTGGAGGTATCCACCATGCCGAGACGTAGGAATGGAGGAAGAGGCAAGATTGCTGCTGCTGTTGATCTACTGCTAAATGCAGTCGGGAGCAACAGTGTGGCAACAAGAAGAAGAAGCGGAAGCCTGTGGCACAATTACAGTGCTATAAGTGTCAAAACTTGTGACACATAGCCAGGGAATACAACGGCGTGGTTGTGTGTGTTAAGTGCGGGAAACCGCACGTCACACGAAACTGCACCAAACCAAGAGGTACTGCAGCAGCGTGCATAAATTGCGGTGGCTTGTATGCCGCAAACATGCACAGCTACAGCTATCTGAAGACGTGGAAGCAGCGGAAGTTGGCCACCACACACGAAGAGGTGTCCCAATGAGAAGAAAAGGTGGATACCCCGCCCTCCTACCTTAATAGGGGAAGCGGGCTGCGCCACAAAGACAACATTGACGCCTTCCGCCAAGCACTGTGGGAAGCCAACAAGGACACAATCACCGCGCTCAAATCCGCCATGGCGGAGGAGAGTGCTGCCCTAAGAGCAGAACTAGAAGAGACGCGTCGGGAAGTGACTCAACTAAGGGTCGCCTTGTACCTTGTGTCTCGCACAACGCCGGACATGGCACTGACCTCCACCAGTATGGGGATAGACGCAGCAACACAAGCGACCGCCTCCCTGGCCGACGCAGCAATGCAGGTTGCTAGGGAGGTAGTCATGCAGTCGAGGAAAACCGCCGACAAGAAGGAGACGGCCCCCTCGGAAGCAGTCGTCACTCCTGTCTCTGCGGAAACGCAGACGACACAGGAAATTCCGATGGAAACCAAGGTTGAAGAAGTCTCCCTCCCCAACAAGAACTGTGTGAGGGAGGTGCTCACCAAGATCGCAGATTCCCTGTGCGATGGCAGCTACCCCCATCATGGCAATCCCTACCCTTTCACGGTAAAAAACATCCCTCCCCTACCTCATAAACCATATCCATTCCACTGGGGGTGCGAACCCTTAAACCAGAAGAGCCACGGGAGGGAACTCGTCAGGTGTGCAGATCTGGAGCTGATAAAGAACCACCCGATCTTCATCGATGAGGACTGGCGGTACATGACTGACCAAGCAGTCCTGTACATCCAGCAACAGACGCCGCCAGTGGACTTCTCCTGCCTGAAGAAGATAGAATTCGGGGAGCCAGGAAGCAGCAAGTAAAAGAAAAATAAGAAGCCGCCGGAAGCATCCGGCAGATAATTCTTCATCTACAGAAACCAGAGGCCAATCCAAACTGAGAAGAAAAACATTCCCAACAGAGAGGATTCGGGAGGAACAGCTGATCCAAGCTTACACTCCTACACCTCGGGCCAAGGCAGGCCCGTCAATATAGTGAGTGAGTGGGTAACAATGTCATTGATATCCAGAATGAGATTTTCACTCTGCAGCGGAGTGTGCGCTGATATGAAACTTCCTGGCAGATTAAAACTGTGTGCCCGACCGAGACTCGAACTCGGGACCTTTGCCTTTCGCGGGCAAGTGCTCTACCAACTGAGCTACCGAAGCACGACTCACGCCCGGTACTCACAGCTTTACTTCTGCCAGTACCTCGTCTCCTACCTTCCAAACTTTACAGAAGCTCTCCTGCGAACCTTGCAGAACTAATGTCATTTAATGTCATTGATACACGAAGTAGTATTTGAGGCTAGCTTAACTGTCACCTGTCGGTAAGAATCGCAGCGTTAGTGCTAGCCTCTCTTCTGCTAATGTGGATTGTTGATATGTGTGTCTTCCTATGAAATCTTCAGTTCATTTGGAGCTAGAAGAAGGCAAAAATCATCCATTGATATGAGGATGAATTTTTGGAATAAAGCAAGCGATGGTTGCAGCTGCAAATCATTAATAAGAGCTAAAACACCACTTCTTTCATGCTTGCACAAATATTCAGACATGCACATTTTTTTGTGTATGCCATTTTGTTTTCATGACCAGCCGCGTGCTCATTATACAATATAAAACAAGTTATTTGTTTCTGTTCTCCATCATGCTGTATGAATATAGGTCAATCAACTTTACCACAACAGTGTTTTAGTGGCAAAAACAACACACACCAAATGCTTTCTCATCTGTTGACTAAGTGTAAATGCTTGTTTGGAGGTGAAGTCAATGATAGAGCGCACAAGCAAACCCCTGCGCATTGCTTGCAAATGCACATTCGCTTGTGTTTGCTTCAGTATGAAGGGGGCTTTACAAGATACCTTTTTTCCTTGAGTTATCCATGACATGTTTTTAGACTTTGGTTTAATCTGGGTTGGTTTTGGAGGAAAACAGTTTTCAAATAAGGCAAGAACATTATCGATAAAAGTGTTGTCTGAGGTGTTGAATAAATAAACTTTTGGCCCCTTTGACTTCCTTCTTGAATTCAGTTTTAGAAGATTTTATATCCTGCCCAGTATTAACATTTAACAAAAGGAACTACACTTATTGTTGTGAAGGATTTATTATGAAATTCTACTTCTTTTGTGTCATGGACTGAAGAGCCATACTGCTTAAAGGGCCTCAGGTAGCCTGAATAAGTTTATTTAATCTCATACACTGAATAGAACAACACAGTTATTCGATGTATAAGGCGTCTATTCGTTCGACATGTCTGAAAGAACAGATGCCATTTTGATCCAGCGGCCATTATGAATTAAGACACAAAGGACTTACAGACATTGAATGCAAGTGGGCATTGGTTGAAATCAATGGAGAGAGTCGAAAATTTGTGCTGAACCGGTTTTCAAGCCAGTGGTCATTACAACTGCATGGACTATCTTAGAATGCCTCCAATCAGGTTCAAACTCTCATCTTATCCACACACTACTAATGTTCACGTTATCCTCATTACTCAAGGCATTTCACTGATTTCCATGAGTTCAAGCGTGGTCTACATGTGCACTGAAAAGATAGTTGATGCACGGAAGAGATCGTTGAGCATCTTGCCTTAATTATGTACAATGTATGTGGCATCTCTTCTTTCAGACATACTGCTTAAAGGGCCTCAGGTAGCCTGAATAAGTTTATTTAATCTCGTACACTAAATAGAACAACACAGTTATTCGATGTATATGGCGTCTATTCTTTCGACATGTCTGAAAGAACAGATGCCATTTTGATCGCGGCCATTATGAATTAAGACACTAAGGAATTACAGACATTGACTGCAAGTGGATATTGATTGAAATCAATGGGGAAAGTTGAAAATTTGTGCTGGACCGGCATTCCAACCAGGGTCTCCTGCTTGCTAGGCAGATGCTCTAACCGCTAAGCCATCCTGACAAAGTGGTCATTGCAACTACCCTAGAACTCCTCCCATCAAACTCAAATTCTCAACTCCACACACTACTAATGTAGCCCCCCTTGCCCATTATTCTCATTACTTCTGTCATTTTGCTGATTCCCGTAAAAGTTTGAGCCTGGTGTACATCTGCACTGAAGAGATCATTGGCTGTCTCATTTTAATTATACATGTGTGTGTGTGGTGTCAGTTCTTTCAGACACATCCAAAAGGACAAACACCATTTTGATCCAGCAGCCATTATGAATTAAGGCAAGAAAGGAATTTCAGATGCACACAAGGCTTAAACTCTTTGTGGGAATCAGTTACATGCCACAATTAATAACGATAATGGGCAAGGGATACTACATTCATTGTTTGTGGATAAGTTGTGAAATTTGAGTATGACAGGAAGTGTGCTAAGGCAGTCCATGCATTTGCAGTGATCTCTATGTCCAGATGACTTAGTGGTCTGAGCGTCTGCCTAGTAAGCAGCAGACCCGGATTTTAGTCCCGGTTCGACACAAATTTTCAACTTTCCTCATTGATTTCACTCAATGCCCACTTGCTGCCAATGTCTGTAATTCCTTTGTGTCTTAACAGTTATTCAAACTTGTATCTGCACTACTTTCCTTCAAATGAACAGAAAGTTACTGATGTTGTACTGGATGGTTTTACCATGGGTGATGTCCATGTGGCCATAATCGGTGGAGAGCAGTAGTGTTCGAGGATGGTAACGGGGAACAGTAGTGCTCGAGAACAGTCAGAAGAGTGATCTTGGCAGTGCATAGACTTGTAGCCAGGCATTGTAAATAGCTTGATTGCTGCAGATGATGTGAAGAGATGAGCCTGCTTGGTCGAATGGGCCACGGGCATGGCCGGCATAATCTAGGAGTGAAAGTGAGTTGTGCACTGATTGATAGGCCAAGAATGCAGCTGGTGTTAGACAGGTGGAGAACTTGAATGAAACTTCGAATGAACACTCGGACGAGGTTCGGAGCTGCGTTGGGGTGAAGGGAGCTCAGATTGAGGAATAGGCAGAATGCAGTCAGCATTAAGTCTGGAGCAGTTGCCAGTGCAAATGGTACAGAGCAGCTAGATGCTATCCTTTATAGGTGCCTGATGGAAGGATGCTGTCATGATGTTCATCAGGCACGTGATCTGTGGAGAAAGAGTCGGTGCCCACGATGGCAGCACTTATTGCGGAAATTCTCATGCCATTTGTGGCAAAGCTAGCACCACATATTACTGTGGCGGCCATGGGAAATATGGTTGACAACACTGAGGTGTGCTTCCATTACTGTTGTCCTTTTTATCTCCCGCCTCAGTGTTGCTAGCTGCCAGAGAGGCGGCAGCCCACAGTACGTGCCTGTATCAGTGGTAATGGGATCCCAGGCATATCCAATGCCCTTCCTCCATTAAGGAGAGGTGGCAAAGCCGTCTCAGAGATGATGTGGCCTTCGCAGGAAAAAGTGCTCCAGGGACAGTAAAGCAGACGAGCAAGCAGCGGCTGGTGAGAAGTAATGCTCAACCAATGGCAGCCGCCAAGATGCAACCGGACAGTGAGGCATCCTGATGTGGCCAACAGAAAAGGCCAGTACGTTTAGGAACCTGCAAAAACAGCCTTGTGCTAAGGTAACTTTGCCCCCAGGGGCTTTTCGGTGGAACTTCCATGGGCGCCTTACTAAATGCCGAGGGGAGTAGAGCACTGGTGACAGATGGAAGCGATCGCACTTGCAAGGGTGATATGGCAGGAGGCAAAATACCAGGGGAAGAGAAGCAAGGCCAACCTCGGTTGGAGTAGAAGAGTCAAAGGAGTGCTTGTGAGTTGTGGACAAACCAAGCACTGCAGCAAAGAATGCAAAAAACGACTCAGCAGGGCCGAAAGAAGGAAGTAACACAGAAAACTGTTAACCATAGGAATGGGTGATGCAATAGTGACAGCATCAAGAGAGTGGTTGGCAATGGCTTCGGTAGCGATGGTGCAGTGGGACGTCAGCAGTGAGCCAGCAGCTCCAGCCAGAAGTTGAAAGGCTGGTGTAATGTCAGCAGGGAGCCGATGGCCTCGGCTGGTTGGTGACGGCCTAGTGGGACATCAGCAGGGTGCCTACAGGCTTGATTGAAAGCAGTGGTGTTGCCAGTGCCAGAACTGGCAAGAATGGCATCACTGATAATGGTGAGAGGGAGAACTAATGGAGAAATTAGGAGTGGCATGGAGGACAATTTGGGGGGAGTAGTATGCTGATGGGCACTGGAAGCATAATAGATGTGGAGTTGGTCCTGTAAATGGACATAGAACAGAGTATTAAGGGCAACCTCAAGGTTGAGAGACTGAAGGCTGCTAAAGGAAGGAGAATCAGAAAAGAGGAGATTATCGTGTTGTCAATCGTTACACTGAACCTGTAAGGCCATGAAAAACAGTTCCAATTGAGCGTCAAAGGCAGATCATATCTCCAACCTTCTGTGAAAGGCCCAAGTGGTGAGGGCTGCATCATCCCAGCGTAGGTTGGGGCTGTATGTACTTAGGTTAACTTCTGGAGAAGATTGTTGTTGCACTATGTGTTCTGTAAAAGCAGCATCTGGGCTGATACGATCAAGAGCAGTGAGTGCATACTGAAATGAGACATGTGTTTGTGGCTGATACGTACGAGGGTAGTGAGTCCATACTGAAATGAGACACATGTTTGCGGTGTGTGAGATACTGAAGTCAGAAACTATCCTAGTAGCATTTGGCAATGGTTAGTTATACTGGGCAGGTATGCAAAGCATGAAAAAGTCTAATAGTCACTGTTAGGACAAAATGTGATCCTTATTGGCAAATTTTGTGTCATTGCTAAGGGAGTCATGCCATTTAATGTGTCCTGGGTAGCCAGAAAAAAATTAACTTTATTTAATCTTGTAAACTGAATACAACAATATAGTTCATTGGCCTAGAATACGCACTACCTGGTGTCAAACAAACAGAAAGTCACTGATGTTATTCTGGTAGGGTTCTTACAAGGGCGATGTCCGTAATCAGTGGAGCGTGATAGTCTTCGAGGACTGTCAGAAGAGGGATCCCAGTGAGGCAGAAGCTGTTAGCTGGTCAGATATAGCTTGCCTGCTATGGACAGTATGGAGAGATGAGCTCGTTCAGATGGGCTGCAGATGTGGCTGGCGTAATCCAGGAGCAAGGGTGAGTGGTGCACTGATTGATGGGCCATGGTGCAGCCCACATTAAGCTAGCAGGGAGAATTCAAGTGATACTCTGAGTGAACACAGACAAAGCTTGGAGCAAACGGCTATGTTGGGGCGGATGGAGCTCAGACTGAGAGACCGCCAGGATGCCATTGGAGTTTAGCCCAGAGCAGTTCCCAATGCGAATTGGTGCAGAATGGCCGGATGGTGTCTTTTATAGTTGTCTGGTGGAAGGATACTTCTTTGATGTTCAGCAGGCACATGATCAGCAGAGAAAGATTTGGTGCCCACAGTGACAGCTCTAATTGTGGTGATTCTCATGTCACCTGCTGACTGCTGTGTGTTACCTTGGCAGCCACGGGAGATGTGCTTGACAATGCAGTGTGCTTTCGTTACTGTCATACTGTTGTCTTGCAGTCATCTGTGGTGATGTTGCTGGTTGCCAGAGAGAAGGTAGCCCTCAGTACATGTCTGCATTTGAGGTTCTCATAATTAGATCCAAGCCAGATACAATTAACTTCTGTCACACATGCTTCTTGCAATAAGCTGTTCTAGACAAATTTTTTTATAATGTCTTAATGTTCTTAAATTTATGACGATTCCTGATGCCTGTGCAACTCATTCTTCCTCCATTTTTACTCTACTAAAGTGAGGTGCTAGTCTGAATGCTTCAACACTTAACACATCAGTAAGAGCAGTCGCATGCTGTTCAGAAAGGCAGATTGTGTCAGCTGGGTTCTGCGGCACTAATTCACCAATTCAGATAGTGACAGTTCACATTGACTGAGATAAAACTAGCTGGATATAACATGTCTCCTGACTGCTGAAATTTTTTAAATGGCAGTATTTGTGCTGATGCAGTATGCCACAGTTATGTTGTTTAGAAACAGGCATTCCAACTCCAAAGTAACTCTCCTCACAGAAAGGTTCAAATGACATCAAGTAATGGTATCTCAGAAAAGAAACCAACTCACTTTTGGTATGTCTCAATGACAATGCAGTCCAAACCAGGTCACACTCTGTGTTGCATCCAGGATCTCTGTCAGTACTATTGCCTGGCCCATCCTCTATAATTATGGTGCCTTCCTTGGTGAAGTTTTGACAAAGTGATCCTAAATCCTCTGTCACCCGCTCCAGGTAAGCACAAGGTTTTAAAAAAATGGTGACATGCTATTCTGATCCTAGTTCATCCTGCAAAAGTTGGCCTACACCTCTAGCGTGAGAACCACATAATAACGAAACTTTCTTTCTCTTTGCTGTGCCATTTCTGCACCTATATCTGCCTGAAGCTCATTTCTAACTGAAGCAACAGGTCAAATTTATTTTTCACATTCACGACAAAGCTGTCAGAAGAAATTCTACACCTGTTCCTTCTAATCTTGTTGTCATTTCCCTCCTCTCTTTACCCTCCTTAACCTGTCCAGATCTTTAATGGCTTTGTCTAATTCAGGGCACAGATTTTTCCCCTACTGCTCAACTACCTTCGCATCTTTACTACAGACCATACAAACGCACTGAAGAGCCTCATTTACTTTCCCCAATTCCTGTCCCATTACAGTCACCCCCATGGAAATAACTAGAGCACCCATCACACAATGTCCCATAACTAACAGTTGTACAGCAAGTCAGGCACTTTACACTCAGGATAAAATTACTTGTTCCAGAAATATGAACTAAATAATGAAAAGATATCCTGTGCTGAAAATTCTGGAAAGGAAAAAGAACAATTAAATGAGATTCCATAAGTTTACTATGCCAAAACATAAACAGAAATACAACTAGAACCCGGCTTTACGATATTTGTGCATTTTGTGGAACAGTACATAAAGAAAACTGAAACCCTTGAATAGTAAGCTTCAAGAACACACTAATACACTTATTTACTGACTTTTAGTACAAGGTAAATAACTTATCTTTACAAGAGCGGAAGTTTTATGCGTCTCACGTGGCAAAGGGCTGTCCACGTCTCGGCCACATGCCACCTGTTTGATAGATATTTTGAAGGATTTGTCATTCCCCTTAAAATCTTTTGTGTTTTTTATTTTACAGATATCACATTTTGCTAATCAGCTGCATTGTTTCAGTAGCACTAGAACTGTCAAAACTGTCAAAATTTTTTTAATCCCCTTAAATCGCCTCCCGACAAAAATGTTCCACCTCTAGTCAATGCATTTGCAGCTCATTCGTAGCCTTTGTTATTTTAGAATAAGTTTTTCAATGACAGATAGTCACTTTGATGGTCAGTTGTTTGCTTTACTTCCAAACATTAAGTACAGTTATGTTAGATCCTTTCATGTTCACCAGGATGAGTTTCATCTTTACCAAGGTATGGGAAAGCATTCAACATGTGCTGAGAATGTTTATGGACAGTTGTCTCCTATTTCTGCCCGTACTTATTAGGTTTTGAAGCCATGAAATGAGAGAACAGTCATCTAAACTTGGACAGGAACTACTGTTTATCGACACAGATATACACTTTGTGTATCTGGACACTCACAAAAACATACGTTTTTCATATTAGGTGCATTGCGCTGCCACCTACTGCCAGGTACTCCATATCAGCGACCTCAGTAGTCAATAGGCATCATGAGAGAGCAGAATGGGGTGCTCCGCGGAACTCACGGACTTCAGACATGGAGGCCATGCCGGCGGCGATAGAGAGCGCTGGGTGCACCCGACTGCAAATTGTCGCTCATATCGGCACCAATGACTCCTGCCGTCTGGGTTCAGATGTCATCCTCAGTTCATATAGGCAGTTGGCGGAGTTGATGAAGGCGGAAAGCCTCGCTCGCGGGGTGGAATTTGAGCTAACTATTTGTAGTATCGTTCCCAGAACCGATCGCGGTCCTCCGGTTTGGAGCCGAGTGGAAGGCTTAAACCAGAGGCTCAGACGATTCTGCGGAGATCTGGGGTGCAAATTTCTCGACCTCCGCTAAGTACCCCATGACCCACAACAGGTGATTATGTGCCTGTTTTGCAATATTTCCTTTATGAACAATATGGGAACCAACATGCATGGTCTGCACTTAATACTTTTGCACAGCAAGCTGTCATGTGTCACAAACTATACCTGCAACATAAAAGCCTGATAGTCTATGTCAGCTGCTTGTTCTATCAATTTTTGCCTAGTACTTGCAGATCTTCAGTTTTCCTGCTTAGTGTGTTTGTGTTAGTGTGTGTCTTCCCAGGTTTATGCACCACTTCATAATTAAAGTCACTTAGCTTCAGTGCCCACTGTGTTTATCTACTGGAAGGGTCCTTCAGTCCCAATAACCATGTGAGGGAAACGTGATCAATAACTAACTTAAATGCTTGTCCACATAAATAATAGCAAAAGTAGGTAATACCGTAAATAACTGGTAGCATTTCTTTTTCTGTCATTGTGCTCTGCCTTGTTAAATTGTCTGTATGTGTATGTCACTGGAAGTTCTCTGTTATCCACAAAACACAACCAGTAGCTGTATTGCTTGCACAACCCGATAGGGTGAACTATTGATTGAAGTTAGGAAATACCAATTCAGGACTAGATACCAAAGCATGCTTGAGTTTGTCAATTGTTGCTCGTCACTCCGCTGATCCGTTCTTAATAGAAGGTTCAAGGGCTTGACAATCTGCGCAAAATTCTTCACGAACTTCCTATATTAATTATGAAGGCCTATAAATGACTGTAAATGCTTTGTAGTTTGTGGTGGTACAAAATCACGAACCACTGAGGTCAACCCTGTATCAGCTTTTACTCCTTTCTGACTCTAGATAGTTGACTTCTGTTTGAACAAAATGGCACTTACCGGAACTGAGTGTTAGACCCGTAATTGTTTGCAAATCTCTTCCAATTGTTTCATGTGCTCTTCCATGCTCTTTGAAAATATGGTTATAGCATCAAGATATACGAGACTGGAATAGAAGGGAGAACAGATAGAGGTACTCAAAGTACCCTCCGCCACACTCCGTCAGGTGGCTTGCAGAGTATGGATGTAGATGTAGATGTAGAAGATACACTCTGCTTTTTTAGGTTCCAGTCACCGAAGAAGTCCATCCAAGAGTCTGTGTAATATAGCTGACACTTTTTCAGTCCAAACGGAATCGTATGATACTGGTAAAGTCTCCATGGGTGGAAAAAGCTGTCTTCAGCTGATATCCTGGAACGATTTCAAGCTGGTGGTAGCCTCTCTCCAAATCCACGGTTGAGAAGTATTTACATTGACACAGATTGTCAGTTGTCTCCTTAATGTACTGGTTGGGATATCCATTGGTGACAATCTTTGAGTTTAAGAAGTTACAATCTTAACAGAACCTGTATTTCTTGGTACCATCTGATGACTTTTTGGGCACAGCAACATTGTTTACCCTCCAGGGGCTATCATAATCCTCAGTTGTTCCACCAGCCAATTGTTGGTCAGTGAATTTGTCCATCAAAAGTTGTAAATGCTTTGGGACCCTGTATGGCTTCATATATACCAGAGCACTGCTCTCTGTCGGTATGCTATGCCGTGTTACAGGTGTTGCTGGTACCAGGCCCACTGGATTGAACAAATCCATGAATCTATATCTACATCTATGTGATTACTCTGCTATTATCTATGTGATCATTCCAGTTTAGGTTATTTGTAATTGTAATCCCTAATTATTTAGTTGAATTTACGGCCTTCAGATATGTGTGACTTATCACGTAATCGAAATTTAGCAGGTTTCTTTTAGTACTCATGTGAATAAGCACTTTTCTTTATTCAGGGTCAATTGCCAATTTTCGCACCATTCAGATATCTTATCTAAATCATTCATTTTGGTCATCTGATGACTTTACAAGATGGTAAATTACAGCAACATCTGCAAACAATCTAAGACGGCTACTCAGATTGTCTCCTATGTCATTAATATAGATCAGGAACAATAGAGGGCCTATAACACCTCCTTGGGGAATGCTGGACATCACTTCTGTTTTACTCAATGACTTTCTGTCTGTTACTACGAACTATGACCTTTCTGACAGGAAATCACGAATCCAGTCGCACAACTGTGGCGATATTCCATAGGCACACAGTTTGATTAGAAGACGCTTGCGAGAAACGATGTTGAAAGCTTTCTGGAAATCTAAAAATATGGAATCAATTTGACATCCCCGTAGACAGCACTCATTACTTCATGAGTATAAAGAGCTAGTTGTGTTTCACAAGGATGATATTTTCTGAATCCGTGCTGACTGTGTGTCAATAAATTATTTTGTTTGAGGTAATGCATAATTTTCGAACCCATTATATGTTCCAAAACTCTACTGCAAATCGACGTTAGTGATATGGGTGTGTAATTCAGCGGATTACTCCTATTTCCCTTTTTGGGTATTGGTGTGACTTGAGCAATTTTTGCAGTCTTTAGGTATGGAACTTTCTATGAGCGAGCGGTTGTATATAATTGATATATATGGAGCTATTGTATCAACTTATTCAGAAAGGAACCTGACTGGTATACAATCTGGACTGGAGGCCATACCTTTATTAAGTGATTTAAGCTGTTTTGCTACACCGAGGATATCTACTTCTATGTTGCTCATATTGGCAGTTATTCTGGATTGGAATTCAGGAATATTTATGTCATCTTCTTTGGTGGAGGAGTTTCGGAAAACTGAGTTCAATAACTCTGCTTTAGTGGCATTGCCATCAGTGACTTCACTGTTGTTACCATGCAGTGAAGGTATTGATTGCGTCTTGCTACCAGTGTGCTTTATGTATGACCAGAATCTCTTTGGGTTTTCTGCTGGATTCTGAGACAGAGTTTCGTTGTGGAAATTATTAAAAGTATCTCACATTAAAGCACGTGCTATATTTCAAACTTCTACAAAACTTTGCCAATCTTGGGGATTTTGCGTTCTTTTACTTTGGCATGCTTTTTTCATTGCTCCTGCAGCAGCATTCTGACTCATTTTGTGTACCATGGGGGAATCAGTACCATCACATATTAATTTATGTGGTATATATCTCTCTGTTGCCATTGATACTATCTCTTTAAAATCATTCCACATTTTTTTTCTACACTTACATGATCAAATGGGAAGGAGTGGAGACTTTCTCTTAAAAAGACATTAAGAGCATTTTTATCAGCTTTTCTAAATAGATGTACTTTGCTTTTTTTTTATGGTTGTGGGTGCTACGGTATTCAGCCAAGCAGGAACTGCCTTGTGGTCATGAATCCCTGTATCCGTTATGATACTCCCTATTTGCCTGGGATTATTTGTTGCTAAGAGGTCAAGTACACTTTCGCAACTGTTTATGCCTCGAGTGGGTTCATTGTTCAAAATAATTTTCTGAGAAAGCATTCAGTAAAATTTCGGATGACGTTTTATGCCTCCCGCCAGCTTTAAACGTATAATTTTTCTGGCATATCGAGGGTACATTGAAGTCACCACCAACTATAATTGTATGAGTGGGGTACCTATTTGAAATGAGGCTCATGCTTTCTTTGAACTGTTCAGCAACTATATATTTGAAATGAGGCTCATGCTTTCTTTGAATTGTTCAGCAACTATATCTCCTGAGTTGGGGGGTCAGTAAAATGATCAATTTAATAGTTTAGTCCGATTGTCAATTATAAACTCTACCCATACTATTTCGCAGGACCCATCTGCTTCAGTTTCACTACAAGGTAAACTATTTCTGACAGCAATAAATACTCCACCACCAAATGTATGTAATCTATCCTTTCTGAACATTGGTAGGTCATTTGGAAGAATTTCGGCTGAACTTATTTACAGCTGTAGCCAGTTTTCTGTACCTATAACTATTTGAGCTTCAGTGCTTTCTGTTAGTGCTTGGAGCTCTGGTTCTTTCCCAACACAGCTACAACAATTTACAACTACAATACCAATTGTTGCTACAACTACCTTACTGTCTTTTACCTGCCTCCTTTTAGGCGGACACCCTTTTTGTGGTTTCCTGAGATCCTCTAACCTAAAAAAAAAAAAAACACCCAGTCCCTTCCAACCAGCCCCTGCTACCCGTGTAGCCACTTTCTGTGTGTAGTGGACTCCTGACCTATTAAGCGGAGCCTGGAAACACAGCACCTGATGGCTCAAGTCAAGGAATCTGCAGCCTACACGGTCACAGAACCGCCTGAGCCTCTGATTCAGACCCTCCACTCAGCTCTGCACCAAAGTACCATAGTCAGTTCTATCGACACTGCTGCAGGTGGTGAACTCCGCCTTAATCTCGCAAGCAAGACTGGCAGTCTGTACCATTTCTGCTAGCCGCCTGAAACCAGAGAGAATCATCTCTAATCCAAAGCGGACGAAATTGGTACCGACACGAGCAGGTGGCTGCACCCTGTACTCTTCGTGGCATCCAGAAGCACCCTTTCCACTTCTGGAATGACTCCTCCCATTATGCATACAGAGTGCACACTGGCTTCCTTCTCTTCCTTGGCAGCCATGTTGCTAAGGGCCCCATTACACGCCAAAGATTGGAGCTCCCAACTACCAGCAAACCCACCCTCTGTGAATGCCCAGTCCTTTTGAGCTGAGAAGTTTCCTCTGGAACAGGGTGAACGACTGCATCCGGCTTAGAGACTTCATCAGCCACAGATAACACCCGAAACCTGTTCATTAAATGAACCAGGGATGCCCTATGATTGGCCCCTTGGAAAGTGTTCCACTGCCTGCCAGACTTTGGAATGATCTCCCACTCGACTACAGCTGCCTCTTGGCAGCAGCCTCAAGTTGTGTGACAGAAGCCAACACCACCTGGAGCTGTGAGTGAAGGGTCACCAACTCAGCTCGCATCTGTACACAGCAATCACAGTTCCTATCCATTACTGAAGTCACTCCTGTTTTAAGCTCTTAAAAATATGTAACAAACGAATGGCATACTCGCACTATTAGCACCAGGTGCTCTCTCACTGACGATCTAACCGACACTGAGCTATACTAACCAAAACAAACAATAGCCTGTACGATACAAGGGTCAACACAAGTGTCGATAACAATGGCAGTACTGTATGCTACACTGTTATTAAAATAAAAGGTTGTGCCTAGTAAGCACGCAAGAAATTACAAAACTAAACTAGTAACTACACAGATAACTGAAAATAAGTGGCTCCTGTTTGAAGTTCGTAAAAATATATAACAAACAAATGGAAACAATAAAGTTTCCATGTCTTTCATATCTTTTCCTTGCAAGTGTTTGACTTTTATCACATAGTGCAGAATTGCTAACCATATGCTTGTGGCTGCAGTTGTCACTTGACCATTCAACATTTTCTTCTTCCAAGATAGAGTGGCAACCATTCCAAGACAAACTGGCAACCATTTGGTCCTTTAGCAGACTAACCTTGTCCTTGTCAAAATTGTCCAGGCTCACAGGAACTATAAATTTTCCATTTATATCTGTAACACACACTGTGCTCCTATGCACCATACAGTGCAACTTATATAGCTCGTCGTTGCAGGCCGATAGCTCTTCCATGAATAACAATTCCCTTGGTGAGTCGGTACCTACACTAACCTAGATCAATTTCCCTGTACCTACTGGTATGATATCCCATGAATTAACCTTTGATATACATGTATGCAGTTTAGCTGGTAACACGTTCATGACAGGCGCACCTTGTGACATTGTTTCACCATCAGCTCTCTTCCATAGTGGAAATAAAGTTCCACCAAGCTCAATCGTAGGCATGATGCTTATTTAGAAAATCGAGTCCAAGAATTGTCCAGTACACCTCATCAAAGTGTGGCAACACCTCAATATGGTCCTTAAATGTTTCAGAACCAGTGGTAGAAGTGAGCAATCTTGTCCCCATTGATATCACGCCATTGTCATACATGCCATGTTAGCCCGTACCGTAGAGACTGAAGTCTCTTCCTACCCAATAGGTCCAGACTGAAACTGACAAATGTCATATGTGTCTACGAAGAATTTATGTTTCTTATGATTCACTGCAACAATGTAGCAACAATCTGTCTTTGCACACGTCCTTGCAGTGTACTCTTTTTTTTTTGTGTGTGTGTGTGTGTGTGTGTGTGTGTGTGTGTGTGTGTGTGTGTGTAATGACCTGTGATGGTCAGGTCAGGGCACCCCTGTTTGCTTTTAAAGCTTGCTTCATTCTATTGCGGCTGTCCTGCTTTCCACATTTGCAGTCACATGTCCTATGCCCAATCTCATCAAATTCAAAGCATTGTAGCTGACAGCATTGCTTATTCATGTGGTCCGCTCATCCAAATCTGTTGCATTTGACCTCGAAGGAGAAGACACCACGGCACTCCATTTCTCAGTTGCAATATTGATCTCCTCCAGCTGTGTTTCAGTTCTGATACCTGAGGAAAAATCGCTAGTATTTTCCGTCTTCGCCTGTTTGACATATTCACTGTACTCCTAGCAAAACCATCTCAGGCCTATTCTCTGCTTCCCACCACAAGAAGACTTTGTCCATCTCCGCATTGTGCATCAATTCGTAACTCTGCGGGTATTTCTTAAGATTTCTGTCAGAGAATGCCTCTACTCATTTATTGTGTTTCTGTGTTAATCCCATGAGCTGTTCCCTAAAATCATATTCTGAATGTACTGGCGAAAAGGAGGAAGTACTTTGAAGATGGTGCATTTGCAAAGGCATGTCCACATGATACCTTTTTCTTCACGTTCAATCGCAGACGCATGAGAAAAAAGGGAGTGCATAAAAATTTGTGGAAAGAACGCATTTACCCAAGGACATTCTCTTGTCCTATACTGCCTTATTGCACAGGCAGTCTGCTATGGATCCCCTTTTTTACTTGGGAGTTTTTGTTGTGCACTTTGTGATAAAAAGAGATCAGAAAAAGAAAACTCAAAGGTGACTGTGGGCAAAGAAGTATCTAAATAACAGAGGAACAACAAATACAAGGTGGTGACAATCTTTTGTTTGCAAATTTCAGATTTGCTGCTTGAGAAACTGCAGTGGTAAGCCTGAACAGTAACACTTCAGTAGCTAGTAACTGGTGAATTATGTATTAATTTTATCTTTTTACTATCCATTTCAAAACAAAGCATTTCGATGATCCCTGAAACTGAGAAATGCTTGAGTGAGGTTATTATCCATTATGTGACGGTTAATTAAGTTTCGCCATGTCATGTGTATTTTATTCTATGAAAAAGTTGTTTACACAGCTTTAATAATGAAAGATTATGTGTAGATTAACATCCTTGGCCTCGACAAGTTTGGGAATTTCGTTGACGCCAGAATTCATTAGAACAGAGGTTATGTTTTCCAATTTTGTATTTTTTGCATTGATCAATATCCTTCTTTTCAGTTTCTAGTAATTTTTTTGAAGTGCTATACATACCCTATCCTTTATTTTGTTCAGATGTCAGGTTGCTCAGTTCTTGTGCTATTAAGTTGTCATTGCATGAATATTCACACACACTTCTTACATACACTTCTCATGAATTTCTGGCTTGTTCTTCTCTCTTTTCCTTCTTCAAAATTTACGATATGTTACTGGAGACTCTTTATCTAACACTTGATGCTGAGGGTATTACACCTCGAATTATTATTCAAACAGTCTTTAGAAGTGGCATTTCATATGACTTCTCTATGTCTGTAGTCATCTATAAATTTAAGCATGCTTCCTTTGGAGTCAACAGTCATTATTGCACATAAATTACCTCACTGCTTAACGTAAACGCACTACAAAGTGAAACACACATGGTCCCCAGCCACCCGTTGTCTCCCTAAATAGTGCAAGAGATTCCCACCAAACCCGGGAAGCACTAAGCTTTTACACACAGCCTCCCATTTCGAGAAAATTGCCTATGCACGAATGTACATACATAGTTGTGCATAGTTGATCAGAAGAAAGACATCAAGTGATGCACTTGAAAAGAAGCATTTTGAGCTGCTGGTGAGTTGTTCTGAATTTCAAAAACAAGTCTGAAAAAGTGGCTGCATTGCATCCCTTCAACTTCCATTAAGAAAAGTCATAAGAAGAGATGAAACAATGTCTAATGATGTTTTTTCTAAGTGAAAACAGACCTGGATGAGTATTGCTGTTTTTCATGCAATTGGATGGGTCCACTAATGCAACAGGCACTGCTCATTTGCCGTTTTCCATAAGGATGATTTTTAATACATTTACTGTCAAAGAATAACCTTCTAAAGTGATTTATTTGGAAGATCATACAAGAGGATATATATTTTTCTTTTTTTGCCATGGAGCAACTCATCCTAACTGAGAAAATGCATATCCACAAGCTTGTAAGCATTACCACAGATGAAGCTCCAGCCTTAGAGGTTCTAAAATGGTTTACACCAGGTTTTATCTCTTACTGTGATAAACTAGATGGAGAATTTAACTGTATACGATTTAATGCAGGTTGACAGCTTGTACAGATCTCCAGTAGGAGGAGATGTAAAATTTTTGAAAGATTTGAGCTGCTTATGGGGAAAATTTTAAAATCTAAATCAAAAGTCATTATCTGTGGTTGTTTAACACTGAAATGATGAACATGTTACAAAATTTAAATTTTACAATTACAGATTTGCAGGGAATAGTGCCTGCTGGGATGATATTTTAGTTAATTTTTCTATAGATATGTATGATGCCAGACTTGGTAGTGATGCACTAGCAGATCGTGACCCACTATTTCTTAACATTCTGCTGTGATCGTTTGTCTAAGTCAGACACATCAGCCAGCATCAAGTCTAATGCTACACAGATAAGAAGCCAGAAATATGAATAGATTAATTTATTAACAATATTATGAAAAGGAAAGTTGCTACTCACCATATAGCAGAGATACTGAGTCGCAGATAGGCACTACAAAAAGACACTCACAATTATAGCTTTCGGCCATTAAGCCATCATCAACAATAGACACACATATGCACATGGACACACTTATGCAAACGCAACTCACACACACGATTCTTGCATGTGAATTATATTTTCGTGAGTGCTTGTGCGTGTGCGTATGTATGTATATTGTTTACTAAGGCCTTAATGGCCGAAAGCTATAATTGTGAGAGTCTTTTTGTTGTGCCTATCTGCGACTCAGCATCTCCACTATATGGTGAGTAGCAACTTTCCTTCTCATAATATTGTTACATTCCATCCTGGATTTTCTATTTTTTGATTATATTAATTTATTTATTGACATAGTAGCAGATGTTAGTTGGGAGTTTGTATAGAACACACAACCTAGGAAGGGTGTCTGAGAAGCAGTTTTTGATAATTTCCCGCAGAAGCTCACATAATTATGTTACTTCTGCATTAATAAAAATTAGCCCTAAGAATAAATAGAAAAAGAAACAGCTAAAATGTTGTATGGTTGAGCTGGCTCACTGTAAGGAAGAGATGCTCAGACTTACACAGAATATATATAAATTATTGTAAATAAGGTCTTGAGCAGTATGGCTTTTCTTATAGAGCTTATTTATGGTGTAAAAAGAACTGTAAAGACAAACTGATCATGGCCAAAGCACTTGAATGTGTATGTTACATTGAAGGTGCTCCCAACAAATGGAAACCAGCATGGGACATCATTAGCTCAGAAAAATCCCAAACCCACACACAATATGCATCGCTGGACCTAGGAGAAGTAGATGCTTACATTCAAACCTCAGTGGAAGAGTAGAAATACAAAATTAGGCTAAAGGCACTTGTGCTTTAGATCTTTTGGGCGTCGAGCCTCATAAGATGAATGCCTCCACTGGAATGTTGTCACCCGGATATTATAAAAGCTGTGTCAAGGTTCTCAAACTCAAGAAGTAAGGACTATTATTGGTTCTCTAACAACGTTATTTTAAAAAATAATACATCATATCTGTCAGCCTCTTTCCATCATTTTTGTTGTATGTTTAGAATCTGGAGTTTTCCCTGATGCACTCAAAATTGCTAAAGTGGTACCAATATTTCAAAAGGGACATAATCACCTGTCCCAAAAGTATTTCAATTGTCCCAGTTTTCTCCAAAGTTTTTGAGAATCTAATGTACAACCGGCTAAATAACTATTTTGGAAAGCATGATCTCCTCTCCAGCAGGCAGCTTGGGTTCCAACATGGGAGAAATACCACTGCTGCTGTCATTGAAGTTGTTAACCAGGTGTTAATTACATTTAAACTTAAGGATCTGGTATTAGTTGCACTTTACCTCAGCAAAGCCTTTGACTGTATACAATTTAACACTCTACTTGCAAAACCGGGATATTATGGCATACATGCCAATTTTAACCATAATCAAGTTACAGCCAAACAACAGGAGGCACATTGAATCAGTTAAAAATAGATGCTCCTCTATGAAGGAAGATTGGACTGGAGTGCCACAGGACTCTGTCCTAGGTCCCTTTCTGTTTGTCATTGCAATTAACGATCCAACTTACCATATGGGAGCAGTTTCAGTCTTGTGTTATGTAGATGACACAACACTGCTCAAAACACGCTATGACATGGGAGAACTGCAATAGGCAAAGCAGGAAAAATTAGAACTAGCAGTGAAGTGTGTTTTTTCCCAATGAACTCCTCTATGATCTTGATAAAACATAGGAAGCAATTCTGGGCTTAGCTACAGCTGTGGAACGTAAATCAGTATAATTGTTAGGCTTTCAAATTGATTTGAAATTGAACTGAGAGGAACGTATCACCATGTCAGTAAAAAAAGAAGAAGAAGAAAGAGGAGAAGGAGAATTAGCAGTAGCAGTAATCAGAGTAATGAGCAGAGTGAAATCTAATGAAAAGTGCTGTCCACTCTTTATCAAGATAGTCCATACATCTGCTCAGTGTTGCCTTATTTCATAAGTGAGTTCAACAGTAGAGAGACTATACACCCTCACAATTCCAGAGGTAAACTGAACTTTATTATGCCGAGACACGAACTCGCAAAGACTGTAAACTCTCACAAAATGACATGCCCACAAATTCTTGTAAATTTTCAATATTAGCTTGGACATTGCCCTATAATACTTTCAAAGCTAAGATGCATGACTGGTTACTCACTCACTCATTGTACAAGATGGCCAAACTACTTGAAATAAACAGGGCTGACATTAGTACTTAAGCATATTTCTAAAATATACGGAATTAAATTTTAAAGACGTCAACTGTAAAAATTAGTCTTAATTTTATATTTGATGCGGACTGTTTTGTAAGTAGGACATCCACAACTAAAATAATTGTACACACTGAAAGGAACACTCAAACAAATTAAATTATGCTGAGGTTTTGAATGGCATTGGTAAAACTGATCGAGAGCCAGTTTCCCCACATAAGCAGTTTTATTGTAGTCACTCAGAGACTATAAAAATACTTATAAAGTCTAATGTCCTATGTTATCTAAATATCTCCATGGATATTCCAAAGTGCAGTGAGCAGTACTGACACAACCACCAATTTAAGTCCACCTGAATAAAGCCAGTTGTCGGTGATACTTTACGTTCAGAGAGTGCCAATGCCCCTAATATAAAAATGTTATAAAAATTGGGTGAGGGAGGTCAACTAGGAGTTACAAGTAGATCTAACTGAGTGAATAATTAAAATAATAATGTTGGATTCATGTGCTATGTGAAACTGTGTCTAGAATGTTGAACATCTGAACATTGAGATGACATCGAAGAATACACCAGTGTCTGGTGCTCCCATTTTGACAACACCTATGTATGTGTCATCAGGAATAGTAGGTGTGTTCCTAAAATGAAAGTCTCTGTGAGACAAAGTGTCTCACCATCATAAATAATATGAAGGAAACAAGACCTAAGGAGAACACTTATCAGAAGGTACTGGTGTGTGAGGAATGAACATTTATTCTGCATGGTAGTAAGGCTGTCAGAATTGGCTTCCTGGGTTAAAGGACAACGTAGCCTCTGTGACGAAATGTGGAGTCCAGGTAACAGTGGGCCACTGAACATTGTAAACCAGTGTGGTGCACAGATAACAACAGGAGCGCAAGGTGTGAGTGCCATCTACCACTCTTGGATTCTGAGAAAGCAGTACGCTGATTGGACCTAGGGACTCACTACAGAGCAGATAAAAAAATTTATAAATTTGTGTTGCCATAGATAACGGTAAAAATATAAAAGATGCTAATGTGCCATTGTGTATAAAGACTTACTAATATACAAAATATATAAAATAGAAACTCTTAAGAACCAGGATATGACGCAAACTGGTAGTACATAAGAGACATATTTGAGGGGGTGTTGGGAGGAACAGGATGGTGGTGATGGTTTGTGAGGGAGCTGGAAAGGGGGTGATGGTTTGTGAGAGAGCTGGAAGTTACTCGAAAAATTGGAAGACTTAAAAAGATGTACAGATTATAAGAGTTAGTAAGCAGACACCACCATTATTAAACATATCTTCAACATCCTAGTCGTCTCCTGCCACACCTTGGTAGACGTGACACCAGCAGCAGTCGACCTTATGTTCGCCCTGAAGATGGCCCCTGCGATGGGCTGAAACTGGTCGGCACTAAATAAATAAAAAATCCGATTAAGACTGTTTCCTTAATACTGAGTTAATTTATAGCAATCACTGTTTCTCCACAACCATGTTGTCCAAACATCCTGGTCATCTATTGAATTTTGATTATTTTGGGTCATTTGACTAACTTTAATTATGGATTCACTGTGTATTACTGCTTATGGTTTCTTATAATATTTTGTCTTCTCATCCACTCATCCCCTCTTTCCAGTCCCACCCTCCCTGTCCTCATTATTGCCCTACCCCTCCTTTCTTTCCTTTCCAGTTGCCTATCTCATATTTCCGGATACTTCTTATCGGATAGTCAATGAAACATATTTTATGTGTTATGATCTTTTTGATAGGAATCAACATTGATTCCGAAAACAATGATGTGGAATTCTGCTCACTTTGTTGGTTGATGAGATCCATAGGGCCATAGATAACTGTGGCCAGGTTGATGCCTAGTCCTTGACTTCTGAAAGGCCAGTGCAGGAATCTGATGAAATTGTTAGCAGCTTGTTGGATTGCCAATAACAAAGCAGAACACTGATGCTTGTTGTGGGGATTGGCAGTTAAGCATCAACATAAATTTATTCATGTATGTATTGTGCATAAATAGGCAGACACACTCATTAGTTAGTGTCCGCCGCTCGTGGTCTCGCGGTAGCGTTCTCGCTTCCCGAGCACGGGGTCCCGGGTTCGATTCCCGGCGGGGTCAGGGATTTTCACCTGCCTCGAGATGACTGGGTGTTCGTGTTGTCCTCATCATTTCATCATCATCCAGGAAAGTGGCGAAATTGGACTGAGCAAAGACTGGGTAATTGTACGGGCGCTGATAACCACGCAGTTGAGCGCCCCACAAACCAAACATCATCATCATCACACTCATTAGTGTTTGATTACATGATTGGTTATTAACTAGTGAAAACAACATCTACCATAAAATGCTGGGAGTAATGATAAATGACACACAAAAATAGTTGGAAGCAGATGCCAACTTCAGATTCAAAAGAAGAAGCCTAGGAAGTGTAATTCACCTAAGAAAAAAGTGATTCACAAAACACTCATTCGACCAAGTCTTGAGCACTTCTTATTCTGGGACCCTCACTTAATAATATTAATAGAGGATATAAAGAAAATATGTAGAAGAGTGGTGCATTTTGCCATTTTTGCTTTCATTCACGCAAGCCCAACTCACATAACCATTGTGTCTGACAACTGAGGTTGGAGGAGATGGTGAGTCACTGACAGGCATGACAGAAAGACTGCTAAACATGAGCTTTTGGCCAATAGGTCTTCTTTTGAAGTAGACAACACACACACACACACACACACACACACACACACACACACAAATGGCCGTTGTCTCTGAAGACAGGGGTCATGTTTGTGTGTGTTGTGCTTGTCTGTCTGTATGTGTGTGTGTGTGTGTGTGTGTGTGTGTGTGTGTGTTTTACCTACTTTAGATGAAGCCCATTTCTCCAACAGCTCACCTGTTTAGCAGTCTTTTTGTTGTGGAAGTCTGTGACTCTACATCTCCTGTACATCATGACTAAAAATCTATATTTTTCACAATATTGTCGGATTTCGTACACAGGCATACTGACAGTCATCCTTCCCATGTAATGTTTTCAGTCTGATAACTGTGATATAGGGTCTTAACTTGGATCCAGTTAAGTGCCTCTTTTTTTACCAAAAGTTCCTACCATTACACACTGTTAGGCGCCTTTCGAAGTATAGATGTATTTAGGTTTTACAGGAGTTGAGAATGTTTCATCTCTTCACTTTTTATGTAGCTTACTGATTTACAGTCTTTTAGAAGTAAGTATAATACCTTTCATTTGAATTTTTTTTTTCCTCTCTAACAGGCCACTGCTATATTTCAAGCAAAACAAAAACTGCAGTCAATTGCAAGGGCCAACAAAAGGCCTGTTCCATCAGAGGACTTAATAAAGTTTGCTCACCGAATTAGTGCTTCAAATGCTGTTTGCGCTCCATTGACATGGCAGCAAGGTGATCCCCGAAGACCATATCCCACAGGTGAGTTTTCCAGCACTGGTGTCCGCATTGCGTCACTACTGGAGTTACTATTCTCGAACATACATTCTTTTAGTACAGCGTATATCTTAGTTGAATCATTGAAGGATGTCAATCCATTATTTGAGGAGTCTGAGTGTGCTATTGCTTCAGATATTACATTTGTAACTGTATAAACTGACATTATAGGAGTATGAGTTTGTCAGTTAGCGTACATGCTGAAGGATGCTGGAAAATAATATTCCTATTATTGGGGCACCAATCAGTGACTCATACTCTTTCAAAAGTAAAGAGAGGCATCATTTGTGACTCATTCCACTTTGAAAATAAAGTTTAGATAGCAGCAGTGTTTCCCCAAGACTTTCTAACCTGAAAAACTGACAAGTCCTCTCCCCATAGCTCCCAATGCTGGTATAGTTGCCTCCTATGTGTAATGGACTCCTATTAAGCGGAATGCAAAACCCAAATGCCTTACGACTCAAGTCTTAGAAATCTGCAGTCTACAGGGCTGCAAAACTGCCTGAGCCTCTCATTTCAAACCCTCCACGTGTCTCTGTACCAAAGAGTACTGAGTAAAGGTTGGGAATTAGTATGGGCACTAATAACTGCGCAGTTGAGCGCTCCACAATCTGAAAAATCATCATCATCACAATCCAAAGCGACTGGTATCATGAACACTGACATGAGCTACCACTGGACCCAGTGCTCTTCATGGCATCCAGAAGCACACAGGGTACACCATGGACTCAGTCCCCGCTAGGGCAGCCAAATCCCTACTGAGCTCCATTATACACCTAAGATTGAAGTTCCCAGCTGCCAGTAATTCCACCTTCTGTGAATGCCCACATCTTGGAGGTCCGAAGGCTTCTTCTGAAACAGGCAAGCACCTGCATCTGGTTCAGGATCTTTACCAGCTAATACCTGAAACATGTTTCTCAGATGAACTGGGGAGGCTTTTCGATCGTGCCTTCCCCTCAGAAAGTCTTTCGGTGCTTGCCGCACATTCAGATGACCTCCCACATGATCACAGATGAGGGTCAACCTCAATGCTGGCAGTAAGTGGAGTGGCACAGCAGTGGACTGATCGTAGGATGGATGGGCCGTGGTGGTCATCTCTTATACCCCATCTCCAGGCTCCCACAGTCGTGCCTACTGGCAACAGCCTCAAGCTGCTTGAATAAAGCCAGCCCCGCCCCGCCTGGAGCTCTGAGCGAAGAGTCACCAACTGAGCTTGCATCTGAACCCATTAATCACAGTCCTTATCCATGCTAAAGATGGTAGAAATATACACTAGACAGTTACTAAAATGTGGAACTGTGCCTCGTAAATACACAAATATGCAAGAAATTTGAGAATTTAAACTAAAAGCACACAAATAAAATAAGTCGCTGATATAACAGTTCACAAATAGATTGGTGTGCTGCGCTCTGCTTTGATGCTCTAGGGATACCTAACTGGCATTATACTAATATTAAAAAATCAACATACAAATGCATATTCAAATCGTATAGCTTGTACGCACATTGACGTCAAAGCAACCATGTAAGGCAGTACGCATACAAATGAAAGTGAAGTGATCTGAGTATTCTAGCAACTTAATTTTAGTGTCAAATTCAAGTATTTTTGCAAGCTCAGTTATATTCACATATCTCTTGATAATGAACATGGCTCAAAATTAGTAATGAAATAAGCTATTACAATTACAGCATTGGTAGACTCATTATGTCTTCCATGGAAATTCAAACAGTCTCTGTCATGAAATATTTTTTGTGCACTAAACAGAATCCAGTCAAACAGAAAGTAAAAATAACACAGGATAGAATAATTACGATATTGTGAAAATTATATTCACAGTTATATTCACATATCTCTTGATAATGAACATGGCTCAAAATTAGTAATGAAAAAAGCTATTACAATTACAGCATTGGTAGACTGATTATGTCTTCCATGGAAATTGAAACAGGCTCTGTCATGAAATATTTTTTGTGCACTAAACTGAATCCAGTCAAAAAGAAAGTAAAAATAACACAGGATAGAATAATTACGATATTGTGAAAATGATAGATTGCTACTTACCATATGGTAGAGATGTTGAGTTGCGGACAGGCACATAAAAGACCTATAAACAACTAAGTTTTCGACAAAGAGGCCTTCTTCTGAATTAGACAGCATATGCGCACGTGCCCATCCACACACACACACACACACACACACACACACACACACACACACACACACACTCATACACAACTCACACATGTGACCACTGTCTCTGGCTGCCATTGCCAGACTGCCAGCAACAATGCATGTTAGGAAAAGCAGTCTTATTGGTGGGGGTAAGGAGGAGGCTGGTGCAGGGACGGACAGGACAGTGGAAAAGCAATCTTAGTGGTGGGGGTAAGGAGGAGGCTGGTGCAGGGACGGATAGGACAATGAAGTGCTGCATGTGGGAGCATATAGGGATGAGTTTTGGAGAAGGTAGGGCAGCTAGATGTAGTTGGGAGGTTAGACGGGGGGAGCAGAAAAGGATGAAATTAAAAAACTATGGACGCATTCGTGAGAAGGCTGTGTAGTGTTCGAGTGAGAACAAGGAAGGGGACAGGTGGATGAAGGACAGTGACTAACGAAGGTTGAGGTCAGAAGAATTACTAGAATGTAGGATATATTGCAGGGAGAATTCCCACCTGTGCAATTCGGAAAAGCTAATGTTGGTAGGAGGGATCCAGATGGCACCAGCAGAACTTTATTCATTTCAATGATAGCTTCACAGCCTGTGCCATCTGGATCCTTCCTACCGACACCAGCTTTTCTGAATAGCACTGGTGGGAACTCTCCCTGCAATATATCCTATGTTCCTGTAACCCTCTTGACCTCAACCTTCATTAGTTGCTGTCCTTCACCCACCTATCGCCTTCCCTTTCCCACTCCAGCACTACATAGCCTTCTACTCCATCGACACATTTACAGTCTTTTTACTTCTTCCCCTTTCTGCTCCTCCGCCCCATCCCCACACCCACCGCACCCCTCCATCTAACCTCCAGACTGCACCTGGCTGCTCTACCCTCTCCCCATATTATCCTTGTTTGCTCCCGCAAGCAGCACTTAACCGTCCCCTAACCTCCTATCCCCCCCCTAGTCTCCTACTTACCCCAGCTATCCAGATTGCTCCTCCCACAATGCACTGTTGCTCACAGTCTGGCCTCGGCAACCAGAGACAGTGGTCGTGTGTGTGTGTGTGTGTGTGTGTGTGTGTGTGTGTGTGTGTGTGTGTGTGTGTGATTCGAAAGAAGGACTTTTGGATGAATCATAATATTGTAAAAATTGCACAATAATACAAAATTTTACTCATAAGTTCCTTACGACTTCCAAATTTCTTTTCCATATCTTGTATTCACACTAATTCATTGTTGCTGTGACTTTTATCTTCTCTTCAGGGATGAGTACATCATATCATTTGTTTTAGTAATTAAATTCTAAAGATCTGGAAGTGCAGTGCCAAACCTCTGGCATGGCTGTCTACGCAGTAGCGGTTGGCATTCGTACCATGTGGCTGCCCAGAGGCAGACAGTTTCTGCCAACATGCAGTGATTGGAACTTTTGCATTGTCTGATCTGACCACAGTTATGTACAGGGATATTCAAAAAGAAAGAACTGATTTCAAATATTTTTTTGTTTCCAAACTATGATAGGTAGAAACACAATTCCAATGTTCCTGGAAAGAGAAAAGGTCAAATTTTTATGCATTCAATGACAGCACCAAAATGGTGGCTCATTTCCTGCCACACACACAAAGCAACTAGTCTCTTGTTATCAAATTCACAGCTTCAACAATCTGAAGTCACAGACTTCCAAGAGCGTCAGACATAGGGATAAAAACATGGTCTTTTACGTAACTCAACAGATAAAAGTCACAAGGTATGAGGTCTGGAGACCTGGAAGGCAACAGGTGATGAAATTCATCTTATGCTCCTCCTAATCCAATCTAACATCCTGAAATAGTGTCATTCAGATAACATTGGAAGTACTTAGAGAATTCTCTAAGCACTTCTGACTTTACCTGTAAGACACCATTCCAGGACGTTGGATTGGAAGAGGAGGAGCAGAACTTCATCGCCACTGGCCTCCCAGGTCTCCAGACCTCATACATTGTGACTTTTATCTGTTGAGTTACGTAAAAGACCATGTTTTTATCCCTATGCCTGATGCTCTTGGAAGTCCATGACTTCACATTGTTGCAGCTGTGAATTTGATAACGAGAGACTAATTGCTTTGTGTGTGGCAGGAAATGAGCCACCATTTTGGTGCTCACATTGAATGCATAAAAATTTGAACTTTTCTCTTTCCAGGAATGTGTTTCTATCTTTTGTCATTTGGAAGCAATAAATGTTTGAAATCTGTTCCTTCTTTTTGAATAGCCCTGTATTACTAAATAATATAATTTCACACACCTGGAGATGGGATGTTAAAGTCTCGAAACCAGCCACAGTTTGAATAAATATAGTGCAGCTGAAGCAGATCTCTCTAAATTAATTATCAGTTGCAGATGTCCTTCTCAGATAGGATGCCAATGATCAATGTGCAGGCGTATGAAATGACACAGAATCCAAAAGCTGATAGAATATTAATGCAGCAGGATGAAAATTGTACATTGGTTGTTTTTCTGCATGATACTACAAAAGGTCTGAGGGGTGAGTAATAAATATGGAATACCACTCCTTACATCTGTCTGTTAAGTAATACATCATATGACAGAACCAACCTTCAGCTGCACCACTATAAAACTATGCACAATGGAGATCTGACTGTAAACAATATTTTGGTCCTGATGTTGAAATTGCAGTGGACGTAATGTAACACTGTTTCAACTGCTGAAAGTATCTCCCACATAAATTAATTAAAAGTGTTAATATAGTCTGACTTCTAATGAAATTATGGATGTCAAGTGCGATTACACAGAGGTGAAATTAATTGAGCTGCATTTTGCAGCTGACAAAGTTCAGGAATAGGTGAAGTTAATACACCACAGTTCCCACTTAAAAGGTGGATAACACTATTGACTGAAAATTCACTTGATTGACAGAGCTAATGCTCTTTATATATGTGGTGCTACAACTGCTGAGGCGAACACCGTATGCAGTGAGAAATTCACCTAGAATTCCTATCAAGATGGAACAGCCCAGTGTTTACCATGCAGCATGTAGAGTCTGCCATGTGGTGAACTGTGCACCACAGTTGTGACTCAATCAAAGTAGCCCATTCGTCGATATAGGTCACAGAACTATGTCTCCAAACCAGACACAAAATTGTGATGCCATGCGAGCCAAGGCTCTCAGTCAGACAATTCACTCGGATTACCTCACAGCAAAAAAAAACAAAAATCAACAAGTGTATTGTGGGCCATGTGGCTACTGCTCAACAGTTACGCTTCTGTTTGATTACAAGTTTCGCTTCAGTTGTCTGACCATGACTGTCCTCTCTCTCCAGCTTCCTGCTACTTACTGCCACCCTCCTCATTTGTACTTTATGAAAAACTATGTGCTCCATGTGTAGTTCCTTCAAAAAGCACACTCCGCCAATGGCAGAGCATGGGCAGTACGTTTCAAAAGTAGCATGTTTTTTTAATACCCAATACTGCCTCCCTCCAACAGATCCTTTTCCACCTGTCTTCTCTATTTCGGCACCAAATGGGTGCCCTCCGGTGCACGCCTTGACATCACTGTCAGCTCACAAATCAAAACATAGATTCACAATTCACATCGGAACACTACCATGGGAGCCTACGTGTCCTTCAAAGGATTCAGCAGATCTTAGAATGTCTATGCAGTGCACATCAGTGTCGATACTAACCCATTATGATGCCCGAAGCGAAATGTTTTGTTTCACAGGTCGATATGGCATTCTTGGGAAGGCTAATGGAAAAACATTGTCAGGGCTGCCTGAAAAGCTGAGGTGCACTCCCCCTCCTCTGCAGGGATCAATTTACTAGCTCCCTGTTCCGTCGTGATCTGGCAAAGGAGCCATAAAAACTCTGGTGCCGGCCTCTGCACAGAAAAGGCCCGTATTGTCTTAAATGCACACCCATGCTGAAGACACTCATACCCCCCTAGCCCCTCCCTGCAGGGGGAATCGATGACCAAGTCTCCTCACCCGTCGCCCCAGTATACCTGGGCTCAGAGCTTTGCATTCTTTAAGTCTTCAAATTGCCAGCAATAAAGTGGCTGCTGCGCTGTCTGTACTGGTGGTTGCTGTTGCCCCCAACAGCAGCCTTAGCAGTCCATTACGAAGACTTATTTCCAGCATGAGCACAATTCCTTCACCTCAAAATACTCCATGAAAAATTACAGTCAACCAACATGTGCCTAATCACTATCAGTCCTCTATACAGTTAATTGAATTGGTCACTGTGCCTCGTGTATGTGACATTAGTGCCGTAATCCGCATGCTGCCCATAATTGTGATCAGTTCGGTGAAAGGGAAGTGAATCCAAGGGCTAGCCACTTTTCAATATCTCTGCCAAGGTGTCGTGGGGAAAGGCTCGTAAGGCCCCTACACAACTGGAGCAATTGACATTGCCACAAAAGTATGTACAGACCACCATGTTTCTGCTTAAGAGGTTAAGTGCTATAGATGTGGACGTAAAGGTCATGTACAGAAGCAATGTTGGCAACCTGAATACAACAAGTGTGGACAAACTGGACACTGAGCACAGGACTTTGGCAATTGAAGGCAGAGGAAATGACACCAGCAGAAGCAGCTGTAAAATGCAAATGGGAGTGCTTCAACCATCAGAAAGCATTTCCAGTTGGACATAACACTGCGCAAATAGATGCACAAATGCAATGCAGCTTTGTAGAAAGCAAGGAACATAAATTTCTGATAGACATGGGTGCATATGTGTCAGTCGTCAGTCTGAACATTGGATGCAGAAGTAAACTTCAGTCTTCATGTTACTAATTACATGGAGTAGGCAACAATAATGTAGTGTCGTTAGGTACGATGCTGCTTAATTTTAATATTTGAATTAAAAAATTTTGTAAGCATATGGAAGAGTTACTGTATATATAGGTGAAGCATATTCTTGGATTCTTGGGCTGGATTTTTTCAATGAATTGCGCTAAAATCAATTTTTGTTGTGTACAGTTGAACTCAGTAGGATTCTGTGTCCATTGGGGGATATAATTGCAAGCGAGACTGTGTGTCAAGGCACAATCCTCCTGTTTGCCGACTAAATTGCAAACATGTGTGCTAAAGGTTGGCTCCCTTGTGAAAATACTATAGAAAGTTAGTTGGATTTCTGTTGATACCGATTTACCACATGAATCATTGTGAGTGGTAAAGGCATTGGTGGATAATGAAGAGTTAGACAAAATGCATTGTTTTGTGCGTGTCAGCATACCAAGTGTAAGTAGTATTAATGATGAATTTGAATGATTGCCTGTCTAGAGGTAGAGGTATTAGATGGAGAGAATGTTGATGACCCAGCACAAGCAAACCATCGACGCAGCAGTGTACAGAGGGTCACTTGCAAGTAGTGACTGTGGGACAATGGAAGCTTTGCTAATACTGTTTATGGATTTGTTCAATATTAATGATCCCTTACCAGTGATGCCTGTTACCCAGCACCATATACCTACAGGTAGTATTGCGCCAGTCCACCGCGTAGCAAACCATCTCCAATCCATAATGTAGGAGTTCAAAAACCAACAGTGGCTTTACGTATAATGGAGCACAAGGGAGGGACAATGTTTCCTGTTCTGAAAAAGTCATCAGACGGTACTAAGAGGTACAGATTCTGTTGAGATTACTGTTGTTTGAGTGCAAAAGCTGTCGCTGATGCATATCCCATTCCCAGTATTATTTAAACATTAGACAATTTAGGACAGAGCCAGTACCTTACAACCGATATCATTGACTACAAATGGTCCCAGAAGATAGGTCAAAGACCACTTTCACAGTTCCACATGGAAATTACAGTATTTTATACTTAAAAATATGCCAACCACATTCAAGAGGCTATTAGATGGGTGCTATATGGAATGAAGCAAAAAAAAAAAAAAAAAAAAAAAAAAAAAAAAAAAAAAAAAAAAAAAAAAAAAAAAAACATGTTATTTTTGGACAGTGTCATTGTATTTTTGAAGGATATGCCAGGACACATGAAGTGCTTGGAAGATGTATTTAGCAGGCTACAATCTGCACATCTGATGCTTAGTAGCTAAGTGCATTTTTGCACAGACATAGATGAACTATGTTCGATATGTAATTAGTGGGAAAGGTGTTCAAACTGATCCTCACCTAACAGAAGTAAACTGGAACTTTTCAACGCCACAGACCACGAAACATCTGCTATCGTTCCTGGGTTTTGCAGTTATCATTGCAGATTCATAAGTAATTTTGAACAGATCTCAGAACCTTTGAATCAGGTGTTGAGGAAGGCTGTAAAATTCCAGTGATGAGCAGATTGTCAAGCAGTTTTGAAACATTGAAGATTGCATCCAGTACTGATCTTTCCTGATTTTGAAAAGAAATTTATCATCTCATTTGATGCCAGCGATGGGATAGTTTGTTTTATTCTGACACCCAAACCTGCAGATGTCAGGCACTCAGATCAGTACCAAACGGTGTATGTCGATAGAGCATCAACCAAAACACCAATTTAATTCATGCTGTCATCCAGTAGAACATGCGTAAACGGTAATTAAAAGTAACACCAGAACTATCGAGTACAGGAAAAGCATATGTGTGACTGATTGTTTTGCATATCTCACGTGGGTGAGTTGGTAGAGTTGAGGTTGTTGTACCAAAGGGCCTGCGTTCAAACCTACCCCACTGATGATAATTTCCAATTTCTTTTAAGTGTTTGCATGTGAACCTGTTATATTTGAGAACTTTGGAAGCGTGACATGTAAAAGAACTTTTCGGAGCTTGTAGCAATGTTCATTTGGCAGTTTGCTATCACTTCATTAGTTGAGAGTAGCAAACCTATAGAGTACATCTGTATAGATAGGTGTGGGTTTTGTCAGACATGTGCAATAGAATAGACATCACTCGTGATGAAGCAGCTTGTGCATTTGTAATTTCACAGAATAAACATAAACAATCATATCAGTAGAATAAAGAAACAGTTGCATCACACATGTAGAAGTATTAGTAGTAGTAGTGGTAGTGGTGGTGGTAGTTGTAACAATAATAATAATTGACTGCAGGTCATAAGCTAGAGTCTTGTGTTTGTGCACACAGTCAAATGGGTCTGCAGTTGCTATCCAGTCTGTACACTACTGGTACTGCTGTTGTGCAACATGAATCCATGAAACATTATTGACATCTCCATCAAACTGTTGCACAGTGACTGTTGTGTACGCACAGCAACAAAGTAACAAAAGTAACTGAAGATTAGAGAAAGTGTGCAGCATTCCTTCTGGACAGAATTGGTCAATGGAATGTGTCGAACGTCACTGAAGAAGAAACATTAGATATCGACGAGCACACGCCCAGTGGAGTGGAATTGTTCATCTGTGACCAAGTGAATAGACTAGAACGAACGATTGCAGAATGAAATTTTCACTGTGCAGTGGGGTGTGCACTGATATGATTAATCTGCCAGGAAGTTTCTTAGAGTCAACGTCTTCGATTTCGTTGCCAGGAAGGTCCTCGAGCAATGGAAATGATGAAATATCACAGAACGAGAAAAGGCTAGTGTTTCATTTAAGAAACAGGAAATTGAAATGCTCAGATATTGGCTTAACATCAAAAAGCAGCCAGAGCCAACCCAAACATTTGCACGTCATACAATGTGTGCAATGAAAAACAGATTTCGCATTAGATGTCCTTCATGGTGTATGTTGTATGAATGGAAAAGGCAGTGGGAAAGTGACGAATTAACGTCTGTGAAGAAAAAGTACAAACAGATTGCAATGCATGTGATGGAGACCGTCAAACACCATCACCATGTGTTCACGGTGTAGACATCAAATCGTGGGTAGAAACAAAAGCAAGACAGTTAAATTTCCCAAGATTTGATGCCAGTGACAGTTGGGTCTTCTGCCAGAAGCATAAAAACAACTTTTTAAGCTGATAAGTCAAATCTTTTGTTACAGTGAAAATGTACCACAACGGAAACAACATCCAGAAAACAGTAGGGGACTGGCGACAAGCAATTCCCGCACTCATGATGGCCTACACAAGGACAAATATCTACAGCATCGATGAAATGGATTCAACAAGGAGATGATTGTAGTGCACACTCTTGCAGCTAGAGGTTCTAAAAATATTGTAGGGATTGTACGGTCCGTTCATGCGACAACACATATGTACACAGTTATTCCATTGCTTTGACAGACAGGCAAACTTGCTTTAAAGCTGTTTGTTGTCCTTCAAGAGCCTAGTTCTTCGAGTGCTCACACACTTCAGTCCATGTTCCTAGCACCAAATTTAATTCTCCACTCTCACTCATCTGACAAAATGACCAAAGAACTGTTCAGGACATTTCTACAAGAAGTGGTAGTGGAACAAATCAGTGGAGAGAAACCTGCTAATACTGGATCCTTACAGCCCCGACAAATACACTAGTGTTCTGCGTGACCTGCCCATTCAAAATAACCTACCAGAACACAAAATCACAATTCCCGTTATTCCATTATACACAACCTACATTTGTCAATTGCTTGATCTTCATTTCATCAGTGTGTACAGGCATACAATTCGTAAAATGTCCAATGCTGCTGGAGATTCTTTGGAAGAGATTGGTCTGCAACAACAGACTAATCATCTTAAGCTTCATCCCCTCCCATACAATCAGTTGTGTTCTCCACATTTCTATAATTCTCATAGTCACAAGTGGATAATGGCTAAACCCATTGACGAATCCTACCCCTTGAAACTTCAACAAAGTGCTGTTTCAGACACAAACTTTCATTCTGCAATCTACAGGATGAATGTGCAAATGTGGGATTCATCAAATGTGCTTGGTGTACGAAAGTAATTTGCTTCACTCACTTCTTCATTTACAACCATCATTGCAAAGCCTCTGTTCCTGAATGAATGACACTGTGTGTGTGTGTGTGTGTGTGTGTGTGTGTGTGTGTGTGTGTGTTTGGATTGGGAGTGGGGGGGTGGGGGCATCATGTTTGCATTGATTTTTGAACATTATGTACGTTTTTCCTGCTCTTATTATTTTGTTTATTATAACTGCTAATATTTTTATTATGTATGTTATTATTATTATTATTATTATTATTATTACTATTACTTCTGCACATGTGATGCAGTTGCTTCTTTATTATTCTGTTGTGACTGTATGTTCTGTGAAACTACAAATGTGCTCTATAGGTTTTCTACTTTCAAAGAAATGAAGCGAAAGCACTTTGCCAGGAGAACATTGCTATATGCTCCAAATAGTCCTTTTACGTGGTATAAACATGTTGTCTCATATAACACTTTCACGCGTAACACGGCAAAACAAATTGTCATCATTGGGATTTGAACCCAGGACCCTTGGTACGATGATCTAATGCTCAACCGACTTCCATACAGAAGCTATAAACATTAGTTTGAAACTTCCTGGCAGATTAAAACTGTGTGCCCGACCGAGACTCGAACTCGGGACCTTTGCCTTTCGCGGGCAAGTGCTCTACCAACAGTTGGTAGAGCACTTGCCCACGAAAGGCAAAGGTCCCGAGTTCGAGTCTCGGTCAGGCACACAGTTTTAATCTGCGAGGAAGTTTCATATCAGCGCACACTCCACTGCAGAGTGAAAATCTCATTCTGGAAATATTAGTTTCTCACAGATATGCTTTTCCTACGCTCGTTAGTTCTGGCGTTACTTTTAATTAACATTTATACCCATTCTGCAGGATAACAGCACCTAGTACGAACTAAATCAGAGTTTTGGCTGATACTTTGTCGACATACAACATTTGGTACCAGTCTGCATGTCGGACATGTGGAGGTTTGGCTATGAGCCAGAATATTGATGGAAAGAAACATCCAGTAGCATATGCTTCACAAAAGCTGAACAAAGTGGAAGGTAACTATTCCACTATGGAAAAGGAAAAGCTAGCAGTTGTATATGGGATCACATATATTTGTTGTTATTTATATGGCTGAAAGTTCAAGGTTGTGACAGTCACACATAATTAAAATGATTGTGCTGGAAGACCATTCAAGTAGATTGAGTCAATAATCAAATAACTGAAGACCAGGGACTCTCATGGATAGGATGGAGTGCCTAGCAGAATATTAAAGTACTGTGCATGTTAGCCCTGTATTTAGCCACATTTGTAATTTTTCCCTTAGGAATGGACAGTCTACTTTCCTGAACGATTTAAAGTACTCGGTAGTAAAGTTGCTTTATAAAAAGCGAGAAAAGGATAATGTAGACAATTTTAGACCTATTTCTATGCCTTCATTGTTTGCTAAAGTTATTGAAAAGGCTGTGTGTGTGTGTGTGTGTGTGTAAGGATAATTGATCATTTTATATCACACGATTTGCTATCAAATCTACAGTTCAGCTTTAGAAGTCATTTAACAACTGAAAATGCTATATTCTCTTTTCTCTGTGAGGTACTGGATGGGTTAAACAAAATGTTTCGAATGCTAGGCATATTTTTTGATTTAACTAAGGCATTTGTTTGTGCTGATCACAAAATATTGCTCCAGAAGTTGGACCAGTATGGAATATGGGGAGTACTCACAATTGGTTCACCTCTTACTTTAGCAACAGACAGCAAAAGGTCATTATTCACAATATTGAGAACTGCTGTGATGTGGGGTCTGAGTAGGGTACAGTCAAGTGGGGGGGTGCCCCAGGGATCAATGTTGGAGCCACTCGTGTTTCTTATTTATATAGATGATATGTCCTCTAGTATTGCGGGTAACTCTAAAATATTTCTGTCTGCTGACAACACTAGCTTGGTAGTAAAGTATGTTGTGTGCAACATTGGCCCGGTTTCAAATAGTGCAGTTCATGACCTAAATTCATGGCTTGTAGAAAATAAATTAACGCTAAATCACAGTAAGACTCAGTTTTTACAGTTTCTAACATGCTATTCAACAAAACATGACATTTTAATATCACAGAATGGGCATATGATTAGTGAAACTGAACATTTCAAATTTCTAGGTGTTCAGATAGATAGTAAACTGTTACGGAAAGTGCACATTCAGGATCTTGCTCAAAGACTTAATTTACTATTTGAACGGTATCTGAAGTACGTGATCGTTCGACACGAAAATTAGTCTACTTTGCTTATTTTCATTCGCTTATGTCGTATGGTATTACATTAGGGGTAACTCTTCCCATTCTAAAAGGATGTTTTTGGCTCAGAAATGGATGGTTCGGGCAGTAAGTGGCGTAAGTTCACGAACCTCTTGTCGAGAGTGGTTCACAAGTCTGGGCATTTTGACATTAGCCTCCCAGTGTATATATATAAATTCCTTACTGTTATTTCTTGTTAACAGTATTAGCTTATTCCCAAGAAAAAGCAGCTTTCACTCAGTTAAAACTCAGCAGAAATCTAACCTACATTTGGATCGGACTTCCTTACTTCTTGTGCAGAAAGGTGTGCAGTATTACTGCTGCATCCATTTTCCATAAGCTACCACTCAAATTCAAAAATGTTAGCAGTAATCCATGTGCTTTCAAATTTCAAAGAGTTTCCTCGTGGGTCACTCCTATTCTGTCAAAGAGTTCCTTGAAAAGTTAAGCTGATTCTTGTTGTATTGTTGATTGTGTTTACATAGACTAATGATTGACTTTTTTCGGGTTCATAAACATTTTATTTTTATCTGTTATTATTTTTATGTTGTAATTTCATGTACTGACAAGTTCCATGACCTTTGAGATTTGCTCGTCAGTTTGGTCATACGGAACTTGACATGTAAATAAAGAAATAACAACATGGGCACTCAAACTCTGTGAGTTTTATTATGAGGTGATTCATGAACTGGGTAGGAAACACACAAAAACAGATATATTGAGTAGAGAGGCTGCAGTATTGAATGCACTAGGGAAAAGTATAATGGAGTGGCAGAAAGTGCAGGTGTCTGACAAAGACTGTCAGGCATTCAGGTCACAACCACAGTAAGAGGTGCATGAGGACTTCCTTTGCAGAACGACGAAATGTGGACCATGCTTAGTGGTTCTGGCATTGGTAAACAATGAGGTATTGCAACATGCACATGACCATATGTTAAAAATATCATGAAGGATGCAGAATGATGGACAGATGAGTCACGGAAAGGTTCTGTTGGAAAACAAGAAAATGTGATGTTGAGCCGTATGTAAAGGACAGTGTACCTTGTGCCCAAAGAGCTGATCTTAGTCATCAAACAATTCTTTTGCAAAGACTACTAGAGGCATTGGAACCCTTTCAGATTGTTGTACTTGATATCTCGGGACCATTCAGTAGAACGCCTGCCGCGAAAAAATGTATAACAATTATAGATCAGTTTTCAAGGTTCCTGACAATGGTGGTGATTCTTGATCAGCAGACTAGTACAGTAGTGTATGCTCTAGTTAGCTGGATACCTAAATTTGATGTGCTTGATACCTCAATTACAAATCACAGTACGAATTTTATATCTGACGTGATGAAACAGTTATGTTTTGTACTTCGTATCCAGAAGTTACAAACAAGCCCATTCCATTGACAAACCAGTGGTAGAATGGAGTGAATGCATAGAACCATCTCTAAAATGTTGAGTTATTATGACAAATTGCCTTTTGGCTCCTGTCTCAGATTCTTTTTCTGACATTCCACCAGCACGAGTGGCTGGCATTGTCAGAGCTTCACCCTCCATTGCTGGTGGCAGACTGGAGATGAGCTCATGGCTGCAGACTGTATATACTAGGCACACCAACATCCAAGGGCATTCCCATTGTCTTTACTCCTGTGTTTCTCCCCTTGTTGCCTGCGACAGTCTCTCGCCACAGCATGGCAATCCAGGATCCATTCACCTTGAGGCCTACTTTAGTGTGACCCTTTCACCCCATTACAGCGATCAATCGCACTTTCTTCTTCCAGCCATCCATGCTGGCAAAATGTCAGAAAAATCATTAAACAAACATCAGCTGAAATTTACAAGACAGAAGCCAAGAGGCAGTTTGTCAACTAGTGGCCACGAAAGCATTGACAATTTTGTATTGTGCCTGTGCTGGGAGGAGATTCACAGATTGTACCGACACCTTGATCAATGATGAAAGAAGAAGAGGCACACATGTCCTCTCTCATGATGCCGGTATGAAGGCACCACACCCATGTTAGCCTCTAGGTGAATGTATCCTGTATTCCCATGCTACAGGGAGTGACCATTGCAGGTTTCAATGGGAGAACCACTGCGGTAATGACGATAGAGAACCCTTGGACAATGGTGTACATGGTGCATATAATCTGCAGCCATGAGCTCGAGTGCAGTCTGCCACACCAGTGGAGCGTGATGCACATAAAGTACCACACACATTGAGACTGTGCGACAGATAATAACATTTGGGTTTCATTATGTTATTCCTAAGTGCTATTTAATGCATTTGTCTGTTCCTGTTCAAGTGTATGTGATTTTATATTTACATTACTTACCATAGGTCATTACATTTTTGGGTACAGGTTATCTCACAGTTGCTTTATTTTGTATACACATTTCTGAAGGAGGTAGGGTGTGATAAAAATTTCTTTCCTCAAGTGGCGGAAAAGAACTTGGCATTATTTTAACACATAGCAACTATAGAAGTGAGTAAAGACAGAGCGAGATTGTACGCATCGGTCCAACTACCAGTGGTAGGAATGAACACGAGATACCAGTGTCATATGGTTTACCCTTATCCTGTAAGATGGGGCCGATGAGTAACTGGGTACCGGTGATGACTCAAGAAGTATTAATAATTTCTGAAAATTGAAATGCTCATACTCTTATGTCACTAGGGGACCTACAAGAGTGTCAAAGGGGAAACATCATTGTTTGTCCAGTCAGAAGAGTGCAGACTGTTGTGCAGATATGCAACAACTGTTCCTCGAGCAAGCAGAAGCAACGAATTGCCAGAAGGAAATATTCACACCACAATCTCATTTTCAGAAGTTAGGTTCACATTGGATCTACTCAGTTTTTGCACAAGACACCATGATCATGAAGTGCTATGAGAATGGGAAACCTAAGGACATGGTAAAGTTCAAGTTAGGTGACAACAGTATTTTGCTGAACAGTACTACATGTGAGATAGCAGGGATGAACTCCCATCTCCCAGCCACACTCATTGGTATCACGGTGCACAAACTAATCCACTTGTATTTACCAGAGAAACCAGTGGAAGTACTGCCAGCACAAAATCTGGCTTATCTTAACAACATCCTAAATCCTAACCTCATACACTCTTCAGATAAACTAGTTGCATCTCAGCAAGGGAAAATTTCCGTTGTTCAAATGTTTCAAGACATTCTGCAGTACGAGGAGAACCAACATCTAAATGTTGTAACCATATGCATTTAGACCACCAGTCTTGCCATGTTTCTGATACCAGTTTGCTTACTTTACTTTTGTCTCAGGCATACAAGTGTCTGTCTCAGGCGTAGAAGTATCCATTTTCTGGACCTACCAACACATCAAACACCTATCAACACATCAAACACCTATTGATTGACCGACTTACATAAACCAGAAAGCATTTTTTGGAAGTTTTTGGAAAAGGGGAGTGTCCCAGAATAAATTCGGTGTGTGTGCCTAAATGCTGTGAAATTTTACCTAGCAAGTTCAGAGCCAAGAAGGGTAGCTTGAAGCGGGGGTGCCAGTCGGAATGTCAACATGGCGTACCGCCATTGTACGAGGGTCAGTCAAAAAGTAATGCCTCCTTTTTTTTTTTCTACGTTTAATTGTCAGGAAATTTAAATGCAATTACATAGGTTGAAAACCACAACATTGAGGATCATTTTGTCATTTTTCAATGTAATCTCCGCCCATCTCTACAGTTTTGGTCCATCTTTGAACAAGGGCATGTATCCCAGCACGGTAAAAATCACAGCTCTGCTTCCTAAGCCATTGACACACGGATGTTTTGACGGCCTCCTCATCTTCAAAATGAATCCCACGATGAGCTTCTTTTAGTGGCCCGAACAGATGGAAGTCTGATGGTGCCAGGTCAGGGCTGTATGGGGGATGAGGCAAAACTTCCCATCCAATTTTGACAATCTCGTCAGAGGTGTGACGACTGGTGTGTGGTCTTGCATTGTCATGCAAAAGAAGAACATCTGCCATTGATTTTGTTGGGTGAACTCGCTGAAGACGTGCTTTAAGTTTGTTGAGGGTTGTGACGTATTGAACAGAATTTATTGTGCATCCCTGCTCCAAAAAATCAACCAGAATCACACCCTCTGTATCCCAGAAAACTGTTGCCATAACTTTCCCTGCCGATCGCACAGTTTTGAATTTTTTCTTCCTCGGCGAGCTTGTGTGACGCCACTCCATTGACTGCCTCTTTGATTCGGGTTCAAAAAAATGCACCCATGTTTCGTCCCCGGTCACAATTTTTTTCAGAAACTCATCTCCCTCCAAACGGAAGCGCTGCAAGTGTTGGGAGGCTATTGTTTTCCTTGCCTCTTTATTCTGATCGGTTAACATTCTTGGAACCCACCGTGCACAAACTTTTGAGTACCCCAATTGTTTAATAATCGTGATCACACTGCCTTTACTAAGAGAAATAATGCGACACACTTCATCTGCAGTCACCCGACGGTCACCACGAATGATGTCATCAACTTGCTGAATGTTGTGTGGAGTCACTGCACTCACCGGCCTGCCGCTCCGCTTTTCGTCAGTCAACGGTGTTTGCCCTTCAGCTTCCTTACAACGACGAACCCATCGTCTAACAGTGCTGACATCCACTGTCACAACACCATACACCTTCTTCAGTCTTTCATGAATGCGTATGGGCGTTTCACCTTCTGCATTCAAGAATTCAATCACACAACGCTGTCTCAAACAAACATCGATGTCGGCCATCTTACAAACTTCTGCTGTGCTGCCACCTGTTGACACAGAAAGTTACTACTGCAGTGGATTGCAGAAGAAGGTTTGAGGAATGGCGCCAAATTCAAATTTTTCACTTAACTTAATTTCTTTAAGTAGAAAAAAAATGGGAGGCATTACTTTTTGACCGACCCTCGTAGCATAAGGCAAGGCACTAGGTAAGTACTGCCATGCAACCTCCAAGCAAGAGAAGCAAAGAGCAAACACCTCAGTACACCATAACAGGCCGTATGAAGCAACATTCTGTACCTCCAAGCATCAGAGCACCACTGCAGTAGTCAAAAGTTGCAAAAAGACCCAAGCTCGGTGACCAAGTATAATTAGTGAACCACCACAGTGAGGCAGGGAGCGCTGATGAGACCAGTAAACAAGGGCAAATTTGCTCATACCCTAGAGCCACCACACCCAAGGTGCAGGCTCAGCTCTTTAAATAATGGGTCTTTTAGAGCTCAAGGACACATTCAGTTGTGCCATCATTCTGTCCATCTCGTCAGAAACAGAGAGAATGCCAATCTATTGAATATCAGTGAAACCACAACTTCCCACTGCAGGGGCTAGAATAGACCCGAGGTATTCCTGCCTGTTGTAAGAGGTGACTAAAAGGAGTCTCCTATGTTTTGGACTAAAAAGTTCTGGTCCCCTTTGAGGGTTCGACCTCCACCTTTCCAAATTCTAAAGAAGTGCAGGACTTCTGGATAAGGATGCCTTTGTGGTGCATCATGTATACATCCTTGGCTGACACCTTCTGCACATATTATTGTAATGGAAATCTAATTGCACCTGTAATCTAGCCTTTTAGGCAAGGACGTCTTGGAGAGCGCATCCTTTACACCCATGATAATAATGAATCTTTTTGTAACCTATGTCCAACATGGTAGCCAGTCGGTTAGGGGAGGGAACATCATGTGCCCTTTTGGTTGTAGCCCTCCGACAACACAGAGATTACACTGCTGATGCCTGTGCTACAAATTCCCCACGTATGCCAAGGAGTAGAGGCCCGTCTTCTTGGGGCATCAGGACTCTCAGCAACGGCCATCACGCCTGGTGGCCTGTGCTGTGGATGGATGGCACCCGTGACAAGAGCCCTGATTGGAGTAGGTGGTATCAGGGTGGATGACATGCTATGATGCGGATGAAGTTGTCTGACGCTGGTGATCGAAAGGCCCCAGCTGTCTCTTAATTGAGAAAAAGGCCAGTAGAATAATGACAAATAAGATTGTATACCGATCCCTTCCCTGGCTACCCCGTGGGAGGAACGAAAGCTAAAGATCACGGACAGGTGTATTCTCCTCATTACTTAGTTTGTGCCAGGTCTGATGAGGAATCCTTTTTAATGACATAGCCACTGTTTGTATATATAAAAACAAAGATGATGTAACTTACAAACGAAAGCATTGGTATGTTGATAGAGACACTAACAAACACACACACAAAATTCAAGCTTTCGCAACCCACGGTTGCTTCATTAGGAAAGAGGGAAGGAGAAGGAAAGACGAAAGGATGTGGGTTTTAAGGTAGAGGGTAAGGAGTCATTCCAATCCCGGGAGTGGAAAGACTTACCTTAGGGGGAAACGCAGATGGATATGTGTGTGTGTGTGTGCGAGTGTATACCTGTCCCTTTTTTCCCCCTAAGGTAAGTCATTCCACTCCCGGGATTGGAATGACTCCTTACCCTCTCCCTTAAAACCCACATCCTTTCATTTTCCCTCTCCTTCCCTCTTTCCTAATGAAGCAACCGTGGGTTGCGAAAGCATGAATTTTGTGTGTGTGTTTGTGTTTGTTAGTGTCTCTATCAACATACCAACGCTTTCGTTTGCTAAGTTACATCATCTTTGTTTTTAGATATATTTTTCCCACGTGGAATGTTTCCATATATATATATGACTTACCATGTCTGTGTATGTGTGGATGGATATGTGTGTGTATGCGAGTGTATACCTGTCCTTTTTATCCCCCTAAGGTAAGTCTTTCCGCTCCCGGGATTGGAATGACTCCTTACCCTCTCCCTTAAAACCCACATCCTTTCGTCTTTCCTCTCCTTCCCTCTTTCCTGATGAAGCAACCGTTGGTCGCGTAAGCTTGAATTTTGTGTGTATGTTTGTGTGTCTATCAAGCTTCCAGCGCTTTCGTTTGGTAAGTCACATCATCTTTGTTTATTATATATATATATATATATATATATAAAAACAAAGATGATGTGACTTACCGAACGAAAGTGCTGGCAGGTCGATAGACACACAAACATACACACAAAATTGAAGCTTTCGCATCCAATGGTTGCTTCGTCAGGAAAGAGGGAAGGAGAGGGAAAGACGAAAGGATGTGGGTTTTAAGGGAGAGGGTAAGGAGTCATTCCAATCCCGGGAGCGGAAAGACTTACCTTAAGGGGAAAAAAGGACAGGTATACACTCGCGCACACACACACATACACACATATACATCCGCACATACACAGACACAAGCAGACATTTGTAAAGGCATTTGAAAAAATCTGCTTGTGTCTGTGTATGTGCGGATGGATATGTGTGTGTGTGCGAGTGTATACCTGTCCTCGTTTCCCCCTAAGGTACTATCATGTTCGATGGATGGCTCTGGTGCTCCCACTGCATCTGCAGCAGCAGTTTGAGTGGCAGTTGGCACCACTGTAACACAATGAACTGTTACAAATAGGTTACTTCAAAGACGCCTCCAAGCCAGATGTCATGTAGAATGCATTCTACTGACCCCAAACAACTGCTGTTTGCGATTTCAATGGTGTCAAGTAAGAGCTCATTGGCAGGGTGGGGTCCCGTGTGTGCTCTGATGGCCATGTATTGGTTAGGAGGAGGCCAGTTAGGGGCCTGCATCCAACCAGTCTGTGTGCTAGACACACTGGACCTACACTTGGTGTTAGGGTCTAGGGTACAATTTCGTATGACAGCAGGAGCACTCTCATGGTTATCCCAAGCACGATGACTGCAATATTGTATGTAAGTCTGGTGATTTGACCCTGGTGTGCTGTCATTCAGGAATTGCTTTCCAGGGGTTTTTCCTACAGGTTAACACACGCACATGTACTGCTGTTGTAACACAACATGCTCTGCACAGTGTTGACAGGTTGCCTTGGCCTTCTCAATCACCAGATCTTCTCCAGTCAAGCACATACGGAACATCATTGGATGACAAAGAGCGTTAACCGTCTCTGTATTGATCAGCTGTGACAGGCATGGAACTCCATCCCACAAACTGACATCCAGCACCTGTACAACACAACAAATGCTTGCATTCAACATTTTGGCAGTTACACCAGTTATTAATGTACCTGTGTTTCACATTTGCAATGGCTTATCATGCACACACATTAACCTTAGATCTTGCAATCTTAATTACTTAATTATGTTACCTAGACAAATGTATTATCAAAATTTTGTTACTGTGCATTAATTGCCTTCTGTTGATGCATCAGTGTTATGGGTCTACTAGTTTATTCTTCCCAGCATTTGGTTCTTACTCCCATTTTGTGTGTACCATAATATTACTTTCTTAGTTAAGGATGAAAATAATTGTTTCAATGTTAATATAAATCCTAATGATTTTATAACGTTACATTTTTATTGGAAAAAAAAGATATAGAAATGCGTCTTGGTTTCCTTGGAAGACTGAGTGATCTACCCATGAATGGTCATCTTATGCAACAACAAGGAAGTCTCTCTGATCTCCACAGGGGAACACATGCAGCTGGTGTCGGTAAGTGCTTTCTATAATGCAGGGTGATTCAAAAAGAATACCACAACTTTAAAAATGTGTATTTAATGAAAGAAACATAATATAACCTTCTGTTATACATCATTACAAAGAGTATTTAAAAAGGTTTTTTTTTACTCAAAAACAAGTTCAGAGATGTTCAATATGGCCCCCTCCAGACACTCGAGCAATATCAACCCGATACTCCAACTCGTTCCACACTCTCTGTAGCATATCAGGCGTAACAGTTTGGATAGCTGCTGTTATTTCTCGTTTCAAATCATGAATGGTAGCTGGGAGAGGTGGCCGAAACACCATATCCTTAACATACCCCCATAAGAAAAAATCGCAGGGGGTAAGATCAGGGCTTCTTGGAGGCCAGTGATGAAGTGCTCTGTCACGGACTGCCTGGCGGCCGATCCATCGCCTTTGCACAAACACCCATTCTCTGTAAACTGTTTATACCAACGTTTAATACACCACCTATCAGGAGGTTTAACACCATACTTCGTTCGAAATGCACGCTGAACAACTGTCGTTGATTAACTTCTGCCGTACTCAATAACACAAAAAGCTTTCTATTGAGCGGTCGCCATCTTAGCATCAACTGACGCTGACGCCTAGTCAACAGCGCCTCAAGCGAACAAATGTACTACTAAATGAAACTTTATAGCTCCCTTAATTCGCCGACAGATAGTGCTTAGCTCTGCCTTTTGTCGTTGCAGAGTTTTAAATTCCTAAAGTTGTGGTATTCTTTTTGAATCACCCTGTATACATGCTTATCCTAAGCTTAGCGCAATAAGTAATGTATGTAATTATAGCAGTTAAAGTTAGTTATTTAATTTATCCTCTAAATTTCTCAAGATAAAAATAGAAATAAGAATAAATAAAGCTACATAGTAAATTACTGATTAAATACTTAGTAAAATCAGTATTAGAAAGTCAGGAATTAGGCAATTTTGTCCTCTTTCCTTTAAGAGGTTATCATCATTGGACTGGTTCTAGTATTATTTTCTTTTTTTTTTTGTTGGTAAGGCAGTGAAAAAATCTTGTTTCTGTCATTACTCAAATAATGAATGTGTTACTAATTAACAGTGTCACTGCAGTATTATAATCTTTCATTGAATCATTTCATTATATTACACTTAGGTAAAATGTGCATCCTTGACCTTTTTCCACATACCAGAGACCCTTCCTTGCAGCATCCTTGGAATACTACTTGTGTAATTTATACCACACTCTTCCCCATTTTGCTAAAAATTTTCCTGCTTCAGCAATGATTATGTATATGTAGCACACACTAGTGGAAATGTTCCTTACCTCATGTCCTTGTAGAATTTTGTTATGAAAACAAGGAACTTCACAGGTTCTAGAAAGATGAGTTGTGAGGTCATGCAAAGTAGAGTGCCCAAAATTTTGAAGTAAATAAAAATATTTTTCTGTAATACCTCTGAAGGACATTTTTAATATTGGTATCCAATGATTTGTATATTGGATGTATTCTACTTTAGATGTCGAAAATCGTTGTCGAAAGACATTGTGTCATTTAAAAAGAAAGGATGTTGTTTGCTTAGCTGCAAACTTGAGTCTCTTTTCATCAGAAAATTTCACATTTTAAAATTAAATTACACTTGATATAGGCAAGCAAGATTTACTTTCCTGTTGTCAGATCAGTAACTTGTGGATTTTAAAGATTCTCTAACTTGTCGTTCCTTAACCAAGAGAGGAATCAGGAAAAAGAAATGGTACTATATAGATGTAGATTTAGTTAAACAACATTTTTGAGACAAGTAGCAGGGAAGGAGTCTAAAGTAGAAGATATTAAAACTGTAGACTATAAGTAATAATGCTACATACTGCACTGGAGATGAAATAAATCAAGTAATATACGTTCTGGTGTGTAGTATCCGAATCTACGTTTCAAAATGTTCTAGCTTGTAAGATTTTTGAGTTTTCGGGGGTTCTTGTTTTTTATTGTTTATTTTCTGTATTTAGCTGTTTACTGTACTTCCGCTTAGGGCCTAAACAACATGTTTATTAAGAAGGCATATAAATGATATATTTGGCTGTACTGTTGGTGATCAGCATAATCACTTTGCACCTCATATTGCCTACCTAACCTGTTCCACCACTTCAACCAAATCATTGGGGGGACAAGGTGCCACCAAGCCATGCCATTCAGCTTTCCAGTGGTGTGGTGTGAGCCTAAAGATCATTTTTGAAGCTGTTACTTCCACCTCACAGATATTGCAGGGCATTCTAGCAAAATTAGACATAAAATAAAGGATGTAAATGTATCTCAGTGGATTTGCCGGTGGTGCGAAATGAAAGGCTATCTTTTCCTATCTGTAAATTGCAAGCTACAGGTGGTTTACAGGGTGGATTCACAAAATATTGCTGGTGTTGTTTTTTGTTTTCTTTTTTTCTTTTTGTGCCTATGGGGACAGCCATAACTTGACTGCTTTACAGTCAGGGAACGGCCTTTAAGAAGATGTTAAGTATCTGGAAAGGAAAATGTGAAAATCAGTCCATCATTTTGCCTCCTATTCATCTTTAAGTTAGACCTTATGAAGAACTTTGGAAAAGATGTGGGTAAAGGAGGCCAGGTCTTTGGTCATTTGAAAGTATAGTTTTCAAAATTGAGTGAAGCAAAGCTGAAAGAAGGTATATTTGTTGGACCACAGGTAATAAAATTGATGAAAGATACAACTTTTGATACCAAATTCACAAATATCAAATTATCTGCTTAGCAATTTTTCAAAGGGCAATTATGAAGGTCATTTTGGACAACAGAAGCACTGAAAACTATGTTTCCATTGTAAATTATCTGTTAGGCAGCTACAAGAACATGGGGTGTAGAATTCTGCTTAAAATTCACTTTTAACATTCTCACTTGAATTCTTTCCAAAACGTTTTGGAGCTGCAAGCAGTAAGTGGTTTGAGAACTTTCACCAAGATGTCTGTACAATAGAACAACGCTATAAAAGTGGTACCCTCTGATGATGAGTCTTGTGAGGGACAGTAGCGAAATGATAGACAAAAGTATCATCATCACATTTTTTTAAATACTAAAGGAGATTAAAGTTGAAAATGTGTTATGAATTAATTTAGATCTTCTATTGGTGTCCTGTCCATAAATACAGATAAAATAGCATTGAGTTCTGAGTACTTGTTTCTTGTTTGTTTTAATTCTGTAAATATTCGCAAGTACTGTCTTTGATTCCGCTATGTACTTGAGAAATGTGACGATACAGAAAAAATGATTATACCATTGAATCCAGCACACCAAAATTAGCTGAATCCACCCATTTACAAACCAGATGCAGATAAAAGGTTTAAATTTGTTGACTAATGTAACCTGCCATAATTGGTAAGGGCAAAAATGAGGACTGAACTTAGCAGAATCTGCAGGTCAGATGTAATTGAATGATAGAGAACACAAGACAAGAGAAATGGGAATTACAGAGGAAGGAAAAAGAGTAAAGCAGAAAAGGTAACACTGAAAAGAATTGAAAGGATGTATGTTGAAGTAAAATCGGAAGAAATAACAACTAGGGTATATAGGGTTGGGAAGATGCCAAACAGGAAATGTAGTTGGTCTCTGTTGAGCTTGGAAGTTCTGGTGTTGGGAAGGGGATTAAAAAAAAAAAATACAAGCCAAGCATTTCGAGGCACCTGTGCCTTCAAACATTGCCTTAAGTGAGCGCCCAGAGGGGCAGGAGGCAACAAAATAAAACTCATGGATTGAAAGGATATATGACATTATTTCAGTGATTGCAAAATCAAGTGAAATTTACAAATAATTTGGCCGTTTGAGGCCACTTACTAGTGTGACATTGCACCCCTCTGGTCCAGATGCATGCTAGCTGAGGGAAGTTGGCTCACAACTGTTGTAACTGATCCTTGTTATCCTGGCCACTGGCACTGGGATGGAGTTGATGTCCTAGTTGGTCCCATACATACTCCATCAGGCAGAGATCTGGAGATCTTACTGGCCACAGGAATATCTCAACATCACAAAAACAGTTCATATGGGCACATGTCATGGGGAACGAGCATTTTCATGTTGAAAAAGGGCACCAGTATACTTGAGAGGTAACACATGATGTCCGTGATGTGCCATCAGTCACAACCATGCTTTACCTGAAGTCATATCCGATTGTTCCCCACACCATGATGCCAGGAGTTGCACTGCTGTGCCTCCCCAAAATATTAGAAAGATGGGACCTCTCCCAGGTCACTGGCATTTGTCTTGCATTGTTCATGGCAGCATACGCATGGGACAATAATTCCCTCATCCAGCTGCCACACACTGACTAATGGTGTGGGTTGAGACAGAAAGTTGAAGGGAATCCAATATTTGTTCTTGGATGACAGGTGGAAATGTGAAGGGGTTAAGATTTATTTGGTGCACCATAGGGTGAACCACCTTTGCTGTGATAAGGCATGGTTGACTGAAACCTTGACAGCGAATATGCCTGCCGTAATGCAGTCTGGTCACTGTCACATCCAAATTCCCCATAAATCTGGATATTGCATGATTCAGTCAGTCAGCCAAATGGAGACCCACAATGTGGCTCCTTTCAAGATGATAACACTATCCCACCTGAGAGTACATGGCATCTCCATGTCCTTCACAGTGACTACACTGCTGGCACCCCTTATAACCCCTATAGGACCTGGAAACAACAGTAAAAATACCTGACTATTTCTTCTGGGTGCTTTCTTTTTTCTTTTCTCTCTCTCTCTCTCTCTCTCTCTCTCTCTCTCTCTCTTTTTAAAAAAAAGGCTGTGTACATACTCTTCATGTTAATTGGTGGACCACAAGATTTGTCTTGCTCGTTACCCTGCCAAGATACCTTGTGCATCAAGTCTTAGCCATCGCCACCTTTTTCTTGCGTCTAATTACTTTTGCTGTCCAGACATGGTTTTTTTAAAAATGAGAATAGATTACTATGTGTTGCGTACTGTGCATTTGATAATTACCTGGCATTAGGATAATTAATTAAGCAGATGCCTCAGTCAATGTTTGCTGTTAGTAAGTCACATAGTATCCATACTCATAGGGGAACTTGTCAGGTACACAGTTACGGTGCATGACCAAAGATATTTGTATGGATTGTAGCCTTTTATGTAAGGTTGGTAACATATTCATATCATGGTATAAGCTCGGACATAGGCTTCACTGGTAGTGGTTGCAGGCATGTTGGGAGATGGGATTCATCATTAGTACAATTAAAACAGAGAAATTAAACAATTATATTAATTATAGTTAAATACACAGTACTTACCAATATCATAGAAGGTGCTGGAAATGTTTTCCTCTTTCTTGAGGGCATAGTTCAAACTCATTAACATTTATTTGTGAACACCTTTTATCAATGTATCACGTATAATCATATGCAGATAATCAATTATTGCTCTCTTCAGTTCATTTTAATTTGCCGGATCTAGACTGGGAGACTCAAACATTCATAACGGGTGGCAGGGACAAAGATCCAGTGAAATTTTTTTAAGTGCTTTATCTGAAAACTACCTTGAGCAGTTAAACAGAGAACCGACTCGTGGCGATAACATATTAGACCTTCTGGTGACAAACAGACCCGAACTATTTGAAACAGTTAACGCAGAACAGGGAATCGGCGATCATAAAGCGGTTACTGCATCGATGATTTCAGCCGTAAATAGAGATATTAAAAAAGGTAGGAAGATTTTTCTGTTTAGAAAAGTGACAAAAAGCAGATTACAGAGTACCTGACGGCTCAACACAAAAGTTTTGTCTCGAGTACAGATAGTGTTGAGGTACAGATAGTGTTGAGGATCAGTGGACAAAGTTCAAAACCATCGTACAATATGTGTTAGATGAGTATGTGCCAAGCAAGATCGTAAGAGATGGAAAAGAGCCACCGTGGTACAACAACCGAGTTAGAAAACTGCTGCAGAAGCAAAGGGAACTTCACAGCAAACATAAACATATCCAAAGCCTTGCAGACAAACAAAAATTACGTGAAGCGAAATGTAGTGTGAGGAGGGCTATGCAAGAGGCGTTCAATGAATTTGAAAGTAAAGTTCTATGTACTGACTTAGCAGAAAATCCTAAGAAATTTTGGTCTTATGTCAAAGCGGTCGGTGGATCAAAACAAAATGTCCAGACACTCTGTGACCAAAATGGTACTGAAACAGAGGATGACAGACTAAAGGCCGAAATACTAAATGTCTTTTTCCAAAGCTGTTTCACAGAGGAAGACTGCACTGTATTTCCTTCTCTAGATTGTCGTACAGATGACAAAATGGTAGATATCGTAATAGACGACAGAGGGATAGAGAAACAGTTAAAATCGCTCAAAAGAGGAAAGGCCGCTGGACCTGATGGGATACCAGTTTGATTTTACACAGAGTACGCGAAGGAACTTGCCCCCTTCTTGCAGCGGTGTACCGTAGGTCTCTAGAAGAGCGTAGCGTTCCAAAGGATTGGAAAAGAGCACAGGTCATCCCCGTTTTCAAGAAGGGACGTCGAACAGATGTGCAGAACAATAGACCTATATCTCTAACGTCGATCAGTTGTAGAATTTTGGAACACATATTATGTTTGAGTATAATGACTTTTCTGGTGACTAGAAATCTACTCTGTAGGAATCAGCATGGGTTTCGAAAAAGACGGTCGTGTGACGGGTTCACAGGTAGATGCCGTGTTTCTTGACTTCCGCAAGGCATTCGATACATTTCCCCACAGTTGTTTAATGAACAAAGTAAGAGCATATGGACTATCAGACCAATTGTGTGATTGGATTGAAGAGTTCCTAGATAACAGAATGCAGCATGTCATTCTCAATGGAGAGAAGTCTTCCAAAGTAAGAGTGATTTCAGGTGTGCCACAGGGGAGTGTCATAGGACTGTTGCTATTCACAATATACATAAATTACCTTGTGGGTGACATCGGAAGTTCACTGAGGCTTTTTGCAGATGATTCTGTGGTGTATCGAGAGGTTGTAACAATGGAAAATTGTACTGAAATGCAGGAGGATCTGCAGCGAATTGACGCATGGTGCAGAGAATGGCAATTGAATCTCAATGTAGATGAGTGTAATGTGCTGCGAATACATAGAAAGATAGATCCCTTATCATTTAGCTACAAAATAGCAGGTCAGCAACTGGAAGCAGTTAATTCCATAAATTATCTGGGAGTACGCATTAGGAGTGATTTAAAATGGAATGATCATATAGTTGATCATTGGTAAAGCAGACGCCAGACTGAGATTCATTGGAAGAATCCTAAGGAAATGCAATCTGAAAACAAAGGAAGTAGGTTACAGTACACTTGTTCGCCCACTGCTTGAATACTGCTCAGCAGTGTGGGATCCGTACCAGATAGGGTTGATAGAAGAGATAGAGAAGATCCAACGGAGAGCAGCGTGCTTCGTTACAGGATCATTTAGTAATCGCGAAAGCGTTACGGAGATGATAGATAAACTCCAGTGGAACACTCTGCAGGAGAGATGCTCAGTAGCTTGGTATGGGCTTTTAATACAGTTTCAAGAACATACCTTCACCGAAGAGTCAAGCAGTATATTGCTCCCTCCTACGTATATCTCGCGAAGAGACCATGAGGATAAAATCTGAGAGATTAGAGCCCACACAGAAGCATACCGACAATCCTTCTTTCCACGAACAATACGATACAGGAATAGATGGGAGAACCGATAGAGGTACTCAGGGTACCCTCCGCCACACACCGTCAGGTGGCTTGCGGAGTATGGATGTAGATGTAGATATAGATGTAGATCTATTGCTGTTGGGTTATTTTGATATACAAATGTTTTAGATGCACCCCAAATGAAATAGTCGGGCGAAGACAGATCTGGTGAGTGCAGGGGCCAGAGACCTTTTGTAATTACTCTATCTCCAAAGATTTCATCTAAAAGTCATAGGGACTGGTGCCCCGTATGAGCAGTAGTATGAGCAGTAGTGTTGTGTTGTTGGAAAAGAGAATGATTGATGTCATTTTCATTCAACAGGGCAATAAATGGATAAATTGTATAGACATCGGAAGTGATGGTAGTATCAAAAAAGATCAGCCTATAATTCACACACGTGTTATGGCTACCCACACTACGATTTCCTCTGCATGCAGTGGGGTTTCTCTTAAGGCGTGTGGATTTTCTGATGACCAAATTTGTGAATTTTGGTAATTAGTCTAGCCAGGTAGGTGAAACCAAGTCCCATCAGTGAAAAAGGTCTATCTAAAATACCAACTCCACATCAGTTACCAAATTGCTGAAATAATCATTTCGCATGGTCCATACAATATAATTGTTGCACTGCAGTAATATTATGCAGATATATCCACAGTTCTTTGGTTACTGTCTTAACTGCTGTTGTACAAGACTTTAGCCATGTGTGACTATTTCTTCACTGATTACGCTGGGCTCCATCCACAATTTGCCCTTTGTTGGAGTGTTGTCAAGCTTCTGTTGTGGGTTATTCCACGCCAAGGGGACCAAACGGTCCCCACTCGACCATCTCAAAATCTAATGAAATTTGGTGTGAAGGTTCTATATGGTCTTTGATGCTTATATACCAAATTTCAGTCCAGTATCATCAGTGGTTGAATTTTTAGGGGCTTGTAAAGAGAAGTTACTCCTCTTCGCATCACATACAAAGATGCAAATGTCCCAAATTGACTAACCTTTTTTAAAAGTTCCAGTGCTCATTTGGTCATTTCCTTTAATATACATAGACAACTTTTTGTGTTAAATCACACTGTGACAAAAATTTGGGATTTAGCCACACCTAAATACAGATACAAGCCTCTAAAAAAATTCGATGTGCTATTCTGAGAGCCAAGGTTTGACTGTCCACTGCTACTTTTCATAAGAACTATCACAGCAAAACTTGAGAGGGTTATTCCTACCTATGATGTCTGTATACAGATCAAATTTAACTAACATTGGATGCCTAGAGGAAAAGACATGCATCTGCAAAGTTGGCCAAAATTTTCTATGTGCAAATTTTAGGGTATTTTTGGGGGGCAATATCTCAAATGTGTCTTGTTTAATCCTCTTTTTCTTGCCAAAGCTTGAAAGAGCATGCTTTAAGCTTTCAAAGCTATACTGTTTAATTTCTGGACCTTGCATATTGATGAGTAAGAATACCTATTCAAAAGTAGGGAAAATGGATTATTGGTAAATAAAAAAAATTAATACAATTTGAAATTGTAAATCAAATATGTGTAATTATAGTGTCTTTTTAATAGTATTCATATTCTTGAGGGAAAAACCCTTGTTTCACAAAGCAACTAGCATCCAGCGCACGTTAGTCTGTCGATTATTTATATTACTTTGAAATGTATCCCTGTTGGTTTTTTAACATTTTTGAACCATTCTAAGTTGATTTCTGAATGAATCGTAAGTTGATTTGTGAATGCGTGCATAGTTACATGATGTCTCTGTCAGGGGAATCATCGTCGCATGTAGAAACAAACTTTCCTTCAGACAAAAGGGGCTATATGAGCTGAGCAGAGTAAGGCCGAACGGATGAATGCCAACCACTGTCTGATTGTGTGGTTGATAGGGTTTCCAAATGATCAGCGTTGTTGTAATTACTAGCGAAATCCATAGATTCAGCCTACTGGAGTGGAAATCAACGAATAACAGGTACAACGAATAACAGGTAAGAAAGATTACGTATTATCTTCTCGGTGTACCCAAGAAAATGAAATTTTGACTGAAAATTTTTGGCCAGATCGTTATACTAGTGAGGACCAGTTGTACATTTCCCCAGCTAGCAGCCGCTTAAGTTCTATTCTGGAAGAAGCGTGGAAAATGCGTTGTACGAACATGTAACAACGCCTAACCGGAGAATAGTCGCAGAATAACTAAACTGGTGATTGTGGCAGAGTTAGTGAAGTTAACCGGCGAATAAGCTTTAACATTGGCAGGAATAGTTACAGCATTAGTGATAACAAGACTGTTTGTTAGAATGAGGAAGGAGAAGAAACGGGGACATCACACAAATTATGGAACAATATGACGATTTGAAGTTTAAAAATTTCGTACTACTACTTTTCGATCTAATGCTAGAGAAACTGGAGTGTATGAATGAAGTGTGAAACTATTTCCTAACATAAAGCTTTTTGCTTGTAGTAGTCGTAATAGGCATTTGATATTGGTACTTCGTGAATTATATTCTGTCGTTACAAAAAAGACCGTTTGTGCCAAAACAGTCTTGTTTATTTGATGTGTATTACAATTTTTGCAGTATTAGAAAGGCTTATTTTGTTTTATCTAACAGACAGTGACAAAATAGATGTAATCAGATCGGGAAACCACACCAGTCTTGGGTTGTCTTTGTATTAACAGCTTTTTCAGTGTTAGACAACAATTTCGATTTTTCATGTAGCAAAACATTTGACGAACTTTGATGAGGTAATAGATTCTTTAGTAGAAAGGAAAGCACACCATGTAAAGCTGTAGCAAGATTAGAGAGAGAAAATTCTAGGAGCTAAGGATTGAAGAAATGTGTATTGTCTTGCTTGTCTCATGTCTTTACTGGGTTTATGTATCCTATATTTAATATTATGGTTATAATAGAAGGAAACATTCCACGAAGGAAAAATATATCTAAAAACAAAGATGATGTGACTTACCAAATGAAAGTGCTGGCAGGTCGACAGACACACAAGCGAACACAAACATACACACAAAATTCAAGCTTTCGCAACAAACTGTTGCCTCATCAGGAAAGAGGGAAGGAGAGGGAAAGACGAAAGGATGTGGGTTTTAAGGGAGAGGGTAAGGAGTCATTCCAGTCCCGGGAGCGGAAAGACTTACCTTAGGGGGAAAAAAGGACGGGTACACACTCGCACACACACACATATCCATCCACACATATACAGACACAGTGTGGATGGATATGTGTGTGTGTGCGAGTGTGTACTCGTCCTTTTTTCCCCCTAAGGTAAGTCTTTCCGCTCCCAGGACTGGAATGACTCCTTACCCTCTCCCTTAAAACCCACATCCTTTCGTCTTTCCCTCTCCTTCCCTCTTTCCTGATGAGGCAACAGTTTGTTGCGAAAGCTTGAATTTTGTGTGTATGTTTGTGTTAGTCTATATTTAATATTATGTCGCACAAAGCAGCAAGTAGTTAGCTGATAGGGAGTAAAGAGTGCAAATTTTCTGAAGAGTTCTTTTTTGTAAAAAAAAGAAAAAGAAAGAGAGAGAGAGAGAGAGAGAGAGAGAGAGAGAGAGAGAGAGAGAGAGAGAGAGAGAGGGCCAGGATGTCAAACCGGCCAACTGTAAGCAGGAGAGGCACCACAGGACATTTTAATTTCCACTGTCCTGAATATGGTGTGATGGCATCCATTACAAAATACACATGTTTCATGTTTCAATTCCACAGAGTGAAATACAGTGACGTGCGACAGAAGAATGCTGTGAGAGGAGGCGACGCACTGCACTTTGGCACACTTACCACCAAATAACATGTCTTACATTTCCTCGAACACATATGTTTTACGCATCAGACTCTTCAGAAAGATCTGCGCTACAAAATGAACATATTTTTGGAAATTCGATTTTTTTCTATTTATTGACGTCGTATCTCAAATGCTCGAGGGAGTGGCGGTGTATTGCCCAGGTTTGGAAATATCGTAGATCTGGGGCTGATTGGCAGAGCAGTCTGAGTTACAATGAGGAAGTGGGTAGTCTCCACGTGACCCGTGTTTACATTTAGTGATTTTGCTGTTTCCTCTTCGTTTACTGGTCTCATGTCAAATAAAACCAAAACAGATTTCTGTGGTCGGGAGCTGTCAAGTGAATTAAAATACATTCACATAATTACGGAAGGCTAAAATGTGTTGCCGGCCACGGTGGCCGAGCCGTTCTAGGCACCTCAGTCCGGAACCGCACTGCTGCTACGGTCGCAGGTTCGAATCCTGCCTCAGACATGGATGTATGTGATGTCCTTAGGTTAGTTAGGTTTAAATAGTTGTAAGTCTAGGGGACTGATGACCTCAGAGCCATTTGAACCATTTTTTTAAAATGTTTTATTAGTTGCAGATTTTATTTCCATCTTTCTGACAGTCAAGCATTAATTGCCTTGTGGAACAATGAAGTTATTTTTCTCGGTTAGCTGAAGAAATTTCCTTTTATTAATCTTTCCCGCTGAGGCAGACAATATATTTGAAACGAAATGTTTAATTCCGCACACTGTTCGCTGCATTTCAAGTGCTCGTTTTCAACTTCTACCACGTATAGCATTAAGCCATAATAAGAACCAAACATGAGATAACACAGTACTGGTACTCCAAGAAAATTTACATCCCGAAAACCGCATTGAAAAGTATATCATCAGGTAGTGGCCTACTTCACTGGGAATGTAGACATATGAATGTGCACTTTAAATATGCATTTTAAATGTGCACATTTTAGTATGGGTCACGAAATTCCGATCCTCTTGGAGTATCCTCTGATGTCTTGTTTCTTTTATGACATAATGTAAGATCTTTTAATGTTTTACACGTACGAACATACGGGCTCCCTACGACATCGTAGCTGTGCAAGCACGGTGACGCCTGTCATCTGACGCTCTCTGGCAACTGCAGAAATGAACCTATTTCTAACAGGTCGCAGGAAAATATTCCGAATGGTGGTTTGAAAAGCATTACCATCAAAGTAAATTTCCTTTTACGGATGTTGAACTATGTGCAAGAATGTACGATGAATTTCTTAAATCACAGAGCGTTTGACTCTCATTTAAAAATCAGATCTTTGATGACGAGCCATTTAGATGAATTTCGAGCCCAGAAGATCAGATATTTATGTCGTTAAATTTTATTGGCACATTTGTGTGATATATCTTAAATTGTAATACGCGCATAAAAGACCAACATTATGTGTGGAAGCTTAGCTTGTCTTGCAGCGTATTAATTTTATAGACCAATATTATATGTGAAAGCTTTGCGTTTCATGTAGCAATACTACGTATATTAATTTAAACAATTAACTTTTTCTGTTTGTGTCTTCACACTACTTAGCAGTGATGTTGCTATTGGCTGACTACATCACGTGTCCTAAGCTCTGAATATCCACTGTCATCAGCTGATGAGATCACGTGACATGAGCTATGACTGGCTTTCAAAAGCGCATCGCAATCTCGATTTCAATGCTTCGGAAAGTAACATGCGGTATTTGGTGAAATTCGAATTTATACTTTCGTAATACGAAGATATCCAGTGTACATATTGCTGCACATCAAAGATCTTTCCAAAACGTGTTTTTTTCCCTGTGTTTAGTTTTCTAAAGTGCCAGGAAATTCTACACCCAAGTATAAAACCATAATCATTCAAAGGACTTATAAGTTATACAGTCCCGAGAGAAAATATAATGTCAGTTAACAGGGAAAAAGTATGTTTTCACCCAGGAGAAAGCTATTTTTAACCGAGAAATCCGGTAAATTTTTTTCCTTGCCTGCGTATACACCCTGATTAAGCTCCACAATTAATTTTTTTAGTATATAAATCAGTTTCAAACATTAATTTAACATAAAACAAGTATAATACACAACACAGCGAACTTGCCAAACAAAAACACTAAAGAGTCAGTTCCATTTTTGGTTAAATAGTTCTACAATTTTGTCAAGGACAGATTGAGGAAAACTATTGTCTTCCTGATGATGCTGGTGATGGTGCTTCTAAAGTTATGAAAATATGTTGCTCAGGAATCCAGCAGGTGTCTTTAGCAGCTAGCCAGTGGAAGGAACGAGCAGAACCAGGTGGGTACATAAAGCTGATGAGGACATCTTCTTGTTCATGTGAAATATTCTATTAACTTTATTTGAAAGATATGGACAGCAATGGTATCATCATGGAGACAATCGCTGATCATACAAACGCTAATACTGTGACATTCCTTGCCATCAAAATAGATAACAAATGGAAGTAGTGTGGTCTGACTATTCTTCCAATGAAATCCTTGTGCAGCATCGTCAATAACAAATGAATAATTCTGAGTAAAACACGCCAATATAATTGATTCATTTTCTGCAAGATTTATTAGTAGCTGCTTAAGGTATAAACTCTAGTGTTTTGTCACAAAGTGATGTCTTCTTAAACCGGTAATTTTCAAAATCATTGTCTCCATGAAATCTTCAATAGTTCTCCGACAATGTCTCCAATGTGTGTGTGTGTGTGTGTGTGTGTGTGTGTGTGTGTGTGTGTGTGTCAGTATGGACCTATTGATGGTATTACATTGTTTCTTCAGGGTCATAGTTTTTAAAAGCATCTTCGAGAAAAGCCTCTAGTTGTATTTTTCCTAGACATTCCTCACAACATTGCAGCATACAATCTTTTGATTCCAAACTGCATACAATTTTTTTCCTCAAAACCTTGTAGTCATCTTGGATGGATGTTTTTGAAGCCAACATTAATTTGACATTTTGATGAATTGCACATACGTATATTGAATGTGGTCCAGAAGCACCAACTTCAGTACACCATTTCAGCCTGAACTCACAAAATTTTGAGAAGCTCAGTTTATTACCATATTGCTTACAATAAGCAATGAACATTTCCTTCAAATTTTTCAAAGGAGCAGATGTTTTTGAGTGTGAATCTTTTTCCCATTTATTTTTATTGCAACACAATCCTTTTAGCCTGAGCATAAACAAGAAAACTCATCATCTCCAAGAAAAGTGAGGACCTTTTGTTTTACTTAATCGTTGAGCTTTTCCCCTTTTTGGTTTGCACATGCTGCCAAAATCCCGTCTTCTATCTTTAGTTTTCTAGACTTTCTCTCCATTTTATTCGAAACAGCAAATTCTTTAGCCACTTTTTCAGTAGTCCAGCTATTTGGGGCCAGTGTCAAAATTTGAACTTTACTGCAATTTCTTGAAGCCTTGAACTTAAGTTCTTCAAATAAGATATCCATATCTTTAAACTTTTGGCACTCTTCCATTAGTATTTGAGCAATATCTACTTGGCTCACACCAGTATCTGTGGCAATTACCTTAGTAATGCTAACTTGGGCTTTCAGAACTTTGTGCTTTACGTATCCCATTGAATCCCTTTTGCTGATCTGCTGAACCTTTAATGGTGGCACTACAGGTGATGATAATGAAGTATTAGCAGTAAAGCAAGCATCAACGACACCCGTGTCTTCAGTGGATGGTGATTCTTGCTTATCTAGTGGGATGATTCTTTTTAGGCCTCTTCTTGTCTACATTTGGTACAAATTTTCTGACCAGATTTAAAAAACATTAGTCAATAACTTCAACCTATCAGATATTGCAATGGTCATTGCTCTTAAAGCCTTCTTGATTACATGATTTTCTTTACCAAATGGGTAGCAGCAAGTCTTCTTCAGGAACTGAAATTTTGTCAGCAACAAGGCATTATGGTAGGGACAAATTTGGGCATCTTCAGTAACATCAAGCCCAGACCTACATTCTAGAAGCTCCTTGTCCATCAGTGACATTTCCTTAACTGATTGTAGTTGATTTTTGTCATAATAGGATGATGATGAGTTATGACAATCAGCTCCATCTGATCCACCAAAGTGGCTGGGTGAAGGGGTTTCTTGGTTATTTTATACAATGGTTTATTAATCTATAACAAGCAATTTTGAAAGCTTATGAATATCCAGGTTTGAAGCATAGAAGATTCAGTCTTGTATGTATACAAAATATGCAAATTAGGCCATCAAAACATATTATTTTAGTGGTTACCTTCAGTTGCAACAATGATTATTGATTATTCAAACACTCAGTACTCAACACTAAGCTGGTACAATGTCAACACCAAATATTTCACCTCACAGAAGACGGACACAGTGAAAATTGGCAATAATGAAAGCAACTGTAGAAAGTGGTGTTTCAGCAGTGTCCCACTGCTGCAAGGCTAGAGCCTTAAAATACCACTGCTGCTTTATAATTTCGATGGAAACTGAGTGACGATGCATAGATGAACCACCATGCATTTTAAAGTTAAAACATTCTAAACAACATAGCATTCCGTTATGATCATCTAGATTTTATGATCTTAAGAGCATTTTCAGAGGTTTTATTATATTTATATTCTATACTGTAAAATAATGCAAAAATACTGGTTAGCACAGTTACATTCCCTAAACTGCAGGCAAATCTTAAACTATTAAAAGACACTATAATTACACATATTTGATTTACAATTTCAAATTGTATTAATTTTTTTTATTTACCAATAATCCATTTTCCCTACTTTTGAATAGGTATTCTTACTCATCAATATGCAAGGTCCAGAAATTAAACAGTATAGCTTTGAAAGCTTAAAGCATGCTCTTTCAAGCTTTGGCAAGAAAAAGAGGATTAAACAAGACACATTTGAGATATTGCCCCCCAAAAATACCCTAAAATTTGCACATAGAAAATTTTGGCCAACTTTGCAGATGCATGTCTTTTCCTCTAGGCATCCAATGTTAGTTAAATTTGATCTGTATACAGACATCATAGGTAGGAATAACCCTCTCAAGTTTTGCTGTGATAGTTCATATGAAAAGTAGCAGTGGACAGTCAAACCTTGGCTCTCAGAATAGCACATCGAATTTTTTTAGAGGCTTGTATCTGTATTTAGGTGTGGCTAAATCCCAAATTTTTGCCACAGTGTGATTCAACACAAAAAGTTGTTTATGTATATTAAAGGAAATGACCAAATGAGTCCTAGAACTTTTAAAAAAGCCTAGCAAATTTGGCACATTTGCATCTTTGTATGTGAGGCGAAGAGGAGTAAATTCTCTTTACAAGCCCCTAAAAATTCAACCACTGACAATACTGGATTGAAATTTGGTATATAAGCATCAAAGACCATATAGAACCTTCACACCAAATTTCATTAGATTTTGTGATGGTCGAGTGGGCTATTTGACATGGATGACCCTTCTGTGAAGATTGTGGGCCTCCCAGTCCATGGTGCATCATGAACTGAACATGTTGTCTGGAATTTGCAAATTAAATCACATAGAGTGTCATGAACACCAACAAGCAGGAAAACGCAATCTAAATTGCCGCCTCACATGCTCCGTGAAGTTTCCTTCTGCACTGAAAACCCACTAAAAATGCTCTCTGTGCAATAGTAAGCATTCTCACTAAAAATCAGCTTACACAATAACAGTCCAGTAACACATCTAACAGCTGCAGCACACACACAACACTTTTGTAACCCACCCCTACCACAGCATGTGTACAGAACATATGTAGGTGAGACTTTAATGTGCTACCAACCTTATGTGTCCTGCATAAAGCTCACTTGTACTTCTACGAATGTAGTGTATTGTAGCAGTCAAAGTGGAGATTATGCTACGTGATTGTAGGAGATGCTGACTTGCAGCTTTTTTTGTAGTGGCCATATCGAGGAGATCACTGGCAGTGAAAGTAAATATATTTAAGTTATTGTAATGTAAATTTGAGTTTTTGCTACTGATTTTATGAGTATTATTGAAATGGAACCTCTGGGAATGTAGTTTTGATACAAAATTTATTAAATTTTAGGCATATTTTTGTGAACTTTTATAGTCATGTGCGTAGGTATCTGCATGAGAAATTGTACTTTCTTGCCTTGGAGCTGGTTTCACCATTGTTTTGCAACTTTGGGGGATGTGAACCTTTACAGAACATTGCCAAAATAGAGTACCTGATGTAGACTGCACTGCTTCCTGTTACAACCCCAAACAAGCGACAGAAAGGGACAGTTGCAACACCCTGCACAGTGTAAACAATGCTGCAGTCTACCTGCCGAACACACACACACACACACACACACACACACACACACACACACACACACTCTTTCCCAGTTCCCCCAAGAACTGCCCTTTTGCCCATTGCACACCCTAATCTCGACATTAGGTTTGCATTTGATCCGCTATGGCTTGTTGCCCTTTCCAGTCAGTTTTACACAGTAGAGCAATTGTAGTAGTATATGAAGAACACGATCAAGCCAGACCATAAGTAACAGTAGATGTAGACCAAAATGCAGAAGAAATATTAATTTTGAACTGGAAGAATGAAATAAATTGTGAAATATGAGAACTGAAAAGGTGTTTGGACCCTCTGAAACTCTATTGTTGTTAAAGTATATGAGATGCAACCTGGCACAACATCCAGCCAAAGGGTTATGAGTTGTGTACTCTACCATGGCTACACAATAATGTGCCAAACAATAGATACAAGACCCATTTTGGTTCAGCTCTAGGCTTTCAGGGGCTGGTTGTACTGACCAATTTGATGGTTGTCTTCATAAGTATTTTTTATCCAAATTCATATTAATAATGTAATATTATAAGCTTTGGATATACTAATGAAATATGTTTACCTTTAAGGTATAACAGTAATCTACCTTCTAAAAATATTGGCTAGATAACTATCAACCTTTTAATATATAACAAGCCTTGCATCCATATCGAATTTATATCTAAGGGCACGACATGTTCTCTAACTCATCACTAATATCAATAATGACACATTTGCAATTTTGCCCTCTCTTGGATACATTTCTGCAGATGCCCATGGTTGTGTGTTAAAGCTTAGGTGTTACAGGCAGCTGTATTCTAGAGGTTACCACAAGTTGTAAAGGGATGGAGGATGCCATCAGACAAATTGAAACACTGATGGCCTTAATAATGCATAAAAATATCATATGTAGCCAAACATTTCTCAAATGAATGGCAGTAGTGGCAATGAAATCATAACATTTCGTTAGGGTTAGTGGTATAATAATGAAATGAAATGATCTGTCTTGCTAAGATCTGTCAATAAAAAACATAATATTTTTATTCCGCTCTGATATAAAATACAGTATATATTTTCTGTTCCAGAACCTCCAGCATCACAGCAAAGCCAGTTTGCGTGGCATCCATCAGGAGAAATTCATATGTCTGTTGGTCAGGGAAGTGTAGCAATGGACACACGAAATCATAATAAAGAGACTGAAGACGTGGAAGTGATGTCTACTGATTCGAGCAGCAGCTCATCAAGTGATTCTCAGTGATTATTGTCATTTTTCATGCAATTGTCACAATTGTTTTAATAATGAGTATCATAGTATGCTTATTAATAAATCACTATTTATTTATATAATTTTGGTGCTTCAATTCCCAAAACTTGAAATTTTTATTTCAGTTTTGTTTCCATTGTTGGTGGTACAGGGAACAGAGGCATTTGTGAGTTAACTGCATACATTGCAATGACAGGAAACACGCATCCGAAAAGAGGGCAAGCTCCAGACGGGCTTTGCCCAGAAAGAACGTGTCATCACATGCATTTTCTGTATGTTTTGGCATGTATTTTCAATTTCATTTTGGCTGTGAATAGGTGGAGGCAGCCCAAACAGATATTGCTCATCACGTCTTTCATGTGGCACCCAGTGTCAATGGAAAGTGCCTGTTTGCTTCCCGTTAAAATCAAAACTATTCTCAAAGCAGAATTTTATGTACTCATTCAGTAGAATGGTCTCAGATTAGTTTATTGTGGTATTTGTTTAACTGATATGTACGAGACTCATTTTTAATCTAAGAACCAATAGTGCATCATGTCCATGCATCCGTCCCGTGACGTCTGTTCACGGTGCCACTCCTGGCCGGTCTCTCAGTATGCCACCATTACATTTCACGTCTCTGCCAGTGTTGGTTGTATGGTTATACTGCTTCATTTGTCACCATGTCAATCAGTAATCCTGCTGATTGTGAAGTGCTCTCGGTTATTCGGTTCTTAAATGCAAAAAAAGTTTGTCGTGCTGAAATTCACCGGCAACTTGTTGAAGTTTATGGTGCAGGTGTAATGAATGATGGAAATATGTGTAAATGGATTTGGCTGTTTAAAGAAAGACTGACAAATGTCCATGATGCTGGACAGCCTATTCTCATTAGTGAAGATGTGACACAAAAAGCTGATGAGGCAGTTCGCCAAAACAGGCACTTCACTGTTGATGAGGTGCATCAGAAATTTTCGCAAGTTTCAGGTTCAGTAGTTTTTCACACAGTTATGACAAACTTCATTCCAAAAAGTGTGTGTGTGTTGGATGCTGAAAATGTTGACAGAAGAACACAAAACAAATTGAATGGCATGTTCTTTGTCAATTTTGGACTGTTATCACAAGGATGGGTACAAGTTCTTGAGCCGCATTTTGACCGCTGATGAAATGTGGATTGCACACTATACTTCAGAGGATAAACATCAACCCAGTTAGTGGTATCACTCAAACTCTCCAACGAAACCATGAAAAGTTGAACAAGAACCTTCAACACAGAAAACATGGGCATGTTTTTTTTTTTTTTTTTTTTGCGTGGGGGTGGGGGGGATAGGAAAGGCATTCATCTGTTAGAATTTTGGACAAGAGGAATGATAACAAATGCTGAAAGGTACTGTGAAACATTGTTAAAGCTTAGGCATGCTATGCAAAATTGCCAGAGGGGACTGCTCTGTAGTGGCACTCTTATGCTTCATGAAAATTATCAGTCTTACATTGCAGCAAGAACAAGTATGCAACTGGACAAGTTTCATTGGGATCATCCACCATACAGCTGTGACTTAGCACCATCAGACTTTCATCTGTTTCCAAAACTGAAGCAGTTTCGTGATGGAAAGCGCTTGGGAAATGATGAGTTGTTGAAAGCAAGCAACTGTTACTAACTGGTTTAACTCTCAGGCGGCAGACTTCTGGTGTGCAAAAGCTGGAGCCACATCTTAACAAATGTGTAAATGTTCATGGTGACTATGCTGAAAAGTAAAAAAAAAAAATATATGCATATTGTTGTTTGTGATACAATTTATGTTCATAAATAAAGCTTCTCTTACTCCATTACGAATTGGTTCTTACTTTTGAAATGGCGCTACCAGAAACGGGTATGGTAAAACTTGAAGAATAAGCAGTATTCCAACTGCGACAGCACCATCTTAGTCCACACTGGCTGCTACCGCCGTACAGCAGTGCTGCACAGTCATTCTGGGATACTGGTTATTCTTCATATTTTATGATCCCTGTTAATACATATCAATAAAACAAACCTCACACTAGATTGGTCTGAAACTACTCTATCAAATGAGCACATAAAATTATGCTTTAAAAATAATTTTATTTGTATCTGGAAACAGACCAATGCTTTCCATCAACACTGGGCATCACACGAAAGACATGATGAGCAGCATTTGTTTGGACTTACTCCAGATACACATTGCACAAACAAAATTGCAAATATCTGCCAAAAGTACTAGATGTTTTGTTAGTAATAATGATTGATAATTCCTGTGGATGATTTGACATGGGTAGTGTTAATTGTAAACACAATTTTGGGTTGTCTTGGTAGCGATTTTTAACATGCTGATTTTCAGTAAAAAAAAAATATGAGCATAATCTCGAAAATACACGAATTCAGAGGGAAGGTGGGTTTTCTTCAGTTCTGAATTATTCTTTCAACAGCAGTTTTTTAAACAGGACATGCTGCCAGACAGCAAACCGCGTACGCAGAGCTGAAATCTTGTGTACGCAGTGCCTTCCCCCGATTCTTACTACTAAGAGTATTGCTGTTTGATTTACAAGCAGTGAGCGCTAGCCAGCCAGACTCTAGCCTGAAAATTTTTCAGATGCTGCCAGATTCGCACATGCACACAGCTGACTGAGCTAGAGTGAGGGTTACACTTCACATGACGTGTGGCACGTTTTTCAATTGTTTCGCAGCTATTGTAGTTCCCGCATTCTGCTATTTCATGTGTACACTTCATTATCAATACTAAGGCAAACATATTGGGTGTTCATCCATTGCTAAGCGTGGAAATCTATCCAGAAATTGGATGATAAATGTTCAAGTGGAGCAGAGACCAAACATGGGTTTCTACATTATCGTAGCTGCGCATGCACACTAATGCCAGTTTTTTTAAAGATTGAAGGCAGCTGCTTAAACAAACCTATTGTTACAACTCTTTGGAGACTAGTGCCACCTACATCATTCCGACATGGAAGGACCCAACAGAAAGCATCAGTAACAGAGACGGATTATCTGAACTGCCCCCACAGTTGGACAAGTTCACAGCATTTTCAGGGTGCAGTGTTTTTCAATCATCCCTAAACAAAGTAAACTCAATACGAGAGTACATATGAGTTAATTTATTCGCCAAATTACTAACATATGAAATGTGGGGACGTAGAACCATTGGCTCTACCCCACAATAATATCGCTGCCCTACTGCAGTAAGCACAACTGTATCTTTGCCAGATCAGTTCTCTGTAGTACACGCTCTAAGCTACACACATTGTGTATACGCTGCGAGAATAAAATTATTCATAGTAAGTGATAAGAGTGCAAGTGATTATTTATCATTGTAATTACTAAGCCTGCTCCCCACTATCTACAGTGGAGATCCTGTTATGTCCTTTTCAACTGCGCCGCAAAATACTGAGTTACACTTGCCCCAAAACACTGCCGATCACCTGGGATACAAACTTAATGCCACGAAGAATACACCCAATGATGGTGCTTCATCGCCTGACATCACTACAGACGATTTACTTGTGCAACCATTTGGTGTTCTCGCCAATTCCCAAACGATATAACCAGTGCAACTCTGGTTCTCAAACAGTTGACAATGTTCCCATTGTTTCAACAACCACTGAACCAGGGCATCGTTACCTGTCGCCAAATGGACAAATGCACTAAATTGCAAATCAGTTCTGTTGTTATCAGTGAAAGCAGTGACATGGAACCTGCCACCCCCGTAATTAACAGTGCTACATCAACGGTGAACATTGGCTGGCTGCCGCCGTCCCCACCTCCCACCTAACCAGTGCTACTAATATACCGATCGGTGACAGTGTTAATGAACTACACTACACTCATTTTCATTCTAATGACTCGGCGAGTATCGACATTCTGTGGGCAGCGTACCAAATAGTACACCTTCCAGAGTACCGCAATTGTTGATAAACAATCTCCACCATATACAACTGCTTTCCACTGCAGAGAACTGATATTTATGAGTTGCTATGGACAAATCTGTCCTACAAGTGACCTCCCTGTGCCAGACCATGTTTTTCCACAGCCTACACCTGAACTTTACATTCCGCACGATACTGTACCTCACCCGGGTTATGTCACACTTGTTACGGCCGTACTGTGATCCGCATCACGTCATCATGACGACGACACACCAACAACAGCTGCACTGTGCTCCGGGCCATGTCTGCCACGTGATATCGCTCACCAACCAGGCACAGTGTGTCTACCTGCAACCACGCAGAGTTTTCACACCTTGCAACCACAGCATATCAATATAGTGAGCCTGACTGCAACTACGATCCACGCACTGTAGAAACACAAGTGAGTACCTACAACAGCCGCTGCATTGGGTGACCTACACAGTGCGCCACCCACAATTGCCACCAACCAGGACCATCCGCCGCACGGCATTCCTGGGTACCCCACTACTACACCAAATCACCGACCACGACACCCGCATCACTTCCCATGATAATCAGTCATGACACCTGCATTACTGAGACACCTACTGCATCTCCAGCTGCCGCCTCTATCAGCGCCACCAGATGGTGTTCACGAACCCGCACCATGTTCTTCGCACGATTACAATAACTTCGTATTGTTCCCTGCTCCCCGCCATCAGGCAGGTTACCACCAGCCGCACAGCAAGTTACATCTGCCGCCGCTACAAGTTGATTCTCCGCAATTATGGTTCGCATTCTTACAGTGCATGATGTAGTCGGCCGGGATCACAGACGACCACGACAAGTTTTTCGAGCTTTTGAACCACTTCCTCACCAACACTGATCTTATCAGTGACTTTCTATTGCACGCACCAACCACGGACAGATACAAGACAGTGAAGAAGCTCATACTAAGCATCTTTCACGTTCACCTGAACTCCACCTAGCCATTGCTGAGACACTGCTGGGCCACAATATCTCGTCAGCGCTCAGGTGCAGGTTACACTTCTGTGTTGACACAAGACCTCTTACTGGAGCATGCTCTCTGGTCACTACAGCTTCTCAAGCTGTCTTAAAATGTACAGACGTCCATGCTAATGCACGAGGACAAACCACTGGAAACCCGGATACACCTTGCTGACTGGATGCTTGCCCTCACACAATATCACGCCTTGATAAACACTCACATCGGATCCGGTACCGACTTCAACACTGGTTGCATCTACAGCCAGCCTGCACACCGGCAGCACCCACGGAGACCACCACGGAGTACTCACTGCGCAGTGCCAGGTCAACTGACAGTTGCCAAGCTGCTCTGGCCTCAGCCAAGCCCCTCCATGCTGTGCCCACAGCAACCTCGCAAGACTCCATTGCAGCAAGGTACCAGCAAACAGATACCACAATGGACCCAGGCGCCATATTTGTAGCGGAAAGTAAACAACCGCCTACCGCATTCACGCCTGACCATCAGCCCTCACCCACAGGGTTGGCACAAGTTCTGGAAATCAGGGAAATTCAAGCATGTCAGGGAAGTATCAGGGAAACTTGAAAAAAACACTGGAAAATCTCGTTTTTTTTTCTCAGTTGTTTGTGTACTGAGATGTCATGCTTCGTTGTTGGCCAGGCACACCTGAGTATGTGTGCCGCTTCCCTACTCCCTCATTCTTACTGCTCCTCCCCTTCCTACCGCTCCCCTCCGCTTGCAGTCAGTGCTGCCACCACTACCTGCCGCTAGCCTAGCAGCTGCTGATGAGAGGCAGGAAGGTGTGAGGAGTGATTTCTTTCTATCTGATTCTCAGAGCAGTGGCCCAATGCAACAATTATGTGTACTTGAGTTGTTTCTAAGTGATGTGTGAATGTGTGTGTGCTCTTATTTTTTGACAAAGGCTATGGCCAAAAATTTAGTTGTGAAAATGTGAGTGTCTTTTTCTGTGTGCCTGTCTGTGGCTCAGCGATCATCTTTACAGTGAGTTACTACCTATCCTCATTAGTATTGATTCTGTGAGTATTTGCACAAATTATCTGTTGCATGGATTGATCACTCTGTTCCCATTTCATCAATATGGTGTCTGTGACATGAATAGCTGGGCACATGAATGGACTTCCATGACAGATCAAAACCACAGGCCATTGCTGTGGGTATTTCTAGTGGATCTGAAGCCCATAGTTTTCCAGGTCTGCAGATCAGGTCTGTTTTTGTGTGACATAATGTAGCAGATTTTTGTGGTTCATCCATCGACCCCGGACTGCAGTGCTCCTCAGCAGGCGAGAGGCCACATGCAATGGATTTCAGGAATTCCGTCTGTCTCACTGTAAGTACATTTTAAGTACTTTGTACATTGTACACTGTACATTGTACAGTGCAGCATTTTATAGACATTTTATTTATTCTAGTACATTTTGGCACTTCAAAAGTAGTTTATATATTAGAAAGCATGGACGATAAGAAGAAGAAAATTGTGGCAGTTGCTGGCAGTTTGTATGCTACATACTCATATATTTCTCGAAAGAAAAATTGTACAATACCTGTAAAATAGTAGACACAACATAGTGGGTAATAACTGACAATCACGAACGTAGTAGAACCAACATTTTATTGGCGGTCACCTATAGTGTTGCTTTACAGAACTCTTCCCCACCTCATACACTTCTTTGAAGAGGCCTACTTTTATATGAGGTTATTTTAGGAATAGGTGAAAATGTTTCAAATCTGTCATGCGACTCCAAGCAAATGAGTATTTTTGTCACCAAATGTGTTTCATTTTATTGAAATAAAAGAACAACAGTGGTCTTAATGAAACACATATACAAGTTGTCTTGCTTTCTCCATATAAAAACAGTTCATTACAAAAGATGTTGTTAATACTTAGGATTTTTGCTCACACACGGGAGAAATACAGAAGTCCTTACATATTTTGTCTACTTATGTCTTTACTTACCCCTGAAATCTCAAAATTTGTCAGGGAAAAACACTAAAACTTGGCCGGAAATCAGGAAATTTCAGTTGGGGAAATTAGTGGCAACCCTGGCCTAACTATCACAACAACTTACCTGGCCAGGACATTGTGCCTAATCGGCTGCACTGCCCCTGCTGGTTCCCCGTACACTTCAATGCCGATGCACACTGCGGTCCACCCTGCAGTTACCCAAACTAGTACAGCCACCTGACACAGGCACACCAGGTCGCTCCCCTACTTCAAGCCACTTCGCTACAAAACATGACAATACTCATCATATCCCACATCTTCACTCTAACAGCACACTGCGCTTTGTCTACGACAAGCATCTTAGAGCGTACTTCCTAGTTGGCACCAATGTTAGCATGCTGGCACCTGGAAAACGTACACCATTCAATATACAACTACGCACTGCAAAGAGTTCAGTGACTCCCGTGATAGCACGGCCTCTATCACAGTCCAACTGGACAACCATACCCCTCACCCACTGACATTTTTTTGTGGTTGAGACCATAGAGCCAGTGTTGGGTGCAGATTTTTTTAGGCTTTATAATCAGATTTTTTGAGGCATTATAATCTTCTGTCAGACCTGGGTAGGGTCTTACTACTACATTGTGATGGCTGCACGCTGAACAGTGGAGTAAAGAGTGACCGCCTACCGACGGACGAGACCCTGCCGCCTGCTCCTCCTGGCTCTGAAACAGTACTGGAATTCCCTCTTTGCTCTGAGCTCACAGCACAACTGCACATCAAACAGCAACAGTGTCATCGCACCTGCAACAATGAGAGCAGCCCACCCGAGATGTTACCACACCTTCAGAACCACAAGTCAGTCCAGTGCCTCTTACTTATGGTGATGATGCTCTCGTGAATGGGCCACGCAAAAACAGTGATATTGCTCTCGTGAGCAGGTTGAGTGCAAACAGTGATATTGCCTCCATGAGCGGATCGTGTTCCTCACTTATTACTCTGCATCAGCCCTATATAAAGATTAACACCATACATGATGGTACTGTATGCAGAATTAATACTACCACTGGTCTGACACTGCCTCGCCTCACTCAAACTACAGGCGACAAAGGCCATGGTTGAGGAACTGTTACACGAGGGCAGCATCAGACAGTGTTTGGGCCTCACCGATTACTGTGGGAATGAAAAGATAAAACATGGCGCCTGTGCGGGTACAATAGACTTTTGAATGTGTGCGCCATCATTGATAGTTACCCTGTGCCCAATATACAGTGGTTTCCCCACGAACTGGTTGGTGCAACCATCTTTAGCATGATCGACTGCATAAGAGCTTGTTTATAGATCCCAATGGCCATGGAGGACATCCCAAAGACGGCAATAATTACACAGTTTGGCCCATTGAATTCCTCTTTATGCCCTTTGGTCTAAAGAACGCAGCCCAGACTTGGCAATGATTCATTGGCAGCATGTTTTTTACCATGCCCTTTTGCTATTGTTACTTGGATAATGTAATTATCTTCTTACAAACACTTCAAGATATGAGAAACACCCCCAAACGGTGTTCAACAAACTAGCAGAACGTGGTGGTGTGGTCAACGAGGAGAAGTGCCAACTCCGCCATCTGCCCCCCCCCCCCCCCCCCCCCCGGAAAAGATAGACAAATCCCGTAAGCTACCACCCCTGATGGACTATCAAGAGTTTTGCCGTTTTTTGTGGATAATTAATTTTTACCAACACCTCCCCCATGCAGCAGAAACACTTCTGGAGCTCAGAGTCGCTCCACGGCAAGAACACATCAGGGAAACATATGCTCACTTGGACTCCTAAAATGCAAGCAGCTTTTGAGAACATCAAAACCGAGCTCACTCAGACCACCATCCTGGCACTCCCATCACTGGACGCCCATATGGTTGTAATGGCCAACAACAATGATCAGGTAATTGTGGCAGTGCTACAACAGGAAGTCCCCGGTGCAATCAAAGCCCTACAGTTTTTCTCACGGGAACTTACCGACTCCCAGAAAATGTGGTCACACTTTAGCCATGAGCTTTTGGCGATAAACAAGTCGGTTTGGTATTTCCGAGATGACATCAAAGGCCAGCTGCTTACTTTCTACACAGACCACCGCCCTCTGGCTGATGCTATTAAAAAGCCGCCAGCCATCAATACCTCCCCTCAATGATTCTATCACTTTGATATGATTTCACAGTATACTACAGGTTTCCACTGTTTATGGGGAGCAGAAAACATGGTGGCTGATTATATCTCACGACTCACCACCACATCGGCACATCTTGACTTCGACCAACTAGCGGAGACACAAGCAACTGACACCAACTTTCAAAACCTGCTATCTGGACACACAATGGGCCTCTAGCTCAGGCAGTGCACCATCGCAAATACAGCCAAACAAGTTTGGTGCAACGTAGCCCATGGTAGACAACGGCAAGTTGTCTCACACAACTTCAGGAAGACAGTTTTTGATGTCCCCCACAACTTGTATCACACTGGAGTACATCTGACACTGAAACTCATAACTGAACATTTCATTTGGACTAACATTAAACAGGACTGTGCTGCATGGACGAGAGTCTACATCCAACGCCAGTGGGCCAAGAAAGTGCGTCATGCCCAACCACCCTTTGAGTGAATCCCCAACCTGAAGGGCCATTTCCAACATGTCCACTTAGACCTGGTGGGGCCACTCCCAGATTCATACAGATACATCTTGTCAGCCATGGACAGGACATCTCGATGGGTGGAGGCCACACCTCTGACTGATATCTTGGCCGACATTGTCACTCGAGCTTTCATCACACTATGGATCGCACACCTTAGGTGCCCAGAGTCCCTGACAACTGACCGGGCCGGCAGTTCGAGTCAGCCATGTTCCCCGAGCTTTGCCGCCTCTGTGTGTCCCACTGGTTCTGCACGATGGCCTACCATCCTTAATCCAACGGACTTATGGAATGGTGGCACTGCACCCTCAAGACAGCACTCATATGCCACGACGAGGAGTGGCCCTACACTGGGTGCTGCTGGGCATACGAGCTGCCCACAAAGAAGGTCTGGACGTCTCGCTGGCAGAGGTGCTCTACAGGGAACCAATCACCGTCCCAACAGAGTTCATATCCCATGGACCCTGTGGACATCAACCTGCTGGACCTAGTAAAACATGTCAGGGACCATGTGCACCACATCAAACCGACCCTCTTTGTGCACAAGGACCTCCAGTTGTGAACACACGTCTCTGTCAAACCGACCCTCCACCCTGCATACAGTGGCCCATACAAGGTGTTGAAATGAGGCCTAAACACCTTTGATATATTGCAAACTGGAAAAACGACAACAGTGTCACTGAACCACCTAAATCCCATGTGGACTTTAGAGGACACACCCGGTGTTTACCCTCCACCAGCCCCAGCTCCAGGGCCTTTAAGCCAATTTACTGTTGGCCTAGACCTGCGAGACTACCTCCCAGAAGACATTCCCATAACACTGCAGGACTCACTGCTTGTGATTACGGCCAAATTTGACAATAGACAGTCGGGCTACAGCACGGTCTCGATGTCATTAGAGCACTCCACGGTCCTTCCGCCTATGACTGACACAGCAAGTCTGAAATCCACTCTTTCTTCAGACGGCTACCTACTCGTATTGGCCGCGGAGCATTTCATAATGACGACTGACACCCCAGAACACTGCCGCCAACGGACCGACAGCCTCACAAACACCGGACGAAGCACCACCAAGCACCTCAATGGATACCGCCACCGCCCCATCAGCACCGCCGCAGGCACCTGGCGGACTGCGATATGTCGGTCCTTGCCATCGCCAGTGGGACAACGCATCACGACATATACCAGTCACTGTGCTCCGCACTTGTGACGGGATACTCTACCCGCGAATAATATCGCTGCCCTACCGCAGCAAGAAGAACTGTATCTTTGCCAGATCAGTTCTCTGTAGTAAGCTACACATATTGTATACAGGGTGTTACAAAAAGGTATGGCCAAACTTTCAGGAAACATTCCTCACACACAAATAAAGAAAAGATGTTATGTGGACATGTGTCCGTAAATGCTTAATTTCCATGTTAGAGATCATTTTAGTTTCGTCAGTATGTACTGTACTTCCTCGATTCGCCGCCAGTTGGCCCAATTGAAGGAAGCTAATGTTGACTTCGGTGCTTGTGTTGACATGCGACGCATTGCTCTACAGTACTAGCATCAAGCACATCAGCACGTAGCATCTACAGGTTAGTATTCATCACGAACGTGGTTTTGCAGTCAGAGCAATGTTTACAAATGCGGAGTTGGCAGATGCCCGTTTGATGTATGGATTAGCACGGGGAAATAGCCGTGGCGCGGTACGTTTGTGTCGAGGCAGATTTCCAGAACGAAGGTGTCCCAACAGGAAGACTTTCGAAGCAACTGATCGGCGTCTTAGGGAGCACGGAACATTCCAGCCTATGACTCGCGACTGGGGAAGACCTAGAACGACGAGGATACCAGCAATGGACGAGGCAGTTCTTCGTGCAGTTGACGATAACCCTAATGTCATCGTCAGAGAAGTTGCTGCTGTACAAGGTAACGTTGACCACGTCACTGTATGGAGAGTGCTATGGGAAAACCAGTTGTTTCCGTACCATGTACAGCGAGTGCAGGCACTATCAGCAGCTGATTGGCCTCCATGGGTACACTTCTGCGAATGGTTCATCCAATAATGTGTCAATCCTCATTTCAGTGCAAATGTTCTCTTTACAGATGAGGCTTCATTCCAACGTGATCAAATTGTAAATTTTCACAATCAACATGTGTGGGCTGACGAGAATCCGCACGCAATTGTGCAATCACATCAACACAGATTTTCTGTGAACGTTTGGACAGGCATTGTTGGTGATGTCTTGATTGGGCCCCATGTTCTTCCACCTACTCTCAATGGAGCACGTTATCATGATTTCATACTGGATACTCTACCTGTGCTGCTAGAAAATGTGCCTTTACAAGTACGACACAACATGTGGTTCATGCACGATGGAGATCCTGCACATTTCAGTCGAAGTGTTCGTACGCTTCTCAACAACAGATTCTGTGACCGATGGATTGGTAGAGGCGGACCAATTCCATGGCCTCCACGCTCGCTTGACCTCAACCCTCTTGACTTTCATTTATGGGGGCATTTGAAAGCTCTTGTCTACGCAACCCCGGTATCAAATGCAGAGACTCTTCGTGCTCGTATTGTGGACTGCTGTGATACAATACGCCATTCTCCAGGGCTGCATCAGCGCATCAGGGATTCCATGCGACGGAGGGTGGATGCATGTATCCTCGCTAACGGAGAATATTTTGAACATTTCCTGTAACAAAGTGTTTGAAATCACGCTGGTACGTTCTGTTGCTGTGTGTTTCCATTCCATGATTAATGTGATTTGAAGAAAAGTAATAAAATGAGCTCTAACATGGAAAGTAAGCGTTTCCGGACACATGTCCACATAACATATTTTCTTTCTTTGTGTGTGAGGAATGTTTCCTGAAAGCTTGGCCGTACCTTTTTGTAACACCCTGTATATGCTGGGAGGATAAAAGTGCTCATAGTAAGTGACAGAAGTACGAATGATTATTTATCGTCATAATTGCCATGCCCGTACCCCACTACCAGCCAAAAACATAAACTTTCCACAAACAAACAGAAGTCTTTTCCTGTGAATGCAACGCCAAGAACATGACGCAATGAAAATTCAATACCAAATCAGTGAACAGGGTAAGATTATTTTTATAAGACTTGGATGTTACCACTATCTCATCGTCTTAGATAAACAATCGAAATGTAGGTGCTTTGTTGAACTGTATTCTTGATACTCTGAGCCGAAGTAGGGGAGGAAGATGTTGATTAGAATTTTCTTTGCGTTAAAAATGTTACTCCAGCTTTTAGGCCCGATTGCGTTGACCACCTTAATTATCAGCCATTACGAAACAATAAATTGTCCTTAAAGTCCAGTGACCTATTTCGCTTTTATTTTATTTTGCCTTCTTTGCAACCATGCAAAATGTATTTGGAGTCCTTTTTTTATTTTAAATTAATCTGTTCCTTGTTTTGATCTTTGAATTGAGTGTGTTGATTTTGGAAGCCATTGCATTCAATCTACCATGACGATTTCACAGTTTTTACAGCAGGAATGCGTGTGAAATAGCCTCGGCTTAATGATGTGGAGTTAAGATTTTTAAAATGTCATTTTTAATGGAAGAATTCTTTTCGGGATATTCCCGCCCTAAATTGACTCAAAGCTACCCAAAGAACACAATTTAACAAAGTAATGCAGTATTTGAGTATTGGATTATTATTAAGACGATGACGTTGAGGCAACAATCCAGTATTTGCATAAAAATTGGCAAAAAAATCTAATTATTGGTTGGTTGGTTTGTGGGGGTTGAAGGGACCAGACAATCTAATTGTACATTCAAGCATGTAATTGATCTTATGGAATAGTGTAAGTTAAACACTACTTAAATTTTACAGGAATTTCAGCATCTAGTAATTCTTCCAAGGCAACTGGCACCACAGAAGCAATGTGAAAAATCTGGCCATCTACACAGTCTTCAGTGCAGTCATTTTTATTATCAGGAAGTGTTACAAAAGCTGAAATCTTGTGGTGCTGACATACAATTTATAATCTGTGGTGTCACCGCCAGACACCACACTTGCTAGGTGGTAGCCTTTAAATCGGCCGCGGTCCGTTAGTATACGTCGGACCCGCGTGTCGCCACTATCAGTGATTGCAGACCGAGCGCCGCCACACAGCAGGTCTTAGAGAGACTTCCTAGCACTCGCCCCAGTTGTACAACCGATTTTGCTAGCGATGGTTCACTGACAAAATACGCTCTCATTTGCCGAGACGATAGTTAGCATAGCCTTCAGCTACGTCATTTGCTACGACCTAGCAAGGCGCCAGATTCAGTTACTATTGATATTATGAATAATATACTGTCTAGAGCGACGTTCATCATTAATGGATTAAAGTTAAGTATTTCACCAGCTACGTCCGTTTTTATAAAGTCTAAATTCCTTGACCTGTTGCAGAACTCACGCCAGCCTGCGTGAGCTAAAACGCGTGCTTTTCGGCTTCCTCTAGTAAACCGGTGTTGACCCTCCTGCCAACCCACAACATTGGCGACGAGGCAACACCGCGTTCGTAACTATACTGCCCTGATTTACTTGTGTAATGGCTTCGCCACCATCTCCAGATGTACTGTCCGAATTTTATCGCTTACAGAATCAGCAGACGCAGGCCTTACTGGATGCCCGTGGACAGCTTGTCCAGGGTCAACGTGCAATGCAAAACGATGCGGCAGCCGCTGCTCCACTGCTAACGCAGCCACAACACGCAGTTGCACCAACTTTTCGTCCTTCTAATGCGGCACTGGAAAGCTGGATGGAGTGGTCACGCCAATTTGGATTCCATCTCGCCGCCTACAGAATTCAAAGTAACGAGCGGCAGCCTTTTTTATTGTCCTCCGTCGGGGTGCACACATACTGTGTGACAGTCAAATTATTTCCCTGACGCAACGTAGCAACTCTGTCCTAAGATTAAATTTTGTCTGCATTAGATGCATATTTCAAAGAATCAGTCAATGTAGTTGCCAAACGGTATACCTTCTTTTGTACAAAACGTACGGCAGGTCAGACTAACAGGGAGTGGGTTGCCACCTTACAAGGCCTTACTAGGGATTGTGCTTTTGAGTGTCAATGTGGACTCCCTTATTCAGATACTATGGTACGTGATGCAATTGCACAGAACGTTTCTGATGTTTGTATACGGGAACAGATTTTGAAACTAGTCAATCCCTCCTTCAACAAGTGATGGAAATATTGGATCGGCAGGACACACTTGACTTTGCTCAGGAATCATTTGAACCTTCGCCACCCATGTGTCAGGTTAACCGGCCCGCCGGGCGAGCTGCACGGAACAGTAAACAGTCCTCGCGCCCGGTCGCGCCGCTGCCACCAGACTCTCAGCCAAGTATACCGCGCCGGCAAGCAAATGCAGTGCTAAAATCATGCCCGCGGTGTGCTACTAGACATTTGCGTGAGAATTACCCATCACGCCAAGCTATTTGCTTTTTCTGTAATAAAAAAGGACATGTTCAAAGTGTTTGCCAGAAAAAGCTCCGATCGGAAGCTCAAAACCATTCCAGGCCCTTTGCTTCGCACCGGAATCGGAATCGAACCAAGGATACTAAGGCTCGCGACACTTCGCCCATGGAAATTCATATAGTTCATGCCATTCCGCCCATTGTCACTCTTTCTAACAGTGACTGTGTTCGTCCAAAAAATAGTGTGCGTAGACATCGCCGGAACTCCCGTCAAGTCGCAAGTGATTTTGTACCAGTGTCAGTTCACGTTGCACGAGACAGTCGCTCTTGTCGTCAGCAGGACAATAAACTTTTTGTGGACTTGGACATTAATGGCAAAGTGATACCATTCCAGCTCGATACCGGGGCTGCAGTTTCACTGCTCAATCAAGACACTTACAAACTGCTGGGCACACGTCCGTTGCGTGCCGCAAATGTTAAGTTAATTAGCTATTCGGCTCACCAGATCCCTGTGTTAGGACAGTGCAGCCTTCTTGCAACATACAAGGGACAAACAAAACTTGTGTCATTTTACGTCCTTCGTTCTTCTTCTGCAGTGAACTTGTTTGGTTTCGATTTATTTCAGTTGTTTAACTTGTTTATAGTAAATCAGGTCCTATCAGTGAACCAGACTGTGCCTTCAGCCAGTGTTTCTCGTCTATGTGAAGAATTTGCAAACATTTTTGCACCGGGCCTCGGTTGCGCTAAGAACTATAAAGCACATTTGGAACTAAATGCGCAACCGAAATTTTTCAGAGCGCGCAATGTTTCCCACGCATTGCGTGATGAGGTCGCAAAATCATTACACGATTTGGAATCACAAGGTGTAATTGAACGCATGCAGGCTTCTCTCTGGGCATCACCCTTACTAATTTTGCCAAAACCTTCCGGAAAATTGAGACTTTGTGTGGACTTCAAGGCAACAGTGAATCCACAACTAGTGACTGCAACTTTTCCTTTACCCCGCCCGGCAGATCTTTTTGACAAACTGTGCCCGGGTAAATATTTTTCGAAGTTGGACCTAGCAGATGCGTACTTGCAAATTCCGGTGGACGAAGAATCCCAGCGCGTTTTGGTGGTTAACACGCATCTTGGTTTGTATCGATTCAAACAACTGCCATTCGGGTGTGCATCCGCCCCTGCATTGTTTCAGCAATATCTACAAACTGTGCGTCAGTCCCTACTGCAGCAAACTATCTGGACGATATTGTGATCTCCGGACGGATGGAAGAAGAACATTTAGCCAATCTCAGAACATTATTTCAGGTCTTGCAACAAAATGGTCTTTGCTTGCGGAAGGACAAATGTGTGTTTTTTGCTCGTGACTTACCCTATCTGGGACATTTACTCAATGCCCAAGGTATACATCCAAGTCCAGAGCACCTCCGTGCCATACAAGACTTGCCTTCACCGCAGAATTTGAAGCAGCTACAGAGTGTGCTGGGAAATATCAACTATTATCATAAATATATCCCACACACCTCTTCCATTTCAGCTCCGCTTCATCGCTTACGCCGTAAAGGTGTTCCGTTCGTCTGGACGACGGAATGCGAACGCGCCTTTCGCCAGTTGAAATCGGCGTTGCTTTCCAATACTTGCCTTACGCCATTCGATCCCCAGAAGCCCCTTTTGTTGATGGTGGATGCATCGGATTTCGGGATCGGTGCTGTGCTTACGCACAAAGATGGTTCGCACGATCGCCCTATTGCCTTTGCGTCCAAATTACTCTCGTCTGCGCAACGAAATTATTCACAGATCGAGAAAGAAGCATTGGCTCTCGTATTTGTGGTTACAAAGTTTCATGATTTCTTGTATGGTCGTCACTTTACCATCATCACAGACCACAAACCTCTGACATCGCTTTTTCATCCGACCAAGCCTGTACCTCCACGTATAGCGCAGAAATTCATTCGCTGGTCTATTTTCCTCTCGCAGTACCGCTACGATATCTTGTATCGGTCCACTGCTAAGCACGGAAACGCCGATGCGTTGTCCCGTTTGCCTGTTGCTGAGGATCGAGCATTCGATTCCTCCGAACTTGCTTGCATGTTCATTGATTCGGAAACCGATGGCGTGGTCGAATCGTTTCCAATTGATTTTCGTCGTGTAGCTACAGCCACAGCTGCCGACCCTGTCCTTGCTACCGTTCTGCGTTTTGTTGCTACGCAATGGCCCTTGTCAAAGTTACGGATCGAGGATCCGTTGGTTCGCCGATTTTTTGCTCACAAGGAGAGACTTTTTGTACGACGTGGTGTTTTGCTGTTGCGTTCTGATAATGATCAGTCCAGGGTCGTGATCCCACGTTCGTTACAGTCCTCTGTCTTACAGCTTCTCCACCAAGGACATTGGGGTATAGTGAGAACGAAACAACTTGCTCGTCAGCACTGTACTTGGTTCGGAATCGATGCCACGATTACGAATATGTGCTCTTCTTGCATGGTGTGTGCTGAACAACAACCAGCACCACCGCGGAAATTCTTTGCATGGCCAAAAGCCACTTCCCCTTGGCAACGCTTACACATCGATTTTGCTGGTCCATTCTGGAATGTTCGATGGTTGGTTGTGGTAGATTCATTCAGTAATTTTCCTTTTGTTGTCCGGATGTGTTCCATGACGTCATCTGCCACCATCCAAGCGTTATCCGCTATCTTTTGCATTGAAGGTCTTCCACAGACTATTGTTTCCGACAATGGCCCACAATTCGTGTCCGCCGAATTTCAGTCATTCTGCAAGGCCAATGGTATTCAACATCTGACGTCCGCGCCGTTTTCGCCACAGTCAAACGGTGCCGCTGTACGATTGGTCAGGACTTTCAAGTCACAGATGTTGAAGTTGAAAGAGTCGCATTCTCGGTAGGACGCGTTGTCGCTCTTTTGTCCTCGTATCGCTCTCAGCCTCGAGATGGTCGCTCGCCGGCTGAGTTGCTTCACGGTCGCCCTCATCGCTCCTTGATGTCTTTGCTACATCCGCTGCATCAGGTTCCTGTGCAGCGGCAGACACCTGCTTTTGCCCCAGGCGACGTTGTTTACTACCGCCACTATCAAGGTTCACGGCGTTGGCTCGAAGGGCGCATTCTTCGCTGCCTCGGCCGCGCTATGTATCTGGTTTTGGGGGCCTCTGGTGAGGTGCGTAGGCATCTCAATCAGCTAAACCTCTGTCGTCGCACGGGATCTGCCGCTCCCCGTCTGCTTTCAGCGACGGTGCCGTGCGGTCAGCGCCCTGGAGACCCATCTACTGGCTCGCCTCAGCCCCAGGTGTTACCGACGCTGCCTTCCATTTTGCCCCATGGCGACAGGCCGCCGCCGCCGCCGCCTGTTCTCCCGCCGGCGACGCCCGCGGGGATGCGTCGCTGCAACCGCCGGGCGCCTCCCTGGGTCACGCGCCGCCGATCGCTTCCCGTGACCAGTTGTCCTCCGACATGGAACTCTTGCCCGCTCCGGACCATATGTCGTCTTCGCCCGTCGGGTGCCCCGGCCCGATGGAGGTCGACCCTTCGGCCCCTCCTGTCTCTCTACGGGCGAATACACCGCATGTTGGCGTGCACCCTGGAGCAGGTTTTCAGGCGTTTCCTAGCTCCCCGCGGTCCGAATGGCAGGGTGCGGGTGGCACAGCCTCGCCTGTTATTAGGCTCCCCACCTCGTCGCATACGTCAACATGGGGTGCTCCCCACGGCGAGCGGAAGCCTTATGCCACAACCGTCCGTCGATTTGCGGGGGAGGAATGTGGTGTCACCGCCACACACCACACTTGCTAGGTGGTAGCCTTTAAATCGGCCGCGGTCCGTTACTATACGTCGGACCCGCGTGTCGCCACTATCAGTGATGCAGACCGAGCGCCGCCACACGGCAGGTCTAGAGAGACTTCCTAGCACTCGCCCCAGTTGTACAACCGATTTTGCTAGCGATGGTTCACTGACAAAATACGCTCTCATTTGCCGAGACGATAGTTAGCATAGCCTTCAGCTACGTCATTTGCTACGACCTAGCAAGTATCCCACCAGCTACGTCCGTTTTTATAAAGTCTAACTTCCTTGACCTGTTGCAGAACTCACGCCAGCCTGCGTGAGCTAAAACTCGTGCCTTTCGGCTTCCTCTAGTAAACCGGTGTTGGCTCTCCTGCCAACCCACAACATAATCATTTGTCAGTCCGAAGTTCTGCTTCTTGCAAATCGTCATTTTCGGAAATATATCCAGTTAATCAAATTGCGGCAAAAATACCGTTTCAAGGAACAAAAATTGCATATAATATTGTTTGTGGTATTGCTCCATATGTTCAAGGCAAACTTATTGACATTATTAAACAATGTGACAATGTTGTTCTTGAATTTGACGAGAGTTTAAACACTGATTCTTGAAAAACACAGACAGACATTCACGTTAGATTTTGAGATCGAAATAGGTCACAGGTTTCAATCCGATATTTTGACTGCTTTTATTCAGTGCACAAGGGCCAGTGACTTACTAGATGCTTTGAAAAGACCTTTTGGTTTACAGAATATTCCAAAAATTTAGCAGTTGATGGATGGACGAAACATGAGTTGTAAAGTTTGGGAGGACTTGAATAATGAGCTAAAAGAAATTTCTGAAAACACAGAACTCTTACAGTTATGTAGTAGCGGCCTGCATGTGGTTCATGGAGCTTTCAAAACTGATGTGTCGCAAACAAATTGGGAAATTGCACAATTTCAAAAACCTTATATTATTTGTTTCACGATTCGCCTACACGAAGAAGTCAGTATACAGAATATACAGCCTCCTCAGATTGTCCTTTGCAATTCTGTGACACAAGATGGATCGATAATGCAAATGTGACCAAACGAGATTTCCAACTTCTTCCACATCTAAGAAGCCATATGCCACAATCGGCTCAGAATAAAACTCTAATTCCACGAGTTTTAAAATCGTATCTTAAACAGTTAGAAAGAAATTCTTAGGTTTTTTTTTTTTTTTTTTTTTTTTTTTTTTTTTTTTTTTTTTTTTTTGCTGCGACTACACGTGCATTCGAAGGTTTTTTACGTGATTTCCAAAGTGATGTATCTACGGCTCCTTTTTTTGTACAACGGATTTTTCACTCTTACCACCTCTTTAATGCAGCGAGTTGTCAGAACAGACATTTTAGTAAACGGAAAATCCCTCATGTAGATTTACTACACAAGATGCTCTAAAGAAATTTAAGGACCCGACTGACATCCAAAAACGGTTAAGTGGCTCTGAGCGTTATGGGACTTAACTGCTGAGGTCATAAGTCCCCTAGAACTTAAAACTACTTAAACCTAACTAACCTAAGGACATCACACACATCCATGCCTGAGGTAGGATTCGAACCTGCGACTGTAGCGGTAGCAGGCTCCAGACTGACATCTCGAGGCTTAAAGAAGAAATGCGTTCTTCTGTTATTGCCATGATATACACACATCAAAAAAAGTTTTGCATCACCTCGATTCCGAGAGTTCCGGAACCTGTACAGAAAACTGGAATAGAGATCAACATAAACATCATTTCCGCCCTTTTTATTGCTCATAAAAACCACACATTGTATGTTGTACCACCATACAGCGAGACCTTCAGAAGTGGTGGTCCAGATTGCTGTACATACCGGTACCTCTAATTCCCAGTAGCACGTCCTCTTGCGTTGATGCATGCCTGTATTCATCGTGGCATACTATCAACAAGTTCATCAAGGCACTGTTGGTCAGATTGTCCCACTGCTCAACGGCGATTCGGCGTAGATCCCTCAGAGTGGTTGGTGCGTAATGTCGTCCATAAACAGCCCTTTTCATCTATTCCAAGCATGTTCGATAGGGTTCATGTCTGGAGAACATGCTGGCCACTTTAGTCGAGCGATGTCGTTATCCTGAAGGAAGTCATTCACAAGGTGTGCACGATGGGGGCGCGATTTGTCGTCCATGAAGACGAATGCCTCGTCAATATGCTGCCGGTATGGTTGCACTATCGGTCAGAGGATGGCACTCACGTATCACACAGCCGTTACGGCGCCTTCCATGACCAGCAGGGGCGTATGTCAGCCCCATATAATGCCACCCCAAAACATCAGGGAACCTCCACCTTGCTGCACTCGCTGGACAGTGTGTCTAAGGCGTTCAGCCTGACCGGATTGCCTCCAAACACGTCTCTGACGATTGTCTGGTTGAAGGTACGTAGCGGTCAACCACTGTAGTAACAAAAAAAAAAAGATCAGTCCCTAAGCTTACACACTACTTAACCTAAATTATCCTAAGAACAAACACACACACCTATGCCCGAGGGAGGACTCGAATCTCCGCCGGGACCAGCCGCACAGTCCGTGACTGCAACGCCTCAGACCGCTCGGCTGACCCCGCGCGGCTCATCCACTGTAGTAGTAGCCCTTGCGCGGCCTGAGTGAGGCATGTCATCAACAGTTCTTGTCTCTCTGTATCTCCTCCACGTCCGAACAACATTGCTTTGGTTCACTCCGAGACACCTGGACACTTTCCTTGTTGAGAGTGCTTCCTGGCACAAAACAACAATGCGGACGCGATTGAACCGCGGTACTGACTGTCTAGGCATGTTTGAACTACAGACAACACGAGCCATGTACCTCCTTCCTGGTGGAATGACTGGAACTGATCGGCTGTCGGATCCCCTCCGTCTTATAGGCGCTGCTCATGCATGGTTGTTTACATCTTTTGCGTGTTTAGTCACATCTCTGAACAGTCAAAGGGACTGTGTCTGTGATACAATATTCATAGCCAACGTCTATCTTCAGGTGTGTAAAAGCTACTTGAGAAGCCACCACTGAAATATGAAATTACAAGTGCCATTTCATGTTTGGATCCTTCAGAAGCATTAAATCAAGAAATTGTTGCAAGTAGGTTGACATTGTGCCTTGAAATTCTCGTCTCTGATGAAAGATTATCTAGCGTAAAATCAGACTGTGTGAAACAAGAAATTGTCATTATTTGTAGCAACACGCATATTCGAAAAGAAATGGGATTGTTCAAAATAAGTGAAACTTGTTTGAATGAATTTTGTATGAATATGATTAAACTGTCACAAATAGATTGTTATAACATTTTAGATTTTCTGAAAATCATTTAATACTTTCGCATGGAAATGCTGTTGTGGAGCGAGGTTTTTCAATAAATTCTGAGTGATTTGTTGAGATTGAAAACAAAAAAAATCTAGTTGCTCAAAGATATATTTATGCCTCGTCCGACGAGGCAACAGGCTACAACCCTGTCTCACTCCCTTTGCAACCGCTGCTTCCCTTTCATGCCCCTCGACTCTTATAACTGCCGTCTGGTTTCTGTACAAATTGTAAATAGCCTTTTGCTCCCTGCATTTTACCCCTGTCACCTTTAGAATTTGAAAGAGAGTATTCCGGTCAACATTGTCAAAAGCTTTCTCTAAGTTTCTCTAAGAAAGGTTTGCCCTTCCTTAATCTATTTTCTAAGATAAGTCGTAAGGTCAGTATTACCTCACGTGTTCCAACATTTCTGCGGAACCCAAACTGATCTTCGCCGAGGTTGGCTTCTACCAGTTTCTCCAATCGTCTGTAAAAAATTCGCGTTAGTATTTTGCAGCTGTGACTTATTAAACTGATAGTTCGGTAATTTTCACATATGTCAACACCTACTTTCTTTGGGATTGGAATTATTATATTCTTCTTGAAGTCTGATGGTATTTCGCCTGTCTCATACATCTTGCTCACCAGATGGTAGAGTTTTGTCAGGACTGGCTCTCCCAAGGCCGTCAGTAGTTCCAATGGAATGTTGTCTACTCCCGGGGCCTTGTTTCGACTCAGGTCTTTCAGTGCTCTGTCAAACTCTTCACGCAGTATCGTATCTCCCATTTCATCTTCATCTACAACCTCTTCCATTTCCATAATATTGTCCTCAAGTACATCGCCCTTGTATAGACGCACTATATACTCCTTCCACCTTTCTGCTTTCCCTTCTTTGCTTAGAACCGGGTTTCCATCTGAGCTCTTGATATTCATACAAGTGGCTCACTTTTCTCCAAAGGTCTATTTAATTTTCCTGTAGGCAGTATCTATCTTACTCCTAGTGAGATAAGCCTCTACATCCTTACATTTGTCCTCTAGCCATCACTGCTTAGCCATTTTGCACTTCCTGTCGATCTCATTTTTGAGACGTTTGTATTCCTTTTTGCCTGCTTCATTTACTGCGTTTTTATATTTTCTCCTTTCATCAATTAAATTCAATATTTCTCCTGTAACCAAAGGATTTTTACTAGCCCTCGTCTTTTTACCTACTTGACCCTCTGCTGCCTTCACTACTTCATCACTCAGAGCTACCCATTCTTCTTCTACTGTATTTCTTTCCCCCATTCCTGTCAATTTTTCTCTTATGCTCTCCCTGAAACTCTGTACAACCTCTGGTTTAGTCAGTTTATCCAGGTCCCATCTCCTTAAATTCCCACCTTTTCGCAGTTTCTTCAGTTTTAATCTACAGTTCATAACCAATAGATTGTGGTCAGAGTCCACATCTGCCCCTGGAAATGTCTTGCAATTTAAAACCTGGTTCCTAAATCTCTGTCTTACCATTATATAATCTATCTGATACCTTCTAGTATCTCCAGGACTCTTCCATGTATACAACCTTCTTTTATGATTCCTGAACCAAGTGTTAGCTATGATTAAATTATGCTCTGTGCAAAATTCTACCAGACGGCTTCCTCTTTCATTTCTCTCTCCCAATCCATATTCACCCACTATGTTTCCTTCTCTCCCTTTTCCTACTCTCGAATTCCAGTCACCCATGACTATTAAATTTTCGTCTCCCTTCACGACCTGAATAATTTCTTTTATCTCATCATACATTTCATCAATTTCTTCATCATCTGCAGAGCTAGTTGGCATATAAACTTGTACTACTGTAGCAGGCATGGGCTTCGTGTCTATCTTGGCCACAATAATGCGTTCACTATGCTGTCTGTAGTAGCTTACCCGTACTCCCATTTTTTTAATTCATTATTAAACCTACTCCTGCATTACCCCTATTTGATTTTGTATTTATGACCCTGTATTCACCTGACCAAAAGTCTTGTTCCTCCTGCCACCGAACTTCACTAATTCCCACTATGTCTAACTTCTACCTATCCATTTCCCTTTTTAAATTTTCCAACCTACCTGCCTGATTAAGGGATCTGACATTCCACATTCCGATCCGTAGAACGCCAGTTTTCTTTCTCCTGATAACGACGTCCTCATGAGTAGTCCCCGCCCGGAGATCCGAATGGGGGACTATTTTACCTCCGGAATATTTTACCCAAGAGGACGCCATCATCATTTAACCATACAGTAAAGCTGCATGCCCTCGGGAAAAATTACGGCTGTAGTTTCCCCTTGCTTTCAGCCGTTCACAGTACCAGCACAGCAAGGCCGTTTTGATTAGTGTTGCAAGGCCAGATCAGTCAATAATCCAGACTGTTGCCCCTGCAACTACTGAAAAGGCTGCTGCCCCTCTTCAGGAACCACACGTTTGTCTGGCTTCTCAACAGATTCCCCTCCGTTGTGGTTGCACCTACGGTACGGCCATCTGTATCGCTGAGGCACGCAAGACTCCCCACCAACAGCAAGGTCCATGGTTCATGGGGGTAGAAATGAAGTAATACAGAGTGCTACGCTTGTAACTTACGTTGTTGTTCTACATTGTTTAGCTCTGGTATTTACAGGGTCACAGAGAAAGCATCTTAGGTTCTGGAGGGAAAAGCCGTAATTGTAATTATCTTCACTACAACAGAAACAAGAATGACAACTGAAGGAAAAATAATGTAAGCTCACAATCGACTTTGAAGCAGATAGTTCCTGTGACTTAGTATGGGCGCCGGCACGGTAACTCAGCGTGTTCGGTCAGAGGGTTAGTTGCCCTCTGTAATAAAAAAACTGAGATAATGGATCAACTACGAACTGAAACAGGTGTCTTGCGACGTCCGCACCGAGCAAATACAACGAACAAAAACGAACAAAATGAGACTAAAAAAAAAAAGTATGGGCAGAGGTTATATTCGACAACCGGAATAAATTAATAACTGGCGCCTTTTACCGACCCCTTGTCTCAGATGAAACAGTTGCTGAACAGTTCAAAGAAAACTTGAGTCTCATCACAAATAGGTAACCTACTCATACAATTTAGTTGGCAGTTACTTCAATCTACCTTTCGCATGTTGACAAAAATACATTTTCATATACCCTATTGTAAATAGAAAACTACTTCCATAATTGTTCTAAATGCTTTAAAAAAAATTATATTTAACAATTAGTTGACGAGGCCGTTCAAATTGTAAATGGTTACGAAAACACATTTGACCTCTTAGCCACAAATAATCCTGAGCATCACGACGGATACAGGGATTAGTGAACACGCAGTCGTAGCGAGGCTCATTTCTGTAACAAAGATATTCACCAAAACTAAACGCGAAATATAACTATTTATAAAAGCAGCTAAAAATTCGGGTGTCGTCTTTCTAAGAGATAGTCTCCAATCCTTCCAAACTATGTAAATGAAGACCATATGTGGCTTAAGTTCAAAGAAATAGTATCGACAGCACTCGAGAGATTCATACCAACTAAATTAATAAGAGACGGAACTGAACCCCCGTGGTACGCAAAACACGACAGAAAACTGCTGCAGGAGCACCGCTAAAGGCACGTATAATTTGACGAACTCAAAATGTCCAAGATTGGTGAAGTTTTACTGAGACACGAAATTTGGTGCGGATTTCAGTGCGAGATGCATTTAATAGTTTCCACCGAAACTCGCTCTAGAAATGTGGCGGAAAATCCAAAGAGGTACTGGTCCCATGGTAAGTAAACCAGCGGAAAGGCTCAGTAAGTACCTTTACTGCGCGACAGCGACGGTAATGTTTCTGATGACAGTGCCACTAAGCCAGCCGGTGTGGGGCGGCCGGAGTGGCCGAGCGGTTCTAGGCGCTACAGTCTGGAACCGCGCGACCGTTAAGTCGCAGGTTCGACTCCTGCCTCGGGCATGGATGTGTGTGATGTCCTTAGGTTAGTTAGGTTTAAATAGTTCTAAGTTCTAGGGGACTGATGACCTCAGATGTTCAGTCCCATAGTGCTCAGAGCCATTTTTGAACAGTGCCACTAAAGTGGAGTTAGTAAATGCATTTTCCGAAATTCCTTCACCAAAGAAGACGAAGTAAATGTTCCAGAATTCGAAATGAGAACACCTGCAAACATAATTTAGAAGTAGATATCCCTGGTGTTGCAAAGCATCTGAAATTACACTGTCAGTGATAGAGGAAATGATCAAATATCTTTTCAAAAAGTCTCTAATGTATAAGAAAAGTAAGTGTAATACATTTGATTCTGATGTTCTTTAGTAACAATTAATTTCCAGTAGTAAGCTCCTTGCTTTTACTGATCTGTTTAAAGGCAATCAACAATTTAGTAAGAAATTTTAATTTTTGAAGGACTATATCTAAATGTACTTAAGTAGATTTTCATCTACTATAAATGTTTGCAGCTAAACTTAAATAAAAAATATTTGACGTGCCAAAATTGTCAACCTTAGGATCAGATCAGTTTTGGGATGTCAATTTTAGGTGCAATTCGAAGGTTCAGTTCCCATTTCCGTATACAAAAGCGTATATTATCAGTTTAACAAACCATGATATTTTAGGTGATAGTTGCGATTCTGAAGCTTCAGAAAATTATTTTAGAACTCACAATTATTTAATAATATGGCCATGATATTGGAAGGTAGAAAAAAGTTATCTTAACGTGACAACAATAGGGATACTTTTGTGAGGCTTGAAACACTTTTTAATTTGTACATTAAAGGCTGATTCGCATCATACTTTGCACTGGCTTTGGACCGTCAAAATGATAAATGAGCATTTACCATTCTGGTGTGTGTAAAATCAGCCTAAACGCGCTGAACTAATGTACACTTTATTTACAATTACAACTTAATATTAGCTCCGATAATGCTGCTTCAATGTTTTAATAATTTTATCTCAGTAATCTGCGAGGACTCAGTGGTCTTCATAGGTTTTTAATACATTATTTATAACATATTTTAGTCCAGTTTCTGAATGTGGGCAATGGCTTTCAAGCAAGGCCTAATGTTGCCAGTCTCTTCATAATTCTTTACGATTCTCTCTATCCTGTCGTCCAGCCAGCTTCAAGTACTTCTTCTTCGTCTTCTCACCTTCAAGATTCATTTCCAGTTTCATATACATGCAGTTTGTGAGCTCTGCTTCCTTTTTCAAGCACTCCACCAAATAGTTGATTCTGGGATGAGGGTTTCCAATAATACTATTTATATTGTTGTGCCACCCTTCAACAGCATTCGTCGTTCGGTGCCTTTTTCCGTAACAGTCCCACATTTCTATTGCGATATCCTCATTCTCTAGCCAGTTATCCACAAAGTAGTCAAAAAATTGAGAGAACTTTCCGTTATCAGGAGCTTCTGCATGAATCTCAATCCATCCATTGCTTACCTTCTCCGGTTTTACAACTGCCAGCGCTGCACACATACTGACGTGAAGTTCTAGCGGTACTCCTCAGCTAGACCGAGAATTCGAATTCTTTTCCATAAACTCTTCTTCATATGTAAATAGAATCCATTTATTTCAGTTGTGGGAACAACTTGACGAATGGCCGATATCGCAGCTGCCTCAAAGTCCACTTTTACTTGTTTAGGACACCACTCAGAGACTGCCTGTTTTATCAAACGAAACAGACGAACATATGTATCTTTCTTCTTATTAGGGAGCAGTGCAAATACAATAGGAAGAATGTTTGTTTCTTTTATCGGGCCTCCTAAGTCTACGTGTATGGTGTAGATCTGTGCAAACTGCTTGCTGCATCACTTAAATGTTCCATCCATAAAAAAATGGGAACATGTTTTTAAACTTTCTTTTCCTTTGCTTCCACTAAAAATCATTATTCTCACCTCTAATCTATCGTCTTCCAGAAGAAAACTACTCCCATCTCCCATTTTTAATAGATCTTCATGAAGATCAATTTCATAAGATTTCTTAGGCTCTTGTTGGTTCCCCCGCTCATGACTCCATCGACGACGCATGGTTCTCTTCATAGATTCTGAATTAGGCGTCAGTGTAACAAAGTCATAAACTTTATTATGTAGATTTCCCATTTCATCCGCGTATATCTCCGATAATTGTGTAGTTTCTTCTCGAGACCTACTCTTCGCCCTTTCCACTTGCTTTCTCACTTTCAGAGCCTCATCGACAGGTGACCCACAGAGTTGTTCTAATACGAGGTGCATTCAAGTTCCAAGGCCTCCGATTTTTTTTCTAATTAATTACTCACCCGAAATCGATGAAACTAGCGTTACTTCTCGACGTAATCGCCCTGCAGACGTACACATTTTTCACAACGCTGACGCCATGATTCCATGGCAGCGGCGAAGGCTTCTTTAGGAGTCTGTTTTGACCACTGGAAAATCGCTGAGGCAATAGCAGCACGGCTGGTGAATGTGCGGCCACGGAGAGTGTCTTTCATTGTTGGAAAAAGCCAAAAGTCACTAGGAGCCAGGTCAGGTGAGTAGAGAGCAAGAGTAATCACTTCAAAGTTGTTATCACGAAGAAACTGTTGCGTAACGTTAGCTCCGTGTGCGGGTGCGTTGTCTTGGTAAAACAGCACACGCGCAGCCCTTCCCGGACGTTTTTGTTGCAGTGCAGGAAGGAATTTGTTCTTCAAAACATTTTCGTAGGTTGCACCTGTTACTGTAGTGCCCTGTGGAACGCAATGGGTAAGGATTACGCCCTCGCTGTCCCAGAACATGGACACCATCATTTTTTCAGCACTGGCGGTTAGCCGAAATTTTTTTGGTGGCGGGAATCTGTGTGCTTCCATTGAGCTGACTGGCGCTTTGTTTCTGGATTGAAAAATGGCATCCATGTCTCATCCATTGTCACAACCGACGATAAGAAAGTCCGATTCATGCTGTCGTTGCGCATCAACATCTCTTGGCAACGTGCCACACGAGCAGCCATGTGGTCATCCGTCAGCATTCGTGGCACCCACCTGGATGACACTTTTCGCATTTTCAGGTCGTCATGATGGATTGTGTGCACAGAACCCACAGAAATGCCAACTCTGGAGGCGATATGTTCAACAGTCATTCGGCGATCTCCCAAAACAATTTTCTCCACTTTCTCGATCATGTCATCAGACCGGCTTGTGCAAGCCCGAGGTTGTTTCGGTTTGTTGTGACACGATGTTCTGCCTTCATTAAACTGTCGCACCCACGAATGCACTTTCGACACATCCATAACTCCATCACCACATGTCTCCTTCAACTGTCGATGAATTTCAATTGGTTTCACACCACGCAAATTCAGAAAACGAATGATTGCACACTGTTCAAGCAAGGAAAACGTCGCCATTTTAAGTATTCTCATTCTCGCCGCTGGCGGTAAAATTCCGTCTGCCGTACGGTGCTGCCATCTCTGGGACGTATTGACAATGAACGTGGCCTCATTTTAAAACAATGCGCATGTTTCTATCTCTTTCCAGTCCGGAGAAAAAAAATCAGAGGCCTTAGAACTTGAATGCACCTCATATGTTCAACCTCCGTTCCTCGAAAGCAGCTTTCCCTTGCAATGATCCGCTTTTCGGCGTAAGTACATCCATGTAACAACACCTTCTTTAGATTCCCTCTGTTTAAGATATGTGTAACCTTTGTAATGAGCAGGTGGCCTGCCCTTGTTCGTTGTAATAACTTCCATACTGATAGTCACGTTAGGAACTTCGAAAGCAAACTGGGCGGGCGGGTGAGGAGGAGGAGGAGAGGAGGGGAGACAAGGGACCCAACCCTTCGGAGCAGGTAAAATAGTGGCAAATGTCCATCATGGCAAATGTCCGGTCACCGAATAAACACTTTGTTTACATTGTCAGTTAGTTTCTAATTGTGAATTACAGTAATTAGATGCCATTATGTCAACAACAGTATAGCAGGTTGGCAGTATAACAAACAGTTGTTACAGGTTTATAATATTATAAAAAACAGTATATTCAGTGCTTCTTTTGTTAACCAGTTGCTTGTAAATGAAAAGTCCTAACTGCAGCTAAACGATACTTGTCCCTAACAATGGGTGGACGTAATATTAGCCAATATTTTCCCATGAAGTTGTTGAAAATCACATTGTGGAATTTAAAAAGGCGAAATTACGTATATGAGTCAAAGTTGATGAACTAACGAACAATCGTGCGATTCAAATTACCTTCGAAATCTTATTAAAATAGACTGTTACTGTCCACTGCACTTGGTGGGAGTTTCTGTCGCTTGTCTTTATGCTTGCCAAACGCTACGTTGGCCAGCAAGGTCGCCAGGTCTCACGCCAATTGAGAAAGTTTCGAGCATTATGGGCAGGGCCTCCTACAAGCTCAGGATTTTGAATATGTAACGCGCCAGCTACACAGAATTTGGCACGATATCCCTCAGGAGGATATCCAATGACTCTATCACTCAATGTCAAGCTAAATACACTACCGGCCATTAAAATTGCTACACCAAGAAGAAATGCAGATGATAAGCGGGTATTCATTGGACAAATATATTATACTAGAACTGGCATGTGATTACATTTTCACGTAGTTTGGGTGCATAGATCCTGAGAAATCAGTACCCAGAACAAACACCTCTGGCCATAATAACGGCCTTGATACGCCTGGGCATTGAGTCAAACAGTTGGATGGCGTGTACAGATACAGCTGCCCATGCAGCTTCAACACGATACCACAGTAAATCAAGAGTATTGACTGGCGTATTGTGACGAGCCAGTTACTCGGCCACCATTGACCAGACGTTTTCAATTGGTGAGAAATCTGGAGAATGTGTTGGCCAGGGCAGCAGTCGAACATTTTCTGTATCCAGAAAGGCCTGTACTAGACCTGCAACATGCGGTCGTGCATTATCCTGCTGATATGTAGGGTTTCGCAGGGATGGAATGAAGGGAAGAGCCACGGGTTGTGAAACATCTGAAATGTAACGTCCACTGTTCAAAGTGCCATCAATGCGAACAAGAGGTGACCGAGACGTGTAACCAATGACACCCCATACCATCATGCCGGGCGATATGCCAGTATGGCGATGACGAATACACACTTCCAATGTGCGTTCACCACGATGTCGCCAAACACGGCTGCGACCATCATGATGCTGTAAACAGAACCTGGATTCATCCGAAAAAATGACATTTTGCCATTTGTGCACCCAGGTTCGTCGTTGAGTACACCATCGCAGGCGCTCCTGTCTGTGATGCAGCGTCAAGGGTAACCGCAGCCATGGCCTCCGAGCTGATAGTCCCTTAATACTATCACAGTGGATAACTCAACACTGTCCATCATCACACGCATGTACTAGCCTGAAACTTAAAACAGCGTCTAAGTACATCGGCAATGACTAGTAAAACACACATTAATGAAATCTGACAGCTAGTTACAAAAGCATATTTACATTGCTTAATCTACTGTGACTCAGCTAAAAACTTAAACTAGCAGCTTGGATTTTTCAGATGATTACTAATCAGTTACTCTTAAATCATTTAGTCAAAATTAATTTCTTATTAACTTCTTTAATGTCCTCTTGGTCAGGCAAAAGCATGGAAATCTAGCAAATCGTGAAATATTACACTCTATATTTACATACTGTACAAATTACCCATTCTGTGGTATTAATCAATCCTAGGTTGGTACAATTTTAGGTCTACAATGTTCCGTATACCTAATAGTTTTCCAGAGCTTGGATACTCTAAGCAATAAGCATTTGTTTGAGGTATACCAATGACTTTATATGGTCCATTATAAACAAACTTAAATTTAGAGATTTCATGGTCTATCTCGCTCGATTTCTCATGAGCTTTTACAAGTACTAAGTCTCCGATTGCAAACTTAGCAAAACGCGCTTTAGCGTCATGACGACATATGCGAGCATCGGCTTTTAGCTTCATTACTTCACGCAAACGATCTTTTTTCACACCAATGCTAATGTCAATCCGTGGAGGGAATTTGATTATCTCTTCCACTAAACTTTTACTTCTGTCATCCAACAGGATTTCCTCTGGAGAAAATCCTGTCGATTCATGTCTCAAGGTGTTCATAATTCTCTCAAATACTGCTACATATTTGCCCCATGCCCTATGGTTGTGATGGCAATAGGTACGGCAAAGTCGGCCTAGCTCGCGGCATATACCTCTCAGCGGGATTCCCAGCCGGACAATAAGCTGAAATATGGATCACCTCGACCCCATTACTTTCCATGCCTTCATTCCACAACTTAGAAGTAAATTGTGCCCCATTGTCTGATAGAATCGCCTTGGGCTTACCAATATGAACAAAATAATCGTTCACAAGCTTGCTATAGACCGCTTTGGCTGTAGCTTTCCTAATCGGGTATAGTTTGATGAACTTGGAAAAAGCTTCTAGCACTACTAAAATGTAGGCAAAGTTTCCTGATGACTTGGGCAAAGGTCCGTACAAGTCCACGCACAAAGGTGTCGTTAGGCCTTATACTTTGCATAGGACCACGACTCGTACAGTTGGTAACCTTCACCTTCTGACATAAATCGCAAGTTTTCACTCTGTCAGTAAAGCGTTTTAACATGTTAAAATGCACTACTTCACTCAGCTTTTCCGTACATTTCTTTGGTCCACAGTGACCATACGCCAAATGGTAGTAGTCTATTATTTCCGTGACGTATTTGGTGGGCCAGCATACCCGCCAAATATTACTATCTTCACCCTTACGCATGTACAAGATATGATCGTATATCTTGTAATACTTCCTTAATTTCTCTCCTTCTGGACTCCTTTCGTCATATCGGGTTTTCACCATATTTAAACAACCGTCCTCGTTCTGATGACGACGTAGATTCTTACAGATGTTCATTATTAATTTACGCCCTCAACTTCTTTAAAATAGTATAATTTGAACACTCCGTCTGCCTCATCTTTCAATACATCTTGATTAGACTCGGGCAACCGCGACAGCGCATCCGCTACGCAATTGTCGGTCCCTTCTACGTAACAGATGTCATAGTTAAATTGCTGTAAATACAGCGACCACCTAGTCAGTCTTTCGTGAAGTAGTTTACAATCCTTCAGATAAGTGAGCGCCTTATGGTCCGTATGAATAATCACCTTACGGTCCCATAGGTAACCCTTGAACTTCTTGAATCCCCACACGATAGCGAGACACTCTTTCTCAGAAATCGTGTAGTTTCGCTCACTTTTTGATAAAGTTCGACTCGCGAACGCTATCTTCCGGTGTTCCTTATCCTCTCCTTTACCAACTTCTTGGAACAGTTCTACCCCCACACCGTAATTCGACGAATCCGTTCCCAGATGGAAGGGTAGCGATAAATCAGGATGAAATAGTATGTTAGATCTTAACAACTCGTCTTTTAATCTCTCGAAAGCGGCCTGACACCCGTCAGTCCACACAAACGGAACATTTTTGCGTAAGAGGTTATTCGAATATTCATCATTAAACACTTGTCCTTTTACAAATTTACGGTAAAATCCTGTGAGCCCTAGAAAACTTTTTAACTGTTTCCTAGACTTGGGTGGAGGACAATTCCTTATTGCCTCTAGTTTCTCTGGGTCCTTCGTAATACCAGCAGTGGTAATTACATGCCCTAAAAATTTCAGTTCCTGCTTCACAAATTCGCATTTCTTTAACTTTAGAGTCATTCCGCCACGGCGCAATGCTCTAAGAACTTCATCTAACAGGTCACAATGGTCATGCCAAGTGGCATTGGCCAACAATAGGTCGTCAACATATACAGTTAATCTTGAACTCAAAGCCGGTCCTAGCACTTTATCTAGGGCTCTGATGAATATGGACACAGATATATTAAGTCCAAACGGCAGTACTCTATACTGATAACACCTGCCCGCAAACAAGAACGCGGTGTATGGCCTAGATTCTTCTTCGAGTTCTATTTGCCAGTAACTAGCCGTCAGATTGAGGCTAGTCATGAACTTAACGTCATGAAAACGTTGCAAAATCTCCTCCATACTCTCTGGTCTGTCTGTTTCACGTTGAACGACCCTATTCAACGTGCGTGCGTCAATCACAATACGCACACTACCATCCCGTTTTGCTACAATGACCAAACCGTTATTGTATGGACTCGTACTTCTTTCAATCACTCCCCATTCGATCATCTTATCTATCTCCCGTTGCACTGCTTCCTTTTTGGACAGCGGTATAGCATACGGTCTCACGAAGAATGGTTCGTGCGGAATTACATGCAACTTGCATTTATATCCTTCCACAAGTCCCAGTTTGTCTGAAAACACACTCTTATTCCTCATTGTTACTTCATACAGGCCTCGTCTTTGTTCGTGTGTTACGTTTGACACACCATCTACAATACTTTCCAATTCACTTTCTACACTATTGTCAATGCAGAGATTCCTCACATTACAGTAGTTCAAATCCATACCTACATCAATACCATCCGGCCAGTTAACAATGTGTATAGGCTGGTATTTCCTATGCACACCGTCTCCTGCCTCGTCAAAACTAACTACTATTGTTTTATCTTGTGACGTACATGTCAAAGTTTTGCTTTCGCAATTAATCACTGCACGGTACTTTAATAGCCAATCCAACCCGATAATTACTTCCGTAGTTAAGTCTGGTACGACGACAAACTCTTGTTCAAATCGTGCCCCACATATCTCGAAGTTGACAAAAATCTGTTTTGTGACCGGTTTACTCTCCTTCCCAGTAGCACCGATAATTTTCACTCCTGTTACTGGCATAACTACGATGCCGGGTCTGTCTTTCAGTAACTCAAATATTTTCCCAGATACAGCACTCAATTCTGCACCGGTGTCAATCAACACGTTTAGTTGTAGGTCGTGCATATTAACAGACACTACTATCTGTCTACACTTGTCCTCGACTGTTCCTTTATTTTCCCACAGTAAATCCTCGTCTATATCCAGGTCATTCCAGAAAAAACCATCCGGCTTTGATCCTAAATACGGCTTATCTGGCGGCCTCTTCAGCCTCTGTTCACATACAGTTTTAATTTCAACACGTTTGTCCTGAGGCTTAGTCTGTAGCTTCGCCTCCAATACCGAAACCTTTTCCTGTAACTCGTCAACTAGTGAGTGTTGCTTTGCTATCAATTCATTAATTGTCACCTTCGTTGATTCCTCTTTGGCCAGATTGATCTCATCCGCCAATCTACCTGGAGGAATGTGCCCAGTAGTTTCTGCAATTACTTCCGCTAGATCTGCGCAACCCATACTGCTATCGTCTGACCGTATAATGTCAGCTCTAACCTCATACACGCTGTAATCTATGTGCTTTACTACCAATCGTGTCCGGCTATCACTAAAATTTTCGCAATCTTTCTCCTTAATACTCTCGCAATGTTTAGACTGGAGGTTTGCGTCAGATGGGTCGGCTACTTCTACCACTACGACTTTCGGTAAGGTCTGCCGGTTAGGGCCAGAACTTTCCGTTACTACTTCAACATCTAACTCCTGCGGGACGAAACACGACGAATCTTGCTCGTGCTCCCCATTAACATCAACTGTTTCTGGTAAAGTCTGCCGGTTAGGGCCAGAACTTTCTATCATTTCACAAACACTATCTTCCTGCGGGACGAGACGCGGCAAATCCTGCACGCGCTCCCCATAAACACTTCTCCCATACAGACCCCTATAATCTCTTAGTTCGTCGTATAAGCGACCGAACTGCCTTAACCAGACCTCATCCCTCTCTGCATCCCCTCGCTCGATGACGGACGTTTTATCCGACATCTGATCTTCTCTCAACACTTGCGAATCATTCTTAAACTCAATCTCCAGTTCCGCTGTGGGTGTTACAGCTGCCACTTTATAATCGATTTCCGGAACACTACTTAAATTGTTCTCACTGACAGTGAATGTACTTCCTACTGCCGCGTATACAGCTGATCTACTACTTGTGGGCGCACTCCTTTCTCCTAACACTGGCACACTCTCCCGCCGTTGATTATTCCACACGGAATTTTCATAACGATGACACCTGGGTTTTCTCCTGTTATTGGGCCGCCAAAATTTCTCCACGCCTGGTCGACCCCTCATAGGCGCGGGTAATGGTTTCCCTGTCTCGTCCCAGCAGATACGCTCCCCGGATGCTGCTGAGGCGGCTGATCACACCCTCTGGCGTTATTACTATTCTGTGAAGCCCGTATCACGTTAGTATGATACTGGTTTCCGTCATTCCTGTTATTATTTGCATTGTACCGATTGTTATTACGGTCCGAACCATTATTGTTATTGCTGCCATGGTTGCGGTATGCATTATTCCCATGGTTATCGTTGTTGTGGTTGCTGTGGTACCCGTTGTTGTTACCACGGCCTCTACCACTGTCGCGATTATTGCCTCAGTTGTCCTCGTCCTCAACTCTATCCAGGAAATCATTCACTGTCCTATAATTGCTCCCTACGTAGCGTTTTGTATCATCTGGAAGCTTCTTGTAGAGTTCCCAGACTATTTCGGATTCCGTGCGGCGATCACGCAAATATTCCAACTTGCGGATCCAGCCCTCACAAAACTCCTTCATCGAGCCGCGCGAATTCGCATCGAAAGGCCTCGATACGACAAATTCGCGCCAGACACTGCTGTTTTTGCTCTGACCAGTATTCAGCCAGAAACAAATTTTTAAAGTCGTCAAAAGTCAGGTTCGTAATGTTGAGGTTTAAGCCCCAACGCTTGGAATCACCAGCCAACACATCATTAACCGCATTAATTTTTCTCTCATTAGTCCATGATCTGGGTAAAACTCTTTCACAATTATTAATGAAATCCGTCGCGTGTATACCGCCTTTTTTCAAAGGGTCGAACCGCTCGTCTTTCGTCAACAATTCCGAACTATGTGCACAGATTGGCACATAGCTCTGTTTTTCGTCAAGTTCCTTTTCTAATTCCGACACTCTCGTAATTACTTGGCAAGTGGTTCTCGCAAGCGTTTCTACTTCCCTTTTTTTTTTCTTCGCAGGTATTAGCCTGCTTCGTCACTTTGGTATCTACTTCGGATACTAAAGCCTTTAAAGTTTCCACCTTCTTTTGATCCTCTTTTTTCATTAATTGAATTTGTTCCGTCACCTTATTCTCGATGATCGGAGCAACTGATTCTCCTACACTTTTCTCGATTCTGCTAATTTCGGAATTAAAACGAATATTTATGCTCGCAATTTCCGCCTGAACGCCTATCATTTCCTGTTTAAGATTACCGATTTCGGTATTAATCACAACAATATCTTCTTTGATTTTATCAACTTTTGTGTTAACAACTCCAACATTGTTGTTAACAACATTAATAGTTTTGTTCTGATCGTCTAGCTTCCGTTCAATTTTTTGAGACTGAGCTTCTTGCTTGGCAGACAGAGCTTTAATTTCTGCCGATTGACTCTTGATTTCATTAATCAAAACATTCAATAAATCAGTTAAATTCCCGGAAACTACAGGTTTTACTTCCGTAGCTGGTTCCTCTATATTTGTCCCCCCGTATTCGTCATCAAGGGATTCACATTTGATTTTCACTTCCGATTCCGAAACATTTTCTAAAGTTTGGAATTCCATTTCTGCTCTTTATTGCGTTTCTGCGGTCGCGTCTTTCATGCTAGCCGCCTGCCCCTGAACAATGGGTACCGCGGTGCGCGTTACCCCCTGTTCGACCGATTGTTCCGTATCCAAGTCTACCAAATTTTGGCAATTGTTGCCTTCACTCATTTTAATAATTTTCAATATAAATGCCAAATCTCAAATCCAATTAGGATTCTTCCCACTACTTAATCTCGCTGACGTAACGACCTGTTCGTAACCAGTACTTTGTTACGAGATTTGCACAATGCAAAATTCGTGTCCAGAACAACCTCAAATCCGAAGATTGTCCTGTCACCAGGTCGCCACGTGTAACCTCCCCCTCACTTATCGACCTTAATGACAGTGAAAAATTAAACCGCGTCTACCTAATGGAAATTTGGGAAAAGCAATCGTCACCGAAGTTAATCTGTCGGTAAAGAGGGAGGAAAGGGTTACATCTAAATGAAAGGAAAAATGTTAATGAAACAGGTGGAAATTAATTTTGAAAAGGGGTAAAGTTAATAAAGAAAGTAAATGTGCGGCCGTTACGTTAACAATTAACTAGTGGTAATTAGATATTTGAGATTTGGGGGAAATTACGGTCGCCAGTCCTAAGGACAATTGCTATAGTAACTGAAAAAGAAAGGTTATTACACATATAATTAGCACTAGAAGCATGGCAACTGAAGGTTGACACGTGCAGTGTGAAAACTGAAAGTTTGTCAGAAGTAATAAATTTCGCTACACTCTGACTTAATTTAGCAAAAGAATTAATAAAACCGGAAAATCGAAAGTTAATTTAGTGACTGAAGTTAATAGTGAGCTTTCTTTCTGAAGCACATCGAAATTCAGTAAAATACGGTTAGTCTTGGACTATCTCAACAATCATTTCAAAAGCTACTTGAATCTACGCAATTTAGAAATAAGAGATTTAACTTTGAACTTGAATTAAATGATTCTGAACAATTAACCATAGTAAAATTTAGTACGTACCAAGCTGAGCTGTAGTCACGGGTAAGCTAAAATACGGTAACAAAACTCGCACTCTTAATTTGTGCTTGCGTAATCTAAATATTGTAGCCAGCTATGAATAACTTAACTGAACTTTGAAATTAAAGCAGTGAAATCAATGATGCTGGCGTTTGAATTTCAACGGCACTCGGGTTCATTCCAGAAAAGGAAGGGACCCTGCTTGGTAATGCAATTGGGACAATGAGCAACAAAGGTTCAAGCTAAGTTGCTGTAATTTGGTGACACAAATTTTAAAAGTTTGAAAAGCTGAGGTCTGCCATGCAGTTCTAAAACTTTACGTGCTTCCAGTAGTCTTCCTTGTTGGTTGATTGAAGGTTTGAAGCCGTCGATCGAGGAGGTGGCGACAGTCACTCATTGTCGGCCGTCGCTGTTGCAGAAGCTGTATGTTGGCGCGCCTTCTTCTCGACACGGTCACCAGGCGAAACGGCTCTTGATGTGCGCCAGCTAATGCTTCCCGTCCGCGACACCATGTCAGAAACTATCATCGCGAATCGAGCGCAATTACATGCTGCCAAACCCCGAAAGCGCGGCAACTCGCGGGAGCGTCACACAACACACCTGCTCCACTGCACTACCCCAGCCAGACCCTCTCTCTGTCTCTGCCCGCGCTCCACGCGACAGAGTTAACACTACCAAAGATCCTACACACTTTGATTCTTCACACGACCTATCGATGTAATCGTTCGATAGCAGTTTTCCCTAGGCAAGACCCAACGTAAAAATACAAATAATATTTACGAAACAAACAAACATAAATGCATAAATATATATATATATACAAACAGTAAAACAATTACAATATATAAAGAGACAGAAATGTCATATCTTGAGGTAACAAAGCAAGGAGAAAAAATTATAGTACAATGGATGGAAATAGGAGGATATACATTTCCGGCGTTACATGCTGCAACCGTCGTCGAACTGCTCGTGCAGATGGTTGTTGTCTTGCAAACGTCCCAATCTGTTGACTCAGGGATCGAGACGTGGCTGCACGATCTGTTACAGCCATGCGGATAATATACCTGTCATCTCGGCTGCTAGTGATAAGAGGCCGTTGGAATCCAACACGGCGTTCCGTATTACCCTCCTGAACCCCCCCCCCCCCCCCCGATTCCATATTCTGCTAACAGTCATTGGATCTCGACCAACGCATGCGGCAGTGCCGCGATACGATAAACCACAATCGCGATAGGCTACAATCCGACCTTTATCAAAGTCGGAAACGTGATGGTACGCATTTCTCCTCCTTACAGGAGGCATGACAACAACGTTTCACCAGGCAACGCGGGTCAACTGCTGTTTGTGTATGAGAAATCGGCTGGAAACTTTCCTCATGTCAGCATGTTGTAGGTGTCGCCACCAGCGCATACCTTGTGTGAATGCTCTGAAAAGCTAATAATTTGCGTATCTAGGCATCTTCTTCCTCTCGGTTAAATTTCGCGTCTGTAGCACGTCATCTTCGTGGTGTAGCAATTTTGATGGCCAGTAGTGTAACTGCTTGCATTAGGACCATAGGTGGACCTCCGCATTATTGACTTGCTCAATTTGTGAAGCTATTTCTCTGTAATCGTTTGTCTGACTGTATATGTACACTTGACAGGAAAAAAGTGGGCCACTGCCGAATGCAGTCAATATAACGCAGTTTTGTCGCAGGTCTTTTAAACGGCGTTATCCTGTCGGGTACAGTCGTTTGACTATACACATGGTTATCACAAGAGACCACTAGAAAACACTGCTCATTGTAGTAGTCAGTCCAGATGTAAAGTAATACTGCGACACAAGGAATATTTGAAAAACCGTTATTAGAGACGAGACAGTCTCTAACACTTGTAAATTAAACTTAAATATTGTAAGTGACACTTCAAGAGTCTATCACACCCATTAAATGACATGAAAACTTTTGGTCATAATCTGAATGTGAACCCTCTGTCAACCAAACAAAGCTTGCATGTCTGATCGAGACTCGACTAGACATAACGAGACTTAAAATATCAAAAGTGCTCACCAGTATCAGTTTACAAGGCCGAGTGTTCGAATCTGGAAATAAATTACGATACGTTTAGCACTACACTGGGAACCTCATGAAGCTTATATTGCCTCTGAGAAGTAACCGTGGAAGGTATGTAACAAATTGCAACGCACAAGGGTGTAACGCCTTCAAGAAAAGTTGTGGTAATGGATGGGGAGTAGAACACAGTACCTGTATGAATTGTTAACTAAGCACAATCAGATGTCAGATATTAAATATGTTCGCCAACAGCGTGATGCTGGTACCTGAAACGACGATACAAATTATTTTTGCCTGGTAGGGATTCGAATTAGCACTTTTCGCTATTGCCTTGTAGCAACAAATGGATATGAAATATTTATTGTTTCTTCACCAGTCGCGAGATGTGCGCATGCACAGCTAGAGGTAATGCAACACATAGTTCTGTGCTGCTTGGGGCATCAAGCCTGCACATATTATAGACCTTACATGAAGAGGTGTCCACTATTAAATTCCCTTTCACTAGCACTAAGGATCGCACTGTTTTTAGAGGGCTGGAGGAGTTCGGCACCGTGAGGAAACCACGAAATGATGGGACAGTATCCTCTAGCAGGGTTCAAATCCCGAAAAAAAATTGGGATCGGAGCTCGAATCCCAGTCCAATACCAATGTTTTCAAAGTCATTTAAAATAAGAAATGAAACTCCTGCGACCTTAATAACGACTGGTTCCTGAACTAAAATAACAGAACTAGTGTAGGAAAGCTTTCTAGAGACAGAGTTTCTGCAAGCGGCGACTTCCTCCTCTGACAGCCAAATCTAATCCAACTGTGTTCCAATCAGTAGCGAATGGACGTGTTCAGTGTTCATTTGGTACCATGGCACAGGTCTGCATTGTATACTTCGTATTACTGGAGTTGGAGAGGGTATGTTTGTGACTGTTAAAAATTGGCACCCCCAGCGGGAATCTAACCCATACCTTAGCCATTACAAGCTAGCCTCAGTCAAACCAACCACCGAATTTCACAAGTGTTAGCATCATGTTTTTGTATGCAGCATAAGATACGAGAAATGTTGACTTCCATTTGAGCTGTTGTGAATAACCTATTCGTGGTCGGTTAGTGCGAACACAAAGCTGTGAGATGAAACCCATCCTTCTCCTTTCTTTCTTAAGTCTTATTCCGTCTATCTGCTAAGAGTATCAGTCTGACAGAAGGTCAGACACAGTTTCGTCCGTTTTTTAATCAGGTAGTAATGGAAAAATCTTGCGGAAACATGCCTGTGATAGGTGTCGTGGGTGACTGTTATGGCAAGACCAACTTCAGCGTCATAAGCACGGCAACTTGATGCAGACCGCCGCACGCCCAAGTGATCGCGGCGCATCGGGCATAGAGCCAGTGATTTCCACCTGACTTTTCTGCTCTCGAGTTAGCAAGTAAACATTATGTAACGTGGCGTATGACATAATACAATGTTTAAGCATGCTACATGACGATTTTGCGTGGCATGTTTCTATAAGTGTATTTAACTATGGTCTTATTTTGTTCAAGTTTGTGGTATAGCTTGTGCCATGACAACATGAATATTTCTCATTTTTGACATTGTGAGGAACGTCCTTTGTACACTAGAAAATGGAGTCTGAGAAAATAAAGTTCAATATTTGTGACAGTGTATTCTGTTTGTGTTTAATAATAGGTGAAAACAGTAGAGGAAATTCGAAACATTTGTGCCCAGTCCGGAGTTTGTGCTGTCGAAACAATAAAATGTGTGAGGTTTCCACATGAATACCAAAACAGTTCCGTTAACGTTCATTTATACGATAAATTTGTCTCATTTAAGGGTTGTCGACTCTACTAAATATCTGGGAAAGGAGTCGCCATTTTTTATTTTTGTTTTGACTCACAAAAAATATGAAATGCAAAAGATAAGCATATATTATTGAAAAATCCAGGAAAAAGCTTATATTCAGTATTATTTTTTATTTTCACTCACAAAATGTTACATACAATAGATAGGAATATCTGTATTAAAAAATCAAAGGGAGAAATTGCCCCTGAGTCTTAAAGTTAGGTTCAGGTGGGGAGCAGTTTATGTGAATAGTGCGTCTTCAAGGTGGGCGGGCGTCCATTAGTCTTGAGTGATACTTGTTCTTCAAAAAATTCATTTTTGAAAATGAAATTTCACAAATATATGTTGAGCCAAACATAGCAGCCAGGTATATGCTGATTTTTTGCAATTTTTATACTTTTATGGGACATGTTTACTGTAAACTTCTTTAGCGGATGCAGTTTTATACCGTTATCTCTATTTGGAGTAAAGGCTTTGAAAGGCAATACAACTTCGCAGCCACATCCGTCCATTCTGTCGCATAGAAACTTCAAAAGGCTATTTTTAATAATCGCAACAACTTCTCTATCTCTGAAACGTCTTGAAATCTTGCTGCAAATTGCTTCTTAACATCTCATTATTTTTATATTAAAAATTGTTGGAAAGCCAAAAGAGTATTGACTTGCAATGTCTTTTTCAAAGGTATTCAGCTTTCGACAGAAAGAAGACATACTTTGTATCACATCGCATATTAATTTCCCATTTCCTTGTAGCTAGCTATTAAGCTAATCAAATTTTTCAGAATGTCTTTCAAGGAAGCTGCAGCTAGCATACTGCACTCGTTTTCCAAGAACTCCAAATGGTTTTTTGCCCCTTGTTGAATCCAAATTTCTAAGAAGGATGTTACTTCTTTTATTTTCCAAAAACGTCAGTCACGTGACTTTTACATAGCCAACGAACATTGTTGTACTGCATTAAGTCAGAATGCGCCGAATCACACCCATGTCTGTGCTGAAGAGCAAAACGAGACCTCATAAAAATCAACTTGATAAGCTCAAGCATTACTTGTTTCAAAGTCACTCTATGTTTTCCCCGAAGGGCTGCACGATGAATTATGCACTGATACAGTAGTAGTCCAGTATTCTTATCCTTAATTCTCTTTACTAGTCATTTTTCTTTGCGGACCATTGCTGGGGCCTTGTCAGTTAAAAGATACACCAGTTTATTATAAGTAATGCCTGATTTTGCCATGATGTCATCAAAAGTCTTGAATAAATCTTCTCTGTAAGTCTTGCCTTTCAGTGCAATATTGTTGGCAGGTCATCCCTAAAATCTTTACTTTCAATATCCAAAAAACGCACGAAAATGATCATTTGTTCTTCATCAACAACGCCGCATGATTCATCGTAGCAAGGCGCCTTCTGCAGAAGTATAGGCAAACTACCTTTATTGCCAGCAACCAAAATTTCGGTTCTTCTTGTATTACTTCTTGCAGACAATGGAATACCTTTAATTGTGGCCACAACATCTTTTTCTCTTCAAAAAATGCCACAGCCTCTACCAACATACATTTTTTGACTAGCTCAGAGTCTGAAAATGGCTTCTGGTGTTTATTAACTGTTCAACTAACGAATCGCTGCATCTGTAGATTTTTCTTCCTCGCTGTAGAGCGAACTATTTTTTTTTAAGAAACTAGATATGCCTGGAGTTGTTCTTGACGAGCTTCACTACCCTTAGGAAAATTTTTATGGAACTGCTGGTGAGTTGTTTCATAGTGTTGCTTTTGGCACTTTGAACGAGAGCGACAGTTCTGTTGCACATGAAACAAACTGGAACTGCTCCAGGCCTGTCAGGCAGCGTAAAACAATATTGTTCATTCCTCTCAGTCAAAACTTACTATTTCCATTACCAGCTTCACGTTTTTTAGGATCCATATCGGTGCAAAGTAAACATTATAAACCTCGATAATAACGAAACGCTCCATAAGAGATCCCAGCAACCAATGACGAAGTGGCGAGGAAATTTGTGTAAGTTATTTAGATCATTCTTTATAAATACACCGGCGGCCGCCACTCAGCACGTGCCGACGCACAGCAAAGGAGCTGCTTCCGTGGCATAATGTAAGCTGCCGCACACAAAACACCTGGACCACAAAGGATCTGTACTGCAAAAGAGCCGCACTACAAAGGAGGCGCTTCGTTGTCAAATATCGCAGCTGCCAAGTGAACTCGCCCGAAGTTTCATGAAGTAGCTTTAAGATGATGTTTAAATGAGTATGCCTTTTCCGATTTAACAGAGGTTTCTGGAGTGTGAAATCGATTTATAAAATTTCCTTGTTCATCAAATAAATTTTTTGTGTTCCATTTGTGTGAGCAGAGCATTTATGTGGATCGACATAACACGCTGCGCCGGTCAGCCAGCTTGCTCCATTCCACCCCCGCTCTTCAGCGCACTCACCTACGTTGCACAGCACAGCAACCATGTATTTAACCTACCCGTAATTAACCATTAAGAATTCTAATTATTCAGCAGTTAATTGTATCAAACTAGAAAAAAATATAGGGGTGGCGCTCAAGCGAATTGTTATCTACAGAAAAATAATTTTTAAACAATTTGAGTAGGTAATTTATGGTTCCAAAATATTTTTGGTGGGTCAGTTTTTGACCTCCCGTGGTCCGGACCTGCACCGCGGTCCGCCAGTTGCCGACCGTTGATCTAGGTCCTAGATTCTAGGAGCTGCGATCACGAACAACTTGGAACCGTCATATGGAAAATATTGTGGGGAAGGAAACACAGGCTGTGTTTTATTGGTAGAATATGCAACAAATCCATTGAAGTGACCGCGTACAACACAGTTGTCCATCCTCTTCGTGAGTATTCCTGCACGTTACGGGATCCCTACAAGGTAGGATTGACACAAGACATCGAAAAAGTTCAAAGAAGGGCAGCTCGTTATGTATTTTGGCGAAATAAGGATGATTGTGTCACGGATATGGTAAACGAGCTAGGATGAAAGTCATTGATACGTAGGCGTTTTAGGTTGCGACGAGATGTTCTCACTAAAGTCCAATCGCCAACCTCCTCTGCTGAATGCCATGGTATTTTGTTTACCCTCGACAAACATAGGAGACATAACCATTGTGATATGAAATATTAGTGGTTGCACGGTGAGGTTTACTTGCTCATTCTTTCCACGCGCTTTTTGAGAGTGAAAGGTAGAGAAATAAAGTGACAGTGGGTCAAAGAACCCCCTGAAAGCACTAAATTGTGAATTGCAGAGTATTCATGTATATGTGGATGCAGATTTCAACTGAGGGGTAGCAGGAGGGAAGGAGGGATCTAGGACACGATAGGAGTGCAGAAGTCCAAAATAAAAGAGTGAAAAGCTTACAAAGTGTTCCTTACTCAGGAAGGAATGTTTCCAGAACGAAGAATAGATTATAGGTAAGATGATATAATAGAACAGGGTTTCATAGGTTTTGAGAAGCATGACAGAGGACAATAAAGAAAGCAGAAATCAAACGAGAATGTTTAGTTTCAATGGTAACCGCTAGATTGGTTTATAACGTTTTTGGAGAATGGAGTAGAAGGGCTGTTGAGGTAATAACGTAAGAGAGGCAAGAAAGAGTGAGAGAGAGAATGGAGGAAAAATTAACAATGAATAAATGTAAGACGAAATCGTTTGCAAATTTTTTGGAGGACGGAGGGTGTATTAATGGGTGGAGAGGAAGAGGGGGATGTATTTGAAATAACACAAAATACTTTTAAAGCGCCCTTCTAAACTGATTACTTTGTAAGTACATAGAGTATAAATGAAATAAAAAAAGGAAAACTAATATAAATTTTATTTTATCTGTTACCAAGTAATCTTCCACTGGCTCTCAGTGTGGACAAATGAAGAAAGACACGACGCAACAAAACGTTTTAAGAACTCTAATATTTTATCTAGAATCCCATATTATTTTGTACTTCTGTCGTGCATCTTGGCATAGATTCTATAAGCTGTCGGACGTAACAGCCTGAAGAAGCAACTTCCTCCCAGGTTTCAAGAACGCAGTCTCAAAGAGCATCAGCTGTTGGTTGGTTTCGTGGCCAGTTCTCTGTTAACGTTCTGGCGACCTCAACCCACATGTTACCCACGGGGATCATAACAGCAGCCTGTGGCCGCGACTCCATGATGTTGACGCCAATCGTGGAGAGCTGCTGCTGAATGAATGCACCCTTGTGAACGGAAGAATGGTAGCCTTGCAGTGTGAAGTCCCCCTCTGCATACAACATTCGCTCTGACAGAAGCATCACATTTTCCAATATGTGGGCGTCCTGCTCACAGTCTAGAGTTTCTTCTATCCTGTGAAGAATTCGTGCTCCTCTCGCAGAAATCCACTCCCAACAGGAAACAGATAGCCGCCCATTTCTTCTCGTAATGGTTACAAATTTGCGTCAACTGCGAGTCCCTTGCGGCCTAAAACGACCTTTGGACTGTCGTTACTGGTGGAAAACACCTTCTCGTCAGTGGAAATGACGTTTTCCCACGACGCACTCAGATGGAACTCTGCAAATGCCAGCCGGTATAAAATATTCCCTTCGCTGAACTCTTGTTTCATGGCGGATCATCGTGGATGTAATCCAGTGTCCCTCACCTTCCGGCGAATCGTGTCACTGCAACCGGGGAAGTTGGTGTCTTGCCGCAGCTGCTTCGAGTTCAGAAAGGGATTTCCTCTGCTCTTAGACACTAACTCGCTGTCCTCCTGCTGCGAGCTCACTCTCTTCCTGCCTAAACCAGGAGCTCTGTTGGTAGTGCCTCTTTCAAGGTAGTTCCTCCGCCATCTCGTTGCAGTGGTATGTGGCACGTCATACTTTCTACCAGCTCCTATGAAGGAACATTCACCTTCTTCAGTAAGAGTGAATACTCTATCTCGAGTTGATCTATCCCAGTGAGCCATTCCAACAGATGGCATGACATGTATTCCTGTTTCCCATTCTTATACTGATGTCAGGAGAGGAAGTAAACATATTTACGTGAAAAGGATCGGCAGAGGCAACGCCACGAGCTGCAGCTGTGCTAGCCCTTCCTTGGTGATTGGGGTGGGGTGGGGTGGGGTGGGGTGGGGGGGGGGGGGACTGTTGGACCACCACTTGCTTCGGTCTCGCCTCGGCACAAGGCTATAGCCATCCAGCCTGGCTGGCCCATAGTTCACGAGCTGCAGCTAGCACAGGCCACGCCGCAAAGCCATGTTGACCACTTTTGAAGGATCAAATATTGTTTTGTCTGCTCTGCCCAAGTCGGCAGTATAAACTAACGCAGCTACACCTATTTTGCTATATCGTGAGCAGATACATCTACTTTTATCGTTTCATTCAAATGTTTAACGAAAACTTAGGTAGCGAATACTCTCATGATAAGCGTAACTACCACAAAATATTTCCATTAGCTACCAATCGCACGACACAAGAAATTATTCTTTCTTCTAAGCGCTCTGCATTAGTTCTCGCCTTACGAAAATACGTATTCTACCAACTTAACTAAGCGAATTTTACAAGTAAACAGTTCACAAATAAATGTGTATACAATTGCACCAAAAAGTATTGTCATAAGTGCGTATTTATCGTTGCTCGTTACAAACGCCGCACCTTCTGGTATACAGCACATATACGTGCTACCTCACATACCAGACATTACAATTCTGCCCACAGTGCCTACCATCAACAAAGAAATGCAGTGTTAAGGGCAAACATGTATCTCCTCTGCACACAAAAGGTATTGGCATAGAGCATGGCTTATCCGTATATTGCTGGGTTTTCAGGTACCGGAACTCCATCTGTTGACGCGGTAGACACTGCGTGTTGTTGACGGCCCAGTCGCTAGTATGTTGCTGTAATGCGCGATAGTGGTCAGCATGGAGCCGAAGAAGAAGGAACATTCAGTGACATTGCGTGAGAGAGTGGTATTGCTCCATTCACAAGAGAAAAGCTATTGACAAATCGGAGCAGAGGTGTCTGTTAGCTACACCACGGTACGAGCCGTCATTCATAAATATAAAGAGACTGGAACAACAGTGAATAAGTGTCGTCCTGGACGTCCAAAAGTGCTTACAACCCGAGAGCGTCGCCGTATCATCACACTTGCTCGAAAGGAACCTGCTACAAGTGCAGCAACTATTGCTGAGGTTTTTCAGACAACGTCCGACAAGACGGTTAGTGTTCAAACTATACGAAATGTGTTGAATGAGGCTAACATGCATGGACGTTCTCCCAGGAAAAAGCCATACGTATCGGAAATTAATCGTCAGAAACGCCTGCAGTTTGCCAAGGACTACATCAGCAAGCCGATGGAGTTATGGAACACTGTGATATTTAACGACGAATCGAAGTTCAATGTGTTCAATTTTTATGCAAAAAAGAAAGTTTGGCGCAAGTCGAATACGCACCTCGACATCAAACACATACATCCCACAGTCAAACACGGTGGGGGCGGTATCATGGTCTTGGGCTGTATGGCGGCGTCCGGCGTTGGAAATCTAGCTGTAATCCACCGTACTATGGATCATATGAGATACATCGACGTATTGCGAGGTAATTTACACGCTAGTGCACAGACATTGGGCCGTACTGGGGTGTTTCATTTCCAGTAAGACAACGACCCAAAACATACCGCCATGAAAACCCGGGAGTGGTTACTGTATAATGCCCCCAGAAGGGTTCTAACACCACCTCTGAGCCCTGATTTGAATCCCATTGAGAACCTGTGGGCTCATCTTGACACACAAGTCAGGAAAAGGCGTCCGTCTGGTAAAAACGACCTGGAGAATGTGCTCCTGGAGGAATGGTCGAAAATTATCCCTGATATCACCCGAAATGTAATACAAAGCATTCCTAGGCGTTTACGTGCTGATGTAGATGCTAAAGGGATGCACACTGGCTATTTGAAGGTGAACATCAATGAAAAAAACGAACACGCTGTCCGATTCATACGCGTGTGACAACACTTTTTTGGATGCAGAAGAGTGATATTTATTTTCATAACATTGTATGTTACTTTACAGTTACAGCTTAATAGGTGATATGGATATATTTGTAACCTATGTAATGTAAGGTGGTACGTGTCTGCGTTCTGTTCCGAAATATATGTTTCGTTTAACTTACAACCACTAAAATGTAACTGTGCCAATACTTTTTGGTGCGATTGTACGCAGTATATCATTCACATTTTGAGCACTTACAAAGTGTACTCAGTGTCTCTGCGACAATAAGTGCTGCACGGCAGAAATTACATTCTGCTGAGGCACTTCATTTGCATCACAATGATATACGATTACTCAGTAACTCACAGTTAAGTGTTTCGTAAAAGGTTCACAGAATCGCTTCAATTTCTCGACCTTTCCACTCATATACTAAGCTTGACAAGAACAAACACCAGATACTTTATGTGCGAGTTCTAATTTCATTACATTTGTAATGTTATCCTTTGTACGGCGATGACAACAAAAACTGTTTACATTCGGAGGAGAAAGAAACTGATCGAAACGTCGTGGAAAGAAAGTGCCGCCGTGAAAAAGCATTTCGTACCCCTGTCCCTTTCTCCCTCCAACCTTAAGGGAAAAAAAAAGAAAAACATCCGCTCCTCTCTCTCCCCTTATTCACTATACTACAAAAATCAGCTGCCTCCTTTCAACTTTTTCGATGTCCTCCATCAATCCTCTCAGGAAATGACCGCACAGTGCTAGGCAATATTCCAGAAGATGTCGAACAATCGTAGTGCCACATGTCTTCTTAGAAGACTTCCTGGGCCTTCTAAGGGTTGTGCCTGTAACAAAACATTTGTTTCACCTTCGTCACATGTCGTGTTTCCCAGTTATGTTGCTTATATTTGCAACCCCTTGCGCTTTCGTTAGATCTATAACGCTAAAATTTGTTTTACTTATCGATTTCCCCAAGATTGACGAAATCTTCTTAATAATCATATGGAGAACCTCACACATTTTATTGTTTAGGGTTAACTGTCACGTTTTGCACCATGAAGATGTATTTTCAACATCTTTTTGCAATTGACTTTGCTCTTCTAAGGACTTTACTAGACGGCAGCGTTACCTGCTACAAATCGAACAGAAATGTTCTGAATGTCTACTAAATAGTTTATTTATATTACAAATAGTAGAAGGTCTACATCACTTTCCTTGCGGAATCACATTCATCACTTCCATTGCACTAGGTGACGCCCCATCAGTTACTGCGGAATGTGACATTTCAAACAGGAAATAACGAAACCAGTCATACAACTGAGACGATAGTCCATAAGAAAGCAATGTGGTTGGAAGCCGCCTATGAGGAATGATGTCAAAAGCTTTTCTCGAACTTTATAAATACGGAATCAATTTGAGAGCCCCTATACCCAGTACGTCGCGCAAATGAAGTGCCAGCTGTGTATCGCAAGAGTGATGCTTTCTAAATCCATGCTGGTTTGATGTCAATAAGTAATATATCTCAGGCTATTTCATAACGTTGGAACAAAGTATTTGTTAACACGTCCTGCTACATGTAGATGCCAATGAAATGGATCTGTAACCCAGTCGATTATGTTTATTTTCTTTCGTGTGTACTGCAAAAGGTCTGTGCAAACTGCCATTTTTCTCCCTCACCATAAATACTAGAATACTCCTCATGAAATCTTAGGAATTTTCACAAAAAATCTCTCATAATATTAAGTGTATATCGAGCACCTGCAGGTAACTTTAATCTGTTTGTAAACCACCTTGAAGCTGTACTGGCCCATTTGACAACCAAAAACAAAGAAATAGTGGTTGCTGGTGATTTCAATGTAGATTTTCTTAAAGACTCTCCCAATAAGAACTTATTTGAGTTAGTAACACTATCATTCAACTTAATTCCCACAGTAAAGTTCCCCACTAGGATAGCCACTTGCTCACAAACAGCCATTGATAATATCTTTATAGAAAAGTCCAATGAACAAAATTATATTACAAAACCAATAGTCAATGGCCTCTCAGACCATGACATGCAGTTCCTTCTGTTAAATGTTAATACTGAACAGGATATAAAATCTGTTAAATCTGAGCTCAAGAGGGTAATCAGTAAGCCAAAAATTGATTATTTTAGGACACTCCTCAGAGACATTCACTGGACTGATGTTTACAGTGCTCATGGCATGAATGAAAAATATAACATTTTTGCTAATAAAGTGCTTACCTTATTCGAACACTGCTTTCCCCCGAAACTTACCAAGGTTAGAGCAAAGTCTACAAAGAAGCCATGGATTACTCAAGGAATAGGGATATCTTGTAAAACAAAAAGAAAACTGTATCTGTCAATCCGAAACATTTCCAATGTTGATGCTATAGCACATTATAAGAAATACTGCAAAATATTAAAGACTGTAATACGTATGTCAAAGCAAATATATTACAAGGAAAAGATAGTCATATCAGATAACAAAATAAAGACAATATGGGATATAGTGAAGGAGGAGACCGGTAGAACCAGACATGAAGAGGAACAAATAGCATTAAGAGTAAATGATACATTGGTGACAGATGTGTATAGTGTTGCAGAACTTTTTAACAAACATTTTGTAACTGTTACTGAAAAGATGGGGTTGTCAGGTTCGGTAGATGCTGCTGTGGATTACCTTAGACCAGACATTTCAAGTAACTTCCATAATATTTGATTTGTATATAAGTACAACATAACTTCTGCACAATTTCAGTGCAGTAATGTGTTCACTGAAAATTTGTGTGTGTGTGTGTGTGTGGTTGTGTGTAAGTATAATCTAACTTCTGCACCATTTCAGTGCAGTAATGTGTTCATTGTAAATAAGTATTACAGTAGTTGTATTACATGTTTATTACCTTATAAATAAATAAAAAACTTTTTTATTTTAAATTCAGTGCATTAGTATTTGTAAAATGACTCTTAGTGTTCATTAAAAAATGACGATCATTCCACTTGGGACCTGTGGAATGGTACATTAGCTTATTTGTTTTAGTTGTAAATATTTGTCATGTATTGTTGTTTTTCTGACATGTTCCACATCCTGGAGGACCTCCTCACTACGGATCAATTGGAATGAAAGTAAATCTAATCTAATCTAATCTTAGGAAAAGTAATTAAGCCGCTGCATCGTTGATGCACAAGCTGCACTTCTAAATTGTTAGCTCACTCAAGAAAGACATTGCCTGTAGAAACATAATCGTTCTGCTACGACTATTATAGGGTCATGACAACATAGTGGAACTTGTCCGATGACACTGTGATATTTTTTTTTTTACTTTCTGGAATGACAGTGAATTATCTTGCAAGATTCATTTAATGTATTTGTGGTATACCAATCAAAGATTCTGAGTTCCACTTTGGTATGCCATCGACTTATCAAATATATGTTTACAGCCAGGGGACATTAGTTTCACGCACCAACTACAACTAATATCGTTGTCTACATTGCGAATTATCTGTATCAGCCCTCACAGGGATAATGAGGAGGCGATGAACGCTGCAGTTTATAACTTGCTCCATGAAATCGTCGACGCACCGTAAAGAGGAAGAGGCAGTAGCTCTCAGTTCCAAACTGGCGCAAAAGTAACATTTTACGTACTCGGTGACAGAGCTGCAAACAGCAATATAGAACACAGAATGACATCTTTAGGAATTTTTCATCATAAGACGTCGCGCTACGCTCAGTAACCAGTTGATCTAGAGGTAAGAAACATGAAATACTGCAGTACTCTTACTGAAAATACACAAATCTGCCAATTAAATCCTGTCACTAATACTCTGTTAATTGTGTTTCATTCAGCAACTGCTCTCACAGACACACTGTCGTATTTACGTTGTAGTGCGGTAAAGCTACTTGAGTATGACAAAAGATTTAACATTTAATAAAGATATCTGTTCGTTGTATGGTATTATGATGAGACACCACTTGTATCAGTGTAGTGCATTTTAACAGCGTCTCCCGTTAGGGTGCCGGCCGAAGTGGCCGAGCGTTTCTAGGCGCTACAGTCTGGAACCGCGCGGCCGCTACGGTCGCAGGTTCGAATCCTGCCTCGGGCATGGATGTGTGTGATGTCCTTAGGTTAGTTAGGTTTAAGTAGTTCTAAGTTCTAGGGGACTGATGACCTCAGTAGTTAAGTCCCATAGTGCTCAGAGTCATTTGAACCATTTTTTTCCCGTTAGGGTATAGAACAAAATAGTCACAAATATCAGAGAAATTGTCAACAATACATTCCACCACGTTATCGAACACCATCTGATGATGCACAGGTAGTTTTTCGATCCCACACATGTAGCGACTTGTTGATTCTGAGCTAAGCCACGTTTAAAGCGCAATCGCCAAAACAAAACAAGCGAAAACAAACGTATGAAAACAGAAACCAACTTCGTGGTGACTGATCGATACGGGGCGAGAAAGATAAACACAAGCCGGAGCCAGATCAGAAGACGTGTGGTAGGTGTGTTTGGCAACCAATCTCCTTGGTGCTGTCATCAGGTCGCGTATGTTACTCTGCAACTTCAAGGCATCTCATTTGTTGGCAACAAATATCAACTGCGAAGGCACGACACTGTGAAGTAGTTTGTGACACAAAACACCTTCTCTGTGCCTACGGATGTATATCACTAACAATATTTTTGTGGACGTATACAGGCTATCATTTGAGGTAATTTTTGTTATGGCTTACCCACTATTTTCTCCTTATGAAGTTACCACGTGTTACTTCAAATTGCCATCAGGATACACTGAGTTAGGCTTACAGTTAACCTCCTTAAATCTATTAATGAAAATGCCAGGTTCAATCGTTTGAAAGGGTCCAGACGACTTACTTGCTCATCATTCCCATCTCGAGATTTACCTTTGTGTCGAATCTCTTCTTCGACGAGACTTTTTGCCGTAATCCTCCTTCCTCTCTTTTAATCTCAATATAAGGATTGAAGACAAGTGTCGCACAAAGGTTAACTGTTCGTCACATTTGCAAATTATCGGATACTCTGTCACAACAACAGCTTAAGTGGAAGTCAACACTTATTGTATCATGTGCTGCATACGAAATCATAGTGCTAACACTTGTGAAATTCGGTGATTGGTTTGGCTGAGGCTAGCTTGTAATTGCTAAGGTGTGGGTTCGATTCCCACTTGGGGGTACCAATTTTTAACAGACACAAACGTACCCTCTCCATCTCCAATAACGCCAAGTAAACAAAGCAGGACTGTTCCATGGTTCCAAATCAGTATTATACATGCCCATTCGCTTCTGACTGGAAAAGAGTTGGGTTAGTTTTGGCTCTCAGAAACTCTGCACTGCTTGGAGAAACTTTGTTCCTACTAATAAGCTTTCTTACACTAGTTATGTTATTTTAGTTCAGGGACCAGTCGTTATGTAAGATCATAGGACTTTCATTTCTTACTTTAAGTGACTTTGAGATTTTGAAGACATTGGCACTGGACTGGGATTCGAGCCCCGATTCGAATTTTTCTCTGGATTTGAACTCTTCGAGATGATAATGTCCCGTCATTTCGTTGTTGCCTCACGATGCCTAACTCCTCCAGCTCTCTAAAAACAGTGCGATCCTAACTGTTAGTGAAACGAATTTTATGGGTGACACCTCTTCATGTAAGGTCGACAACGACAATATGTGCAGGGTTGGAGTCCCAAGCAGCACAGACCTATTTGTTGCACTCCCTCTAGCGGAACATGTGCACATCTTGCGACTGTTGAAGAAATAATAAATATTTCATATCTATTTGTAGCTATAAGGTAATAGCGAGAGGTGCTGGCTCGAATCCGTGCCAAGCAAACATAATTTTCATCATCATTTCAGGTTCCAATATAACTGTTGGTAGATATATTTCAAATCTGACGTTTGATTGTGCTTAGTTAACAATTCATATAGGTACTGGGTTCTACTCCACATCCATCACCACAACTTTACTTGAAGGCGCTTCACACTTGTGCATTCCACTCTGTCTACATCTACATCTACATTTATACTCCACAAGCCACCCAACGGTGTGTGGCGGAGGGCACTTTACGTGCCACTGTCATTACCTCCCTTTTCTGTTCCAGTCGCGTATGGTTCGCGGGAAGAACGACTGTCTGAAAGCCTCCGTGCGCGCTCGAATCTCTCTAATTTTACATTCGTGATCTCCTCGGGAGGTATAAGTAGGGGGAAGCAATATATTCGATACCTCATCCAGAAACGCACCCTCTCGAAACTTGGCGAGCAAGCTACACCGCGATGCAGAGCGCCTCTCTTGCAGAGTCTGCCACTTGAGTTTGCTAAACATCTCCGTAACGCTATCATGGTTACCAAATAACCCTGTGACGAAACGCGCCGCTCTCCTTTGGATCTTCTATATCTCTTCCGTCAACCCGATCTGGTACGGATCCCACACTGATGAGCAATACTCAAGTATAGGTCGAACGAGTGTTTTGTAAGCCACCTCCTTTGTTGATGGACTACATTTTCTAAGGACTCTCCCAATGAATCTCAACCTGGTACCCGCCTTACCAACAATTAATTTTATATGATCATTCCACTTCAAATCGTTCCGCACGCATACTCCCAGATATTTTACAGAAGTAACTGCTACCAGTGTTTGTTCCGCTATCATGTAATCATACAATAAAGGATCCTTCTTTCTATGTATTCGCAATACTTTATATTGTCTATGTTAAGGGTCAGTTGCCACTCCCTACACCAAGTGCCTATCCGCTGCAGATCTTCCTGCATTTAGCTACAATTTGCTAATGCTGCAACTTCTCTGTATACTACAGCATCATCCGCGAAAAGCCGCATGGAACTTCCGACACTATCTAATAGGTCATTTATATATATTGTGAAAAGTAATGATCCCATAACACTCCCCTGTGGCACGCCAGAGGTTACTTTAACGTCTGTAGACGTCTCTCCATTGATAACAACATGCTGTGTTCTGTTTGCTAAAAATTCTTCAATCCAGCCACACAGCTGGTCTGATATTCCGTAGGCTCTTACTTTGTTCATCAGGCGACAGTGCGGAACTGTATCGAACGCCTTCCGGAAGTCAAGGAAAATAGCATCTACCTGGGAGCCTGTATCTAATATTTTCTGGGTCTCATGAACAAATAAAGCGAGTTGGGTCTCACACGATCGCTGTTTCCGGAATCCATGTTGATTCCTACAGAGTAGATTCTGGGTTTCCGAAAACGACATGATACTCGAGCAAAAAACATGTTCTAAAATTCTACAACAGATCGATGTCAGAGATATAGGTCTATAATTTTGCGCATCTGCTCGACGACCGTTTTTGAAGACTGGGACTACCTGTGGTCTTTTCCAATCATTTGGAACCTTCCGCTCCTCTAGAGACTTGCGGTACACGGCTGTTAGAAGGGGGGCAAGTTCTTTCGCGTACTCTGTGTAGAATCGAATTGGTATCCCGTCAGGTCCAGTGGACTTTCCTCTGTTGAGTGATTCCAGTTGCTTTTCTATTCCTTGGACACTTATTTAGATGTCAGCCATTTTTTCGTTTGTGCGAGGATTTAGAGAAGGAACTGCAGTGCGGTCTTCCTCTGTGAAACAGCTTTGGAAAAAGGTGTTTAGTATTTCAGCTTTACGCGTGTCATCCTCTGTTTCAATGCCATCATCATCCCGGAGTGTCTGGAAATGCTGTTTCGAGCCACTTACTGATTTAACGTAATACCAGAACTTCCTAGGATTTTCTGTCAAGTCGGTACATGGAATTTTACTTTCGAATTCACTGAACGCTTCACGCATAGCCCTCCTTACGCTAACTTTGACATCGTTTAGCTCCTGTTTGTCTGAGAGGTTTTGGCTGCGTTTAAACTTGCAGTGAAGCTCTCTCTACTTTCGCAGTAGTTTCCTAACTTTGTTGTTGAACCACGGTGGGTTTTTCCCGTCCCTCACAGTTTTACTTGGCACGTAACTGTCTAAAACGCATTTTACGATTGCCTTGAACTTTTTCCATAAACACTCAACTTTGTCAGTGTCGGAACAGAAATTTTCGTTTTGATCTGTTAGGTAGTCTGAAATCTGCCTTCTATTACTCTTGCTAAACAGATAAACCTTCCTCCCTTTTTTTATATTCCTATTAACTTCCATATTCAGAGATGCTGCAACGGCCTTATGATCACTGATTCCCTGTTCTGCACTTACAGAGTCGAAAAGTTCGGGTCTGTTTGTTATCAGTAGGTCCAAGATGTTATCTCCACGAGTCGGTTCTCTGTTTAATTGCTCGAGGTAATTTTCGGATGTGCACTCAGTATAATGTCACTCGATGCTCTGTCCCTACCACCCGTCCTAAACATCTGAGTGTCCTAGTCTATATCTGGTAAATTGAAATCTCCACCTAAGACTATAACACGCTAAGAAAATTTATGTGAAATGTATTCCAAATTTTCTCTCAGCTGAGTCGGGAGGTCGGTAAAAGGAGCCAATTATTAACCTAGCTCGGTTGTTGAGTGTAACCTCCACCCATAATAATTCACAGGAACTATCCACTTCTACTTCACTACAGTACAAACTACTACTAACAGCGACAAACACGCCACCACCGGTCGCATGCAATCTATCCTTTCTAAACACCGCCTGTGCCTTTGTAAAAATTTCGGCAGAATTTATCTCTGGCTTCAGCCAGCTTTCTGTACCTATAACGATTTCAGCTTCGGTGCTTTCTATCAGCGCTTGAAGTTCCGGTACTTTACCAATGCAGCTTCGACAGTTCACAATTACAATACCGATTGCTGCTTGGTCCCCGCATGTCCTGACTTTGCCCCGCACCCTTTGAGGCTGTTGCCCTTTCTGTACTTGCCCGAGGCCATCTAACCTAAAAAAAAACGCCCAGTCCACGCCACACAACCCCTGCTACCCGTGTAGCCGCTTGCTGCGTGTTGTGGACTCCTGACCTATCCAGCGGAACCCGAAACCCCACCACCCTATGGCGCAAGTCGAGGAATCTGCAGCCCACACGGTCGCAGAACCGTCTCAGTCTCTGATTCAGAGACTCCACTCGGCTCTGTACCAAGGGTCCGCAGTCAGTCCTGTCGACGATGCTGCAGATACCTTTCAAGGTTACTTCTCAGGGGCAATACAAGATTCGTGTGGTTCCCAGTGTAGTGCTAAACATATTGTCATTTATTTCCAGATTCCGACATTCGGTCTTTTAAATTGATACTGGTGAACATTTCGATATTTACGTCTCTTTATGCCTAGTGGAGACCCAGCCAGACACAGAAACTTCGGTTAACAGTGGGTTCAGACTTGGATTGCGAACAACAAATCATCACGTCATTTAATGAGAGGGATAAGACTTCTGAAGTGTTATTTATAGTAATGAAGTTTAATTTACAAGCGTTAAGGACTGTTTCATCTCTAATTGTGTGTTGTGTTTTCTAATGTTTGCTGTATAATGGTACTGGTTTACAGTTGGACTGAATGCCCTGAAGCGCGGTGTTCTCTAGTAGTCTCTTATGGTACAGACTGTATATATTCAAACGATCACACTGTAGAGAGTTTAGACGATCTGTGACACAGCTATGCCCTGTTACTTGCATACCGTCAGGTGTGGCCTACATATTGGAAATAACAGTTGGTCCGCTTTTTGTGCTGTTGAGTGTGCATCACATCTACTGATTTCTGACCAATTCAGATAATTCCTTGATGATGCATCTTTGCTTTTTTGTCTTTGAGTGTATATTGTTTCTTATGTCACTACAACCACAGCCCTATGTGACCTAAGTTAAAATGCTAGGGCTGTTCAAGAATGTGAGTGTTGCACATTTGCTGCAAACTATATCGAGAAAAAGATGGCAAGTTCAACACGATGTGTAGCCAGCACTGGTGAAATTTTTAAAATCGGAGTCTAGAACTGATGATACTAGAGTTTTCTATGCTGTCCTCTCTGTAGTACACTACAGCACCCATCTTACATCACCGAGCGAGGTGGCACAGTGGTTAGCACACTGGACTCGCATTCGGGAGGATGACAGTTCAATCCTGCGTCTGGCCATCCTGATTTAGGTTTTCCGTGATTTCCCTAAATCGGTCCAGACAAATGCTGGAACGGCTCCTTTGAAAGGGCATAGCCGACTTCCTTCCCCCGTCCTTCCCTAATCCGATGAGACCATGACCTCGCTGTTTGGCCTCTTCCCCCACACAACCCAACCTGCCCCATCTTACATCAGGTAAGAAGAGAGCAAAACAATTTCTGGAGTGTTCGTGCAAGCAGGTAGTACAACAGGGCCTGGTCATGAACAGAGTGTGTCCAGAGCGACGTCATTATGTCTCCAAAAGGGCATAAGGCATTCTACAAAGCTGAACAGCCCACTAGCACTGGCGATGTAGACATTTGGTTGTTTGAATAAACTTGACACGCTTTACACAGTACATTTTGCATTACTACTACAGTAAAACTTGCCCAAATCGGCACGTGTATAATTTGTTCAGAAATCTGCTCAAATCGTACAAGTACTTCAGTCTCGACGCATTCAGTGCACTTCTATATTCTGATTTTTTTTGTATATAGCGGAACGTGCCTAACGCGGAGACGGAAAGCAAATCTTAGAACATACTTAATCATTCATAGTATAATGCGGAAAAAAGCCTATACAGTACTACTGTATACATTTCATTAGTCATTCGCAATTCTAGAAGGACGTTACTTTTAACACCTCTGTTAAGCGGTGCTAAACCAAGAAAAGAGGTCCACCGCAGCACGGCTCAGCTGGTGTAGACCTGAAACTGCGCCGCTCTGTGCAACAACGAATAAGTTACGCTCAATGTCGGTACAGTACATCAAAGGAAACGGTTCGTTCGTCAATGATCTGTTTGTCGCCGGCGCATACAGGAACATAGTTTCGCATGTACCAACACTGCTGCAATGTACGCAGTGAAAGAGATGGGTATTAACCCGTTAAACAACCGTTTTACCCGGCAAGGTCATTATTTCCTGCCAGTTTCAGTTGGCTAGTAGCATTTTAAGGCCAGTTTCACACTGGGACGCTGGTGGCGGTCACCGACAGAGCTTCATTCGTTTGAACTGGAGCATTCACACCGGGACACTACACTGCCTCACCGAGCCACTGTGACCCAGCAGTGACTCACCCTCGCCATATGTGACGGACAAGGTCACTGTGTTTACAGCAGTCACAGCCAGACATGCGTTAGTTTGAATTGGAGTGTTCACACTGGAACACAGATCACAGACACAGCGCTGCAGATTTGCCAGCCGACAGGCAGTCATTTTTGAGTCAGTGACGCGAAACATTCATTGTACATTATACTGTACACATTGCAGTCATGAGTTTAGATTTGACTAACACAGAAGATTTTGTAAGTGAAGTAGAAAGTCGCCCTGCTATTTGGGATGTGAAAAGCGATGACTATAGCAAGAAAGTTATAACACTCCCCGTCTGCTAACTACTGTACCATAACCTCAATGCCAGAAGCAGGTTGTAACATAAACCAATTTTGTAAAAGTAACTATGGCACAAAGCAACAGAGCAGTGTTACCCTCTGAGAGGAATTTTGTTAAGTTGACCGTATTGTTCCTAATGGAAGTGGCTTATCGGAAATGAAAGTCAGAATTACATTAATATTGGAAGAGTGACAAACAAAATTTTGCCTAGCTATACTATTCCTAGAATAAAGGAAACGGTCGCCAGCCTAATTAGGCAAGAGAAAGATTAACATTCTCGTTTATGAAAGTAGGTATAAGTAACTATAATGGACAACACAACAGACACAACCTAGACTTAGTAACACGCGAGTGCAATGAACTCTGACGCACATATGTTTTAAGATTGAAGCTAACAGTTAGAGCAGCAGGAACTATTTTCAAAATTATAACAGGTACAGAAAAACACTATCACTTTCAGGGTTTACACAAACTGAGTGGTCTTTATACTGTTAATATGCACACAAGAGAGACAAACACTTGGCATACATGAGAATGTAACGTTTCACAACTGCAGCTTTCTCACTTTTACTACAACGAAACACAATGTTGACAAAATTGCAAGAAACTGACTCTCCTTTTTAGAATTTACTACAGACAACAACGTGATCATTTACTTTATAAGACTCAGCCTAAAGTTTGAAGTTGGTAACAGCACTTTAAATAACAGTTTCAATAGGCATTATTTAACAAAGCTCTAGGCTTCAACGTACTTTCAGTAAGGGCACTCGGTAATCACTTTACTTCAAACGGAGAGGATCCTGAGAGGTGTTATAATGAGGAGTAAAATCAAGGTAGGTAAATAAATTCCGATATGAATTACCTTATATTTCAGCACACTAACACATCCATTAGGCTGATCCTTCACTGTACATCAATATAGTATTACGTTACAGTGATTGCGCAATGTGGTGGCAACTGCATGTTGGTAGGTGGAATTACAGGTAGAATTGCCGGACTTTATCGTATCTTCATGGCGATGATTCATACAAATTCCAGAATAGATCCAGCTATTTATCCACTCATCCGAGGCATTGGAAAGAAGCAGTAAAAGCCTCTCTCTGAATCAGCATGATATGCACCTTTACATTGACAGTGCACAGACTGGTAGCTCGTCTCCGACTGGTGGCTCGTCTCCGACTGACTGCACATCTCCGACTGACTATCAGTTCCACCTTTTCCACCTATGCCAACCACAATTTGCGCGCTCTGCACATTTCCGTTCCCGAGGGGAACCACTACACCTTTTACATACAGAATAACTAAGAGCCCTAAGTGAGGATCAGCAATTTACATAACAGCAAACAAATACATTAAATAGAACAGAACATTTTCACATATTAACACTTCAACAAAAAAATTATTCACACAAAATTACAATTACCTACAATAAGTTCTGTTCCCTCCAAATGGGACAAAGAATATAAATTGCAGATACACTACTTTGCATAGAATCAAATCATGACATCAAAGGTTTGACAAAGAAAAGAGTACACAATTTTATGTTATCGATTCAATCACACTTACAGAAAATCAACAATGTAACATTAAGTAAAGCAAAAGTAAAATAAATTCATACAGCATAAGAGCTGTGGTGTTACAAAGTGACGAAAACGAATGCGTGGCGAGAAGTTATAATGAAGCTTGTGCCTGATTTCAATTAGAAGAGCATGGATGAAAAAAAAATTGGTAAGTAGTATCGTTTTTCAAATTTAATACCTTATTTTTCGGACCATAAAGGGCTAGCGAAATTTAGTTTCTACCCCTGTACGAGTCCATTTCACTAACTAATCAGTTGGCAACACCTGCGGTGTCAGACACCAGTGATCCAGGAGTATTCATCACAGTCACAGGTGACCATCACTGGCGACCGTCACCAGTGTCCCAGTGTGAAACGAACCTAAGAGATACAATAGCAAGATATAGAACAAACGGTATGTGTCGTTGACACTTAACGAAAATATTAAGGTAATCGTGGCGAGCCGGCCGTTGTGACCGAGCGGTTCTAGGCGCTTCAGTCTGGAACCGCGCACCACTACAGTCGCGAGTTCGAATCCTGGCTCGGGCATGGATGTGTGTGATATCTTTAGGTTAGTTAGGAGACTGATGACCTCAGATGTTAAGTCCCATAGTGCTTAGAGCCATTTGAACCATTTTTAATCGAGGCGAGTGAGAAAGTCAAACTCTTTGTGCGCGAAGTTATGTTGCGTTTCAAATGCGGTAAAACACAATTTATGAGACTTTTAAGAAACGAGGATAAGATTCGGGACGAATGGATGAAAGGGAACAGGCAGATGAAAAGAAAGGCGAAGAAGAGCGGAAATGAAGAAATTAACGAAATAGTGTGAGAATGGTTCGTAAGTTCAAATGGTTCAAATGGCTCTAAGCACTATGAGGCTTAACATCTGAGGTCCTCAGTCCCCTAGAACTTAGAACTACTTAAACCTAACTAACCTAAGGACATCACACACATCCATGCCCGAGGCAGGATTCGAACCTGCGACCGTAGCGGTCGCGCGGTTCCAGACTGCAGCGCCTAGAACCGCTCGGCCACCCCGGCCGGCGGTTCGTAAGTGCGCGGGCAAAATACTTACACTTGTCTGGACCCATGTTGCAGAGTGAGGCTCTGAAAGTCGCTAAAGAGCTAGGAATTACGGTGTTTAAGGCATCTACAGGCTGGCTGGACAGTTTCAAAGCTAGACACAACATATTCCTTCACCTGTTGCTCCATATAGAAATAAACAGAAAAAAGGACTAACTAGCATTGATATAAGATATTCTTCACAATGTTTTGTATGAAGGCTTACCACCCCTCAGGAATGTATTGGAGCAAGACAGCATCAAAGTTTTTAACACCACACGCAACACACACCAGATACTGTACATCACACCTCTCAGTGAAGAACTGTAAGGGCGTTTGTAAAGGAAAATGTGCTGTAATAGTTCATACAGATGTGTGGGTCACTTTGGCTCAGTTGCTATAGTATCATACGGGCATTTGCAGTAGTATATTCAAACAGTAGACCCTATCACCAATTCAGGATGCAGTAGGTTCCCAGTCAACTGTAGGATTCTCAGCCACCAATACCATAGCGACCCACACAATCTTTTGTTGGGTAGCGATATAACTTTTTTAACTAACGCCGATTTTCGCTGTAGACATGCATTCATGTGATGGAAATTTGACATCAATGCAGACAGAACATTAAACTCCAAATATCCTTCCTATAAACATAATGTGATGTAATGTCTGTGCTAACACTAAATTATAAGTGTTTTTACGTTGTACATAGAACATCCAAGATGTCCTGTGGATTTCTCTCCACTGCCCACCTGTAGCGTCCAGGCTTATTTCCCATCAATAGTGAAGTCTGTGCTCTGAATTTCTAATATGTTACTCTCATCTGACATTCCAACCTAGTAAAACATTGCACAGGGTAATGGTATTTCCATGACGACACCCTGCAGGTGCTAATCTGTTTGGTCCTCATCATCATCATCATCATCATCATCATCATCATCATCATTTAAGACTGATTATGCCTTTCAGCGTTCAGTCTGGAGCATAGCCCCCCTTATACAGTTCCTCCATGATCCCCTATTCAGTGCTAACATTGGTGCCTCTTCTGATGTTAAACCTATTACTTCAAAATCATTCTTAACCGAATCCAGGTACCTTCTCCTCGGTCTGCCCCGACTCCTCCTACCCTCTACTGCTGAATCCATGAGTCTCTTGGGTAACCTTGCTTCTCCCATGTGTGTAACATGACCCCACCATCTAAGCCTGTTCGCCCTGACTGCTACATCTATAGAGTTCATTCCCAGTTTTTCTTTGATTTCCTCATTGTGGACACCCTCCTGCCATTGTTCCCATCTACTAGTACCTGCAATCATTCTAGCTACTTTCATATCCGTAACCTCAACCTTGTCGATAAGGTAACCTGAATCCACCCAGCTTTCGCTCCCATACAACAAAGTTGGTCGAAAGATTGAATGGTGCACAGATAACTTAATCTTGGTACTGACTTCCTTCTTGCAGAAGAGAGTAGATCGTAGCTGAGCGCCCACTGCACTGCTTCCCACGATTTCTTCTTGGATGCTGCAATTATCTGTTTGGCTTTGTTTCTTTCTTCAACATAACTTTCTCTGTCTACCTGCGTTCTGGTATGTAGCCATTTTTGATACGCCTTCTTTTTCCTTTTACAGCCTGCCTTGACTGTATCATTCCACCAAGCTGTTTGCTTCATCCTACTTTTACACACTACTGTTCCAAGACATTCTTTAGCCACTTCTAGTACTGTGTCCCTGTACCTTGTCCATTCCTTTTCAAATGACTGTAATTGACTACATTCAACTAACTGGTACCTTTCTGAGATCGCTGTTATGTACTTGTGCCTGATTTCCTTATCCTGAAGTTTCTCCACTCTTATCCTCTTACATGTGGACCTGACCTCCTGCACTTTCGGCCTCACAATCCCAATTTCACTGCAGATTAAATAATGATCAGTGTCATCAAAGAATCCCCTGAATACACATGTGTCCCTCACAGCCTTCCTGAATTCCTGATCTGTTATTATATAGTCAATGACAGATCTGGTTCCCCTGCCTTCCCAAGTATACCGGTGAATGTTCTTATTTTTAAAAAAGGAGTTTGTGATTACTAAGCCCATACTGGCACAGAAATCCAAGAGTTGTTTCCCGTTCCTGTTGGCCTCCATATCCTCTGCAAATTTACCCATAACCTTTTTATACCCTTCTGTTCGATTTCCAATCCTGGCGTTAAAATCACCCATGAGCAGAACACTGTCCTTGTCCTTTACTCTAACAACTACATCATTGAGTGCCTCATAAAAACTATCCATCTTATCTTGATCTGTCCCTTCACAATGCGAATATACTGACACAATCCTAATTTTCTTGCTAGACACTGTCAAATCTATCCACATCAGTCGTTCGTTTACATACCTTATTGCAACTACGCTGGGTTCCACTTCTTTCCTGATGTAAAGCCCTACACCCCATTGTGCTATTCCTGCTTTGACTCCTGACAGGTAGACCTTGTATTCTCCCACTTCCTCTTCTTTCTCACCCCTTACCCGAATGTCACTAACAGCTAAAACGTCCAGCCCCATCTTACTTGCAGCCTCTGCCAGTTCTACCTTCTTCCCAGAGTAGCCCCCATTGATATTAATAGCTCCCCATCTCATTACCATTTGTTTGCCAAGTCGTATCTTAGGAGTCCCTGGTTTGTCAGTTAGAGGTGGGACTCCGTCACCTCCAAAGGTCCGAGGCATTTTGCTCTGACTGTTGCCAGCATCATATTTAAAGTACCAGGGAAGCAGGTTGCTAGCTTTACTTGCCCCGAGTCCCATTGGGTTTTACCCCTAACGGCTGAGGGACTAACCGGTGGATTTGGTAGTCTTTGCCGTATGAGCACAAAGGTGACCACGACACAGAATATGTCCGAGATGCCCAGCCTTATTCCAAAGTAACTGGTATCCCAACTGTCGGGACCACTTACTTGGACACTCATACGTTGCCCGTGGTTTGGTCCTAAGCTTACTATTTTATTTATTTATTTACTCGTCAAGTTCTGTAGGACCAAATTGAGGAGCAAATCTTCAAGGTCATGGAACTTCTCAGTACATGAAATTACAACATAAAAGTAATAACAGATAAAAATAAAATGTTTTTGGACCCTAAGAAGGTCAGTCCATAGGTTTAAGTAAATGCAATCAACAATACAACAAAAGCCAGCCTAATCTTTCAAGGAACTCTTCGACAGAATAGAAGGAGTGACCCATGAGGAAAATCTTCAGTTTCGATTTGAAAGCGCGTGGATTACTGCTAAGATTTTTGAATTCGAGTGGTAGCTTATTGAAAATGGATGCAGCAGTATACTGCACACCTTTCTGCACAAGAGTTAAGGAAGTCCAATTCAAATGCAGGTTTGATTTCTGCCGAGCATTAACTGAGTGAAAGCTGCTTATTCTTGGGAATAAGCTAATATTTTTAACAAGAAATGACAGAAAGGAATATATACATTGAGAGACCAATGTCAAAATACCCAGACTCGTGTACAGGGGTCGACAAGAGGTTCGTGAACTTACGCCACTTATTGCCTGAATCACCCATTTCTGAGCCGAAAATATCCTTTTAGAATGGGAAGAGTTACCCCTAATATAATACCATACAACATAAGCGAATGAAAATGAGCAAAGTAGACTAATTTTCGTGTCGAACGATCACTTACTTCAGATACCATTCGAATTGTAAATTAAGTCTTTGAACAAGATCTTGAATGAGCACTTTCCATGACGGTTTACTTTCTATCTGAACACCTAGAAATTTGAACTGTACAGTTTCAGTAATCATATTTCCATTCTGTGAAATTAAAATGTCAGGTTTTGTTGAATTGTGTGTTATAAACTGTGATTTAGCATTAGTTTATTTTCTACAAGACATGAACTTAGGTCATGAACTGCACTATTTGAAACCAAGCCAAACCCTTTCCTACCAGGCTAGTGTCATCAGCAAACAGAAATATTTAGAGTTACCCGTAATACTAGAGGGCATATCATTTATATAAATAAGGAACAGGAGTGGCCCCAACACTGATCCCTGTGGCACCCCCACTTGATTGCAGCCCACGGAGACTCCACATCACAGCTATTCTTGTCATTGTGAATAATGACCTTTTGCCGCCTGTTTGCTAAAGCAAGAGTTGACCCAATTGTGAGCTTCTCCCTGTATTCCGTAATGGCCCAACTTATGGAGCAATATTTTGTGATCAACACAATCAAGTGCCTTAGTAGATCAAAAAATATGCCTAGTGTTCGAAATCTTTTGTTTAACCCATCCATTACCAGACAGAGAAAAGAGAATATAGCATTTTCAGTCGTTAAACTTCTTCTAAAGCCAAACTGTACACTTGATAGCAAATCGTGTGATATGAAATGATCAATTATCCTTACATACACAGTCTTCTCAATAACTTTAGCAAACACTGATGGCATAGAAATAGGTCTAAAATTGTCTACGTTATCCCTTTCTCCCTTTTTATAAGGCGGCTTTACTGCTGAGTACTTTAATCATTCAGGAAACTGACCATTCCTAAAGGAAAAATTACAAATATTGCTAAATTCAGGGCTAACATGTGCAGCACAATACTTTAATATTCTTCCAGGCACACCATGATAACTGTGAGAGTCGTTAGTCTTCAGCGATTTAATTATTGACTCAATCTCCCCCTTGTCAGTATCACAGAGGAGTATTTCAGACATGAATCTCAGAAAGGCATTTGCCCAGAAAGTTGTATGATTCCCTGTAGAAACTAAATTTTTATTTAATCCACCAGCAAACTCAGAAAATGATTGTTAAATACTGATCATACACTCCTGGAAATGGAAAAAAGAACACATTGACACCGGTGTGTCAGACCCACCATACTTGCTCCGGACACTGCGAGAGGGCTGTACAAGCAATGATCACACGCACGGCACAGCGGACACACCAGGAACCGCGGTGTTGGCCGTCGAATGGCGCTAGCTGCGCAGCATTTGTGCACCGCCGCCGTCAGTGTCAGCCAGTTTGCCGTGGCATACGGAGCTCCATCGCAGTCTTTAACACTGGTAGCATGCCGCGACAGCGTGGACGTGAACCGTATGTGCAGTTGACGGACTTTGAGCGAGGGCGTATAGTGAGCATGCGGGAGGCCGGGTGGACGTACCGCCGAATTGCTCAACACGTGGGGCGTGAGGTCTCCACAGTACATCGATGTTGTCGCCAGTGGTCGGCGGAAGGTGCACGTGCCCGTCGACCTGGGACCGGACTGCAGCGACGCACGGATGCACGCCAAGACTGTAGGATCCTACGCAGTGCCGTAGGGGACCGCACCGCCACTTCCCAGCAAATTAGGGACACTGTTGCTCCTGGGGTATCGGCGAGGACCATTCGCAACCGTCTCCATGAAGCTGGGCTACGGTCCCGCACACCGTTAGGCCGTCTTCCGCTCACGCCCCAACATCGTGCAGCCCGCTTCCACCTCCAGTGGTGTCGCCACAGGCGTGAATGGAGGGACGAATGGAGACGTGTCGTCTTCAGCGATGAGAGTCGCTTCTGTCTTGGTGCCAATGATGGTCTTATGCGTGTTTGGCGCCGTGCAGGTGAGCGCCACAATCAGGACTGCATACGACCGAGGCACACAGGGCCAACACCCGGCATCATGGTGTGGGGAGCGATCTCCTACACTGGCCGTACACCACTGGTGATCGTCGAGGGGACACTGAATAGTGCACGGTACATCCAAACCGTCATCGAACCCATCGTTCTACCATTCCTAGACCGGCAAGGGAACTTGCTGTTCCAACAGGACAATGCACGTCCGCATGTATCCCGTGCCACCCAACGTGCTCTAGAAGGTGTAAGTCAACTACCCTGGCCAGCAAGATCTCCAGATCTGTCCCCCATTGAGCATGTTTGGGACTGGATGAAGCGTCGTCTCACGCGGTCTGCACGTCCAGCACGAACGCTGGTCCAACTGAGGCGCCAGGTGGAAATGGCATGGCAAGCCGTTCCACAGGACTACATCCAGCATCTCTACGATCGTCTCCATGGGAGAATAGCAGCCTGCATTGCTGCGAAAGGTGGATATACACTGTACTAGTGCCGACATTGTGCATGCTCTGTTGCCTGTGTCTATGTGCCTGTGGTTCTGTCAGTGTGATCATGTGATGTATCTGACCCCAGGAATGTGTCAATAAAGTTTCCCCTTCCTGGGACAATGAATTCACGGTGTTCGTATTTCAATTTCCAGGAGTGTATATCTGATTTATTAGTAACAGAAATATTTTTACTACGAACTGACTTTATATTATCAATCTTGTGCTGCTGACCAGACACCTTCACAACTGACCACATGGTTTTAATTTTATCCTGCGAATTAGCTATTCTATTTGCATACCACATACTCTTTGCCTTCCTAATAACATTTTTAAGCACCTTACAATACTGCTTGTAATGGGCTACTGTAGCTTGATTGTGACTACTGATAACATTTTGATATATTTCTCACTTCGTTCTACATTATATCTGTGGCGACGTCATTTATCCACTGTGCCAAAAACAGCGGGTGAAAGCTGCAGCTGATAGATATTTATCTTTGCCGTAGCCGGCTTGGTTACGAGTTGTTTATTCTTGTTAGTTTTTGATCTGTGCTTGGAAAATAAAATGTTTTCTCATCTCATGAAAAAGCTGTTACTTTATAAAATATAAAGGCTCCAATATATCCTTATCCCACTACTCAGCCACCTGGGCTGCCTATTACTGCTAGTACCCCGTTTAGAACGTTCTAATAGAAAGCAACTCTCAAAGAGCATGAGAAATGTGTTAAGGAAAGCATTATATTTATCATCTATGTTATCAGCACTTTAAACAGAAACCTTTTAATGTTAAAATTTATGCATCCTGGCCTGAAAGTCCATTCACCCTTTTACTAACAGAATGCCATCTAGTAATGAAGAATGAATAAAAATATTGTCTATGGTTGTGCTACTGTTCCCCTGCACCCTAGTTGGAAAAACACAGTCTGCATCAGATCATATTAATTTAGGAGATCTACCAACATCCTTAGAATCTATGATGTCTTAGATGATGTCTGAAGCCAAAGTGGCTGAGCAGGGGATATAAATTCAGTCCAAAATAGTTGTTTTAGTTCTCGTGGTACTGTGATCGGATTGTCTACTGCCCACCATTTAACCTCAATGCAGGCTTACTAACCATCAAACATACTATCACTTCTACTCTGTACTCCATAGTGGCAGGTTGGTCATCATCATTATGAAGCGTCATCATAGATCTACCACCTGCAGGTAGTAGAAACTGACCCACACACTTGCTTGCAAGTTTGAAACCATTCATTTCTTTCATTTTTTATTATTTACTATGTTTATGTGTACATGTATGTACGAGTTTTTCACAGTTTTCTTTTATTTGCCCCTTAGTTCAACAGCTCCATGATGTAAACAATGAATGGCTGGTACATTTGAGCAGCAACAGCAGATATCAAGCCACCATGCAAATACACTCCCTGATACAGTTCCCAACACCTCTGAGTGGAAATCAGGTACATTTGGGCAGCAGAAATCAAGTCCGCAAACAGGTAAGCTCCCTGATGCAGTTCACGACACACTGGAGTGGAAGTCAAGTCAACTTGCAGAACTGTTTCCAGATATATTTCCTGATGCAACGCCTGATATTTTGGAGCAGGACACACAGTTGTTTCCAGTCTTTGACTTTCCACTGTGTCCAACGTCTACACAACTCATCAAGCGTCAGCTAAGTCAGTATAGATTTCTGTTGTCAGAGGTGGATTTACATATAGGCTCACAAGATGGTAGTTATACAGGGCGGTATCTTTACACTATATTTAATGTTTTACTTTTTAAAATATGTGCGCTTACTTATGACAAAAATTATTAATATTGTCAAATAACTTGGTAGTTTCACCAAGCTGTAAGAACGACAATCAACAATACAAGCTTTGAAATATTATTAGTTTACTTGTGACCGTGTGGAAACTCAAGCACTCAATTTCTGTCTGGAATCAGATTTATGAAGTTGTTCAATAATATTTTAAAGTTATCAGGACGACAATCGACAATACGATCTTTGAAACTTTATTATTTCGAGACTGCAGCCGGCTTTTAAGTTCTGTTAATTCAGAATAGAGAAAGAGGCTACTTTGGAATCATGCTACTCTGCATCATTGTTCTTGCCTCAGCAATTTTATTTCATAGCAGAGTTCGGTCAAGTCAGCTGATCATCATAGTGTTTAAAGTAAGAAACTTGGTGTTCCTCTGCCGTGTGGTACGATTTTGAACTGATACTTTTTATTTACAGACTTATTTTCCTTTCTGTTGGTGTGGCTGACAATTTCGTAAGTGTTTGTAACATAAATAAGAGTGACAAAAAAATGTGCAAAATTAAGTGGAGTGGCATTTAGGAAATTAATGAATGGAAGCGAGAACGAGAAGCTAATGTTCTAAAAACGCTTGGCAGAGTAGACAAATTTTTCACAAAAAATGTTTCTGGTTCGATTTCGAGTTCAAGCAGTGTTGATGGTAGGTCTAGCACTCTGTCTGTAGTGAAGGACATAAACGCTAACGAAATATAGTTAAAAATGAAGAAAAACACATTGTCCCTGCACTTAAATCTCACAAAGATCCAAGTGTCGAATAAAATATTACAAAAGCAAATAATCTCTTTAGTAATGCTATTACGAATTGCTGTGTTGATGAATCAGCATTCTTTTCCACCATAACATTAATCAAATTTGTAACTGTGTTTTTTTTTTTTAATTCATGAAGGTCAAGAGGTAGTAATGCCAGATATTTGAACAAAATTGTGACTCCTGTAGCACCATTGCTATTTACGTGCACCATGTAAGATGTTCAGAGATAAGACCACGATTGCTACTGTTGGTATTTCAGAGAGGAGAAATGTTTCTAATATTTTATCTAATCGTGATAATTCACTTGAACACAAAAATTTTGAGTATCACTTTTAACAAGGAAAAATCACTGGGAATGGTAGAAAACCATTTCAAGTCACATGTTTAGACAAATAAGATGTACTGGCACAATGCGTTGAAAACTGAGTTTCCAGTACTAGTGAAGAAGCTAAGAAATCTTGGACTGTCTGTAAGTGGACGAAAAATTCAGTTCATGTCATAATGGTCAATGTATGATATCTGTTGAACTTATAGCACAGTTCGATCCTTTTATTGCAGTGCACTTTGAACGATATGGAAACCTGAGGCAACGACAAACAAGTGATCTATCTTCAACAACCTGTGATGAAGTAATAAAGGTGCTTTCTGAACGAACAAAAAGAATGATCATAAGTGACATCAAACAGGCCAAATATTTCTCTACAATATTAAATTCTACTATGGACATTCCACATAATGATCAGTTATCTTTCGTATTAAGGTAAGTGAACAAGGGTGGTGAGCCTGGTGAACGTTTCCGTCTGTTTTTATTAAACCCAGGACACAAGTCTGAAAACATAGCCAAGGCTATACTGAAAGACATGACTACCAATCCCATCGATATTACTGACTGTAGAGGCCAGTCATATGAAAATGCAAGCAACTTGTCAAGAGACTACACTGGTTTGCAGGTGCACATTAAAGAACGAAATCCGAAAGTGCATTATATGCCTTGTGCAGTACAGTCCTTAAATTTAGTCGGCACTAGTGCCGCAAACTGTCATCAGGAAGTATGTTCATTTTTCAGTTTAATACAAAACTTTTATAATTTTTCGCTGGTTCTACTCAGTGAAGAAACAGAAAGCAAAAGAGTTAAAAGTTCATCGAAAATACATTGGTCAGCAAGAGAGGAAGCATGTGTAAGTCTAAATGAAAATTGTGAGAGCATTATCAACGCCCTCACACATGTTACCAATTGTGCGAAAAGCGGCTTTAGTTTTACTGATTCAAATGGTATTCATGATGACAGTTTGGATGGACATACTCCAGTGATTTGACTGTGTATATGCGAAATTGCAAAGTACAGCTATTGATACTGAAATAGCGCATGAATTATGTGAATCACTTGTATGGTTTATTAGCTACATGCTTGACTATTATGAAAATAAATCCATCCAGATTACAACTGATGCGGTCTATGAGTGCACATATAAAAGATGAAAGAAATGGAAAATTCAAATTGTCAAAGAAGTGGACACTGAAAATGTTCTTCTGACTTATAGGGATAAATTTAGAGTGGATGCACTTTTCCCAATACTCGACACTTGGTATGCTGAATTAGTGAGGTGAAACACTGTTAGATTTCTTCATAGTTTCCAGTAAGCTTAAGAATAGTTCAGAAGACGTTATTTCTGAACACTCCAAGCATCATGTGAAACTGATTTAGAATCTTCCTTCCAAGGGATTGTGTACATTTCGCAGCACTTTTGAAATCCTATGAGATTAGTTATGTACCGGTCTATTTAATACATTTCTACAAAAGGGGTGGCTACAGTCCATGTTACTGAATATTGACATTGCTCTTAGAATGTTTCTATGTACGACACTTACAAATCGGTAGAACGCTCGTTTTCGGCTCTTAAAAGGTTGAAATCATACCTGTGTTCTACCTTTCTCAGGCGACGTTGAACACCTTTTCCGTTCTTCACACTGAAGCTGACCTCCTACCTGAGACCATCTCAACTATGAAGATATCATTAACGAGGTTTCTGCCATCAAAGCCTGAAACAAACTCTGCTGACTAGTGAGTTTTGTTTATTTTTTCATAGTAATGTTAAAAATGTCAGGTTATAATGTCATTCTTATTAGCAACTTAGAGCACATTCGTTGTGATTTAAAAACTGTATAACTATTATTAAAAAAACAGTTTTTGGAGTGGCGCTTAAATTGCGGCATGCCTAAAGGTGCAAAAACTATAAATCTGCCATTGTTGTTCAGCATTTCTTATCAACTGACTGCCAATGGATCGAAGTGTGCCAATATTGATTTGTGACCTGACATAGACTTAAAAGTTATTGTGGAAGTGGAGAATGCCCAACAGGGTACAAAAATGCAGTTCAACGATATAGAGTGGTGTCAGGTGAGCAGCAAGCTGAAATACGTCAAGATTGCATGAGAGCTGAGAACAATCCATTCCCTGGAGACATCAATATCTTCAAAAGCAACAATGTATCCATTGTCGACATGCTTGGAGACAATATTATGAAGTTAACATCTCAAGAACCAATGCAATGTGTATATTTAAAGCATCCAAGTGTCACTAACCTGTGTGATCTGTACAATGCAATATGGACCCCTATGGAGAGACTCAGACTGTGGAGAAGGTATGTTGATATTGTCAATGATGATATTGGAACACAAAGTTCATTATGAGAATGAGGAGAACTGTCTGTATAGGTGTCCGTACGTGTGCTGTACCTAGGTCTGCGAGTAATACTCCTACAAACAGAAATTCTGTTGAAGTGGAGTTAAGAGAAGGAATCCTGAAATCTATTAGTGCTCCAGTTGGATTGTAAGGAATACATTGTGAATTTAAAGCACAAAAAGCAATTATTTGGAATGTATTACAGAGTGATGAATAAGGTTGATGTAGAAAAAAGAGAATGACAATGATTTTTTAATGATGGTGATTTACTTACCACAGTTCATAAAGTATCAATTGTATATTAACAATGGATAGAAACTTTATCATATACTGAGTGAGTCACTAACTATTGCCACCAAGAATAACTCTAAAAGTATGACAGGAATGAAACGTTTCTGGGACAAAAGTTGCATGGGACAATGGGGGCCATAATATGACATTGGTTTTTCGTTGCTAGGTGGGGTTGCTTCAGAGATATGAAGGTCAACATTGTTTTTAAATGGGATGCTATAGTTTGGTACTTGTTTTCTGATAGCAGCTATTGAGACGCATCCAATGATGTATAACAGTATGGTCTTTGAAGGTCAAAGAAGGTCAAAAAGGTGGCATGAGCGTCCATTTACAGAAGGTGTTTGAAGTGCTGACCAATGGTATCCATGAAGTGCTGCAATCTTCTTACCATGGATGGAGTGAACTAATTGAAGCACATGCTCTGACAATTCTCTCTTGCATATCTTCAGGTGTAGTTGGAACACCTTTATAAACAATGTCTTTTACGAATCCATACAAGAAAAAATCCAGAGGCATCAAGTCTGGTGAATGAGCTGGCCATGACACATCTCCTTCATGTTCAATCCAACGATTTGGGAATTGTCTCTGCAAATCATTTGTAGCCATCAGTAAAAAATGTGCCTGACAACCATTGTGTTGATACCACATTCTGTTCGTTGTTGCTAAAGGTATTTCCTCCAATAACAGACCTAATGTTTCTGGCAGGAATATGGAGTACTTATTACCATTAAGATTTCCTTTGATGAAGTAGGGGCCTATAATTCTGTCCTCCAGAATCCCACACCATACACTCACCTATCACTGTTGTTGGTGTGCAACTTGCCGCAGCCAACATGGATTTTGAGTTGCCCAATACTGCATGTTATGCAAATTAACATTTCCATGGTTTGTGAATGTAGCCTCATCAGTAAATTAAATTAATAAATGTTTCATCCCTCTGAATCTGAAGTTGAGCCCATCAGCAGAATTCAATTTAACACATACAATCTGTACCAGTTAATTCTTGTTGGAGACTGACATGGTAAGGTTCGTATTTATGGCAATGCAGAATACGAACGACACTACTCTGTCTCATGCCAGATTCCCTTGCAATTTGAGATAAACTAACACAAGGATCTCGAACAACTGGCGAGAGTACCAATTTTTGTTTCCCTGTTAGTAACTTTCCTTTGCCAGGTATGTGTCCGATGCGTTAAAGATCCAGTTGTTCTCACTCTATCATACACATGTTTAAGTGTACGACATGAAGGGTGAGTATGTTGAGAATATCTTTCAGTGTGCAAATCTCTAGCTCTCACTGAATTTCATTGGCCTTCTCCATAAATGAGAAGGATATAGACTAGTTCTTCGAAGGAATACATCATTCACATTGGCTTGATTCGACGATACTAGTCTTACCATTCCTATAAGTGTTGTATTGCGAAATCATCGAATGGCATTTACATGTCAATAGCATGTTAGATGGATACGCAGTATTTGTGAATTTTTACTATTTGCATGATATACAAGAGAGAATTGATAGAGCATGTGCTTCGATAAGTGCTGAAGTGATAAGGAATACCACTCAATCCATGATAAGAAGATCGTAGCACGGCATTCATACCAACAGTCATCACTTCGAACTCCTTTTGTAAATGGACGTTCATGCCGCCTTTTTGACCTTCGTTGACTTTCAAAGACCTTACTGTTACACATCATTGGATTTGTCTCGATAGCTGCTATCAGAAAATAAGTACCAAACTATAACATCCCATTTACAAAACAATGTTGACCTTCATATCTCTGAAGCGACCCCACCTAGCAACAAAAAACCAACGTCATATTATGACCCCTGTTATCCCATGCAACGTTTGTCCCACAAACTTTTCAGCTACTGTCATACTCTTGGAGTTATTCCAGGTGACAAGGTGAGAATAGTTAGTGGCTCACCCTGTATACATACATACATACATACATACATACATACATACATACATATATATATATATATATATATATATATATATATATATATATATATATATATATATATATATATATATATATATCTGCGCATGTGTGTGTGTGTTTGGGTTACAGTTGTAGTATGTTTTATTCTGTCATACACATATACCATGAGAGTTAACACCAAGATGTTAGAGAAGCTTTACAGTTCAGTTGTTGCAATAACAGAGAGACTCAGCACATTTATAGGCTTTGCAGTCATATAACGTTCAGATAACACATGATACTTTAGGGTTAACAACCGTTACAGATTCCTGAAGTTTAATATTAGCAGTATCCCTTGCTGTAATTAATACTTTTTGTTCGAAAGTATGGTAGCTATGAAAAATCTTCCTCATGAAATTGGGTCCATACTTGACTTCTATGGCATTCATCCAACATAGGTGACAAAATTTCGTACAAGTCTTTGATACATCTACAGAAATGACTTCCATCATGGGCTGCCTGTTCCCATGGACCAATATATGTTGCAATGATAGGTAAAATCTCAAGCAATTAATGTGTAAACTGCCTCACATTCTCGTTCTTCTGCAAACTGCACTTTCTGCTTGTTCTTATTAGACAAAGTGTATTCATGAGTTAAGGCTTCTAACACATACTTCAAAAACATCCAAGATGATGGCACATCCTGTGGTAGATTGGTAATCCTATACATACACATCTGATGTATGCCCTATACCAAGTGACATTATGATTTTCAGTCATGTATAACTGTAATTATATGTATCGAGCAGGCAAATCGCACACAAGATGTTTGTGGCAATCAGGGAAGAACTAAGATGCTCGTGGGGGGGGGGGGGGCAGGGGGGAAGGAGCAGTCTCTACCTCACTCTCTACCCCATACACCTTGTGTGTGGTTCATCTGTTTGATACATATAATTCCAGTTATACATGACTGTAAATCATCACATTGCATAGTATAGGGCATACATAAGATGGGTATATATAGTACCAATCATCTACTATAGGAGGTGCTGTCATCTTAGATTTTTTAAAGTATATGTAAAAACGCTTAAATCATGAACACACAAATCGCTTTGTCTAATAAGAAGAAGCAGAAAGTGCAGTTTGCAGAAAAAGGAACTGCACTGCTCCTTTTGTACCCTGCATGACATTCTCTATTTTCATTGCAGCTCTTTAGTCTTTGTAATGTGATAAACCAACATTAACATGTTTCTATTCATTGATGGTCAGTTGATAAGAAGTTTTGAACAGTAGCACTCTATAATGACTTAGTTGAGGCTCGACCAATGGTGCAGACAGCGGGTATAGTGGAATGTTGAAGACTGGAAATAATTCCGTGTCCTGCTCCAGTATAGAAGATGTTGCATCAGGGAGCTTGTCTGCATACTGACTTCGTGGTACTGGTAATTGATATAGAGGAAACTCGAAGTTCTCCATGCTGACTTGATTTCCACTCCAACATTGGAGCTTCATCATAGAGCATGTTTGCACGCTAATTTGATTTCTGCTGCTCAAGTGTACTTGATTTCAACTTCAACATACTGGAATCTGCTTCAGGAGAGTGTTTGCATGCTGGATTGATATTTGCTGCTGCTGTTCAAATGCACTGGGCAGTGCATTGTCTACATCAGCAGTTCCTAAACTTTTAAGGCAACAGAAAACTCAACAAACCACTTTCATCTTATGGAAACCCACATTAAGTTATTGTAAATGGAAGACTTACAATTTAAAATAAGAACAGAAACCTTTATTAGACATATTTCCTCAGTGATACAATTCCATTATTTGCAGTTTACAGTAACTTATAGTGTGAAGAATGGAACTGTTTCACTGTAAAGGGTATCCTAGTGCTTGGGAATGGGGAGGAGGAAAGCTGCGGGTATTACCATCGCTACGGGAAGTACTTAGCTGCTACCACCTGACTGTGCCGTTAAGTCGGCGTGTTGCCTCTCTTAAAGAAGGGCGCAGAGACTCTGGGGTGAACATCTTGCCTCTTGTGCTTCGGAAGACTTTTATCAACTGATCTGCAGTTACAGGACACGCATTTACCAGTATGAGGTGAGAAGCATAACTTGGCTCCTATTCGTTATTTCATGAAACGCATTTGTCTTCACCAAATATCATTGCTATCAACACAGTCCTCAGATCCTAATATACTCCTCCTCCTTCTCCAGCAGAGACATCTCGTCCATTGAACACATTACACAATTACAGTCGTCCTCCCAGTCCAGTAGCTAGACACAGACTGAGCCTTTTTCCCGCCATTTTACCCCCTTCCCGCCATCTTGGATTACGTCATGGGAGGGGAGAATGGGTAGGGACGACAGCATCCTCTGGTGCGGTGTTGTAAACTAGGTCAGTTGGACTCCGGACTTAATGGTGAATACACTGGATGGAGCTACTGCCTATAACAACTCAAAAATGGTTCAGATGGCTCTGAGCACTATGGGACTTAACATCTGAGGTCATCAGTCCCCTAGAACTTAGAACTACTTAAACCTAACGAACCTAAGGACATCACACACATCCATGCCCGTGGCAGGATTCGAACCTGCGACCGTAGCGGTCTCGTGGTTTGAGACTGAAGTGCCTAGAACGCTCAGCCACATCAGCCGGCTATGACACCTCAAATGATTTAAATAAACAATGCATACTTATCTCTATACTATCTGGCAGACCAGCACAGGCTGAGTCATTTTGCCAGTAATTTCCTGTTGGGAAAGGGGAGGGGAGGGGACCAATGGATACAAAATAAAGACTTACATCTGGCCTACCTGGCAGCTCAGTACTGACTGAGTTCTTTTCCTGCCAATTTGCAGATGGAGACAGGGTGGGGAGAGTGGAGTGGTGGGGGGAGGGAGGTATAGGTTAGTGGAGGTAGCCCAATTGAGTTATTTTCCCTACAGAATATGAACTTTCTGCCATGACAGCACTCTAATGTTGCCACATCTATGGCCGCCATCTTGGATCTGACATCTTGAATAAATTGGGCAACAATGCAATGTGGGGTGACAATCCCCATGCCCTTCTACTGGGGTATAGCGCGCATTCTTCACGTCTGCTTATGGTTCAGAAACGACATTATGCTTGAATCAGTCCTATAAAATGATTGTCAGCATTGAAAAATGCATGAAACAGTGGCACCTTTTGAGGAAATATGCATAGCAGCGGCGTTTGACTTATGAAATTACATGCCATGGTGCACCAGCTCTGTGACAGAACACAGTCTTCCTCACACAACAACTGTCAAGCAAATGTATACACTGGGTTTACAGTTCCTCACAATCCCTTCTAACCGACTTAGTATCACTACAGTTCTGAAATTGAAGAATAGATTTATGTCCAAAACGTGACAGGAAGCATGCTTTGTTGCTCGTGTATAGGAGGTTGCTGTAATAGGTTTGCTGGGCTGGACACATGTGTTGGAAGTCCCCTGCTGGCTATGGTATGAGGAGGTTTGCTATTAATGGTTGATGGCAGATATCGCTCTACCAGCCTAGAACACACAACTGTGTTCGAGTCGAACACAGGCTATAGCACACAACTGATACAGCTCGACAGAACAAAGGAAAAAAATTGTTAAATGTGTGATAAATGACCTGCCACAACATCTCCCTCTTTCTGGAATGCATCATCAGTCTACCTCACTGCAATCTCTCTCAATAGATTACTGCATCTGCTTTGTATCATCCTTTAATGCAGATCCATATCAATTTAGAGGCAGGTTTTTTTTCCAGGAAAGCATCTATGACAGCAAGCAACTTGCATGTATTCCTATTACCTCCGTAGACATACTGCAGAATGTTGCTAAAAACCATGCAACAACTATTCTGTAAGGTATTTGTTTTGTGGCACCGCATGGTTGTGGTTGTTAGAAAGTACAGATAAGCACATTTAAATATTGTTTGTTAGTGTTTAAAACACTTAAACTGTCTTGCAGAGGATCAAACATGCAATCCAATCTGCAATTGCATATTGCAGTCCCCAAGCTGATAATACAATGCTCTTCAGCTAAGGAAGACATAAAGTTTATCATAGTCATACGTGCGAACACTTTATAAAGACCTTTAAGGTGGATATTGTAACTTTTGGGTCACACCGTGCCTTGTGATCCAACCTATATAAATTTATTACTCTATATTTGTTGGTCATCCTCGGTCAATTACTGTTTCCCTGGTTGCCAGTTATCTCATGTCAACTTTTTCTTGTATTGTTCTTGCCGTTGCATTCTCGCTCAGTGTATAAGAATTCTCCTGCACCAAACAGACGTGTGAGTACTCTCTCGTTCTTCCTCAATTTTCCCGCATTTCGTCTTCTTCTTCCTCAATTTATACATTGTTTCTGTCAATTTTCGTAATTTTACCGATTTTGTGTGTTTTTTTCCATATTATTTCGATATGTATATGCTTATATTACTAACAAAACGAGGTGTGGCTTGATTTTATACGGATAATATTCGTCAACCTACTGAAAATCCTCAGATTTTCCCTCTTTCTGATGATCTGTAAGCACATGAATGCATTTCAGCTCCCACTAGCATGAAAGTAATCGAACTACAGTGTTGAAAGTATAGTAACCTTCATTTCGTTGCTATATGGGACTCAACGAGTACTGCATGCAAAGGGTATACTGGAAACCTGAAGTCTGGAAATAACTCAGTGTCCTGCTCTGATGTGTCTGAGAGCATATCTGCAGACTCATGTAGTGGTGCAGTTGCTGGAAGTTGAAAGTCTGGAAACAATAATAAGATTGACAATATAGTTCAGGATGGATCCAGAATGTTGCACTTCTGGCAATATTGTTCACGCTGGATCCAGCAATCAATAATATTTTTTCTGGGTGCAGATCCACTCATACGAATCCTGGGTTAGCATCTGGTGTGGATCCATCTCCATAATAACTTCTGGATAAAGTTTACTGGGAACCCACCCCACTGTACAGAATGTAAGTTAGATCCTCCTACGTTAGGTTTGATGCTGTCACCACAGGCAAAGCATTCAATATCAGTGAAGTGAGGGGGAGAGAGAGCGTGGGGCCCCTGCCTGGGAATCCATCACATGAAACAGCATAACTGCATTGTGTTTACAACAGTTAGCCATCTAACCCCAAACAGCGATCCATGTACATGTGCTTTATCAACAGATTGTGGGCTGGGTTGGGGGTATATGTCTGAGTTGGATGGTATGAACAGAAATAGCAGACCACATCTGGTAAGAATTAAGAGCATATACTTATGAAAAATCTAGGCAGCAGCAGCAGGAGAAATCAGCTCCATACACAGGTCAACTCCTGTTGCTATTCACACTGGAGAGGGAATCGAACCACCATAAGAACTGTTTCCAGGCTTTGTGCTTCCATCAACTGCACCTCTATATGAGTCTGCAGACACACTGATGTACCACAGTAGGACCCTAAATTATTTTCAAATTTCGAGTTTCCACTACATACTTAGCACGCAACACTCAGTCTTACGTAGCTATGAAACAAGGGTTACTACATTACCAACTTTCTAGTTAGATTACTTTCATACTTGACCCATCTGAAATGGTTGCATGTAGATAATTGGAAAAAGAGAAATTCTCAGGACATTTTAGTAGATTGACAAATACTATACATATAAATTCAAGCCACATCTGGTTTTGTTAGCAATATAAGCATATTCATATCGAAAAAATGTGGTGAAAATAACACAAAATCAGTAAAATTGCGAAAACTGACAGAAAATAAGTATAAATTGATGGAGAAAACAACAAAATTTGGGAAAACTGGGGGAGAATGAGAGAGTACTTACATGAGTGCTTGGTGCTGAAAATGTGTTGCACATGGGAATGAGGGTGTGGCAGCAAGAGGAATACAAGAAAAAGTGGACATGGAAGCACTGGGAACAAGGGAAACAGAACTGACTGTGGACAGTGATAAGAAGTCTGTAATAGACTGTTGAACATGGATGACCTCCAAATGTACATAGAGTAATAAATTTATATATGTCAGATCACAAAGTTTCCATCAAGCATCTTATTTTTATAAAGTGTCCATACATGTGACTATGACAAATTTTACTTCACCCTTAGCTAAAGGGCATTGTATTACAAGCTTGGGAACTGCAATATAAAAACACAGAACGGATCATGCGTCTGACCCTGTGCAAGAGTGTTCAAGAGTTTTAAACTCTAACAAACAATATTTGCAATATGCTTCTCTTTGTTCTCTACCAGTTGCAATCATGCGGTGTCAGCTAACAACTATCTTACAGAACAGTTGCTGCATGGTTTTAACAACATTCTGCAGTATGTCTACTGAGGTAATAGGAATATATGTAATTATATGTAATTTGGCTTGGGTGGTTTCCTAGGAAAGAGAACCATCTGCCTCTAAACTGACGTGGGCCTCCGTTAAAGGATGATAGAAGTATATGGAGTAACACGATAAGAGGGTTTGCAATGAGGTTGACTGATGATCCAGTTTAGAGAGAAGGCGATATTGTGGCAGGTCACTTATTGCGCAGTTAACCATTTTTCCCGTTGTTCCCTCAGGCTATATTAGTTGTGTGGTATAAACTGCATCTGGCTCATATACACCTGTGTGTTCTAGGTGTGACTTAGAGCACTATCTACCTGCAATTGTTAACAGCAAACCTCCATATACCACAGCCAGCAGAAGACTTCAAACACAAGTGTGATGAATCATGTCCACCAAACCAATAGAAAACATATTTCAGCAACTTCCTGTAAGTGAGAAAAGATGCATGCAAAACGTACAATTTCCCAGAAATATCTTATACATAAATCGAGTCTTCAGTTTCATAACTCCAGTTATTCTAAATCAGTGACAGGATTTTGTGAGGTACTGTAATCCCTGTGTATACATTTGCTTGACAGTAGTTGTCTGAAAAAGAGACTGTGTTCTGTTCACAGAGTTAATGTAGCATGGTGTGTAATTTCACGTGTCAAACACCATTGCTATGTATTTGTATATTTCCTCATAAGATGTCACTGTTTCGTGCATTTGCCAATACTGACGATAATTTTATCAGACTGATGTGAGCACAACATGATTTCTGACCCATAATCAGATGTGAAAATAGGGCACTATAAACCTACAGAAACGTATATAGTGTATGTATTACAAAGAATCTTTTTTTTTCTTTGGTGCAGAAAGTAGTAGTTCTATCATCTTAAAGTTTGTCACCATAGTGAGTGGGATAGAAAAAAGGCAGCATGAATGTACGTCAGGTGTTGGAAATATATTTCCTGCACTGGAACATTAACAGCATAGCATTCCACGACTAATAATCGGAAACCACACTCTTGTAACATTATAGCATTTTCAAGTGCAAAACCATGTAGCTTTAGGTGTGCGTGTTTATGTTCTATGATCATTTCTCTCTTTCCAATACCTTCTTGGTATGGACTCCAAACACTAAACCAATACTCCAGAATTGATAGCACAAGTGATTTATGTAAAATGTTTCCAACTCTTTCCATCTGGAGCTCCATCATGCATAAACCATATGTTTGTTCTTCTTCTTAATCGCCTTTTATATCACAACAATACTCTCAAATTCATCAGGCTCGACACCAGCAAGTAGCGCTAATCTCTTCAGCATGCATGCATCTAGAGCGTTTGTGTGTACTCGGGTGGGTGACTTGAGTAAGACTGATGCAGAACAGGCTTCACAGAATGGCAGTTATGGCATTGGAATGAGAACACAGATCTGTATCACTAACTAACAGGTTCAACTAAAGGTAGGTCATTTCGAAATAGAGGGCAGAATGCTGCTATGGATGTGAATCGTTTGTTGGGGTGGTAATCATCAAAGGTGTTGATGAGATCTTTCAGTCTCCGATTTTATCCTATCAATGTGAGAATACTTTGTGACACTCATGTACATAGGGGGCGATGACCAATCATAACAGAATCTTACCGAATTTATAAAGTGTTTTGGCTGAGGAAAGTAGTTTTTGCACCCCCTCTCTGTGGCTACCTGCTTCCCACACTACAAAACAGTATTTGTGTCATGTGAAGTAGGTAGTGTAACAGGGTTCACGACATGCCCACATGCTTATAGCACTCGCAGAGTAATGGAAGGTGTGGTTTAGCAATGATACAGAAATTGACATAGCCGAGGGCCATAGCATACTGTTGTCTATTCTTCTCCCAGAGAATTGTCCATGATGAATAGTCAAGTATTTCGCTATTTTTCCAGGGGATGGCATTTTCTAGAAATACATTTGATTTCTGCCTGTTAACCATTGAATTCTTCATCCTTGATGAATAGTCAGATATTTCGTTATTGTTCCATGGGAGCCAGTCTTTCTGAGCAATATGTTTAACAACTTGCAGGAAGAGTCATGTTCTTGACTCTGTTGTCCATTTGTGACTAATTTCTGCAGACCGGAAGTAGCAGCAGATGGATCTTTTTGTACGCCATAAGCAACTGGTTAGAACAGACTTGGGAAACTGGTATGCCTTCCTATGGGAGGAGAAAAGGGAAGGAGGACAGATGTATGAGTGGATGTATAACTCATTTTAAGCAGCTTTGTCTGTATCCACACATCAAAGTGAACACCCACACAGTTGCTGCCACTCTCTCCTGGCGAGAGCTTCTGGTGTCTGTTTTTGCGGTAGTTGTATCATTACAATGTTTCTCTTCACTTTCCAGTGTTTGTTTCCTTATGATCTGTTGTTTACGAGTGGTGTTTTTTATTCACAATTTCAGTGTGTAGTTGGAACAGTGAAGTACTTTCCGTCAGTTGTGGTAGTATATATTGGCCTTCCTAGAATTAAACGTTAGTTTGCTACCCTATCCCTTCTTTCTGTGTATGGATGGGTGTGTATAAGTTACTCACCAAGTAAAAACTTTTATTAGATCAGTACCATGTAGCTCCTCCTACATTTCAGTGATAGTTTGTTGTCCTATCTCTTATTACTGTGTATATGTATACATGTTCCTCAGCAGCTATTTCACTTGAAGATCGACAAGAGGCAACTCTACCTACACTTGAGCGACAATTTGTTGTCATGTCCCTTCTTACCATGTATGTATGTGCGTGTACAACGCCCTCAGCAGCTATTTCACCTGCAAATCGCTAAGAGGCTACTTTTCCTACACTTCAGTGATAGTTTGTTGCCCTGTCTCTTCTTACCATGTATCTGTGTACAAGTTCCTCAGCAACAGCTCTAGGACAGTTACCCAGCAGTTATGAGCAGTATTGTGGACTACAGCACACAGAAAGATACAACACACACACACACACACACACACACACACACACAAACACATCTAGGGGAGCATCTCTAGTTCATTCAGTCTGGGGTAGCAGAATATGACGGAGTTGTCTTCTGCATTGTAGAGTGACCAACCACTTCAAAAAACACAAACAGCTCCTGCACAGGCAGTAATCTTTAGGTGTTTCGAAATGCATCCTCACTTCATCCATCATTTGCTGAAAGGTATCCCCCCCTACACCCATACATTATCACCTCCTTCCATTCCTCATGTAGGAGGCTATGGATGCAGTCCTCAGCTGTATGGTTACAGGTAACAACAAACTTATTAAACTTCTCTCTATCCAACACCAAAATCTCGCCAATTGAATACATTTCCCAGCAATTTAATTAATTCATTTAATTAATGTTTAAATAAATAAACAGTACATTACCTGAATTTACCCAGTCCTGAGATCCGTTTTTTCATGAGAGTACGTTTCTATCATCAATTTTAAGCAGTTGTGTTTTATTTCAATTTCAAGCAGCAAGGGTGAACAGTAATTGTTAATTTGGTTTCCACAACAATGTAAACGAACTTCTTCCAGTGGGATAACATCCTCAAAAATGAATAAAGCAAATAAATAAAGGCAGTACCTTATGTCCTTCCTCTCCAGCAGCTCAGCATAGATTGCGTCTTTTTCCCACCAATTCACAAGTGGAGGAGGGGAGGGAAAGAGGGTGAGGGGTGGGCAAAGTGTGGGGCAGAGAGGTAGTGAGAGAGGGTGAGGAAAGGGGTGGTAATGTTATCAGTGCGACTTTGTCACATCTACACCCAAAGGGGCCCCACATGCATAGTCGCCATCTTTAATAAATTAAAACTGTGCCAGAACGATCATAGTCCCCCTGCTAGTTGAACCAACAGTATGCATTTGACTTCACCATGCACAAAACAGTCACTGGTATCACTCCAGGACTAATTAGAGGAATTGGAGTTATGAGAAGCAGTATGCAGGAGTTCTATAAGTAACCGTACACCTCTGAGTGATAGCATTTCTCTCTCAAGGTAATGTTAAAAGTATAAAGTGGAAAGAGTCAAACTTAAAGTTTCCTCTGACTGAATAGTAGCTGAGGAAAACATGTCAAGTAGGTTAGCAGACAGGGCTGGACCTGCATAAACATATTTTGCGTCAAATGCTGTAATACCGGAACTCCGGATCTTGGATTCAGTCTTTACAGAGCCTGTCCTAGTACTCAGAGTCCTTGATTTCCTCCCTCAGTATTCTGGGTCGGCCATATTACACCGCCATCTTGTATTTTCGACTCGCAGCTGAGCAGCCGACCCGAGGAGACCGCTGCTCTCTGCACATGGCGTAGCTGCCTGCTGATAGCTCTTCGGAGTGGTCACTAACAAGCTGCAACAGGCGTACCTGCAGGTGACGCTCTTCTGAGCGCCGCGAACCAGCGCAAGCCGCTTAAGGCTTCCTAGCGCTAAGCGGCAAGAACTTCGGCTCAACGCTCCACAAATTTGGTTGCAAACCCCCCCCCCCCCCAGCGGGACTCTCCCATTCTTTGGTAGGATTTTTCAGTATCAGGGGCCCATTCACATTGGATAACTCCTCCCTTCTACCTGCGCTCTCTTGCGCTGCGCATTGCACTTCGTGCAGATAGGTCATAGGGACTCCCCTCTTCCGTAGGTACTCAATGTATTGCAGTCTCGCCGAAAAAAGCAGAAGTTGTCGTTTCGAAAAGAGCAAAATTGTCGTACACCCCTACCTATTCAAATAAAACGTCCCAATGCAGGAAAGATGTCTGATCTTTCCTGCATGTCCCCATCAGTAAACCGCAGTAAAACTGCAGCACAAGAGGCAGGAATGCTGGCTGTTCCCGCCAGCATTTCCGTCCCACTCTCCACGTTCCAAGAGGCAGTTACCTCGAAGGACCAGCAGATCGCCGATCAGCATCAGCTGATCGAGCTGCTGATGGGGGAGGGGGGGGAGGTGGAAATACACAAACAGAGACACACGCTCCACACACACAAGCGCCTGCTGCAAACACGAGAGATATGCCCTTGCTCGCATCTCTGGAGGCTCAGGCACTGACCGAACTGGAGCCAGAGCCAACAGAAGACACTAACAACTCGGAAGACAGACCATGGCAGCAGGTTGATCCACAATGCAAACCACTTCAAAACGCACAAACAAGTGAGCCCACAAACCCACAAGTCAACCGCCGAGTGCTGCTACCAACTAGAACTACATCGCTAAATAACAACACCAACAACACAGGGAACAATACGAACAACCCTGCGACTGCAGCACACAGATACACACAAGCAGCTACGCAGATTTCAAACCATTCCTCAGCTGGCTTCCCACCAGTCATTATACACCACTATGGAGACCTTAGTCTCCTAAATAAAGAATTTAATAAGAAACACAACCCCACAACATTCCACTCAAAACTAATCGGGGACCACGCTGCTCTGTATGTGACGAACGAATCAGATTACTCGAATCTGCTGGACTGTCTGAAAGAAAGAAAGGTACAACACTTTACGAATAGGATGTCCTAGAAAAAACACAGCAGTACATGATCAAGGAGATAGACTCAGGAACTCCAATCAAGACAGTACATGAGGAACTAATCACCCTCGGATGGGAGTGCATTTGTGTACACCGAACGACAGAGTTCGACACAGCGAGACCATCTCACGACTGTATGGTAGAGTTGGCCGGCACAGCCAAGTCCCGTGACCTGTTGAAGCTAAAATTATTGCTTATCATGGTTGTCAATGTAGAAGTCTACAACATGCTGCGCACCCCCCAAAAATGCCACAACTGCCAGAACTTTGCACACGTGGGTATCCAATGCAGTCTCGCTCCACACTGCTGCAAATGCCCTGGTGGTCACACGACACAACAGTGAAAACTCCCCAACACAGCACCACACAAATGCGCCAACTGTAGTGCGGCCCATCTGCGCAACTAAGGGGTTGCATTGCACACAAAGAAGCTCTGAGGCCCAAAATAGCGAAACACACCAAAACTACCGCCTTCACAGCTCCGAAACCGCCCCTGCGCCCAGTAAGAAGTGGAATATCCTTCACTGGAGTGGTCGCTGGCAACCCCAGCAGCGCGGGACGGTCAGAGGAGCCTCAGAGCTCAGAGCACAACAAACACCCCCAGCAACAGACACACAACCAATACACACAACACCCAGCACCAAACCCGCATCAGATACACCACACAACACCAACAACAACAACACCCTACTCCCTGAGATCGCAGACTGCAGCCCGCTACAGGCTACAGAAGATGCACCAACACAGGGACAACCACAACGCCAGAGAAGGAGAAACAATCGGAACAGGAGGAACACGATCACACCACAACAAGCACACAGACAACAGGACACCAATCTGCACGAACACAATTCGAACACCAACACAACGACTCACACAACACACACACTCACCACAGAGGCCACACAGGCGCCCACATTCGTTACTCAAAAGGATGACACACATGCCAGCCTTCACCAGCAGCCGACAAAAGCACCAGCGGCCGCCAACACAACCAACAACTCACAGGCCGACACGTCCAACATTATCTCAACATTCCATAGAATAATGGAGACATTATTCCCCAGACTGACAGCCACCAAAGTAGTCATGAAAATTATGGGGTGTGTCACATAACTCTTCACGCAGTTCATGTCGGGCTCGCTCAGTTGGACTAGCATCCAAGCCCCTACCACGCCACTATTTGCACCACTACATTGATAATACACCACACCAGCCCCAAAACGCACACGCTAAAACAAATTCACAGACTCTTTTCTGGAACGTCAATCGGATCGCAAACAAAAGAACCGAAATCGTACCGTTCATGGAGAGAAAGGGTATCCGAATTGCCCTAGTGAACAAAACACTGCTTACGCCTCGCAAACAGCTAAACATCCCAGGCTATTGCGTTTATCGTCCGACCGTGCGGATGGCAGGAGGAGAGGTGGCACAGCAAGCATCATGCACAAAGACATAGAACACACGAACATCAAACTCCCTGCGCTTGAGAGACTAGAGGCCACGGCTGTCAGAGTCAAGTTCAACGGAGCCAACACCACACTGGTACCGCTGTACAATCCTCCTAGAGCAATAGTAACACGTGATATCAGCACAGTTCTCAACACAGCACCACGAGTAATCGCCGCTGGAGATCTGAACGCAAAACACCCCAATTGCAACTCACGAATGCATACTTCCAACGGCAAGAAACTTAACGAACACGTACTAGGCCGAGCTACATTATACATGGGCCGGACGTCCCCACGTTCGTACCTACACAGGCCCGACACAGGCCACATGTGCTAGACATAGCCTCATCACATGCACACTCAGCCTTATGGCTGAAAACGATCTGGACGCAGACCACCAGCCCTGTAATACTGCACACGGAAGAAATACTGCAGGACACAGAACCACGCAGGATACTGAACTACAAGAGTGTGCATTAGACACTGTTCAAGGAAACACTTGATAGTCGTATCCCTGACACACGCGAAATTAACAACACACAACAAATTGATAAGGCTGTGGAGACTCTTACTACTGCCAGCCAAAACGTCAATGACTGACGCCATTCCACGTAAAACACCAAAACAACACTTGACGGCCCTGCCCCAGAAGATCCTGGGTCTTATCTCAATGAGGAACCACCTCAGGAGATACTGGCAGCATACCAAGCGCCCGTTCTATAAACTGCACGTCAACTGACTACAGGGTATAATATGGGACAAAATACGAACATTTAGAAACGAACAATGGGGACAGAAACTCGCAGGGCTAGATACCATATGTCTTGGCGTGTGGAAGCTAGCCAGACACTTCACCAGGGAGAAACATTACATTCCCATTCTACAAGGACCAGACGGCCCGCTTACTCCACGATGGAGAAAGCAGAGCTTATGGCCACAACACTTGCAACGTCTTTCATGACGAATCTGACTCCTTCAGGTCCAATATACACATTTGAAACGGACCAGGAGGTTACACGACTTGTAGCCCAGCCCACACACGATGAAATTAGACACACTAGCACAAATGATATTACCTGGACTATCAAGCATACCAACGCTAGGAAAGCCCCTGCACTTGATGGCATTCAAACCCATGTCCTCCAGGAGTTCACGGATGGAGCCGTAGAATAACTTGCACACATAATGAATGCCATACTAAAACACTAACATTTCCCTGAGTTTTGGACGATGGCCAAGGTCCTGATGTTCAGGAAGCCAGGGAAAGACCACTCCCTCCCACAAAATTACCGACCCATCAGTCTGCTGTGCTCGCTCAGCAAGATTGTTGAGAAGGTAATATTAAAACGCATCACTAGGCACTGCATCGCCAATGACACCCTAAAACCGGAGCAATTCGGCTTTAGGAATCACCACTCAACAACACATCAACTCATCCGTGTAGTCGAACATATAACACATGGCTACAACATGAACAAAGCAACAGGGGCCTTGTTCCTGGATATCGAAAAAGGTTTCGACCATCTTTGGCACAACAGCCTTATATGTAAACTAAGCGAAGCTGGTTTCCCGCACTCGTACGACTCATACACTCGTATCTCACAAACAGATGTTTCAACACTGACGTGCAGGGCAAACAATCGACACAACACGATATCCAAGCTCGAGTACCCCAGGGAAGCATCCTCGGGCCCATCTTGTTCAACCTGCACATTAACGATTCCCAGCAACACAAAACATGGCGTTAGCCATCTACGTGGATGACTCAGCCATCTCTGGGCAAGATTGGAAACTGTCGAACATTAATTCACGAATACAGACGGCACTCAGAACTGCCGAGCCTTTGTTGGAACGATGGCGTATTAAAGTAAACGTTGACAAGTGCGAATCAGCTCTGTTTACACGCAGACGGAAACTACTGTGCAAACATCAACACAGCAGACAGATAACACTACATACACAACCAATACGTTTCCAAGAGAGAGTCAGATATCTCGGTGTCTGGCTAGACCGGAAACTTACATGGGGGGACCACATCGAATACGTTGCCAACAGAGCAACGTGAGGCTCAAACAACTCTACCCAATGCTCAACAGGGAAAGCACACTGGATAGGAGGGTGTTGAGGTCCATATACATGACACTGATTAGACCTGTGATGACGTACGCAGCTCCCATCTGGGGATATGCAGCTCCTGCACGCCTGCACTGCCTGCAGATCATACAGAACAAAAGGCTGCGAATAATTAGCAATGCTCCACGCTACACACGCACCGTGGACCTTCACAATGAACACCACCTTGGAACCCTCAAGGAAGTAATCAAAAAACATCCCACACGACCATACAGGAACTCGAGACACTCGAACAATCCTTTCATCCTTACTCTGGGAAACTATGATCACAACTATAGATGAAAGCACAAGCGGCCAAAGACACTACGAGCTAGGGCATAACCACCTATGGCAAGCTAACATCACCAACAAGCGACAAACTTCGACAAGCCCCGCATATCAGCAATGTTGACTGGATATACCAGCTGCTATTAAAGCCGACCAACAGGCTACAGCAGGCAAACCGACGAGCTCGTCCACTGACGCACAAGCAAATCGCCAGCATCACCCTACACTGTACACTGTGCATATGACCTATCGGACATAAAACGATGATAAACCTAACCACTACAGGTATGATGACACTGACTGAGTGATCAACACTGGCACCCAGAGGCAGCCGCTGAGTAACAACACTGCACAACGTCAAAGGTATCGACATGCATGATATCCACTATAACTTAGCTTACCCTTGCATGACCTGTCGCAGGCAACAAGACAACCGCTCTTGCCTTGGCACTTTATTCCCCTGCCCTTCAAACCGCTACCCTTCGTTCGACTTTCGACCCAATCTATCTCCAGATGAGTGCGTATTAATGCTTAATCTTAACCAGACGTATGCAAACATCGCAGTACCCACATCCTGCAACACCTCACTTTAGTGGAAACTAACCATTATGCAGACATGGCAGTAGACCTTTTGAGTTGGCCATCAAGCCAGTGTGGGCGTGGAGGGTCTCAACCTCCTCGTTCTTGTATTCTGACACTATAGCAAGACTGCACTAATATTCCAAGTCTTGGGTTGTGACGTCATACTAAGAGTGCACCAGAATTCCAGGTCAGCCATGTGTTATCCAGGTCGGCCATCTTGTGTTGGCTATATTTGAAACGTCCCCTTAGAACAATTTATACAAGACTGTGCTTAACCTGACACACAATGTTTTTAGCGCAACGCAATCTGACTATTAAAGATCCCTGCAAAAGAATGGCCCTGAGTAACATTAACCTATACCTTTCACAAATCACTTACCTCACAAAAATCTTCGTTACTGGAACTACTGCAATACAGCGAGCGCCACTACTGCCAGCTAAATAAAAGATTCAAACTACTGAAGGTGCTAACTACTGATAGGGATAGTTAGCAAATGAAAGATATTAATAGTGAACAAACACTGTATTTACCTTAATATCATAATATATACAGCAGTTCATGACATTTTTCAAAACTCCGCCATCTCTCTCCCCACACCCACCACTGCTGGCGGCTCACCTCCAACTGCACAACGCTACGCGCTGTTCACATCCAGCTGCCCCTTTACAATGGCAGACAACAATGCAAACTAGCCACAGACTGCACACAGCACAGCCAGTGATTTCCATACAGAGCGCTACGTAACGTTGCCAATAAGAAAACATAAACAGCAAACTTACATAGCCCCCATGCTCCCCACAAAAAATTTTACAAATTTTTTTGGCCAGTGGCCAATAATGATTTGATAAAAATTTTTATAATTACACTAACAAAGATATCCAATGCACACACTTATTGAAACAATGTTGGTCAAAAGCTAAAATTTTCTCACAGTCCACAAAGACAGTCCTGATCGTTCATCACAATAGTAATTAGTTTTTTTTTCACATTGTCTCATTAGTAAAAAAAAAATTGCACACAGAAGTAGTGGATTTCCATGCAGTCTTGAAGAAGTAGTGTGGTCCTTCCAACGGAAAGACAGTGCTGACTCTTGACATGCAGACAGGTAATGGGCCACAACAGAGCAAACCCACAGCAGAGTCATTCGACGTTTTGAAGAAGATTGGTAGATAGGTCATCACAGAGTAGACCTACTGTAGTCCTGGTAGAGATTGTGGTATTGGTGGGCCACCAGAGGTGCAGACCCACTGCAGACCTTGTAGAAAGTGTGGACAGGCCCACTGTAGTCCTGGTAGAGATGGCCAGCAGCCATCTGCTGCGACTGTGCAGGTGCACAATCACCATCGAAGAGTCTTGCAGAGAAGATAGCAAGTCCATAAACCACCACTTGTGCACGCACAAAGTTTTTGGGAATTGTCCTTAGAACCAGCAATGCTGTTATCCAGTCCCTTGCTGAATTATTAACACATGTGCAAACACTATCAGTCCCTACTTCTCACATATTGTCCATATACAATGACCAACAGAAATGTGTGCAGTGAAATGAATGCTTACAAGTTACTTAATTTGATTAACTGCTGTCAATTACAATTTTATAACATAAGAATACAATGACAAAGGTACAAAATACATAATTAAAAACATAACAATACAGATAACATTTGTAGTACAGGCTTTACAAAAGAATAGAAATAAACATATACATCAGTGTTACAGGAATGATGACATGAGTACAAAAATAAAAGATCAGAATCACTTTTGAAACGTCAACTTCACACATGAGCATTAAAACAACACAGAATAAATAATGTCTAAGCATCTTTACAAAGAAAATAACAGAGTATTAGAAAAATTCTACAACATAGCTCTCATCAGCACATAAACACATCAACACATAAAGACAGGAAAAACACAAATACACAAGGGTACACAAACATATAGAGGGATGACACAAAAGGAAAGGACAGGGTTTGTTTTACTGCAGTATTTTGCATGGAGATCTCCCTTCGTTCATCATTATTCCCAAAAGTCCTATTTATACCTCCTTCCTGTATTCTATTCATATTTCTTTCAAACTAATTATTTCTGATTGTACAATACTCATTGGGGCCCAAATCTCTTTCATATAACTTCGCAATGCATTCTTTACCTATTCTCCATAGTCAGTTTTTTTATATAGTCTACCCCCTCTTAAGCTAACTTAAATCTACTGAGCTCAGATATATATACCAAGGGACGAGGCAATGCAGCATCACATAACACAGTTAATATAAACAGCAATGAAAAAAACGCAGATTTGCGAAGCAAGCAGCATTAAGAAATTAGCAAAAGTCAAATTCAATAACACTATGCCTGGCAAACAGCAGCAACTTATACCTAGACGTGACATAGCTCAAGCAGAAAAAATATTACAGTAAAAACAACAATGCAGACAAGGGAAATGTCTATTCACATCTTAATGTCTATGTAATTAAAGTGGTGCACCATAACAACTGATTGTAAAAAAAATATTACCATGTACTTGAAAAGAAAATTATGTGTTACTGTTACTAGTTCCTTCTTATTGTTCTTTCCTTTCCAAGTGCTCCTTTTTTAAAGAATGTGGATCATAAAATAATTATTTAATAGATCTGTTGACAGAAAGAGTTCACATTAGCAAATGCATCTAAGTTTATTTTATAAAACTAATGCTGCAACACAGCTGGAAACCAGATATTAAATGAAATAAGCAACTATGAAAAGCAAAGCATAAAAAATATCATTCAATAGTCATGTGGCATTTCGTAAGTCAGTAGCACTCAACTCTCGGAGAAAGACACTTGTCATAATCAGGTGTGCAGATGTACGAATATTTCCCATCAATTCATAAGCATTTCAATAATTAGCACAAAGTGCGAGTAATCATATGTTTTTAAGTAACGAGGGTGTCGCATTAGCGATGAAAGGCACACCCTAATGGCTTGTTCTCCAGGTGTTTGACACAGCTGTGTGCCCACAACGCATTACAAAAATCATACGTTTTCAAGTAACGAGGGTGTCGCATTAGCGATGAAAGGCACACCCTAATGGCTTGTTCTCCAGGTGTTTGACACAGCTGTGTCCCGACGACGCACGTGCAGGTGGTCAATTAACTTTCTTACGGAAATATTTACGACAGCAGTTTCCGCTACAGTGACAGTCTTCACAGGTCAAGAATTTGCGTTACAAATCTGTAGAAACAAAATCTTATGAATATAACAGTGTCCAAAAAATTTTCGCCGGCATTGTGATACATTCACGCATTTACACACATTTCATAACTCTTAAAGTACGATTCTCGGTTTCCAACATCCTTTTTCACAAGTCAAGAGTCCCTAACTTCTATTCATTATTCCTTACCTTATTCGTCAACACTTCTTCAATATTTCATCATAACATACGTAGCATAATCAAATAACTCATATAGCATTAGCTTATTGATCATAAACATACCTCAACAGCATAATACACATCGTCATCGTAATAATAACATCATAACACCTCAGTCAAACCTCGAAAAAGTCGTAGCTTTCTGCAATAATTTCAAAACCTAAAGAAAATTCTCTGCTCATATCAATACTGTCATCTACCTCAAACGTACCTTAAAATCATGCTCCCTTACCAAATACATCATTCAAAGCTCTCATAGTATCACAATGGTTCCAAAAAAAATATGAACAGTGCAAAAAGTACAGACAAAATACAATTTCTTAAGTGTGAAGTAATCCAACTCTGTAATTGCGTAAACATGTGTCACTGACATAGTAAAAAAGATGTTTGTTTCTCTGTTAAATGATCAGATAGCTGTGTAATTTATGTGTTAGAGAAATATGGTACCGATGTGTTAAATTGTATAAGCAAATACCATATTAGCTAGGGCTCCTTGTGCTTGCCAGACACATGGTACACAAAGTAAACGTGTACCCCCCTGAGGATTATTGTAATTGTATCCTCAGGTATTATAGCTTACAGCAATGGAATGAAATGTATCACGAAAAACTTTCTTTGTAATTCAAAAATCTCTAAAAATAAATGTTTTAAGTACAAAATTAATCACTCAAATACGTGTCCTGTAGCGCTAAATATGCGTCTTGCTGTAAGATAATCTCTGGGAAGTGTCGTAGTTATTGTCCTCCGAAAGCTAAGTTCTGCAGAAGTCAATGTACTTACCTCATGATACACAAAAGTGAAATGCTTTGCGTATAGATAACTTAGTTATTACGCTTATTGCCGTGATGAGGAAAGTACTGTGCTGTAACGTATTGTTGTCCTACGGAAAAGGCTGTCTCCTTGTAGCAATAGCGCAAAAGTCACCACTAAAACATGTCTCACTTTATAGAAGAATTCAGAAAAAACTGTGCAGATATAAAACAGATACACCGCAAAAGCAACATTGTAAATAGTCACGCATTAGCAGCGTCGTGATAAAATCGTGTAGCTGTCACATAAGCTAACCACTGTGTCATCTGGCATTTCACAGAAAGCACCTCAAATCCAGAATCCACTCTCAAGCAAACCAAAATGTTGCATGAAAATTTCATTAGCAGTGCTGGTATATGTTCTAAGTATGTAAGCCGTATATTCGTTACGTAATCGTGCAACTAACAAGGAGGAATGTATAAATAACAACACTGTGTCGTCTGTTCGCAATAACAATGCATTCGCAATTACTTGTCTAAGTTACCTATGTTCTTGACTGGATGGTTAGTTAGCTTTAAAACATAGTTGCATGTTAACAGTTTCTCAGTGTGACAAATTGTACAAGTAGCGTGAAGTGAAAATTGCAAAGACTAAGTTAAAAAGCAGATTATCTGTCAATAAATGGTTTTACATGAGAAATGTGGTGTAAACCTTTACTCTTCCTAGTACGCAGAGTTTCAACTTCAACGCAATTATCATGTGGTATACGTCGAATTCTGTAAGGTCCATTGTAAACTAGAAAGAATTTGTGACTCAAGTGTTTCTTCTTATGTGACAATGAATGAGCTTTAATGAGAACTTTCTGACCAATACATAATTTCTTTGCATTTGCTTTACCGTTTAGTTTTCTCCTTTTGTCTGCTGCAGATTTTATATTTTTAAGAGCCAAATCAATTATGTCTTTGTGTCGAAGTTTACGTGTATTCGGGAAAGGTACAAGCTCTCTGATTCTGTTCGGAGGTTCTACATTCTTCAGTACAAGAGTAGGTGGTAAAGCAGTGGAATCATGAGGCATTTCATTCAGCACATTTTGAAATAAGTGTAAATATCTGTCCCAATGCTGATGCTTTCTGTGACAATAAAGTCTGCAAAGCTTATTGATTTCTTTCATAATCCGTTCAGACGGGTTACAATGTGGTGAATACAATGAAATAAAAACAGGTTTGATTTTATGATTCCGAAGCATGCGTGACCAAACAGCAGATCTGAATTGCGGTCCGTTATCTGAAATGACTTTACTAACGTGTCCAACTTCACGTAAGAAATTTTTAACAAAGGCGTTGGATACAGACCGTCCAGTGGCTTTACGTAACGGAGTGAAAGAAACAAATTTTGAAGTAAGTTCAACAGCGACTAGAACGTACGCAAATCCATTAGATGTTCTGACAAGCGGTCCCAAGAGATCAACAGCAGCAAATTCTTTTAATTTAGAAGGAATGATAGGAAACAGCGGAGCACGATGGGAGACAGTAGATGGTTTCGCCTTTTGACAAAGTTTACAAATAGACAAGGCTCTTCGAATTCTCTTTTCCATATTGTTAAAATAACAAGTCGTTCGAAGAATATGATAACATTTTCGTGGACCAAAATGTGCGTAGCTGAAATGAATGTACCAAATGAGCTTATTAACAAAATCGTCTGGAATGCAAAGTACCCATAGCTTGTCATCAACAGTGCAGCGTTTGAACAGTATGTTGTTTCTAACCAGGTAATAATGCCGAATCTGAGTGTGTGTCTTTTCATGCCATTTACTTTTTATGTCTTTCCAAATCGGATCTTTATCTTGTTCATGAGCAATGTCCTTTAAAGATGTGGTGATGAAGTTTTCAAAGGCGACTTTCTGAATGTAAAGAATACTGAAATTTTTCTCGAGGTTGCCTTCTGTGTTACTTTTCTCAAGCCCAGCCGGTGCGCGTGACAGCGCGTCCGCAACAATGTTCTCCTTGCCGGGAATGTAGACTATTGTGAAGCGGAATTCTTGCAGAAACAATGCCCAACGTCTTAGCCTGTCATGATTTAATTTTGAAGACATAAGAAATTGTAATGCACGATGATCACTGTATACTTTTACGTGCTTACCAGAAAGAAAGAAACGGAATTTGTTAAATGCCCATACGATAGCTAAAGCTTCTAATTCAGTAACGGAATAATTTTTTTCAGATTTTGTTAGCACTCGGCTAGCAAAAGCAATGGTTTTCTGAACAGTAGTGTCATTTTCTATGGCTTCTTGAAATAAGTGGGCACCAAGACCGACTTTAGAAGAATCAGTGCTAAGGCAGAAATCTTGTGCCAGATCTGGATGAGATAGTATTTTTTTTTTTGGCGCGTGAAGTAACGCTTCTTTCAAAGAATTGAATTCCAACTGTGCTTGTTCGTCCCAGTTCCAAATAGTATTTTTTCCAGTGAGAGAACAAAGTTTTGGTGTAACTAGAATTTGCATATTCAAAAAACGACGGTAAAAATTTACGAGACCTAGAAAACTGCGGACTTGTCTTTTTGTGGATGGAACTGGAATGGCTCTGATTGCTTCTAACTTTTCAGGATCCGGCTGAATGCCTTCAGAAGAAATAATATGTCCCAAAAACTTCACCTTTGACCTACCGAATTCAGACTTTTCCAAGTTAACTGTAATTCCAGATTCTGCAAAAATACGTAACAAACTGTTGAGGATGCCGTTATGTTGTTCCCATGAAGCTTCTGCTATTAGAATATCGTCCACATATAAGGTGATGTGACGTTTTAACAACTCAGGTAATATGGAATTTAACCCGCGAATGAATGCTGCCGAAGAAATGTTCAAACCAAAAGGAAGTTTCCGAAACTGATAACAAACGCCGAAACAAAGGAAAGCTGTGTATTTTCTGCATTCTGGATGAAGTTCGATCTGATAAAAGCTGGATCTGAGATCAATGGAAGACAACACTTTTACACCATTAAAATTTTGAAGAAGTTCTTCCATCGTCTGCGGCCTGTCTGTTTCAGGAATGATGATAGTATTGATTTGTCTCGAATCTAAGACAAGTCTGGTCGATCCATTGTTCTTCTCAACAACATGTAACGGATTGTTGTATGAGCTTACTGCAGGCTCAATAATGCCCTCGTCAAGCATAGATTGTATTTCTGTTCTAACACGGTCCCTATAATGCGCCGGAATTACGTATGGTCTAACACAAAATTTAGTATGCTCACGAACACGAAATTGGTATTGAAATCCCTTGATTGTTCCTGTTTTGTGAGTAAAAACTGTGGAATGTGCTTGTAAAATCTCAAAAAGGTCCTGCCTATCAGTGTCATTACAATTCTCAATTGTTTGAATTTTATTCTGAATTAACTCATTAATTTCAAATATGCCGTCGATGTCATCCCTGTCAGTACTTGCAGAGTGATTGTTAGTGTCTAGTTCCGTAGAAAATTCCGAACTGTTATCTAACAGAAGGTAAAGCCGATTAATTTCCTCATCATGGTTTGAGAGCCAGTCTTCAAATTTCAAAGCTATTGACTTACCTTCTTTCTCTAAACTTATTTCAGCATCGTGAAAGCTTAAAATTGCTTTGTATTCATTCAAAAAGTCTACTCCCAGTATAATTTCCGTCGACAATAATGGAACAATAAGAAAGTTCATAGAGAAGCTGTGGCTTTGACAAAAGAATTCTAAGTTGGTTTGTTGGCGTACATCTACACTTTTTCCAAAGATTGCACCTTGTAATTTAATCTTACGTAACGGAAGTGTGGGGCAATCGTTCGATTTGTTGCATTTGCTAAAAGCTGTTTCACTAATTACTGAAATGGGACTGCCAGAGTCAAGTACTGCCGTAAATTTTACGTCATTTACAGTAATGTGAATCACAGGATATGCAATGTTGTTATGTTTTACGTCGTGTTCCTGGAGTTAGATGTCCCTAATGTATTCCATTTTTACGTAATTACTAGCTACGGCAGCTGCGTCGTCAATTTCATAAGTACGTATTGTCGCTGCCAGCGGAGTGAGTCATTGCCTGCTACCTCTTTGTTGGCGCGCGCCGTTATTGGGGTTTGGAGACCTAACTTCTACAAATTCATCGTGACGAGAGTGCTCTGCTCTGTTTAAATCTCGCCAGTTCTGATGCAATTCAGGTCTGTCGTTACGATCATATCGTCTGTCGTCATGTCGGTAGATTCGATAGTTTCTTTCTTGTCTGTCACGTGGTGGAGAATTTCTCCCTGAGTCGTAACTGCGTGCTGGACCGTTGCGTCTAAAGTTATTCTGTCTCCCTTGATAATAGTTATTTTGGTTCCCATATTGTCTGTTTCTCTGATTGTCTCTGTGATAGTCATTACCGCGGAAAGGTGATCTTTCCCTGTAACTATTACTCTGCCAGTGGTTGTCATATGGGTGGTGTCTGTTTTGGTCACGATTTACGTTGTAAGAATAGGTTTGTCGCGTCCAGTTATCGTTTCTATCGTCACGGAATTGTGACGGATGTGACCTGTAGTGATTGTTTTCCTGTTTTCGCATCCCGCGACTGTCTGTGTCAATTTCTAATTCTTGTAACAGTCCCTGAAAAGCTTCAATGTCGTCTTTGCAACGTCCTGCTAAAATAATATGTCTCAAATGTTCGGGCAGTTTGATTAAGCAAATGCGGATGAGTTCTGAGGAGCTGTAAGGGTTTGACAGGTACTGATTCTTGTGCAACATGTCTTCAAAATATTTCACAAGACTGCAAAATTCACATTGTTCGAAATGTTTCATCATTATGATGCTATGTTTTACTCAGTCTTGCGTGGCTTGAGACCAATATGTTGACAGGAAGGCATGATCAAATTCTCCTTCACTGCAACAATCGTGAACGACCGATCGCATTCTTACAGCTGGTTCATTCTCTAAGTAGCCACACGTAAATTCTAATCTGTGCTCTAATGACCAGTTGGGAGGAAAACAATGAGAGAATTGATGAAGCCACGCTTGTGGATGAATGTCGTTGCCGGAATTCTTAAACGTTTTGAATTTACGTGTAGTAATAAACAGCTTATAGTCAAAATCATCATGTCGGCGAGTCGCATGTCGGTCATAGTTACGTCGTTTCGGCGGTTCCATCTCAAAATTCGGTGTACCTTGCCAATTTCTTTCATATTTTCCGAAGTGCCCTGTGTTATTACTTTGTGGCTTTTCCGTATTTCTATGTCCCTCTTCCCGTATTGGAGCGCGAGTGTCCTCTGAAATATGTAATTCTTGTATTACGTGTGTCAACTGATCTTGTACTTCCCGGATTTCTCTTTGGTGTTGCGTATTAATTTGATTCTGATTTTCTTTGAATTTCCTAGTTTGTTCGTACTCTTCTGTGTCAGTGAAGGCAACAGGTCTTGTGTCATTCAGATCATCATCCACCTTTGTAGATAAGTTAGTGAGCTGATCCGTAAGTTCGGCTACTTTCTCCGATAGTGAACTTATTTCCTCAGTGTGTTTTTCTGAACCAAGTTTCAGAGTGGCCATTTGTGCTGAAATCGTATCTCCTGTGTCCTTTAAGTTTTCCTGAGTTTTTGCAAGTTGCGTAACCGAATCGGTAGATGCAACTGAGTCAATCTTAGCTTGCAAGGTCTCATGATTTTGATGAACAATAGTTTGCAGTTCTTTTATGGCTGCTTCTTGATTCTGTAATGTATTTTCATGCGGCGAAAAAATAAGTTGGAAATGCTCACAAATTTGTGTTTTTACGTCGTTACAGACTTTTTGACATTTCGATTCGATTTTATGTAACTCAGTAGTTAAATCTTCACGTGTTTGTTCAAGTGTGGTGTCTAACTTTTGAAGATTTTGTTCCATTGTGTTTAACTTTTGAAGATTTTATTCCATTGTGTCTAACTTTCGAAGATTTTGTTCCATTGTGTCTAACTTTTGAAGCTTTTGCTATGTTTGTCCCATTTGTTGAATTAATTGTAATAACAATGCACTGGTGTCGGAAACATGTTACTCAGTGCTTTTCGGCAGTGAATTTGCACCGGCAACATTCGCATTTTGACAAGCAGAAAATGTGTCTTGACTTATTTGAGAAAATGGCGAGGACCCAAAACCTGAATCTACAGTATTTGCGAGAGTGTGTCCTGTCATTTCAGATTCCTGAGGCGAGCTGTTGCCGACCGATCGATCGATAATGCTTGCCTGTTCACTAATTGTTTCACTGTCTACGCCATTATTTGCCGCCCGCTCCATTTCCCTATGCACAATTACCAAATTACCACTTTGAATGTCAGTTAAATCATTACACAGTGGTGCTAATAAGCTACGATCGTTGTCACTATTATTTCTCAGTTTACTTTGGAGCCTAGTGTTACGTTTTTCACACGCCATTATTGTGACAATATTTCACACGATACCACAGAAAAGCACAATTTGAATAGCAAAAATAAGAGAACACATTAATATAGCACTGAAAATAATATCAAGTTAATTGCAGCTGCGAAATACTTGGTGCAAATCTACATGCATGCCACAACTGTTTTACAGTACAACAATGAAAGACTGCAACTACAAAGGAGATTCTCTCTACAATTACGCGCTAGCAATAAACAAAAGCTACACTAAATACACAAACTACAAGAAAAAATCAGAAGATTCCAGTGAGGTATCCTAGGCTAAGGGTCGACATATGAAACGCCCCCTTAGAACAATTTATACAAGACTGTGCTTAACCTGACACACAATGTTTTTAGCGCAACGCAATCTGACTATTAAAGATCCCTGCAAAAGAATGGCCCTGAGTAACATTAACCTATACCTTTCACAAATCACGTACCTCACAAAAATCTTCGTTACTGGAACTACTGCAATACAGCGAGCGCCACTACTGCCAGCTAAATAAAAGATTCAAACTACTGAAGGTACTAACTACTGATAGGGATAGTTAGCAAATGAAAGATATTAATAGTGAACAAACACTGTATTTACCTTAATATCATAATATATACAGCAGTTCATGACATTTTTCAAAACTCCGCCATCTCTCTCCCCACATCCACCACTGCTGGCGGCTCACCTCCAACTGCACAACGCTACGCGCTGTTCACATCCAGCTGCCCCTCTACAATGGCAGACAACAATGCAAACTAGCCACAGACTGCACACAGCACAGCCAGTGATTTCCATACAGAGCGCTACGTAACGTTGCCAATAAGAAAACATAAACAGCAAACTTACATATTTTATCCAGGTTCGCCAACTTGTATTCTGAGAGCTTAACAAGATTGGCGGTATTCCAGGTCTTGGTTTGTCACATCACAGAGCCTTTCCCACTATTCCAAGTCAGCTGTCCTGTGTTGGCTATATTTTGTCCAGGTCATCCATCTTGTATCACCTTCTTGTTTCTTGATGTCACAGAGCCTGTTCCAGTATTTCAAGTCATGGATTGAGACGTCATAGAGCCTGTTCATGTATTCTAAGTCAGCTAGCATAACAATGAACCATTTTGAATTTCCTGCCAATTCATATTAAGAACAACAGTCCTACTTCCACACTAGCACTACTCCCGCCAAAATTAGGAATTTTCCGCTAAAATTTAAATTCATGTCATTTTATACACAGGGCAATTGGCCTTTCTCAGAAGGAGTGGGGAAATCTCATGGTTCATCAGTGATGTCATAGGTTGCACACTCTGTCCACTGTCTTAGAACCAGGCCTCTTATACAACTCAGGCATTCTTTTCACGAGATATTAATGAGAACAAATACATTAAATTGACACAATCGTCAGCTGAAGACAAGTAATCTACCTCACGTCAGCCACAATTAGAAGCTGACCAATAACATCGATGAAGGAAACAAGAACACAGTGCAAACACAAATGTCTTTCGCTCGTCCAGCAGACATCCATGCCAAATCACCCATCTTTGTGTATAAATCAATGAGAATTTTCCCGAAAGAAGTGAATTTCGCGTCTTACTGCTACATTATCATCTGGACTACACATAAATGTTATGATCTCAACGGGATGTCTATGATTTCGTTCGATCTCTCTTTCTCATGGACTAAAGTACAACGCACAAGCGTCTTGCTTTAAGAATATGTCATTACTGATGTGTGTGTTTGTAGTGAAGATAGAATAGGACAGGATCAAAATTCAGCACAAATAACTGCAATATTCAATCCTCAATCGCTGATAGTGTTGCTGATTATAGTGTGTAAGAACCATCCAAGGGCAGTGAAAACGTACATCAACAACAAGAATACTAAGCGGTGAGTGCTTCTCATCTCACTTAAGGACCTGCCTAAAGTGTTGTCACTCCATGATTTGGTACGTTTTACACAAAGTGTGTTGACATCAGATGTCAGAATCAAAGATGGCGTTGCAAGATGACTAACCTGGAATACTGCCTCTATGATGTCAGGATCCAAGACTTGAAACACAGGGACAGGTTCTGTGATGTCAAAATGCGAGATGGTCATCGAACATGGCTACCAGGGAGCATACTTGCGGCTGCTCTATGCCTTCAATATCCAAGACTTGAAATAGTGGCACTGGCTTTATTACATCCCAATACAGCTAAGACCTGATAGTCTATTTACAAAAGTGTAGAAATCGAGCATACTGGTCTCTGAGAAGTGTATGCACACTGCATACTGCTTTCTTAGCTCTGAGTTTACATCTCTCTACTTTTTATCCTATACAAACACTGGGGAGGGAAAGCGCCTCCACCCCTGCCAGCTTACTTCCCCCACTCCATGTTCACCTGTGCTATGCTCCAGTAACCCTCCATACCCTCTCTGTACTACAGTTTAAATTATTTACCCCTCCACTCAAGCTACTATAAGTCCAAACGGTGAGAAAATCCTCTTACCTAAAGTTTAAGGTGATGGGAAGTCTGCTGACTGTCACACTAGTAAGCACTCATTCTAACTTTAGAAATTAATAGTTCTACATTGTTGTCAAACACTCATCACTGTTGTATGTAGTTGGGGAAAGAAATAGGAGAGGTATTATCTAGCATCTTTATTTAAACACCGCTTCATCCATACCACACTGAACATCAGTAATGTTGTGGGTCGACTCACGTCACCTGCTCCACATCTAGCTGTTTGTGCTGCATCTGGTGCCAGCAGTTTGATGTGTCTTCATGCAAAGTGTAATGACACGACGTTATTAGACACCACATGCATTGGGAGGAGGAAGGACACCTGAGACTATCAGTCAGTATGTTTTAAAATAGTACAGAGCCAGAACATTTATTTACCTAAATGAACACTGTGTGCTGAGATCACCACACAGCGTATCCTGTATTTAACACTGACCAGACGTCAGTAATGTTAAATTTATGTTCCAACAAAAATTGACAACATAATTGAAGAGTAGTGTAGGATATGTCCACCATAGAGTCCTCTCTCTCCTTTTTGCAGAGTACAGCCTGCACAGATTCACCACAGTTGAATGCTTAAAGTACACTACTGGCCATTAAAATTGCTACACCAAGAAGAAATACAGATGATAAACTGGTATTCGGAGGACAAATATATTATACTAGAACTGACTTGTGATTACATTTTCACGCAATTTGGGTGCACAGATCCTGAGAAGTCAGTACCCGGAACAACCACCTCTGGCCGTAATAATGGCCTTGATACGCCGGAGCATTGATCAAACAGAGCTTGGATGGCATGTACAGGTACAGCTGCCCATGCAGCCTCAACACGATACCACAGTTCATCAAAAGTAGTGACTGGCGTATTGTGACGAGCCAGTTGCTCGGCCACCATTGACCAGACGTTTTCAGTTGGTGGGAGATCTGGAGAATGTGCTGGCCAGGGCAGCAGTCGAACATTTTCTGTATCCAGAAAGGCCCGTACAGGACCTGCAACATGCAGTCGTGCAATATCCTGCTGTAATATGGGGTTTCGCAGGGATCGAATGAAGGGTAGAGCCACGGGTCGTAACACATCTGAAATGTAACGTCCACTACTCAAAGTGCCGGCAGTGCGATCAAGAGGTGACCGAGACGTGTAACCAATGGAACCCCATACCATCACGCCGGGTGATACGCCAGTATGGCGATGACGAGTACAAGCTTCCAATGTGCATTCACCGCGATGACGCCAAACACAGATGCGACCATCATGATGCTGTAAACAGAACCTGGATTCATCCGAAAAAATGACGTTTTGCAATTCGTGCACCCAGGTTCGTCGTTGAGTACACAAGGGTAACCGCAGCCATGGTCTTCGAGCTGATAGTCCATGCTGCTGCAAACGTCGTCGAACTGTTCGTGGAGATTATTGTCTTGCAACGTCCCCATCTGTTGACTCAGGGATCGAGACGTGGCTGCACGTTCAGTTACAGCCATGCGGATAAGATGCCTATCATCTCGACTGCTAGTGATACGAGGCCGTTGGGATCCAGCACGGCGTTCCGTATTACCGAACCTATCGATTCCATATTCTGCTAACAGTCATTGGATCCCGACCAACGCGAGCAGCAATGTCGCGATACGATAAACCGCAATCGCGATAGGCTACAATCCGACCTTTATCAAAGTCGGAAACGTGATGGTATGCATTTCTCCTCCTTACACGAGGCATCACAACACGTTTCACCAGGCGACGCCCGTCAACTGCTGTTTGTGTATGAGAAATCGGTTGGAAACTTTCCTCATGTCAGCACGTTGTAGGTGTCGCCACCGGCGCCAACCCTGTGTGAATGCTCTGAAAAGCTAATAATTGGCATATCACAGCATCTTCTTCCTGTCGGTTAATTTTCGCGTCTGTAACACGTCTTCTTCGTGGTGTAGCAATTTTAATGGCCTGTAGTGTAACTTGAAAGAGGCATGTATTCATTCTCCCATTGCTCCATATGTAGATGGAATAGCAAAAGACGCCAACTATGTCAGAAACTGCACATTACACCTCTTATTTCTGATGAATTGTAAGAGTGCTTGTACTTGAAAATGTACTATAATAGGTCTACCGTAGCATCTAACTGCTCCCAACTTCTAGATTTACAATATGGTCTTCTTATAAGCCTGCAGGCACAATATTGTTATACAGTGTACATCATGCAAAAGTATCTTGCACGGGTTCTGGTTCTTAGAGAGAAAAAATACACTTATTCTCATAAATTAAGGATAATGCTAATACATGGTGAAACAACGCTCTGGCTGCTAGCGGGTTTAAATCTCCTCAGGGTATGGCCATGCGGTGCATTTGACCTGCGGTCGTCACACGGTGGCACTGACAGTAGTCCACCTACACAGAGAAGTGTTGGTGCATGTCAGAGTACGGTGCAGCGAGAAGTGCGCAGACGTTTTCAGACGTGCTAATAGTACTGTGTGTTGAAAATGGCTCAAGGAACACATATTGATGACGTTATGAGGGATAGAATACTAGGGCGACTGGAGGCTGGTCAAAAACTGCAGGTCGTAGCATGGGCCCTCCATGTGCCACAAAGTGTGATCTCAAGATTATGGCAACGATTCCAGCAGACAGGAAACGTGTCCAGACGCTACAGTACAGGACGTCCACAGTGTACAACACCACATGAAGATCGATATCTCACCATCAGTGCCCGCAGATGGCCACAGAGTACTGCATGTAGCCTTGCTCAGGACCTTACCGTAGCAACTGGAACAGTTGTCTCCAGACACACAGTCTACAGACGACTGAACAGACATGCTTATTCGCCCGGAGACCTGCAAGGTTCATTCCATTGACTCCTGGTCACAGGAGAGCCTGTAAAGCCTGGTGTCAAGAACACAGTGCATGGTCATTGGAACAGTGGTCCCAGGTTATGTTCACAGATGAGTCCAGGTATAGTCTGAACAGTGATTCTTGCCGGGTTTTCATCTGGCATGAACCAGGAACCAGATACCAACCCCTTAATGTCCTTGAAAGGGACCTGTATGGAGGTCACGGTTTGATGGTGTGGGGTGGGATTATGATTGCATGTACACCCCTGCATGTCTTTGACAGAGGAACTGTAACACGTCAGGTGTATCGGGATGTCATTTTGCACCAGTATGTCTGCCTTTTCAGGTGTGCAATGGGTCCCACCTTCCTCCTGGTGGATGATAACACATGGCTCCAACGAGCTGCCATCGTGAAGGAGTACTTTGAAACAGAAGATATCTGGTGAATGGAGTGGCCTGCCTGTTCTCCAGACCTAAACCCGATCGAGCACGCCTGGAATGCTCTCGGTTGATGTATGGCTGTACGTCTTCAAACCCGTAGACACTTTACGAGCTCTGACAGGCACTGGTGCAAGAAGGGGAGGCTATACCACAGAAGCTGCTCGACCACCTGATCCAGAGTATGCCAACCCGTTGTGCGGCCTATGTACTTGTGCATGGTGATCATATCCCATATTGATGTTGGGATGCATGCACAGGAAGCAGTGGCTTTTTGTAGGACATGTGTTTCGGGACGGTTTTCTCAACTTATCACCAATACTGTGGACTTACATATCTGTGTCGTGTGTGTTCCCTATGTGCCTATGCTATTAGTGCCAGTTTTGTGTAGTGCCACATTGTGTAACACCACATTCTGCAATTATCCTTAATTTATTAGCATGAGTGTACCTAACAGCATCAAGGAGCTGCAAATAGCAGCTTAATAATGTATTCATTTAGTCATGGAACTTAATAAATTCGTCTATAAATTGTGACCACCTAGGCTACAGTCAGGTCACAACGCAGTTGCAGAAATACACTCCTGGAAATGGAAAAAAGAACACATTGACACCGGTGTGTCAGACCCACCATACTTGCTCCGGACACTGCGAGAGGGCTGTACAAGCAATGATCACACGCACGGCACAGCGGACACACCAGGAACCGCGGTTTTGGCCGTCGAATGGCGCTAGCTGCGCAGCATTTGTGCACCGCCGCCGTCAGTGTCAGCCAGTTTGCCGTGGCATACGGAGCTCCATCGCAGTCTTTAACACTGGTAGCATGCCGCGACAGCGTGGACGTGAACCGTATGTGCAGTTGACGGACTTTGAGCGAGGGCGTATAGTGGGCATGCGGGAGGCCGGGTGGACGTACCGCCGAATTGCTCAACACGTGGGGCGTGAGGTCTCCACAGTACATCGATGTTGTCGCCAGTGGTCGGCGGAAGGTGCACGTGCCCGTCGACCTGGGACTGGACCGCAGCGACGCACGGATGCACGCCAAGACCGTAGGATCCTACGCAGTGCCGTAGGGGACCGCACCGCCACTTCCCAGCAAATTAGGTACACTGTTGCTCCTGGGGTATCGGCGAGGACCATTCGCAACCGTCTCCATGAAGCTGGGCTACGGTCCCGCACACCGTTAGGCCGTCTTCCGCTCACGCCCCAACATCGTGCAGCCCGCCTCCAGTGGTGTCGCGACAGGCGTGAATGGAGGGACGAATGGAGACGTGTCGTCTTCAGCGATGAGAGTCGCTTCTGCCTTGGTGCCAATGATGGTCGTATGCGTGTTTGGCGCCGTGCAGGTGAGCGCCACAATCAGGACTGCATACGACCGAGGCACACAGGGCCAACACCCGGCATCATGGTGTGGGGAGCGATCTCCTACACTGGCCGTACACCACTGGTGATCGTCGAGGGGACACTGAATAGTGCACGGTACATCCAAACCGTCATCGAACCCATCGTTCTACCATTCCTAGACCGGCAAGGGAACTTGCTGTTCCAACAGGACAATGCACGTCCGCATGTATCCCGTGCCACCCAACGTGCTCTAGAAGGTGTAAGTCAACTAGCCTGGCCAGCAAGATCTCCGGATCTGTCCCCCATTGAGCATGTTTGGGACTGGATGAAGCGTCGTCTCACGCGGTCTGCACGTCCAGCACGAACGCTGGTCCAACTGAGGCGCCAGGTGGAAATGGCATGGCAAGCCGTTCCACAGGACTACATCCAGCATCTCTACGATCGTCTCCATGGGAGAATAGCAGCCTGCATTGCTGCGAAAGGTGGATATACACTGTACTAGTGCCGACATTGTGCATGCTCTGTTGCCTGTGTCTATGTGCCTGTGGTTCTGTCAGTGTGATCATGTGATGTATCTGACCCCAGGAATGTGTCAATAAAGTTTCCCCTTCTTGGGACAATGAATTCACGGTGTTCTTATTTCAATTTCCAGGAGTGTAGATAGCAACCTTCTATGCCAGGAGCAATAGATGTAACTGTTGTGAGGGCTATTTCCTGTAATTCACCTCTTACTAACATTATTTATAGTGCACTAACCTACCATTGCCATAACCATCTGACCTACTTTGACGTTAACGTTTGGTGTTCAATTACAACAATGTTGTGTGGAGGAAAGTGCAAAAGAAGGTAGATACCAAGGGATTCTATCGGTAAGTGTGAGAGAGATGCTCCAAGAACTTATATGGAAGTCTATGGAAGAAAAATGATGCAGTTCTCCCAAAACCATTTTGGTTAAAGGGATGTAAATATCGGCATGGATTAAAACATCACCGAGACTTAAACAATTCAAAACCCAATGCTCATACACAGGATTTGTACATACAGTGGATTTTACTACAAATTTACCCAATTTCATTGTGTTTTCTCTGTAATTGCGGTGGTATTGTTAGCATTGTGTAAAGGACTCTTAAAACTATTATCAACATATATTTGCAAGGTCATGAAATGAAAAGTGTAGGGGATAGATTTTCTGGAACAGCATCCCATTGTTTCATCCAACAGTTCTCTGGAGTACAATTTCCGATTACGTGTTAAGCAACAGCATTGCAATTTCAACTGAGTTCTCGCCTAAATTAAAGGTATCTTATATTATAAATAAGACTGGAAATACCAGAGTGACACATGATCTTCGATATCAGAAGTCAAAGTCATCCCACACAGGTGATAGCTGTTGATGGAGACGTCTTCTGTCTTTAAAAGGACTTAGCTACGTTACACACAAGAGAACAGTTGTCATACACGCCAGAGAATTGAATCTTAAGCGGATAAATCTTACATAAGGCTGAATCTTTGGTGTGATCTGGAACACCAGATACTCCAGGTGCAGTGCACAGCAGTTTCAGGTACCCTGAACCACCCTACCCAAAACCCTCTATGTCTTTAGTGGAGAAACATTTAACTAATAGAATGCAGTGCGTTATAATATCGGTGTGTAGTCTGTATCTTCTCTGGAGTGTAATTTCACACACTTGATCCTGCAGCTGCCACTGCATCTGCGGCCGTTAATAATCTGAACTAACTGACCTCAACGAGGGCAAAACAGGAGCTGAACGTCACAATCTACTAGAAGCATATGGAGGTATTATATCTATTGTTACAGCTACATATGTAGCTCCATGACGCTCTGGAGCAGAACCCACAGAATTTTCTCCAGATTTTGCTATAAGGAAGCTTGTTATTTCTAGTCCATTTTAAACTTGGGGTGAGTGGATTTTCTCGCCATTTCAATTTATGGCAGCTGGTGTGGAACGATAATTGCTTAAACTGTAATACAGAGATGGAGTGGAGTGTTGTTGGAGTATAGCACAAGTGAATTTGGGGTGGAGAAAGCGAGCTGATGTGGGTGGAGAGGTCTTTCCCTCCTCAGTGTTTGTTTAATATATAAAGTAGAAAGATCCAAACTTACAGTTAGCAGAAGCAGTATGTGGGGACCGTACACCTCTGCGGGGCTAATATGCTGGAATTCCGCACTCTTCTAAATAGCTCAACGGGTTTGAATTGGATTTGACGTTATAGTGACAGTGCTAGTACTCCAAGTCTTGAACAGTGACGTCATAGAGCTGCGCTAGTACGCCTTCATTGGCCATGTTCGGTCACCATATTGTATTATAACGTCATAGAACCTATCTCAGTATTCTAAGTCTTGGATTCCGACGTCATAGAGACAGAATTCCGGGTCAGCCATCTTGCGTCGCCATGGCTCTGAGCACTATGGGACTTAACATCTGAGGTCATCAGTCCCCTAGAACTTAGAGATACTGAAACCTAACTAACCTAAGGACATCACACGCATCCATGCCCGAGGCAGGATTCGAACCTGCGACCACAGCGGTCACAGATTCAGTGTCATTACACTTTGCGTAAAACATACCAATCCATGGAGTGACTATACTTTAGCGATGTCCTTAAGTGAGATGTGAGGCAAGTTACAAGTGTTACTCTGAGATGACGTGGTTGGCACAGGAGAGGAATTTGTGGCGGGCTGCATCAAACTAGTCAGATGACTGATGTCACAAAAAAGGAAATGTACGTTTCACTGCCTTTGGACGGTTCTTACACACTGTAATCCAGTAACAGTACCAGCGTTTGACAGTTGAACATTGCAGTTATTCGTGCTGAATTTTGACCCTGCCTTATTCTATCTTACTACAAATACACACACGAACACACACATTAGTAATGACATGTTCTGTAAAACATGACGCTAGTACTATGAATTTTAGTCCATGACAAAGATACATCGTACGAAATCATAGACATCCCGTTGGGATCGTAACGTTTATATATCGTGCAGACGAATGTGTAGCGGTATGACTCGAAATTCACTTGTTTGGGAAAAACTTTCATCGATTTAAGCACAAAGTTGATTTGGCTTGGACGTGTGCTGGATGAGCGAAAGATGATTGTGTTATGCTGTGTTCTTGCTTCCTGCGTCGATTTTATTGGTAGCATTAAATATGTGCAGCTGTCGACTGTGTCGATTTAACACCTCATCGTTCTCAATAAGAACGTGGGAATAGTACATCAGCGCACACACCCCATAAAATTGTTTCAATATCTTCCAAGCTTACGTGATGTAGGGCGCTTTTATGTACAGGGTTATTACAAATGATTGAAGCGATTTCACAGCTCTACAATAACTCTATTATTTGAGATATTTTCAAAATGCTTTGCACACACATACAAAAACTCAAAAAGTTTTTTTAGGCATTCACAAATGTTCGATATGTGCCCCTTTAGTGATGCGGCAGACATCAAGCCGATAATCAAGTTCCTCCCACACTGGGCGCAGCATGTCCCCATCAATGAGTTCGAAAGCATAGTTGATGTGAGCTCGCAGTTCTGGCACGTTTCTTGTAGAGGAGGTTTAAACACTGAATCTTTCACATAACCTCACAGAAAGAAATCGCATGGGGATAAGTCGGGAGAGCGTGGAGGCCATGACATGAATTGCTGATCATGATCTCCACCACGACCGATCCATCGGTTTTCCAATCTCCTGTTTAAGAAATGCCGAACATCATGATGGAAGTGCGGTGGAGCACCATCCTGTTGAAAGATGAAGTCGGTGCTGTTGGTCTCCAGTTGTGGCATGAGCCAATTTTCCGCGGGCTACGCGTGAAACTTGCCCGCACGCGTTCAACCGTTTCTTCGCTCACTGCAGGCCGACCCGTTGCTTTCCCCTTACAGAGGCATCCAGAAGCTTTAAACTGCGCATACCATCGCTGAATGGAATTAGCAGTTGGTGGATCTTTGTTGAACTTCGTCCTGAAGTGTCGTTGCACTGTTATGACTGACTGATGTGAGTGCATTTCAAGCACGACATACGCTTTCTCGGCTCCTGTCGCCATTTTGTCTCACTGCGCTCTCGAGCGCTCTGACGGCAGAAACCTGAAGTGCGGCTTCAGCCGAACAAAACTTTATGAGTTTTTCTACGTATCTGTAGTGTGTCGGGACCATATGTCAATGACTGGAGCTACAGTGAATTTATGAAATCGCTTCAATCATTTGTAATAGCCCTGTACTATACAGGAAATAGCATGAAGACTCTAGTGTGATCAGTTCTAGACTCTTATTTAGGAATTTAGCAGGCGATGGCTACACATTATATTAAACTTGCCACATTTTTCTCAATATAGTTTGAAGCAAATGTGCAATGCTGCATTCTCATACTTCCCATTTTAATTTAACTCACATTGAGCTGTGGTTATACGCAATCACAAACATTATTCAAGCTGTACAGGAATGAAGTACTCCTATGGAAACCCACAAATGATTTTTGTTAGACTGAATCGATGTTGTATTTAATGTACAAAGTAGTTTCATCCTCTTAAAGTTTGTGTTTAGGGCTCAGTACAAGAGAAACTTGCTAGGCGAATGTATACTAGCTGCCAGAAATGGATTTCCTCACATTACAGAGTACACCGATTTTGGCAGGGCACATGGGCAGTCAGTAGCAGCTTAAAGGCGTGAGATGTGGTTTGCATTCCTCACTGTATGACGTGACGCTTGGTGCTCTAGAAATATACTGGGAATATGAAAGCAGCTCGTTACACATGAGACTATACAGTCCACTGGATAGTCTAATGGTCAGTTTAAATACAAAATGCGCAGTGTAACTGTCTGAGGATTGCGGCAGCAGATGCCGTATCTTAGTGGGGAAGGGCAAGCTGCAGCACTGGTAAGGTGGCAACAGCAGTAGTGTAGTAGTGTGCAGAGACCATGTGTGCTAGTCCAGTAATTTCAGAACCATTTCATCGCACGCCTCTTACACAACAATATGCAGCCCTGTTCTAAAATTAGACTATGTTTAAGTGTAAAAACATGTAGTCTTACGAATACATCAGAAAGCACATGGACTGTGGCGTGAATGCACTGCTTTAGACAATAGGTGCAATGGTGGGCGATTCACATACATACCTATTGCACCCTCTCTGTAGCTGTGAGTTCAGGGGACATTTGATATTATGTTGTGAACTCCTAGCAATACTAGTGCTGTGTTACGCATGACGTATCCAGTACAGCACATGACCTGGCATAGCTCAACACAGTGAGGTGTGTTGGAGTTGACACAAGCCGACATCCGTAACCTGACTGCCGATTGGCAAAGCGCGATATGGAAGCAGCGGCGTTCAAATAAAGATGCAAGTAAATACCTCTCCTAGTCCTTTCCCCCAACCACATACGACAGTGATGAGTGTTTGACAACCATAGGGTATGTGAGTGAGCTGTTCAGTTTTAAATTTGGGATGAGTGCTTTATAGTTTGACAGCCAGCAGGCTTCCCATCGCTTTAAACTTGGGGTGAGTGGATTTTTAAGTTTGACTTCCTATCGCTGTACAGGTGTGGTTCCTGTATTTTTCATGCTTTCCCCTTTGTTTTAACTCGAGTCATGTGGGCTGTGCTGTGGCAGTTGTGCTATCACAACAGTGTATTATACGGCAAGAAAAAAGGAATAAAAGTGAGATAGTGTTAATACTTTCATCCTTCTTTACCCCCTCTGCATTACTGCAGATGACGTGTCACTGAGCACATTTGTACTGTGCATGCAGTACACGTGAGGTGCCTAGTTGTTTCCACTGCCCTGTGTGGAATACATAAGTTCTTGTACACTTAACTAACCTGCTCTTCATGATGATGATGTCCCCAGCGCAGAAAACAGCACGCAGGTCGTGGGTTCTTTTTCTTGAGGCTGAAATTAACTTCGCAAGGAACTGCTGCTATGAATAAACTATAACTCATTTGGGATGCCACTCGCGTTTTTATTGATATAGACATGAGAAACTATTCTTGATCACAACGTATTGAACACATCTTTCCACAGTCGTTATATCTGGCTAAAATAACATGAAATACATCCTGCCACAGACAACATGTCTGTCTACTGGAACCGTCAGAACTGGAGAATAAAATTACATGAATCAAATACTACTATTACAGACAACATGTCTGTACCTAGCGACGGTCGGAACTGTAGTAAATAAAACTGCATGAAACAAATACTGCTATAACAGACAACATGTCTGTCTACTGGAATGGTCAGAACTGGAGAGACACTTCGCGCACCAAGCCAGCAAGGCGTGACCCGAACGCCACCGAAGTGCATCAACAGTAATATCGTCAGTCTTTTGTTTTAGTAATACTTTGATTTTAATAATTTTGAAATGACTGATTGACAGCTGGCTATTGAGAGATGTTTATTTTAAAAATGAAGTAATTTGGATGACAGGTTTAATTAATAATAGCAACTGAAGTTTAACGTTTTGGCGCCCTACCGCCGAACACAGCAGCCAATCACAGAGCAGCAGCATCATGCAGGCGGTCTTTCTCTCGGGAATGGTACCGAATCTAACATCTGTCACCGCTACCTCATCCCACACTGCGTCATCTCTATGCTTCTTGCATCTCCACTGCCCGGGGAATAGTTTCCTGGAGCCTAATATGATAGCTGAATAAGCCAGAAATATTACAATTAGCATTGGTGATCAGGGCTTCTATACTCAATTTGTTAGGTTATAAACTTGGTAGCAGATGTGTCGTGTCTCTTTGAATGGAGCTGTCACCGGAGCATGGCGTGTGGCTCCAGGCTGCTTAGCTCTTAGCGGTGGCACTGCGGACAACTGAACTCACTAACATAGTTGACAAGGGCATAAAATTCAGGTCACAATCCAGATCGAGTACAAAACCTCAAGCAGCTCACCTCAGTCTTACTACACAGAGCATATTCATTAAAAACTGACATTATAGGGCTTCCCTCTATTTTAAAAGGCATCGTTCCTCCACCCAGTTCAATCGCTGCCTGATGGGTATTCATAAAATCGGTCCTCAGAATTGCTCCCATATTCAACAACAGCGCAATGAAGAAATGACACTCAAATACCTTCCCTTGACACATAAAAATAACTTGAGCCTGCCTTTTGACATCGACACTCCTTCCATGGGTCACTCCCATCGCCTTCGTTCCTTGCAACAGAAAATGAGCCAAGCTCCTGCCTCTTCACACTTCATCACACTTCTCATCCAATTCTTCATGTTTTCTACATTACCTTATAGGAATATTGTCCCCTTTCTCAGCTGTAAGTTTCTTTTTGCTTTAAATGGCACAGTAACTTTTTCCCTGTTTATTTCTAAAATCACAAAATCCTCATCAAAATACATCTTTCCTTTGTGTTTATTGAAAAAAAATTACACCAATCAACATTTCAGTGCTCAAGCCAGGAATTATAAAATAGTTATGACACAACTGTATACCATGTATCTTAATAGATACATCACTTCATATTTAACAGGCTTCCTTACATTTCCAGTGGCTACAATTATTTCAGGATCCATTACAGGCATTATTACCAACATCTCCATATTAGGGAATGCAGCTAATCAGCTCTGACTAACAATACAAATATAGCTGCCAATGTCAGATAAACATTGCACTTTTTCACTTATCGTCAAATTAGTAACTGGTTGTACTGTCTTTTCACTTTATTATTGACTTCAGAATCTTCTTCCTGTAAACAGCGTACAAAAGCCCTTCTGTCAAAACCTTCTCTGGGTCTAGAGATTACATAAATTTGTAGGACTGCTCTAGTAACTCTCCTCAGCCCCCTCCTGACCCCTGCCACGTAAGGACCAGAGCTAGGATTTTCCACCGAGAGGCGAAAAGTGAACTATCATCCGCCCATCATCACAAGGATGCTAAGGGGTGGATAGAGAATGTCCGTATATTGTACATCATGTTAGCTTTGGGCCTCATCCTCTTCTCCCTGGATTTCCTTAGATTCCCTCACAATGTTATCCTCTTCCACACTTCCTCTAATTGACTGACTGCCATTATTATCATCCTCTGTCTGCACATCTATTTGTGTCTTCCCAAAGGCGCCCAGGTGTCGTAACTGGCAGTAGGTCACTTACAGTAACTGTTCTGGCTGTCTGGGAGCACCATATGATGTAACAACTTTCTCAGCAGGGCGACAGCCAGCATGAAGTGTCTCCACTTCTATCTCCTGTGACTTTCTCTGATCCATCCTCTGTTCTGGGTCTTCAGTTTCTACATAAGTGTTACCCAGTAGCAGATGCTAGCCATTTCACAGATGGGATCTAGTTTCCTGTACTCTTTGATTCTGACTCATTTTCTAGTCTTACCCCCACCTGCAGTCTATTTTGAAAATCATTATCGTCACGTATTGGAGAATGTGGTTTATAAACAGGCTCTTGCTCTCTGTGTATTGATCTCTTTGTGGTAGCAATGCACCAGCCCATTGCACATCTCCCACTATTGTTCTGGAACATGCCTATTCTGTTTACATTTACACTGTGATGGGTTTTTACATTTCTCTGTGGCATATAACTTCTATTAGCCTGCTCCTCTTCCTACAATAAATTTTCAACCCTTACCAAGTAATTAATAAGTTATGTCATTTCTGGGACCAGAAATGATTTTGTTACCCCCCTCTAAATCAGCTATTATCTGTTCTCCCTCTAGTTATTCCTTAAATACGACAGATTAGTAATCTACTTCAAGGCAAATCTTTTCATGGTTTCCTTTCTAGGATTAAACAATTTTTGCAACACCATTTGCTTTTATTTACTCTAACATTCTCAGAAAAAGGCTTCCTTAAACTAACAGGTTATACTTCTCAGTAGCAGCTCCTCGCCCCCCCCCCCTCCTCATGTTCTAGATTCGCCCAATAATTGTGACAAAATAAAACGCATCTGTCCACAAACTAGGCAAAACATTTTCAAAATTATTGCTAATTTCTTTTGGATGCAGAAGTCTTGATGGATCAAAGTGTGAAAATTGTCTATTATGAGGGGTAGTCAAATGAACACCCACACCCATCAAAAGTAATCACCACATGCTTTAGGAAATTTATCCCACTCAGAGACGAGATGATCAATTTCGGTTTCATAGGATATGGTTGGCCGCTGACAGATCCACAATCACACCTACTCTTTGCATTTTCTCATCCACCTAAAACAGAGGTCCACATTTATCTTTCTTCGTGTCACCAAAGGCGTGAAAATCGCACAGCGAAAAATCTGGATGGAGGATGTTGCAGTGTTTCCTAGCCAAATCGCTGAAGTGTAACCCCATCCAATTGGCAATGTGAGGGTGGGCATTATAGTGCAACAGGATGATTTTGTCCGACAATATTCCTGGGCTTTTTAACTCTTTGAGGGGCAGGTAAACACCACTAAAATTTACCCTAGTGGGGCAAGAAAAATTATTTGCAAATTTCAAATTTCTTTTACTTGTAACACATTTATTTTATTGTTTTGACATGTTTTATACATTGAGTTTGTAAAAATTCACTGAAACAACAACAAAATATTAACATTAAATGTGGTCACTACAGGTAACCACCACCCCATTACAGTATTCCAATTCGATATTTGGTGGTTAAACTTTGAAATAACTAGTTTTTAATTTTCGTGGTATCTCTTGAAACAGTTCTTGCCTGCTCTGAGACACAAAGGTACTTTGCACACTGAACACATCCATACTGTTCACACTGGATTTTTCTTTGAACTACAAACTGCACATCTTCTAGATGGTGAGTGAATTGGTTGATGTTTACTGCTTTCGTGGCGAATACTTTCGTCTACGTATGGTTTGTGTGATTTGATCTGGGTTGCTATACTACTTTGGGATACAGAAGCAAAGTTAGCTGCCACTGAAACTATTTTTGGAACCTAAAGATTTTGTACACCTCTCGATGAAAGTCTTTGTTGGAGAACTGCTCCATTTCGATTTCTTTGCGCATAATGAAGGCGTTTGTCACACTGCAGTCTAAAAAGTGAATAAAAACTCATCCACCATTTATTGCTTTTCCTGTCAATAGCATAGTCTGACTTTAGTCGATCAAAATTATCCACATAGTTCATACTGGAATTGTAGTCTTTCAATACAATTGGACAAGTGATATTGATTATTCCATCTTTCATTTTTCGAGTTACTGTGGACACATCTGATGGTGAATGACATGTTGAAATCAAGTTGACTGCCCTGTTATCTTTCCACCTATAGATTACTATGCCATCATTGCTTATTTTGTAATCGAATTCCCCTCTTTCCCGTGCCTTTTCCTCCTTGAGTTTTGGCACATTTTTCCTTCTGGGATTTATTGTTCCACAAGCGTACACACCATTGGATTTTAGGTCCTTGAACAGATCATATTATGTAAAATAATTGTCCATGAAAATAATGATTCTTTCCATGAAGACCACTGCTTAAATTTAGAACCACTTTTGATCCTAGCCCCACTACTGGAGAATGTGAAGCTTTTCCTGTATAAACATCAAATTTAAGGTTGTATGGCGACTGATGACATAACATTGACACTTTTTACCCTCTTTTTATACGTTTGCCCCGCATATATTGTTTGAGAGATGATCTGCCTTTGAATTTAACCATTGCCTCATCAATAGCAAGTTTTTGTACAAGAAGAATTTGTACAAGAATCAGCAAGTTTTTGGTGTGGTTTATAGTAATACTGGTATTTCCTGTTCAAATGGTCTAGAAATGGACGTAAGTTGTACAGTTTATCATAATTATGACTGTTTCTGTCGGGAGCGACCGAATTATCATTGAGGTGCAAGTTACTCAGTAGCCAACTAAACTGTTTTACTGGCAACAGCTTTGATATGTAACTTTCACCAAGAGCTGGATCAGTGCTCCAGTAATCTCTGTAGCTAGGCTTTTTAGTGATACCCATATAAAGATTTATTCCAATAAAAGTCTTAATTTCAACTTTGTTGGTTGGGCACAAAAGTTTTGCCTTTCTGTGTATCATACAAATTAGTTTGGAACACTGTGTGTTTTATTAGTTTTTCATCAAAAAATTCACAAAACAAGTCAATTGGCTTTAGGTTCACTTTGTTCTTTATTTCTGCGATCACACCACCTTCTCCAATAAATAATGCCACTTAGTCAACACTTGTTTCTTGGCTCCAGTTTACCGTGACTGTTGATGGAACAGTAGATGGTAAAATATTGTTTTCACTGACGTCATCTGTTTCACTGTCATCCCGAGAATCACTACTGCTCGACACACGACTGCACACAACACTAGAACTTGCACAGCTTGTCGTGAATGTGGGGTCATTTCCATCACTGCCGTCACTGTCAACACTGCTGTCACTAGAAGGTATTTCTTCAAATAAAATTCGGTAACATTCGTCCTCAGTTATTCCTTTTCGGCTAGACATATTTGATGGAGACGAAGAAAATATACTGGGTGGAGCAGAAGGGCGGTGGTTAGCAGCACTAACCACACAGAAATTTGTCTGTAAAACATGGAAAATTCTATTTCAATTTAAAGTTACATTACACGTAGACTTATATATGTTCAACACTTAAATATAAGCAATTACTTACCAAAAATAGATGCATAAAGAAAAGATACAGATAATACTGCCCGCCGCTTCCGAGAACAGTGCTAACAATGAAGAAGTATCAACTATTGTTCTGAATACGCGGCAATAATTCGCGCAGAAGACCTGCACTGCCATCTAGCGGCATTTTAGGCAACAATTAGGTTGTTGGCAGACAGACTACTGGCCCCTGAGCGGTAAAGGGAGAAAATATTATGTGGTTAGTCACAGTGACCACCGCCCATTGAAACCGTCTACATATGTGGTTAGTTACAGTTTTGCCTGCCCTTCAAAGAGTTAACTCTGTGGTACACTGCAGTTTCTGCAAAGTGTCTTTGTAGTGCTGCACATTGATTGTGGATCCAAGCTCGAGGAACTCGATGACCTGAAGGCCCCTGCAGTCAAAGAAGAAGGTCATCATGACCTTGCCAGAACTTGTGTGAACAGCTTTTGATTTCTTTGGCATGGCTGATGTAGGATGTTTCCACTGTTGGCTTTACCATTTGCTCTCAAACTCGAAATGGTAGCACCATGTTTCATCCCCTACAATGGCACAGGGCATTAACACATGCCCTTTATAATCGCTCTTTCCCTACAGTAATAGATTTTAAGTGTTGATTTCAACAGATAAAGTAAGCAAATAGCGAAAGTGTGATTATAACAATTATGTGAGCAGTAAAGAAATCGGCGTAACTAGTTGCTGTCGGTCTGTCGTTCGTAAAATGATGCGAGACTGTGGAAGGAAAATCAAAAAATTTTTAAGAGCTGACTTGTCTTTGTGATAAAACGATTCTCCAAACTTGACATCGATCTTCGTAATGTAATTTTAAAATGAAGGCAGGTTCTTGCACTAATCATGTGCTATGTATTTAAGGCTGCTACAATAGCGGCTATGAATGGCATCAACATATTAAAATGACTAACTTGATTCAAGCTCTCTGACAGAAATCTGAAAAAAACTTTAAAACAGGTCAGGCCAAGGAATGTTTAAAAGCAGTAAGTAATTGCACTAAGATATAGAATTTATAAAATGAGCCCCAATGTGCAGTCAGGAGTGGTGCCAGGTGAAGAAAGTAGTAGTTGCTGCGGTGTCAGCATTTATTCTTTAAACAAAATACAACTGAAAAGTGAACATAGAGCACTTTTATATGAGACATATATATTACATCATATTATCTCTGCCTTTGGGAAGCTTCAGTGTTATTATGCAGTGTTGTCATACAGCCCCCTTGAATGATGTTGGCATAGTTTTGCACATAACTTGACGAAATCATTCAGCAAGTTAATAGTCAACAAATAATCACTCAGTTGAATTCGCTGTCTCTCACAAATGGAGTCAGTCTATCTTTTCTAGTCCTTGAACTCACTCAATGAATACTAATTGCAGCATGTATTAGTATTTAAATTAACTAACGAACTATCTCTATTGATACAAGTAAAAGAAAGGTTACATGTACAGCAATAAGCTTTCCTTTTCTTTAGTCTATAGGGTTTGTCATCTTGATATGCTTTGTTAAAGTTTGGTATTCAAGAGCAAGATAGAAACGATTGTTGAATCTTCATTTTACATACAATTACACATAGGTTTAAATATTCACTTTTCACAAGCAAAGATCTGAAGGGGTTTCATTGATAGACTTTCAACATTGTCCTGAAGCATACAACATAGACCCATGGATGACAGGTTACAGCAGATGACAGAGGTTGACAGACAATAGTGATCAGAAGGAGAGGATCAAGATGATGAGTTTCTTGTTTCTACTGAAACAGTGAATAGTAGCAGAATAGGTGGGCAAGTAAATGATAGAAACTGATTAATAATTGTTGCTTGAATAATTAACAAAATTAATTGGAAACAGTAATTGAATGAAATTGGAAGGTGCACATATCCTGGGTAAACTTTAACTGGTACTTATATCAACAAACCTGCAATGTCAATACGTTTAAGATCAATATTCGTCATTTAAAGTTGTGTACTTCTTCTCATTAGTTCCACTGTTCATAGAGCTGACTATGACACTGCTGATACAGGATCACCCCTCCACTGCTCCGGCAAATTCCTCTTGTCTGCTTCGAACTTCCTGATGCAGGATTCTCGGGGCGTGCGAAATGATAAACAAATGGATGTGATTAATGCAAATATATATATGAATAAACTTACCTTCCTAATAACTTTTATAATGCTTTTTAATATATGGTTGTAATACACATTTTTAAACAATATTAGCACGGTGGAGTTAGTCATATGTCCGCCTGCTACCACTTATAGAAGCAAACAGGTGAAGATATAGAAATTAATCAACTGAAGAGTGTATGCCTTCTCCTTTGGTTAAAAACATTATCTCTGGCGCAAAAGAAATAGTTACTTTACCGTTGGTTTTATATATACATAAAAGGAAAAGATGAAGAAAGAAAAATAATACGATCCGTTATAACAGGGATGTCACTCATGCAGGCATCAAGTGCTCTGCAAGAGCCAGAGCCGTGCGGGATTAGCCGAGCGGTCTAGGATGATGCAGACATGGTCTGTGCAGCTGATCCTGATGGAGGTTCGAGTCCTCCCTTGGGCATGAGTGTATGTGTTTGTCCTTAGGATAATTTAGGTTAAGTAGTGTGTAAGATTAGGGGCTGATGACCTTAGCAGTCCCATAAGACTTCACACACATTTGAATATTTTTTTGCAAGAGCCAGATTTCATGAAACAGTTCTAATGCAGAATCAGTGATGCCTTTGCACAACACACAATGGTTGTGCTGAACTAAAAGTTTTTTAATACAAAATTTCCATTTTAGAAAGCATATAAAAACATACATAAATGTTTTGTATTTATCTAAGAAATTCGCTCAGTTTTATTATGGGGTATGATTTTTTTTACAATTTATTTTTTATAATGTCTCCTCATTTTCGTTGTAGTGCAATTTTACGATTTCTCTAATCACTACACTATACAACAAGCGTTTAGTCGATGTCACATTCCACCAATATTTACAACAGGCACAATATATGTCCATATTAAGCCTTTATTTTATATTTATTTTACTCATATCATTTAAAAGTCTGTAACGGCGCCGCATGAGCGGCACTCCGTTACGACAGTCAGGTCTGTCTTTCATAATTGGGATTGTCTTGAGATCACTTGTCTGGGCGTGGTAAACAGTCAGTTACTGCATCCGCATAGTGACCAATGTCTTTGCACATTCTGCCTATATGGACTACCTCGCCAGTCTTTCCATGGACATCGCTCTTCCACGTTTTGAGCCTCAAGCAACCAGCTGCTCACGGGATGAAAACCAGGTAAGTTAAGTTTTCACGTTCTTTAAAGCACCTGCATCAGTGAAATTCTCTGGTTGCACACAACTACACGTGCCAAACATGGAATTTCAGCAAATTCCTTATTTCAATCATAAACATTTAATTGTTCTTTAAAAAGACGCAGTGACTTCACTACAACTTCAACTTAGAGTTTTCGCTTAAGAGTTTTGTTAATTATAACACACAATCGTATTTCAGGTTCACCCCTATGAATCTCATTAATTGTATCTCTTAACATTATTTACACAAAGGGATTAGTATTTTACATTCATCTTTGCATTTCTTTCTTGCCCTTTGCACAAACGTTTATATGACACCTTTTTAATAGGTGAATAGATGTTTGGATAAAGGTTAAGCCGATTCAATTTTAAGAATTTGTTACTATATGGACTCAGCAGTATTATAAGCTTGGACAACAGGCATTGCCTATCCTTTGAAAGTGGACTCATTTGCACATGGCAGACGAAAAGTATGTGCAAGTGCTAAAATACGTGTAAGATAAACTGTACATGAAGAAAGTCTCAGTCAAAGGAGCATTACATTTTGACATACGTAAAACTTTCCCATTAAAATGATCATAGATACATGTCTACCTAAAGTTAACAGATCACTGCCTAAACTAGGCACAAGAATTTTCATTGTATAAACATAAATTATTATAACATAGCATGATTACATCTAAATTATTAGTTCCAGAAGAAATATTTACGTTTCCTTCTTAGGGCTCTTCTTAAGGGCTCATATTAGCTTGAATCACTTTCGTATTACAGTTAAATGATCATTTATTTGCACAGTAGAATTTAAAGACTAATATGTACAAACACTCAAACCAACTGATTGCCATGATAAGTAGTGACACTCGTAACTCCTGGTATGGTATGGTATGGCGTGATACTTATATGACAAGAGTGATTTCTCCACATGAGCAGCTGACAGCGACTTTAAGATTTCTGGCAAGAGGAAGTAGTTATATATAGAATTTTCTGTTGCTGTTTCGACACAATCATTTACTGAAACACAAGAAAAACTATTTATGTTGTCCCCAAGGAGAATTTCAAGAAAGCTAGTAAAGTACTACCTACTACATCAATTGTAACAAGTCGTAGATAACATTTTTACATTTTTAGACGTGTATGAAACTCCGTATATTGTCCAAAAAACTGTCCCTTATTTTCTCTGTTGAAGTATTGTGAACGGCCCGTGTTCTTATCTCGGTCGCCGTGTTTCTTGCTCTTAATTTTCCACAAACATGTATGACTCATATATTTCGATAAATTCAATAATAATTTTTCTAGAACGTAGATATGTATCTGCCATTTTAGGATTCACTGTGCACACATAGATGAGAAACAATAGACTGAACAAATAGGTGTGCAGATGTGATTTGCACGCACAGATTAGAGCAATTTTTCTCAAACGTCCAACCATAACTATCACCTCTACACACATCTTATATATGTCCAAATTTCCTGTTCACACACTATGGTCTGTTTGCGTAGATATTATGTGTGCAGTTATTTGCGCAGACGGATCGTTGTCTGCAGACCACTCTAACATGAGTGAGCGCGGCGACAAAAAGTTAAATTTTTGTTTCGCAGACAACGCCACTCCCCCCACCCATCCATGTGCTAACGTCGATATTCAGTTTTCATTCTCGAGAAAACTTGGCATTAGTGTCGTACTCTGTTGAAGTTCGGTGTGATTTCCGCTATATGAAATGCATTGTGAAATATTTTTACTTTTTGGCCAGCAATGTCCAGTGTGAAGTGACCTTTCCCTTTCTGATACAGGGCCTCTTTTATGAGAAAACTTGAAGGAAACATATCAAGTCCCAATGAATCTTATTACAGCACTATTTCTATTCGGTAGCATAATTTTTAGAAAACATATAAGACTGGAAACTAGATGAGCAGCTATTCCGAGTAGTGCAAGCCCTTCTACAGTTAAAGCCAAAAAATCATTTATTTGCTGAAATGTTGCTATTTCTGCACTTAATGTAAGAGTAAGTGTGTGTGTGTGTGTGTGTGTGTGTGTGTGTGTGTGAGCATAGTCATATTTGTGCACACTGTCATACACAATATTTGCACTACATCCAACAGTATGGTAAGGTTTTTGGACGAACCAAAAAATTAATTTAAACTTTTGTAATTTCCCGCGAAAACATATCAGAGTATATTATAATTAAAGCTCAAGACTGGGTTGCGAACAGCAGGAACTCAGAAAACGGAGCGGATCTGTCCACCATGTACACCACCACCACGAATAGGTCTAGGAGCTTACAAAATAGCGGTTGCGCAGTTAATAGGATTTTCTCAAGCAGTTATGTTTTACAAGTTGAGGAATGTAAAGCCCGGTCCACACGCAACGATCTGTCTGCGCAGACATCGGCGCAGATGTCTGTACATGCAAAAGATCGCTGCAATTGTGATGTGTTCACACCACACAAACCCCAATCTACTACTCGCCCGCCAACTGTCGGTGTAGAAAAGGAATAGCAGTGGCAAGCGACCACGCTCCCCGTAAACGTCAAAAATTTAATTCAGTTATTTTGAAATATAGAAGTGGAGGAAGTTCTGTTGTGGTCTGTGTTCGCAACATGTGATGCAAAAAATATTCAGACCAACCGCAGGAAACAGAAAGCGGTCAAAATGGTGTAGACAGTGGCTGCTAAAGCGAAAGCAGTTTTCTCACGTAAATTTACTGTGAGATTTGCAGGGCGAACCTAACGACTGGCGAAATTATTTGCGGATGGATGTCGAAACTTATAATTATCTCTTAAAGTTTTTAACCCCTCATATTATGAGAAAAAATACTTGTATGAGAAGGGCAATTTCTCCTCATGAACGGCTGGGGGTAACATTAAAATTCCTAGCAACAGGAAGGGGCTACAAGGATTTGGAATTTTCAACTGCAATATCGAAACAAGCGTTGAGTGAAATAAAACCCAACACATGTGAAGCTATTTATGCTGTCCTGAAGGATGAGTTCATGAAAGCAAGTCAACTAAACTAAGTCTGTCAAGTTACAGATAATATTTTTGGTGTTGTAGGCGTGTTTAAAACACGGTAGGCCTATATTATTAGAGATTATATACCTACATGGCCAATGAGCTATGGTTTACTTTGTTTCTGAGTAGGCATTTTCAGTTCGCTACTGTGTAGAAGCAACCTGTTACAAACTTTTGTTCCAGGATACAAAACTCCTACTCTTCTAGATTTCTGAACTTTTGATAACTCTTTTTGGTAAACAGTTCGCAACGAATTTATTTTTTTTATTACTGTTTTTCTGTTTGCCGAGGCGTCAACTGTCCGCAATTTTTCAATTAGAGCATTGTATGCTGCTGTTTTTTTGTCTCGGTCACTATATTCTTTACTGTTAATCTTCCACAAACATGGGTGGTTTGTATATATTTCAATGAATTCACTTACAAACTGACGAGTATCAGCTATTTTAATGCCCTGTGCGCACAAATACAAACACTAGACTGATCAAACAGCTTTTTCGCGCAAGATTTGCGGCGATCTCCTGTCTACACGCTCCAACTTGTCTGCACAGATGTGGTTTGAACCAACAGGTTTGAGAGGTTTTGCTCAAACCTCCAACTCCAACTTTCAGGTTTGCACACACCTCAGGTTGGTGCAAATGTTCTGTTCACACGCAACGATCTGTCTGCGCAGATGTGATGTGCGCAGACATTTGCGCAGACAGATCGTTGCGTGTGGACGGGCCTTAACAGTATGTATCCTCTCTTTCTAATAAAAATACACAAACAGAATTAATAACCTCTTGACCAGTCCAATACTTTTTCTTTTCCTTCCCCTCACAAAAATCACTTCGTTTACGTTAACCGAAGTTTTAAAAGTCAAGTAGCAACCTGACAAACCAGCCACGACTGAAATGCGGAAGTGTTTGCAGAGCGAAATCGGGATGTCGAAGCTGAAATCCGACACTCTAATCCGCATTTCCAACAGCAATATTGAAATAAAACGTTTGAAAAGCATTTGTGGCTGGTTGCGTAATTCGCCAACAATCATTAACTCCGGCGGAGTTCGAAAGATTCTATATGGATAAAATAACAGTGTGTTGATTTACACGACCAATCATAAATGATATCGGGAATTCAGTTTACAGAAAATTGGACTAGAGTGTGATATTAGATCCTCTCGGAAATCTTGGTTGTGGTGACAGCCTGATCTGCAGCGTAGCTCAAGAGCTAGGTTAATTTGACCAATTTGGTTCGAAGTAGGCGGAGAAACGTACGAGTGGACTCAACATAAATTCAGAGAGACTTTTTATTCAATATCGTCTTGCAGTACTTTCTTCACAGGCGACAAGCTTTGGAACAACTGCAATGAACAGAGATTACAGTAGTTTGGGAACAGTGTTAGCATGCGTAGTGTTTTAAAAAATATCGGTCATATGTAAATGACACGTTTGGAACGGCTGGTCGCTAATGACTTAGGAAGACAGTGCGTTCAATCTAAATTAGTTTTGTGTTGTTGTGTCACAGCAGATCACACCGTTGGAGGTTGTTGGTGTCGTCGAGAAGGCCATCTGTCGTGCATGTGCGCCATTTTGCTAGGGTTTGGCACAGAGCTGGAAGGCACTGTGTAGATATTTAAGTACTATTTGGTAATCTAGTTGTATTACCATTGTGATTTTAAGATGTCATCCTCTTACAACAATACCGAAGAAAGTTCTTCTGATCGCAACGTGGAAATATGGAAAATAAAGAAGTTAATTAAAAGTCTGGAGATGGCCAGAGGGTGAGTAAACATGTGGTCACATACGTGGCTCTTACATATTGCAAAACATGTCGCAAAATTTCAGAAAGGATATTTTAAATTAATGCTGAAGATGAAACTTCGTGCAGTCAGTTGCTTTTAATATCAACTTGGGGAGTTGATTTTGCTGCCAATATCGAGTTAGCAAATTACCGTGTAGTCATTTTCGTTCTTTTTCAGAAATGGTACCAGCATGATATCGCTCATAATACCACCAAAAGATCAAATATCGAGAGTAAGCAAGATGTTGGCTGATGAGTTCGGAACGGCATCGAACATTAAATCTAGAGTAAATAGATTGTCGGTGTTGGGCGCTATAACTTCCGTGCAACATAGATTAAAACTTTATACAAAAGGTATGAAAAACATTTATTATGTTTTGAGCATTATGAGAAGTCTTAAGAACCTCGTAACGGTGACCGCTTTACATTAGGCAGATCATGTAGTAGTGTGACATGTTTGGTTGTTATGTAGAGGCCGCCAAACCATGACAGTGTAATTCTTGTTGGGTATTTGAGTATATTCCGCGAGAGAGAGAGAGATATTTTTCTTTGATGGTAACATTTGGCTATATTATAAAACGAGTGAAATTTGCAATAGTCTTGTGGTTCAGTGGTAGTTTTGTATTTGTGTGTACATAGACTAGATGATTTCTCATTTTTGATGAATTATCAGGAATTTGAAGCTCCCTGTGGTTATGATTTAAACTATCTTTGAAAGTGGATTTCACTTCCCTTTTCTGTAGCTGAGCTCATAATAAATGCTCCACTAGAAACCAGAGAGCTTTTCAAGCCTTTTATTAATCACTCATAGTGTTTCCAGTCTAAAAATAATAAATAAAGTGTTGAATGGTTTTAATGGGTATGCAGTAAATCATAGGTGTGTGGAATGTTAGCTTTATTCAAAAGCTTTAGTTATGGGTATAATAGTAAAAGAAATTTAGCATTTGTACTAGTTTCATAGCTGCTTTGTTTGGAGGATGTGTCTCGCAATAATGTGGAAGAGGAACTATTCTCATTTCACATGATGTAGACTAAATATTTTTCCTATTTTGCATATGCTGTGTTGGTTGACCCCTGTAGAGCTGTTGTGTAGGTAATTAAGAATTTAAAATTAAAGACTTAAGCCCTAAAACTTAAATGAATATATGTGATTACCTTGAAGTGATGGTAATATAGTTTTAAGAGAGTAAGAAAATTACGTGCAGTTTCTATTTGGGATTAAGATGTTTTATGTACTTGTTATGTTACTTTATAAATTGAAGAATTGATGTAGAAGTTGTGTGTATAATAAGATGTGTGTAATTTGATATTTCTTTGTGCTTGAATACTTTGAGTAATCTATTAAATTGTGGATAGAGCTCACACAGAGATCAAGGAACATATACCATATTATTGCCATAATGTGAAAATTAGTGTAATGTACATTACTTTCAATGCTTTAAAGAGTAACAGCTAGTAGGCTTGTTATTTTGTGAGAAATATTGTAGTGCATTCTTAGATGTTGAAATATTGTCACATATATCTGTAAAATCAAATGTTTTGGAAATTTTCTTATTTAAAACTGGAATACATTGGTTTCAAAGAAAGAAAGCAAGCAAGCCATTTTTCCAAACTCGAATGATAAATTTGTGATTCCTAGCTAGTAAATTTAAAAAATTTGTATCCAAATTCAGAAATGAAAATGTTTGATTGTATGTGGTTTCTGAATTGATAATATTTGAACTATTAATTCTTCAATGTTTCAGTGCCACCAAATGGGCTGGTAATATATTGTGGAACAATAGTTACTGATGAAGGCAAAGAGAAGAAAGTTAACATAGATTTTGAACCTTTCAAACCTATAAATACATCATTGTATTTATGTGACAATAAGGTAAGAGTAATAAATGTTTGTTCCATAAGGAAGTTTATTTTCTAAAAGTAAATTTTGGTATTAGTGGGAAATAAATTAGAGGTTAGCAATATGAGTGAAAGTATGCTGATGGGATGGTGTGATATTTTACATTTAATTTAGAACAAAGTTGGACTGTTAACTTAACATTATTTGCATTTTTTCAAGGAAGGGTTATTGCCTATGAACTGAATCATGTTCAGCCTTGTATATTCATTCATAATTGCAATTAACCAGTAATTGAGTTAAATTTGAGCCAACAGTTGCCTTAGAACAATTAGATTCCTGGTAAGGCTGTCATAACTTTTTAATGAAGGAGTTAGACAATAGATTTAGTTTCTGTGCCATGCAATTTTTTCAATGTATGTAATGTGGTAGTTAAAACTGCTACCGCTTTTAAAGGCATGTAAAGGTCTTCCACGCGAGAGGTTATAATGAGAAACTAATTGAAGAAGCCTGGAAATGTAGACATTTTGTGTTTGTGCATTGTACAAGTGGTTTAGCGAGAGAAAGTTGTTACCAGTGCAACTATCAGGACAAATCAGGTTTGTCAGTTTCTCTAAGGCCAAGCTCTGAACTGGTAATCCCTGGGATCTTTCTGGTCAAATCCAGTACAACATACCCTACTGGTGAGATCCAGTACAAACCAGTTTGCTCACTGAGGTCAAAGCCTTGCTCTTTGTCTCACCTGTTCTCGTTGTTGTGATTTAACCTTAATATAGCAAAAACTAAAGTAACTCTGACAATACCTTAAATGTAATGTCAGAGATATTCTAAAATCTGAGCAGCATTCTTTTTACTGACAGTTAAAAGTGCAATATTAAATACCTTATTAAGAAATGCTCATAAGTTCAACAAGAGTAGATGAGGTTATTTCTTTGGTTTTCTGAAGGTGTATACTCTTATTGGAAGAACAGATAAATATGAGAAATTCCAATTTAAATAAGTCTCCTTTCAATTATTTGAAGCATTGAATGGTTATAAGAATGTCCTTACTTTGACAATGGTTGAGACATTACAGCTTGTCAGAGAAATAATTAATCATGTGAAACTTCCAAAGAATCCTTAGAATTAAGCTACACTATTTAGAACATTTTGATATTGTACTTTGAAAGAACTAATTTTGTGAGTATTATGTTGATTACTCTGAAATCCCAATTCACCACAAGTGTCATTTGATTTATGTGGAAAACTAATAGATACGCCCTTTTTACAGTTTCACACAGAGGCCTTAACAGCTTTGCTTGCAGATGATAATAAATTTGGTTTCATTGTTATGGATGGTAATGGAGCTTTATTTGGAACATTGCAAGGAAACACGAGAGAAGTTCTTCACAAGTTCACTGTAGATTTACCGAAAAAACATGGTAAGTGTGTGTGTGTGCGTGTGTGTAGGTGAGAGAGAGAGAGAGAGAGAGAGAGAGAGAGAGAGAGAGAGAGAGAGAGAGGGCATTAAAATACACCAGTTAGGTATTGTTAATCTGTTGGAATGGAAATAAAAATAACAACTTTGTACTTACAGGAAGAGGTGGTCAGTCTGCACTTCGATTTGCAAGATTGAGAATGGAGAAGAGACATAATTATGTGCGCAAAGTTGCAGAGGTTGCAACAACTCTTTTTATAACGAATGATAAACCAAATGTAGCTGGAATAATATTGGCTGGCAGTGCAGATTTCAAGACTGAACTTAGTCAGTCAGATATGTTTGACCCAGTGAGTACATTTTTGGCTTTGATCTTTTATTTTATGCCAACTTCTAAAAATTAGTTACCTCACCAAAGTACGTATGGTGTTATTTGCTACATATATTTTATTAGAACAAAGTAACAGGCTTTTGCATGAAGAGCAAATGCAGTTTCGGGTGTGTGCATCAGATTGTCTGTGTGCTGTATTGTGGTGGTAGTTGTTCAGTTTACTTTTCTAAGGGATTCTGACTGAAATTTTTATTTCACTTATATCAAAGTGTCAGGTAATGTAAATCTCCTATATCTATATTTAACTGATTTTGCTGGTGTCTGCTATAGTTTCTGAATTACGGTTCACATTCAGAAGTAGGTTTAGAATCCCCATCCAGTCTTTTTTCCCATTGTTTATCTGAATTCCTGAAGTTGAATGCCAGGATAGCTACTTCGAAAAGTACACAGTTCATTTACTTCTCTACCCTTGCCCAGCATGAACTTGTGGCCCATATAAAATTGACAGAATGTTAAACTCTAATGTATATTTTTTTGTTGTTGCAGGAGTGTGTGTGTGTGTGTGTGTGTGTGTGTGTGTGTGTGTGTGTGTGTGTGTGTGTGTGTGTGTGTGTGTGTAAAAAAAAATTGTGTTGATATGATTGCATTGCTTGTAGAGTAACAGGGATGTTGGGCATGAATTACAGATAGTTGTATGATGTGCTTTGATACTCCTAAATCACATTTCATTTTAATGAATTAGTTGTTTCGTAAGACACAAATTGATCATCAATCATTTCCTTGTATGGGGGCATGTAATTGTTACATCAAATAGTTATGTAGCAACAATTCATGAAAACTTGTAAAGCTGTGTGCATGTAATAGCACAGAGAGTGGTGCCATGGAAGTTGGGATTCAAGCATATGTAAAAATTTTCAGTGAAAGCAAAACAAGATATTGGCTGGCTTGTGAGATTTGCATCAAAATGCAAACATCTTTATCACACTATCGTCATAACAAAGAAAACAATTTTTAACACAATAATGTAATTGGATGGATAAAAAATCTACTCTCCAAACGGTGGCAGAATGCATACCTGAAAAGGTTATAATTAGGGAAGGTTTTGGAACCAGTGACTCCTTCAGGTAGAAGGGTTGAAGAGAAAGGAAGAGGGATGAAGGAAAAGGGCTTTAGGTGTAGGGAAAGGGGTAGATTTTGGAAAAGTCACTCGAAAATATCGGTCAAGGGAAATTTATCAGGCGGGATGAGAAAGAGACTGAATCATTATCCAGGAGTGCTAGTTATGCAGGGGAAACCTTGAACTTTGTAACGTAAGAGGGGTACAGGTAGAAGTACAGCTGTGAGGACAGGTAGTGTGTTTCACTTGGATAGCCCAGTTGGTAAAGCACTTACCTGCAAAGTGCAGATGACCTTGATTGAAGTTCCAAAATGGCACAAACTTTTAATCTGCTACGAAGTTTCCCTAATATTGTTACCAGAATGGAGAGTATTGGAAGGATTTTCATTTGACATATCTAGAGCCATACCTTTCAACATGGGAAATGATATCTAGAGGCATACCTTTCAACGTGGGAAATGAACTGGCACTTTAAGGCTGAGGAAAGGACCCAAAATTCAGTTTCAAAAAATGCTGTCCTCACATTTGACATTTGTATGTGGAAATTGTGAAAATGTGAAATGCAACATTTCATAAAAATAATCACTGAAACATGTTTCGCATTATCGTTCATATGTAATTTTCCTGCCCGTACCTATTGTTTCGTAAATAAATTTGTAAAATATTTGACAGCTTGACTTATTGGGCTCCTATTATGCAGTCATTTATAAAAGCCTGGACCCTGCTTCAATTACCTTGGTACACTGTCAAATATTTTGGGAAATATCTATGGCAAAGTTATTTTCAGTGATGTTACAAGCTATGTATTTGTAATTGGATAGATAAAAAATACTCACCAAGCTACGGCGGGAGAACAAACACACAAAAAGGTTTTACTTGTGCAAGCTTTTGGAGCCAGTGGTGTCTTGTTCCAGCAGAAGAGTTGAAAGAGGCAGAAGAGGGGTGAAGGAAAAGAACTGGAGAGGTTTAGGAAAAGGAGTAGAGTCGGCAGTTCCCCAACAGCCGGTCTTTCCTTCTCATCCTGTCCAGTAAGTCTCCTCCAACAAGGGCTTCTAGGTGACTTTTCTGAACTCTACCCCTTTCCTAATCCTCTCCAGTCCTTTTTCACCCCTCTTCTTTCACCTTCAAGCTTTCTGTTGGGAGGACCCACTGGCTCTGAAAGCTCGCATATGTAAAACCTTTTTATGTGTGTTTTCTCCTGCCGCTGCTTGGTGATTGGTTTTTTATCGATCCAGTTAAGTTATATTGTCCAAAATTATTATTGTTGTTAAACTATATTCGGCCACTCAAAGCATATTTCTGCTGGAAAATGTGTGTTTAAATATTACAGTAATTTGATCAAAAATGTTTTTGAAATAAAGGAGAACACTGATTGAGAGCAAAAGCTTTGAGTCGAGAAGTACACTCAAGAGAAGGAAAACTTTGCTAGTTTTGAGAAAAGATCCTTTGATGTGCTAAAGTACAAATATACACACACAGAAAACACTTCTGCATGCACACTCAAACCTGTAAACAAGTCATTGTTGCTCAACTGGACAAGCTGTAGTAGAATCAGCTCCATTAATTGTATCTATTGGTATTTGTTTCAGGTTAACTGAACTTTTGAAGGATAGACAGCTCTTGAGTGAAAGCTTCCATATATTGTTACTGCTTTTGTACAAAACACTGCAAAGTCTGTGCTTATCTGAAGTTACAATTTAGACGCAGTCACTTGTAATAACCAGTTTGATATTTGACCAAATGCATTACAGGAAAGATTACAAAATACACTCCTGGAAATTGAAATAAGAACACCATGAATTCATTGTCCCAGGAAGGGGAAACTTTATTGACACATTCCTGGGGTCAGATACATCACATGATCACACTGACAGAACCACAGGCACATAGACACAGGCAACAGAGCATGCACAATGTCGGCACTAGTACAGTGTATATCCACCTTTCGCAGCAATGCAGGCTGCTATTCTCCCATGGAGACGATCGTAGAGATGCTGGATGTAGTCCTGTGGAACGGCTTGCCATGCCATTTCCACCTGGCGCCTCAGTTGGACCAGCGTTCGTGCTGGACGTGCAGACCGCGTGAGACGACGCTTCATCCAGTCCCAAACATGCTCAATGGGGGACAGATCCGGAGATCTTGCTGGCCAGGGTAGTTGACTTACACCTTCTAGAGCACGTTGGGTGGCACGGGATACATGCGGACGTGCATTGTCCTGTTGGAACAGCAAGTTCCCTTGCCGGTCTAGGAATGGTAGAACGATGGGTTCGATGACGGTTTGGATGTACCGTGCACTATTCGGTGTCCCCTCGACGATCACCAGTGGTGTACGGCCAGTGTAGGAGATCGCTCCCCACACCATGATGCCGGGTGTTGGCCCTGTGTGCCTCGGTCGTATGCAGTCCTGATTGTGGCGCTCACCTGCACGGCGCCAAACACGCATACGACCATCATTGGCACCAAGGCAGAAGCGACTCTCATCGCTGAAGACGACACGTCTCCATTCGTCCCTCCATTCACGCCTGTCACGACACCACTGGAGGCGGGCTGTACAATGTTGGGGCGTGAGCTGAAGACGGCCTAACGGTGTGCGGGACCGTAGCCCAGCTTCATGGAGACGGTTGCGAATGGTCCTCGCCGATACCCCGGGAGCAACAGTGTCCCTAATTTGCTGGGAAGTGGCGGTGCGGTCCCCTACGGCACTGCGTAGGATCCTACGGTCTAGGCGTGCATCCGTGCGTCGCTGCGGTCCGGTCCCAGGTCGACGGGCACGTGCACCTTTCGCCGACCACTGGCGACAACATCGATGTACTGTGGAGACCTCACACCCCACGTGTTGAGCAATTCGGCGGTACGTCCACCCGGCCTCTCACATGCCCACTATACGCCCTCGCTCAAAGTCCGTCAACTGCACATACGGTTCACGTCCACGCTGTCGCGGCATGCCACCAGTGTTAAAGACTGTGATGGAGCTCCGTATGCCACGGCGAACTGGCTGACACTGATGGCGGCGGTGCACAAATGCTGCGCAGCTAGCGCCATTCGACGGCCAACACCGCGGTTCCTAGTGTGTCCGCTGTGCCGTGCGTGTGATCATTGCTTGTACAGCCCTCTCGCAGTGTCCGGAGCAAGTATGGTGGGTCTCACACACCGGTGTCAATGTGTTCTTTTTTCCATTTCCAGGAGTGTAGATTGTTTATCACAGAATGCTCACTCAAACATTCCACATTTCTGTCCTTTGAATGTTCAGTTCTCGATCCTGGCGTGCACAGTGTGCCACACAGGTTTTGGTTACTTTAGAAGTCACTGATTACACACAGAAATCAGAATTTCATGTGTTCATCTTTCTCACTTGTTTACGTTTACTTTGCAGTGCTTCACAATCAAGTTTTATTCATTAATATGCAAATATGCAATGTTGCTCAAAATATAAAATTACAATAATTCAAAATTTTCCTTCTTAAAAGAAAATCTGAAATGATTTCTTTCTAACAGGCGTTAGTTTTACTGTTTTATGAAACACACATTAAAATATATATGCTTATTCTAATGTGAGAGTTATTGATAATCATTACTAAAATTATGGTAAATAAAACATGTAACACAATATTGGTTGAAATTTACAAAGGTTGTCAGTCTTTGTAAACAGAGAATGGGTACGGAATCTAAAGCTTTGGTTCAAGAGTGTCCTGGGTGAGGAGGGGGGAGAAACTGTTGTCATGTTATGGAGCACTGTAAAGAGGACTTTTTAAGTCCGGCATCAGGTCGTATCAACCTAAGGCTGCATGCCTGGTACAATTAGTGTATATTACGCAAAAGTAGTGATAATTCATGAAAGCTCATTAGATACAGCTGTCTTCAAAAGTGGTGTTTATTTATGTAAATGACTGAAATTAAATTAAAGCTGTTGTAATGCAATGTAGTGAGCAGAAGGAAGGTTGCCACTAGTCGCTATCGTCAGATCATGCTTATCATTAAAGCAGTGACCCAACATATTTTTCCTCTTCTAAACACTGTGAACCTGTAACACAGGTAGTTGTGACCCCAACATGCCGACTGAAAATCTTGTTTGCCGCACTAACTATATGTACGTGATCAATAACTTCACAAAAAGTCTGTTTTCCTGCTTTTTTTAAAGCTGTCTTTGAACTGGTGTACAATGCACTTTTTGCAGAAATCTGTATGAAAACGTTAAAGGCATAATCCATATCACTTCAGGCGGGGGGTTTACCTTCAATTTAGCATATGTTGAAATTAAGGAGGAAGTAATAAACATAAATTTTTTTGTTTTCTCCAAAAAAAATTCCTGCCCTGAGATACAGGCCTCCAAAGATGACACTGCATACAACCATTTTGAAGATGCGAATTTCGGAAATTTTTGTAAAATGCTATGTCTTTAACAGTTTCAGATATTTTGTTAGTTTTTTATTCGAAAGATAATTGCTTTATAATTGCAAGGGTATCCTCTGTTTGGACATATCTGCCAAAGTTCTTTCACTGTCGTCTTTTGAATTTTTTATAATTAACAGAAAATTTTTTTGAACAGTGCCAATCCAGGAAAGTTAAACATTTTTCTTTGGATTAGTACCATGTAGTACTACGTTCTCTGTAAAGGAGAGCTTCCACTTTTAAGTTGGACATCATATCCTTGCCACATTATATGAGTGGAGTCTCTGAGGCCCGCTCCAGATTTTTATTCAGAATTTCCTGTCACTTCGTACTTTCCGTGTCCAAGTTGGTGCCTCCCATAGTTCCCTCCCACCTAGAAGAATGGGGTCTTGCAGAACTCTGTATTGAGTGTATCTCTATTTTTAGTGGCTATTAATGGTCTAGCAGCAGCTGTAGGGCCGTCCATCTTGCCTTCTCTGTATGCAGATGACTTCTGCATTTCGTACTGCTCCACCAGTACTGGTGTTGCTGAGCGGCGCCTACAGGGAGCCATCCGCAAGGCGCAGTCATGGGCTGTAGCCCATGTTTCCAGTTTTCGGCTGCAAAGTCGTGCGTTGTGCACTTCTGTCGGCGTCGTACCGTTCATCTAGAACCAGAATTTTACCTTAATCATGATCCACTCATTGTAGTCGACACACATCGATTCTTAGGACTGGTTTGACACCAGATTGACATGGCATCCTCACCTTCGTCAGCTTTAAGCAGAAGAGTTGTCAGCACGTCAATGCCCTCCACTGCTTGAGCAGCACAAACTGGGGTGCAGATTGCTCTACGCTGATGCAGACAGATCCCGCCTTGACTATGGGAGTCTGGTTTATGGTTCGGCGGAGCCTTCAGCATTGCGTTTACTTGACCCAGTGCACTGCAGTGTCATTTGCCTAGTGACAGGGACTTTAAGGACAAGTCCGGTGACCAGTGTACTTGGGAAGCCGGAGTCCCTCCATTGCAGGTTAGGAGTGCACAACTGCTGGCCAGTTACGTTGCACAGATTCGTAGTTCTCCTACACATCCAAGTCACTGTTTCCTTTTCCCGCATCGGCAGCCCAGGTCTGGGCTTCCAAATGCAGTTTGTGTCTGATCCCTTCTTTCCGAACTGGAATCCTTGCCTCTACCACCTATATTTGAGATCCATTCACGTACACCTCCATGGTGTACACCTAGGCAGCGCCTTTCACCTTTCACATGGCCGTAAGCACTCTGTTAACCATGCGACTCTTCGCTGCCACTTCCTCCAGGTTCTTGACATGTACCAAGGCCACGAACTGGTTTACACAGACAGCTCGATGGCTGATACATCGGCTTCACGTATTGTCCATGGAGGAGATATTGAACAACATTCCTTGCCCGCTGGCTGCAGTGTTTTCACTGCTGAGCTGGTGGTTATATCTCGTGCTCTTGACCACATCTGTTCATGCCATGGGGACTCTTTTCTTCGATGTACTGATTCCTTGTGCAGTGTAAAAGCTCTCTACTAGTGCTAGCCTTGTCATCCTTTGATAGTGACCATCCAGGAATCCATCTATGGCCTGGAACCGTCCGGTCGTTCATTGGTGTTTGTCTGGACTGCAGGTCACATCGGAATCCCAGGCAACAAACTTGGCGACAAGCTGGCCATTCTGGCTATGTGGAAACCACTTATGGAGATCGGCTTCTCTGCAACTGACCTGCGTTCAGTACTACGCCATAAGGTTTGGTGGCTTTGGCAGACAAAATGGTATAACCTCAGCACGCGCAGCAGACCACATGCCATTAATGAGACTACGAATGTGTGGCAGTCCTCCATGTGGTCCTCTCGCAGGGACTTTTTTTTTTTTTTTTTTTTTTTTTCCTGCCGACTCTGCATTGTCCACACTTAGGTGACACCTGGCTACCTCCTGTGATGACCCACCTCAATGTCGGTGTGGTGCCCGGCCGCTGACAGTGGCCCATATCTTGGTGAGCTGTCCTCCTTTGGCTGCCCTGCGATGGACTCTTCAGTTACCGGACTCGTTGGCAGTAATTTTAGCGGACAACACCTCATCGGCTAATTTAGTTTTACGTTTTATATGTGACGGTAGGTTTTATCATTCTATATAAGTTTTGTCCCTGTGTTCTCCACTCTAATGCTTTTAGGGTGGATGTTTTAATATGTCACAGAGGGGCTGGCTTTTCCTTTTTATTCTCTGGTCGGCCAGCCATAGTTACCTGCTCTCTTGTTTTTATCCCTTCCACCCATTTCTTGCTTCTCTCTGTGGTTTTCTTTCCCTGTTTTGTCCATAGTAGTGTTGGTTGTCCTTCTGTCGTTCTTCTGGTTCTTCCTTTCTCCTGTTATTGTGCTGTAGGTCTCCTTTTTCCTCCTTTACTGGGAACAAGGGACCGATGACCTCGCAGTTTGGTCCTCCCTCCCCATTTCAACCAACCAACCAACCAACCAACCAACCAACCAAGGTGTTAGTCCTGTTAAGAAACTGTAGTCAGTGGAGTTTAAGTCATAAGCTCCATGCCTCAAGAAAGCGCAGAGAAATTACTAAAGCAATGGACGAATACACTACAGCAAAACTGACCACACTCTTCAACGTAGAAATTCCATTTTCAGAAGAAAATGAACCAAAGCACTCTTGCACCTCTTGCCAGGAATTTTTTCACAAATATCAATTCAGCTGTTGAATATTGTGCATACTACAATGAAAAAGTGCAAGTTTTAACTGTTATTCCAGAGACATTTTCAAAGAAAACAATTTTGAACCACGTTTCATCAGTATCAAAAGTACATGGTAGACAAATCAAGAAATGTGAAGTCTGCAAAAGGAGTCTTTGGAAGACCATATCCCTATTATGGTTATCCTGTAGAAGCAGCTCAAGTTTAAATAGTGCAGTCATTTTATTTGGGAGATGGATGGGACTGTTCTCGCCAGAGTGCCAACAAAAAGACATTATAACAGCTCAAGGTCAAAAAGATGTGAAAGGAAACAGGTATATGACTCACAGTATTAAAGAAACTTTTGCAATTTATGAGAACTATACAACTTCACATATTGGAAGATCAAAATTTTATGGACTATGACCTAAGTGAGTAGTTACACACACACACACACACACACACACACACACACACACACACACACACACACACACACACTTAGAGATGTCTGTCTGTGTGTGTACTGCACAAATTTTGAACTTCATGTGGTAACTTTGAAGAATTTACTGAAGCATGAGACATGTTGGTTGGGTGTGTGAAGTCATTAGTAGTCTGTGATGTAAAGCGAGGCGCTTGTGTCAAGAATGTGGTGTTCACTTTCTGTTTGCAATGTTTTGAAGATTGTAGTGCTCCAGTTCCTATTGGTTCAATAGAAAGGCCTCACTCTATATCAAAGGAAGATACTGAAGTTGTGGAACACATTTTTAGTTCATTGACTGACTAATTTCAGTACAAAACACAGAGTACAGAAGTTGCATAATTGAAACCTTTTAAGTCTTTGGACCTTTCTTTGGAACTACCTAAAATGCTTGAAAAATCACTCTTACTCACGTTTCAAACCTAAAATTATGTTAAATAAGGCTAGGTTTTGATTTTTATGAGCCTGTTATGTGATAATGTGGTAATAAAACAGGTTTTATGTGTGGCAAAAATTTCATTTCTTTATAAAACCTGGCGAAAGGCTATTTACAATTTGTACAGAAACCAGATGGCAGTTATAAGATTTGAGGGGCCTGAAAGTGAAGCAGTGGTTGGGAAGGGAATGAGACAGGGTTGTAGCCTATCCCCGATGTTGTTCAATCTGTATAATAAGCAAGCAGTAAAGGAAACAAAAGAAAAATTTGGAGTCGGAATTAAAATCCACAGAAGAAATAAAAACTTTGTGGTTCACCAATGACATTGTAATTATGTCTGAGACAGGAAAGGACTTGGAAGAGCAGTTGAACAGAATGGATAGTGTCTTGAAGGGAGAATATAAGATGAACATCAACAAAAGCAAAACAAGGATAATAGAATGTAGTCGAGTTAAGTCGGGTGATGCTGAGGGAATTAGATTAGGAAATGAGACACTTAAAGTAGTAAAGGAGTTTTGCTATTTGGGGAGCAAAATAACTGATGATGGTCAAAGTAGAGAGGATATAAATAAATGAAGATTAGATGGGTAGATCACATAACTAATGAGGAGGTATTGAATAGAATTGGGGAGAAGAGGAGTTTGTGGCACAGCTTGACAAGAAGAATGGACCAGTTGATAGGACATGTTCTGACGCATCAAGGTTCACAAATTTAGCATTGGAGGGCAGCGTGGAAGGTAAAAATCGTAGAGGGAGACCAAGAGATGAATATACAAAGCAGATTTAGAAGGATGTAGGTTGCAGTAAGTTCTGGGAGATGAAGCAGCTTGCACAGGATAGTAGCATGGAGAGCTGCATCAAACAAGTCTGAGAACTGAAGACACAACAACAATAACATAAAACCTGTTCAACCTAAAAGTGGAAGCCCTCCTTTTCAGGGAGTGTAGAACTATATGGTACTAATAAACAGAAAAATCAATTTTGTGGACTGGCATTTTTGAAAAAGAAAAATTCCGTAAATTATAAAGTTCAGAATGCTATAGTAAAAGAACTTTGACAGATAAGTCTAAATGGAGGATTTCTTTGTAATCATAAAGCAGTTATCTTTCAAATAAAAAACAATAAAATATCTAGAATTGTTCCAGAGATACACCATCACCAACTCATTCCAGCCAAACACTACATATTCTTTGGAATGGGTTGACAATATAACATGATCACAAGCAGAATCAGTGAAGTTGAAAATAACTGTACACCATAAAGCAAAATTTGATCACCTGCAGAAAAATCTAAGACAGATTGCAGGAAGTGATACTGTAATTTAACTGACAGACAAGTGGACAAGGATACAGTGAAAATCCTTGCTAAAGGGCTAAATTTTGCAGCAACCCAAAAAGTTATTCCAGTTGCAGATTACATAGGCTCCATGGAGGCAAGAGGTTCACCACAAAATGTGGAGCATTTAACAAGGCATCAGTATTAAGATCAAACATCTCCAAGGAAGAAAGAATAGCATTGAGAAAGCTATTGAGGAGGACAATGAAACTGTAGTTCTGCCAGTGAAGGGCAGTGCTGTGGTCCTATTGTCGTGTGGACTACAAAAGAAGGTTTTAGTCTTATTAATGACATTGCATACTGACATATGCCTATCTTAAGAATAAAATAAAGAGGAAGCTGATGCTTCTCAAGGAGTCAGGCATACCGTGTAAAAGCATTAGGGTCTCAGAACATGAGCAGTGGTGCCATCAGGCCTATATGACCTTCCTGAGGTACGTAAGGAAGGAATTCCTCTAATAACCGTAGTTAGAAATATTTGTGCACGTACATGCCAGGCAGCAAAATACCTGATGGCATTCTTAGTAGATAAGTAGGGAAGTTCAGACACAAAATTCACAATTTTTCAGACTATTACACTACATCTATTGAGGCTCCAGGATACAGGTAATATGATCTCCCTGTTCATGAGTTTTCCACTTTAGGATTCTTCGAACTAATCATAGATGAGTTTGGCAATTGTTTTGAAGAACTTTTTAGGCATGATATGACATACTTATTTTCTATTTGATGAAAAATATTATGAACTATAACCAATGGTGTGGTGATTGTGTAATCACGTTGAAGTAAAGACACTAATATCTGCCAAGTTGAAACCAATGTGTTTCCATCGGTACGTGGATGATACATTTGCGATGTGGCCACATGGAGCAAAAAGAAACTTGAGTTCCTAGCACATTTAAATTCTATTTATAGTAATGTAAAATTAATGATGGAAGTTGCAAAAGAGCCAACTACCATTCCTTGATGTGTTAAGAGAATAACGAACAGATCTCTGTGTCACAGTGTATATGGGAAACTTGTAGACCCTGGCCTTTATCTCCATCTGTTACAAGAAATTTGGTTCGTAAGACTGGTTCTCATCACTTGAGACAAATGAACCTTGCTGAAGAATTACACCATCTACAAATAGTGATCTGAAGGAGTAGGGACTCGGATCATCATATTGAACAGGTGATGCAGTCAAAATCAAGAACCCCAGAGAAAGAAGTTGAACTCAAGACCAAGCAAGAGAAGCCAAAAATTTCTTCTTTACCTTATGCTGTCCCTGTAGGCTCCTATGGAAACATGACATTCAGTTTATTTTGCTTCCGTCAACTAAGATGAAAAGTATTCTTTGTAACATTAAAGATGGTTGACTCCCTGTAAGGTGAGTGCATGTTTTCATTCCCCTTGTGATTATGGCATATCATACATGGGACGGACTATGACAATAGTCAAGAAGAGACTCAAAGAAAATCAGCAACACACTTAACTAAAACAAACAAACAAACAAATCGGAATATAATAATGAAATGAAATATTGAGAGACCATGGTTCAAATGAGTTTCTGGGATAGCATAGTTAAGCAGGCTATCGAAATAATCAGTAAACCTAATAAACAAAGGTGGTTTTAATTTAAATAAGGCTTGGGGTCCGGCACTAAGTTTATTAAAATCTTGTTGCTCATAACATCTACCAGAGCTGGTAAACGCTGAGAGAATTTCCATATCTTGAAATATCAGTGAGAGCTCTGAAAAACAAAACTGTATCAAAGAACATAATATATTGAAAGACAAATTGAATAATTTTAAATGCCTAGTAGATTTTCTAGCCAGTGGAAATTTGTAACTGTTCCATTACATGAGGTTAGCTGTCTTCAAAAAAATATTGAAATTAATGTGAGTAATTTGTGTGGAGGTACACTACATCTTGGGAGTGAGTGTATGTAACACAGTGGCATTAAAGTTTCATCACGCGAAAGACAAAGAAAATTTGTTACGGAAGTTATCTGTGTAGATTAGCTTGTGTTAGCTACTTCATCGTAAAAATTGCTGCACAGTAGTAGTAAAGTGTCTCTAGAAGATGGAATATTGATAGTGCCGTTTTGAGAGTTATAGTCTGATAGGTGTGAAATGGTCCAGCTACTCTGAAAAATATGTTCCATTATTTAGAGTATTTAATTTTATAAAACAGTTTCAAATATGGCCATATGTAACTCATTGTTAATTTAGGAGTAAAAGCAATGGATATAAATGTGGTATGAAAAGTTCTGATGGCAAAATGTTACCTTTACCTCTGAGTTATTTACATTCTGGGAGAACTTTCCACAGCATTTTTATGTTTCTATTAATTAACAGTGGGCTACCATTTACAATCTTGGTTTGTACTTTGTCGAGTACAGATTTGTACATATCATGCCAATAACACAAGTCTGTGGTAAACACAGCTGGTGATGGATGTGTGTGAGTGTTGATTACCATTTGCATTTCTTACTTAACATTTGTCTAGATGTACATTCTTTCTCCGTATTAGGTTTGCTTCCTATACCAGACATTTTTCTATCTGATTTTGAATCATTGTATGGGTTATGTTATACTTAATCGGAATTGTATTATTTTACTGACTACAAGGAATGGATTATGGTCATTATATGGATTGTCGTATAAAGTATCATACCGTAGAGAACTCCTGCAAATGAGTGTTATGAAGCTGTTTGTATTTCTTTAAACTGTCATGGGACTGCAGGACTCTTGAATCAGCCGGGAACTTTGTACATAGAGCGTGTTAGTGCCAATCATTTGTTTGCGTGATGTTGCTCTGACTATCCAAATCATTTTCATATTTTATGCTGCCATTTGGAATCATTCTGACCTCCAGATATGCAGCTGCCCAAGAAACTCAAATCTAGACTCCAGTACGTGTGGCATCAGTCTATGGTGGTGTCTCAGGTTGAAGTAGCAACAAAGCAGTACTTCCTTTCAAAATGCTTTGGAACATTTGAAAAGTATTAGAGGTACAATAACTTTTAAATGAAGTTTCACAGGATTTCGTATAGTGGTTATTGTTCATTAAGTAGTGATTGTAATACTGCTTGTATGAGTGTTATAATTTGGCATTATTTTCAGAGACTTCAAGCAAAAATCATAAAACTAGTTGATGTTTCATATGGAGGAGAGAATGGATTTAATCAAGCAATTGAGTTAGCTGCTGAATCTCTTCAGAATGTGAAATTCATTCAGGAAAAGAAGCTTATTGGTGTGTAATATTTTTTAATAAATGTTACTTTTTATCTGGGTTTTCAAAATGTACTTGAAGTTGGAATCCATTGTAAAATTCATGGCGGCTCTTCAGTATTTTGTGTTTTACAGGACGTTATTTTGATGAGATCAGTCAAGACACTGGAAAATATTGCTTTGGTGTTGAAGACACTTTAAGAGCGTTGGAGCTGGGGTCTGTAGAAACTCTGATCTGTTGGGAAAACCTAGATATTCAGAGATACGTGTTGAAAAACCATGTGACCTCAGAGGAGAAAATACTGCATTTAACTCCAGAACAAGAGAAAGACAAGACTCATTTCACTGACAGAGAGGTAAGATATTTCTCCTTTACAGAATGCATTTGAACTTCCAGATATTCCACCCTGTAAAAGAAAAAAAGGGGGGGGGGGGCGATACAGCTGTACAAATGTAATGAAAGAGGAACAATTTTGTTTATACCAATTGGTATGTACCTTTATTCAGTAAAACAAGCCCACACAATACATTTTCTAGTGGCAGTTTCTTTGTTGACGTTGATGGCATGACACTAGGTGCACAGACTTTGTCGAGGACATTTCCTACGTATGGGAAACACAGATGGAACAATGCCAAATGTTTGTGTTTGGTGTTATTGTAAAGTGAAAACTGAAAATGTAACTCTCACTGTAGACATCAATAAATGGCAGCAGGAGTGTGCCACCGAACAAAATGGTGCACAAATGAGTTTCCTTGCCTGTAGCAGTGTAGGAGTGAAATCCAGCAAATATTTTGCGTACAGCAGCAAGACCGTTAAGCTGTGACATATACTTCAATGGGGAATTCCAATTTGGTTTTTCACTGATTCTAACAGCAGTAGTTTTATACTGTGTAATGTCTGTAAATATGTAATATATTTAGTGTGTCATTCAGGATGTGGAAATTTTCTTGTAATTATATACTCATTCATATTTTGCAGAGTGGAGTTGAACTTGAGTTAGTAGAATGCCAACCTCTTTTAGAATGGCTGGCAAACAATTATAAAAGTTTTGGTGCTACACTCGAAATTATAACGGACAAATCGCAGGAGGGTTCTCAGTTTGTCAGAGGATTTGGTGGCATAGGAGGTATGTGTAAATGACTTTTCCTCAGAACAACTGTACATAAATTACACATTTTACATTGCAATGAAATTCCATGAATAACATTATTTCTCCTCTTTATTCACATCTTTAAGTTTGATGCTTAGTGTTGAGCTAAAAGGTGCAAAATACAATGGTTTCTGCATAGTACTGCATATCTTAATATACTTTTTCATAGTTGTAAACAAGGGCCCAGCTAGGGACTGCACTACAAACTTCTGAATATAATTAAAGGACTGTTACTTATATTTGTCAGGTGGTCTGTTTTGCACTTTTTAGTGGGTTGCTCTTCAGTGAATTTTATTGGACTTGACAGTGCAATATGTACCTTTGCACTGTTTTCTCTCCCTTGTGATTGCTCAAATTGAAGAGTTGTTGAGGTCACGATAAATGTTGTGTTTTCATTCAGGAATTCTGCGCTACAAAGTTGACTTCCAGTCTCTTCAGGCAGATGAGCCTTTGGATGATGTCGACCTAGATGATTACTAAGATCTTTTGGCAGATCACATTTCATAAGGTAGTTAAGGCAGTGCCCCGCACTTGATAGTTGCTGTAGTTTCTGCTGCCTGTACTGCCACAGTTTAGCATTTTGTTGTTTCTGCACTTTTGCATTTGTGCTTTTAGTTTTCTGAAATTCATTTTATTTTTGTATTATAAATATACATATAAATGAGAATGTGTAAATTTTCTGTTAGTTGGTCTTAAAAACGAATGTTCAGTGAATTAAGATCAGATTACTTCAGATTAGCTGGAGAATGTAGGTTTCAGTTATTTTACAGATTTTGCAGTCATTTTAGATGTTCAGTATATTACTGGGCGGTTCATCCTTTGCCTGTAGACAATGAGCTCCTGTAATAATATTTTACATGAATTATCCAAGTATAGTAGTCTTCCAAATCACTAAATATTTAATCAGGATGATTGTATCAGAATGACAGTTCAAAGCAATAGAAAAAGTTACTTTTGATAATGCATTTCGGTAATTCCTGTTCAATTTCTGATACTTGGCTGGGGACTTACTTTTGACTAAACCAAATTTCTACATGCTCTTTCTTGAAGGGGAGAGTTAGTCTGCAGTCCTTTACTCATTTTTGGTTGGAAGCTTCTGAGTTATTTAGTATGGCATGTTATATTTGCATGGTTCATAGATTTGTTGAGATCACATTTTGTAACCGTTGAGCACGACTGAAGTATTTCCATTTTCAATGCATTTTGTCTCTTAAGTTAGAAAAGCATTCAACATATTCTTACAAATGATTGACTTATTTGTATGTGTTGTAAGTTGTTTATCAAATTAAACTTGACTAATCCAGAGCAGAAGCAAATACCATCTGTATTGTGATGCTATACCCTTTCAGAATCAGTGGACAGACTGTCCTTGTCTTCAGTCAGTATTTTTATTTTAATGTGGGTTTTTTGTGTTTCCAACAAAGATAGTATGTCAATTATGTCTGTTGGCTGACAGCGTTTCCTTTGTTGCTGTTATTACAATAGTGGTGTAGTTTTTTTAGAGTGTGGGAGTATTTTGTGTTGCCCTGCAGTGTGCCTTTTGTCATTCCCAGAATCTGTAATTAACATAAAGTAGACTTGTATCTGTAGTGTGTAGTTTGTTAGTTGGCAATATAAACACTCGAGATACACTTGCTTCCAGTTTCTTTTACTGAATTTTGTAGAATGTAGTTGTTTGTTGGCAAAACTTATGTTGAACTGTTATAAATGACATTTGTGTGTGTTATACAGCAAGAAAAGTAATTACTTTCTGCAAATATTGTTTATTAAAAAACAGGAGTATGCTGCTACTATAACTGACAACATTTGTTTGCTGAGTTGTGTTTAGTCATTCACAATAAAGCTTTTGTGTGTAAAATTTGGCACTGATCTCTTAATAAGCATTAGGAGTGGTTAACTGTTAAAAGGGAATTAATGAGCCATAAATAGAAGTCAGTGAATTCTCTCTCTCTCTCTCTCTCAGCACTGATTAATAATGAAAAGCAATGGTATGCATAGCAACAGAAACTGAGAACAAGAAAAATTACAAACTGTAGTAATAAGACACAAACAATGGTTTTAAGGATTTTATATTAAATAACAGAAGCATTGCATTGAACAGTTGTAGAACTTAATCGTTAAGTGACATAACAATGAGGAGCAGCTTTGGATTTTATAGTTCCTAAATTTCTTGTGATGGGACTGTAGTAGGAGGTAAGGTGGGATGAAAACAATGAGAAAAAACGAAACTTGAAACTTCCTGGCAGATCAAAACTGTGTGCCGGACCGAGACTCGAACTTGGGACTTCTGCCTTTCCAGGCAAGTGCTCTGCCAACTGAGCTACCCAAGCATGACTCATGACCCATCCTCACAGCTTCAATTCTACCAGTACCTCGTCTCCTACTTTCCAAACTTCACAGAAGCTCTTCTGCGGACCTTGCAGAAATAGCACTCCTGGAAGAAAGGATATTGCAGACACATGGCTTAGCCACAGCCTGGGGGATGAGAAAAAATACCAAATAGTTCATTTAGCAAACAGTTAAAATGTAACACTTAGTGTATTACTGACACTAGTTGTGAGAATTTCACCAAAAGTACAGGGCAAGAAAAAATTGGGGGAAAATCTGATCTTGTGACTGCAGTGAATGGAAAAACTTCCTTGTTGCTTAAAGATACCTGGAATGGTGTGTTGGAAGCAGCATACCGATTGGATGTGCAAGACTTGTTAATACTAGATTTAATTAATCAGTAATCTGTTGTACCATAGTATTTCAAATATTCTGAAGGGAAACGTGTATGAAAAGATGGAGCTCTCCAGTTATTATTTTAATCTGACTTTCATTCATCATCATTATCATCATTTAAGACTGATTATGCCTTTCAGCGTTCAGTCTGGAGCATAGCCCCCCTAATACAGTTCCTCCATGATCCCCTATTCAGTGCTAACATTGGTGCCTCTTCTGATGTTAGACCTATTACTTCAAAATCATTCTTAACCGAATCCAGGTACCTTCTCCTCGGTCTGCCCCGACTCCTCCTACCCCCTACTGCTGGATCCATGAGTCCCTTGGGTAACCTTGCCTCTCCCATGCATGTAACATGACCCCACCATCTAAGCCTGTTCGCCCTGACTGCTAAATCTATAGTGTTCATTCCCAGTTTTTCTTTGAATTCCTCATTGTGGACACCCTCCTGCCATTGTTCCATCTACTAGTACCTGCAATCATCCTAGCTACTTTCATATCCGTAACCTCAACCTTGTTGATAAGGTAACCTGAATCCACCCAGCTTTCGCTCCCATACAACAAAGTTGGTCGAAAGATTGAACGGTGCACAGATAACTTAGTCTTGGTACTGACTTCCTTCTTGCAGAAGAGAGTAGATCGTAGCTGAGCGCTCACTGCATTAGCTTTGCTACACCTCGCTTCCAGTTTTTTCACTATGTTGCCATCCTGTGAGAATATGCATCCTAAGTACTTGAAACCGTCCACCTGTTCTAACTTTGTTCCTCCTATTTGGCACTCAATCCGTTTATATTTCTTTCCCACTGACATTACTTTCGTTTTGGAGATGCTAATCTTCATACCATAGTCCTTACGTTTCTGATCTAGCTCTGAAATATTACTTTGCAAACTTTCAATCGAATCTGCCATCACAACTAAGTCATCTGCATATGCAAGACTGCTTATTTTGTGTTCACATATCTTAATCTCATCCAGCCAGTCTATTGTTTTCAACATATGATCCATAAATAATATGAACAACAGTGGAGACAGGTTGCAGCCTTGTCTTACCCCTGAAACTACTCTGAACCATGAACTCAATTTACTGTCAACTCTAACTGCTGCCTGACTATCCATGTAAAGACCTTTAATTGCTTGCAAAAGTTTGCCTCCTATTCCATAATCTTGTAGAACAGACAATAACTTCCTCCTAGGAACCCGGTCATATGCCTTTTCTAGATCTATAAAGCATAGATACAATTCCCTGTTCCACTCATAACACTTCTCCATTATTTGCCGTAAGCTAAAGATCTGGTCCTGACAACCACTAAGAGGCCTAAACCCACACTGATTTTCATCCAATTGGTCCTCAACTAATACTTGCACTTTCCTTTCAACAATACCTGAGAAGATTTTACCCACAACGCTGATTAGAGAGATACCTCTGTAGTTGTTACAATGTTTCCTGTTTCCATGTTTAAAGATTGGTGTGATTACTGCTTTTGTTCAGTCTGATGGAACCTGTCCCAACTCCCAGGCCATTTCAATTATCCTGTGTAGCAATTTAAGACCTGACATTCCACTGTATTTGATGAGTTCCGACTTAATTTCATCCACCCCAGCCGCTTTATTGCACTGCAATCTATTGACCATTTTTTCCACTTCCTCAAATGTGATCCTATTTCCATCATCATTCCTATCCCATTCTACCTTGAAATCTGAAACATTACTAATCGCATTTTCACCTACATTGAGAAACTCTTCAAAATATTCCCTCCATCTGCCCAAGGCATCCACAGGATTCACCAGCAGTTTTCCTGACCTGACTTGTCATTTCCTTCTTACCTCCCTTTCGAAGACTGCTAATTACACTCCAGAATGGTTTTCCAGCAGCTTGACCCAAAGTATCCAACCTGTTTCCAAAGTCTTCCCACGATTTCTTCTTGGATGCTTTCTCTCTCTACATGGGTTCTGGTATGTAGCCATTTTTGATACGCCTTCTTTTTCCTTTTACAGGCTGCCTTGACTGTATCATTCCACCAAGCTGTTTGCTTCATCCTACTTTTACACACTACTGTTCCAAGACATTCTTTAGCCACTTCTAGTACTGTGTCCCTGTACCTTGTCCATTCCTTTTCCAATGACTGTAATTGACTACATTCAACTAACTGGTACCTTTCTGAGATCGCTGTTGTGTACTTGCACCTGATTTCCTTATCCTGAAGTTTCTCCACCCTTATCCTCCTACATTTGGACCTGACCTCCTGCACTTTCGGCCTCACAATCCCAAGTTCACTGCAGATTAAATAATGACCAGTGTCATCAAAGAATCCCCTGAATACACGTGTGTCCCTCACAGCCTTCCTGAATTCCTGATCTGTTATTATATAGTCAATGACAGATCTGGTTCCCCTGCCTTCCCAAGTATACCGGTGAATGTTCTTATGTTTAAAAAAGGAGTTTGTGATTACTAAGCCCATACTGGCACAGAAATCCAAGAGTTGTTTCCCGTTCCTGTTGGTCTCCATATCCTCTCCAAATTTACCCATAACCTTTTCATACCCTTCTGTTTGATTTCCAGTCCTGGCGTTAAAATCACCCATGAGCAGAACACTGTCCTTGTGCTTTACTCTAACAACTACATCACTGAATGCCTCATAAAAACTATCCATCTTATCTTGATCTGTCCCTTCACAATGCGAATATACTGACACAATCCTAATTTTCTTGCTAGACACTGTCAAATCTATCCACATCAGTCGTTCGTTTACATACCTTATTGCAACTATGCTGGGTTCCACTTCTTTCCTGATGTAAAGCCCTACACCCCATTGTGCTATTCCTGCTTTGACTCCTGACAGGTAGACCTTGTATTCTCCCACTTCCTCTTCTTTCTCACCCCTTACCCAAATGTCACTAACAGCTAAAACGTCCGGCCCCATCTTACTTGCAGCCTCTGCCAGCTCTACCTTCTTCCCAGAGTAGCCCCCATTGATATTAATAGCTTCCCATCTCATTACCATTTGTTTGCCAAGTTGTATCTTAGGAGTCCCTGGTTTGTCAGTTAGAGGTGGGACTCCGTCACCTCCAAAGGTCCGAGGCATTTTGCTCTGATTGTTGCCAGCATCATATTTAAAGTACCAGGGAAGCAGGTTGCTAGCCTTACTTGCCCCGAGTCCCATTGGGTTTTACCCCTAATGGCTGAGGGACTAACCGGTGGATTTGGTAGTCTTTGCCGTATGAGCACAAAGGTGACCACGACTCAGAATATGTCAGAGATGCCCAGCCTTATTCCAAAGTAACTGGTATCCCGACTGTCAGGACCACTTACTTGGCCACTCATACGTTGCCCGTGGATCATGAACTAGGACATGACTACAGGAACCCACACAATGAACCACTATGACTTTCATTAGCTAATAATATTAGAGGAGGAAAGTCGCTACTCACCATATAGTGGAGAGGCCGAGCCGTGATACACAACAAAAAGATTCACACTATTACAGCTTTCGGCCATTAAGCCCTTTGTCAGCTACACACACACACACACACACACACACACACACACACACACACACACACACACACACAAACGCAACTTGCATTCATATCTGCAGTATGACAACTGAAACCACACAGCTATAATCGTGTGAATCTTTTTGTTGTGCCTATCGCGACTCAACATATCCGCTATGTGGTGAGTAGCAACTTTCCTTCTCTCATATTGTTACGTTCCATCCTGGATTTTCCATTGTTTGATTTTATTAGCTAATTGTAGACAGCCCCTTCGTAACATAATCTGAGTGAATTATCCAGGTTGGTGTAGAGTTCCTGAAATGAAGGTGTGAAATCTCATAAATGTGCTAGTCACTTAAAAGTGAGACTTGCTGTAAATTTTCAGACTCTGTTAGTATCTGGAATAGGAAATTGTTATTGGCCAGTTGCGCATGTTATTAGATAAGAATGATACATTATCTTCAGAAGTTGCTGGGTAGCTTTAGAAGAGATGCTATGACTGCAAGCAATCTGTGTTTTTCAGCTGTTGTATACCGACAAGGGAAGTATCACAGTATGTTGTCATGCAAACTTTATTCATACATCCTAAAAATGGTAGCTGCTATGGACTATTACAGCAAGAGATGTCATAAAAGTTACTATGAGAATGCTGTGTGTATGAATGATTTATTACACAAATGAATTGAGGAAAGTAGTCAATTATATGCAGTGAAACTCTCAAAGATTACTTCTCGACTGCACTATTGGAGACAAAAAAATGCAAGTCGGCAATAACAGCATGGTCAGTGCAAAGACAGTTCACACAGTGTGCACATTTGATGAAAGCATGTTGGTCACAGTCCTCATGGAAAAACTCTCCTGTTAATCTGTCGTTGAAACAGTACTCAAAGGTTGTTGGAAATACACCAGGAAAGTCTTTGTTGTAGCAACATTTAAAAAATATTAATTTGATTAAGTTGGAGAATCGTGCTGCTGAAAACTGGAAATATGATTGCAGGTGTAAGAAGTGGTCTCTCTGCCATATTAATGTCAATGTCAGAATATACCATCGTTGTATCTGTGATAAACTTCACAAAATTATTGCACGAATGGAAGAAGAAAATGTCGGCACATTGCACTGTGCTGGAATCAGCTTCTTCATGCATTAAATGCCTTAAGAAACTGTGAAGTTATGTAGTTCAGGAGTCAACCAAAAGAAGGGCTTCAGTGTTTTTATGTTTGTTTCCACATTACTACTACTACTACTAGGAGGAAGATTTTGAAATCCTCTTCGCCATACTACACCATACTACAAGGTGTACAACTTTACTTCCACCTTTTGCCGATAGGTGGCGACAACCATAAGTAGTGGTCAAAAGAAACAGATTGCAGACGTCAGGCAGTTAACTTGGACCTTGGTCAACATAACCTCCTTCAAACATTACTTAATATGTGTCTGCATCATAAAGCTGTTCTTGATTGAAAATGTTAGTTTACGAGCCTAATTCTCGTCATATGTGGGAAGTGTTACTGTTTTGTTTCAATATGAAGAAAACAGTGGCTGAGCCTCATTGAATGCTCTCGAGTACATACGGTAAGGATGCTACTAGTGAAAGAAAGTTTCGTGAGTGGTTTCAATGCTTCAAGAATGGTGATTTTAACGTCGTAGACTGGCATAGTGGTGGAAGAGAGAATGTTTTCGAAGATGCAGAATTGGAGACATTGCTGAGTGAAGACTCACATCAAACTCAAGAAGAATTGGCACGATTAGTGGGCATGACACAGTAAGCCATTTCAAAACGTCTCAAGGCTATAGGCATGATTCAGAAAGAAGGAACTTGGGTCCCGTGTGAGTTGAAACCAAGAGACATTGAACGGCATTTGTGTGTTTGTGAACAGGTGCCTTAGAGGCAAAAATTAAAGGGATTTTTGCATCCCATTGTGACTGGGGACAAAAAATGGATTCATTACGATAACCCTATATGCAAAAAATCATGGGGATATCCCGGCCATGCACCCATGTCGACAGGCAGACCAAATATTTATGGCTCAAAGATCATGCTCTGCATTTGGTGGGACCAGCTCGGTGTCGTGTACTACTAGGTGTTAAAACAAAGTTAAACAATCACAGGTGCTCGTTATCGAATGCGATTAATGCGTTCGAGCAGAGCATTAAAAGATAAAACAGCTGCAGGACAGCGAGAGGCATGATAAAGTGATTTTGCAGCACGACGATGCTTGACCCCATGTTGCAAAAGAGGTCAAAATGTACTTGGAGACATTAAAATGGGAAGTCCTACCCCACCCACCGTATTCTCCAGACATTGCTCCCTCTATCACCTGTTTAGCTCAATGGCGCATGGCCTGGCTGACCAAGACTTCCAACCTCATGAAGATGTCATAAATTGGATTGATTCGTGGATCGCGTCAAAAGATGAACAATTTTTTCGACGCAGGATTCGTACACTGCCCTAAAGGTGGGAGAAAGTAGTGGCCAGCTGTGGAAAATACTTTGAATGATACACACATAATCAATTTGTTTCATTAAAGCCTCAAATGTTGGGGAAAAAGATGGTGTAAGCAAAGTTGTACACCTTACAGTAGATTTGGTAGCAAGTATTTTGATATTTGATAAATTTGTATCAATATTTGCAGGAAAATTGCTGGTGGGCCCAGATACGGACATGCAAATGAGGTAGCAGTGTATCATTCATCATCATCCCAGGCATTATCGTGTGTGTGTGTGTGTGTGTGTGTGTGTGTGTGTGTGTGTGTGTGTGTGTGTGCGCGTGCGCGTGCGCGTGCGTGCGTGCGTCTGCCACTGTGAATCCAATTGCACCAAAGATGTACTTGCTTCCCTTCACTGCAAGAGTCTGTCCAGATTGTAACTCTTTATCGAACCTTGATTGGTCAGCATTAATTGCTTGATATGATGACAGGTGCTTTTCTTCGGTGAGAGATCTGATTTCTTTCACAAACTGATAAGCAGCATCTAGAATGTCGGCATACATTTCAGCCAACGGCTTGCTAACTTTGTGGGCTATTTTGTAACAGACGATTTTATTCTTACATTTAAATTCGTTACCCGCAGTGAATTGGGGGGGTGGGTTATCTTCATTTTCAGTGCCTAAAGTCTCAAGGTGTGGTCATGTATTATTGCAGTTTCCTGTCTCTTTGCTATAGAATTGTTGCATAATTCACGATTTATAATACCTTGCAGAATTTTTGGGTTTGATGAATGACATTGAGTTAGCGTGTTTTCAAACTTTTGTTACAGTCTTGCTTTTGTGTTTCTTTTCTGTGACAACACTTGTAATTTTCAGGCACGGTGTCATGTCAGCTGCTAATCCAAGACAATGCAGACAGGGAGGATCAACATTTCCATCTTTTTCCATTGGTTATTCTTTGTCCATATCTTGTCCGCTTCATCCAAATATGTTCTGAAAACTTCACTCATTTTCTTAGAAGAGATTGACTGACAAGATGAACTGCAGCTTTCCTATAAATCAGCCATTGGTGAAATAGCTTCATTCCATACTACCATTCACTGTCAGTTTCTTCACTTGATACCTGTTAATCTATTAAGTGTAGTAACCTCTGCTATTATGGCATCCTCTTGTCAACTGTTGCTGTATTTGTTCATAAATAACTTTCTCTTCTCCTGTAGGTACATCTTCTGTAATACCAAAATACTCTATCAATAGTCACAGCTACTGTGCATCTCATTGTTCAGGGTGCAACACTCTGTAAACACACTTCTATTACTGAGTGATACTTAAAAGAAGGGCTTCATTGGAGAGAGGAACCTAAGGAATTTTCTTTCTAGTCACGAAGAAAAGTGTGTTTTGTTCTGTTCTTGGCAACAACTACTGTGATTTCTTTGTGAGCTAGCTGTCCCCTTGTTATAGTAAAGTTGGAGATAAAATAGCATATGCATAGGACATGCCACTCACAAATTAGTAAAATTACTGTTAGCGAAGAGTATCAGAGGGTAATTTAAGGTAAACTGACTTAATACCACAATTGAGATACATGACAGTAAAAGAATGATTGGGATTACAGAACTATAAATTTGGCTTCAAAGATATCTTTACAGTGTGAATCCCCTGTGTTCTATCAGTTTCTGAATTTCATGGGATATGTTTATAGGGAAAATCTAACAGCTTTGCCGCAGTGGTAACACCGGTTCCCATCAGATCACTGAAGTTAAGCACTGTCGGGCTTGGCTCACACTTGGGTGGTTCACTGTCTCGGTCTGCTGAGTGCTGTTGACAAGCTGGATGAATTTGGCACTTGAGGCCAATTCAGGAGCTGCTTGATTGGGAAGTAGCGGCACTGGTCACGAAAATTGAAAACTGGGAGAGCAGTGTGCTAATCACATGCCCCTCCGCATCCACATCCAGTGACGCCTAAGGGCTGAGGATGACATGGTGGCCAGTCAGTACTGTTGGACCTTCGAAGCCTATTTGGACAGTGTTTGTTTATAGGGAATGCCACTCCCTGTGATTCATTTGTGTGTGTGTAAAAGTAAACAATGTTGCTGGAAGACGATGACAAAGTTACTGATCAACCTGATTCCAAATGTTTCTGATGAGCAACATGTCAGGTGAGGTTGTAGGACACCATGGTATGCACAATTTTTCTCAATGTGCTTGCATATTCCCCTGAATGCGGCTGGGCACTAGCCATCTGAAATACGGAATGATGCGTTGTCCGAAGGTTGTGTAATGCCACAAGGGGAACTGCCCTGTATAAAAGGTGGTGGGAAGTACTGCATTGTTAATAGAGGAGGAGGAGAGCTCAGGGAGTTCAAATGTGGATGAGTCATCAGTTGTCTATGGAGCAAAAATCAATCGGGGACATTTCAACCTTCTAAAGCTGCCCAAGTCTTCTGTTGGTGATGTGGTCATTAAAAGTAAATGCAAAGGACATAACACCTAAACCATGAGCAGGCAGACCTCATGTGCTGACAGACGGTCAAGGACCATTGAACATTACAGGGGGTGGTTGTAAAAGATTGCATTAATCAGCAGAAGGAATTGCACAAGTTTCAAAGTGCTACCAGTTATCCAGTTAACACAGTGACTGTGAATTTGGAGTTACGAATGGGGTACAGTGGTCGAGCAGCTTCTCATGAGTGACACATTTCCCTAGTCAGTGCTAAAAGTTGCACTTGAGGTTATGTGAAGAGCAATGTCATTAGACAGTGGATGACTGTTTTTGGAGCAATCAATTGTGCTTTACCCTGGGGCAATCTGATGGAGAGATTAGGGTTTGGCAAATGCCTGAAGAAATTCCCCTGCTATCATGTGCAGTGCCAACAGTGAAGTACGAAGAGTGTGGTGTTGCAATGTGGGGGTGTTGCAGATGGTTAATATGTGGTTCCTGTTTTGCACTCACGAGAAACATAAATGCATTAGGATGTAAACGTGTATTACAGCATTATGTTCTGTGTACAGTTGAGAAACAACTCGGAGACAGTGATTGTTCATGTCGGCATAAAACACAATTTGTAATTAAGTGGCATCACTGAGACGATAGTTTGTGGACAGTAGCATTCCTGAAATGGACTGACCTGCCAGGACTCTGACTTTAATCCTGTCTAACATCTTTGGGATGATTTAGAATGTCAACTTCACTCCAGGCCCCAGCATCCAACATTCTTCCCGTCTCTGGTTTCGACTTTTGCGGAAGAAGGGTCTGCTGTTCCTCCACATACATTCAGACACCACACTGAAAGTGTCCACAGCATAGTTAAACATGTCATACAGGTGACCCTTTATTAATGTGCATTAGCAGCTGTCTAAATACATTTTCTCAGATTGTATGTTTTGCTTCTCAGTAGGCCAGTGACATTGTTCAATTCAGTCTAAGGTTCTGCAGGCTCAGAACATGGAAACCAGTGAAAGCTTTTGTGTGTGTGTGTGTGTGTGTGTGTGTGTGTGTGTGTGTGTAAACTACTGTGCAGAATTGTTGACGCAGAGAGATCTACACACATTGCTTCAGCATCAAGCTGGCAGGAATGTCAGAGTACTATGGTACTTCATGCTGCTGCACACAAAGCAGTTGTCACACTGTGCTCTGGTTGCATTGCTTGCCTCAGTAGTCACTCTTTTGCCTCATATGATCCTCTTGTATCCAGTGGTTCCCCACTGTCACCACTGGCAGAGCAGTGTGGATTGAAATGTTGTGGAATCACAGGCAAATTCTGTTCTTGAAATCGCCGCTTTTGAACTGCCCCAAATGCAGACATTTTGAAATTGAACACCCCCCCCCCCCCACCACCCTCCCATATCATTTGAAACTTCTTAAATAGTTGAACATGGAGCTCTTCTGCTCTCAAGAGTTGGTGTGCATTGTTTGCATTTTATGTATTACTTCCCCAGTAATTACATGTCATTTGTATGCTTTCCTAAAAAACGTGTGAATTAAAATTCATTCAGATTATTCTTCCAAGATGTTAAAACTTGAAGAAATTTTAATCAGGTTTTAAACCAGGAATATAGCTATAAAAATTTCACTTGACTGACAATAATATATAAGATACAATGTAGTTTTAAAAGGTCTATTTTCAATATAGTCTACAAAATTTGCTTTGAATCTCTCTTAGTGTGTGCAAAGACCATTTTTGATCCCTTTACTGACAGTGGTAAAGTTCTTTAAATCTCTGTATGCTCCTCACATCTAATGGTAGTTGGTTTCACCAGCTGTAATTCATTTGTTGTGACATAGATTTTGAAACTTCCTGGCTGATTAAACCTGCGCCACATTGTTGCTTGAACTCGGGACCTCTGCCTGTTGCTTGCAAGTGCTCATCAACTGAAATACCAAGCATGACTAGAGACTCATCCTCGAAACTTTACTTGCACTGGTACCTCATTGCCTGCCTACCAAACTTCTGGTACTGGCAGAAATAAAGCTGTGAGGAGGAGTTGCGAGTCGTCATGCTTCGGTCTTTAAGTTGATAGAACGAAAGGCAAAGCTTGCCGATTTCCAATATCGGCCCGATGCATAGTTTTAATCTACCAGGAAGTTTCATATCAGCACACATTCCTCTGCAGATTGAAAATTTCATTCTGGGATAAAAATTCTTTCACCAAATGTCTCTTGTTATTTGGTGGTACAAATATTTTCAAAAACATCAAATGCACAAGGCCATTGGGAAGTTTAAAGGCAAAGTAGTTATTCCCTGAGACATAGGACATATACTTAACAACAAAATTAATATTTCTTGTTGTGGGCTGTGGGAAGCGTACTTCCAGCCAAATTAATTGTTTTGTTATGCTCATGGGAACATGACGTAACTCCTCAAGATGTGCTTGACATTTTGGGGTAGAACACTGTGCAAGGTATATGAAAACTGGTTCGGCAGTCAGTTTTGGTTTGTTGTGAGTTAATTACTAATGTCACTTATGAAGTCAGAACACATTGATTTGTTTCTACATTACATTCTACAGTGATTTGTTGTACCTTGGCATACTAAGGGAAATGAATGGAAATCACACAATTTTTCAAACTGCGGCATAGCATGTGGATGTTTAGTGTTATAAACAGAATTTTTAAGGTTTGTGTAACGACAATCTGTAACAGATCACAGAATGGCAGTGGGAAGAATACTTCCTACAATAGGTTTTGGTCGCCTGCATCACAAAAACGAAATTACAAAAAAAAAAGTCAATTGATTACAACTCGAATATGGTAAAAAAAAAAAAAAAAAAAAAAAAAAAAAAAAAAAAAAAAAAAACCCTTAACTAACCTGACCTGAGTCACTAGCAAAAATGTGCCTGTGAAAGGGTTAAAACTGTTTTTGTAGAGTTATCCAGCCAAGCTGTTCATCAAACACAATTGAATAAATGATTAATAGTCATTTTGTGTTGGTTCTTAAAATCTTTTGGATTATGTTACCAAGGGTGGAAATGGCAATGTACAAAAGTTTTCTAAGCAACACCTCATAATATCTAAAAGATATTTCCAAATGTTCTACTACTGCTTAAAAACATTACACTCTAAACAAACTTTTTAGCAGAAGTGGTTGCTGTTAACATTCTTCACTTTTTCTTCACAGTGGCTCTTCCTTCTCAAAGAAATTTGTCTTGAAGAATGGGTTTACTCAGGAAAGTATTTCAAGCCCGTCTCTTTTTACTGTTGTGATAAGATTGAAAGGTACAGACTAAATAGTTCACTCACTTACCCCTTCAGTTTAGCAATTACGGAATGCCAGCAGCCGTCAGTCTTCAGGGACTGAGAATTAAGACGAAAATATTGGATTTAACCTCTTATCGTAAAAGGCATCAGTCTTTCACCCTGCTATTGTTGTGCTTGTGAGCACAACTGTTAAATTCCTGAGTTTTTCATTGTGATGCTTAACATGATTTTCAGGCCTGAAGGACATTAAGGTGATGACCTCAAGAGGCTGGTGAGCTGTGCCTCCCCCCCCCCCCCTCCCCCTCCCCCTCCCCAGTTGCTCAGTTAGTAATAGCATATTCCAGTTTCATTTAAAATTACAATATCACATACATCTCATTCTTTTTCACATTTTCTGTCTAGACAGTGCACAAAAGTAGACATGTGAAATTTTAAAATTTGATTTCATTAAGTTGAGTTGTTGTTTGTCTGTTTTGGGGTCAGTATTGTGCACTTGCTTAATCAACAATTGTCATGCACTACCGTGTTTTATTGTTCAGATATTGCACAGAATGTGCAAACAAAAGATTGATTCTACTGGGTATTGTAAAATAAATGTGGGATTCAAAGTTATGTAATTCTTAAGTGTCTTCCTTGAACTCAATATTTGTTAAATTTGTTTGTTCTGTCTTATAATAATTTCAATATGCTTCTTCTTCTTCTTCTTCTTCTACTACTACTACTACTACTACTACTACTACTACACCATCAAACAATGCCACATAAGAACACCAGCTGTTGTGATCCTGTAGAAAATCTGTGCCTGTGGTAATAATAGAACCAAGGAGTAAATCGTAATGTAACTACTAAGAATACAGGTCGTCAACTCTGTCATCACTGAGTTGTTCTGTGCAGATGTAGTTATCATTGTGAACATTATATAAGGTGCTGCAGAGAAACAAAAAAATTTGAAATTATTACAGATATGGAGTATTACTAAACTTCATCCAAGATTCAAAATGTTGTTCGGGACTGGAAACCACATTTTAAAAATTGCGTCAGTCAGATGCTGACCATTTTGCGCACACAGCCAGTAAGTCATTGTAGTAGGTTATGCAAAGTGCGGCACTGTGTTCCCCAGGGATTTTGACAATTTCCACTTTCGTCTGTAGTTTGAGGTAAGCCAGTGTTTTGGTGTAATCTGATGTCTGATGCTCACGAGACTTCTCCATAAAAATAAGTCGGATTGAAAGACTGGCCCAGTTGCCCAAATGTTTCACTGCTGCCATAGACTGTCTGGCAGTGTGTGAGGTGGATCCGTCTTGTTGAAACCAGGAGTTGCTAAGGTGTCAACATCGTGATCAGCTGTCACAGTGACGTCTTGCACCTCATTCGTACTTAAAAGAAGACTTGTCACTCCATGGCATGGAAATGAACATCTTCAGTAACTCTGATATTGTGTAATGGTTCCTGTGAAGTTGATTATTGACAAAACACTTAAGTGAAAATTGGCTTCATATCATATCCAGAAATTTTAAATGAAGTTTGCATCTTCAGTGCTTTAACAAACAATTCTTTTACAAACTTACAGGTGCAGGACACAACCATTAGGATTTAGTTGTTGTACAGTCTGAAGTTTGAACGTATGAAAATATAGGTGATTCAGTATTCTTCAAACACTCAGACATCAGAGTTGCTATGATAAAAGTTTGACCACGAAATGATTAAGTCTTGTTTGAAGGAAGCTCGCATGTCATCTGTGTGTGAAACGAAGGAACTTTAAGTGTGGCTCGGGATCTGGTTAGTGTTGCCTAAACTCTTGTTGTGCAGCTGTAAAATTGTTGCTGTGTTTGTGAAACACACGTGCAGTGACTACCTACCCTGAACAGGTAACTCTGCTGGCAAGTAAATGTATGATTGCTATGTAGCTCAGCACCTTGCCCCCCCTCCACACCTTTCCCATGATGCAGGGGCTTTGGATATCAACTTCAAATTGATGCTAATTTCATGCATGGTGGAATTATAAGTTCACAGTGGTATCTGTGTGTGTGTGTGTGTGTGTGTGTGTGTGTGTGTGTGTGTGGGGGGGGGGGGGGTAGTGTGTGTGTGTGTGTGTGTGTGTGTGTGTGTGGGGGGGGGGGGGGGGTGCTGATTGTAAAGTCTAGAAATGGCTTTATCATTTAATCTCTAGCACCAATTATACAAAATGATGCAGCTTCTTTTCACTATCCATACTGTAGATTCCTTCTTCTAAACTATTGCTCCACTGCATCATAGAACAAACTGTTGCTGCTCAGTCCAGAGTTGTATGGCCACTATTTTGTGCACTCTTAAACAATCTTCAAGTAGGATCTTCATACAATATCATTAATTTACACAAATGTGTGTAACCTGGAATTCTGTGAGGTTATAAAATTTTACTTCAGATGTTCACTGCGACAGCACTGCCTTGATCCATACCAGTTTGTAGCTTTCATCGTTTATCATCCTGCTGAAGGATAGGTGCAGAAACTTTTTTGTTTGGGATCCAGTAACATGATGGATATTAGTAAAGTTGATATTTGTACACCTTTTCATCCCATAACATGTAAATTATTTTGTTGTTGTGTTTTTCATTTTCTATGAACTAAAGCAAAGACGTTATTGTGATGCCTCCGCATGTCTTAATTGTTTCCAACAGATATAATCAGTTCTAACAGTAAAAAAGCATTTGACTTTTTGTGAAATCATATTATTAAATATAACTTTTTAAGTCTTTCTAGCTGCAATGTTTATGGGATGAATTAGCTGTCTTTGTCATGGAGTAAGGCATTAGCCACTGAGGATGGGTCGGTGACTAAAGGGTGGTTACTGACTTAAAATTCCAAAAATCTGGGGTTAAACTCTGTGTTGGGTCTCATACATGGTCTTCTTGTGTCGCTTGCTTCACATCATTTACTTGGTAACGTGAAAAAGTGACAAAATAGCACCATAATAGGAACATGGACTAGTAAAGCATAAGTTTTCAAACCAAACTTACACATCATTGGTTTAAGACAGTTTTGTTTTACTTTAGTCACAGTGAACAGGTGAAGTGGATATATTGCAACTACACACTTGATCTATACATAAGGTAGTGCAGTTGTTTTGAAAGTTAACAAATGGGTTACAGCAAGATAGTTAAAAAAACAGATTTATTTTGGTTATAATGCTTGCTAGCTACTGATTGACGGTAGTTAACTAGATCAGAGCACTTTCTGTAGCCAGAATAGGATAGCATTCTCTGTAACACAGTTGGGGTTCAAATGTAATGGCTGCTGTTGCACTATCAGTGATAGGTCCTTGATTCCACTGTTTGACAAACTGCATAAATAATTTAGGTGTAAGGAGTCCACTTGTTGTCTGATGCATGAAAAAAAGGGATGAAAAGGTGCTTAAACACATTGTGCTGTGATAACAGGACAGCATGTGGACTGGGGGCTGAGGGTTGTCGGGTGAGGAGGTTAGAAGGAGAAGGATTCAGTGGGGGGGGGGGGGTATTAAAAAGAGGTGACTGAAGGCTTGGAGGGAGGCAGCTGGTGTGCAAGGTAGAACAGGATGCGGAGGCAGCAGGTGTATGGATAGGATAACTCCCATCTCTATAGTTCAGAAAATCTGGTGAAGAGGGGGGACAGGGAAGATCCAAGACACCACTGGTTGTGAAGCTGTCATGTCAGCAGAGCCTGTTGTGCCACTGGGAGGTCAACTTTTTGGCCACAGTTTGACAGTGGCCATGCATTGTGGTTGGTGGTTATGCCCACGTAAAATGTGCCGTGCTGAGATTGCAACAGAGCTGGTACACTATGACTGAATTCACAGGTGGCCCTGCCTATGATATAGGATAAACCTGTGACTGGACTGGAGTAGGATGTGTTGGCTGGGTGAATCTGGAAGGTCTTGCATCTGGGTCTTTCACATGTGGCAAGGGGTTGCGTGTGAAAGTGGCATATGGGTGGACTAGAATGTTCTGTGGGGTGGGTAGACATCAGAACACCATTTTAGGTGGGGTGGAAAGGATTGTGGTTGTGGTCTACTCATTTCTGGTCAGCATGTTCAATAAGTCGATGCCTTGCCAAAGGACCTGGTTAAGTTGCTCCAGTCATTGTTGGTACTGGGTGATAAGTGGGAGGGGGCTCCTTTGTTGTTTCTTTGGAGAGTGGTGGCTGTGGTGGTGCAGTTAGGAGTGTGCAAGAAATCTGGGGACTAGGTTTGAGGGATAGGCCTTTGAGACCTTCAGCATGCAGATACTGTCAACAAGTGGTGGGCTAAATGGGATTAATATTTTAATGTGCAACGGGTGGCAGCTACCAAAATGCAGGTACTGCTGGGTATTGGTGGGTTTGGTATACAGAGACACATGCATGGTGCCATCATATACAGGTTGAAGAGGACCAAGTAAGGCATATGGGGAGAAGTGTTGAGGTTGTGGAGGAATGACACTAGGGTATCTTCGCCCTGGGGGAATACTATGGAGCTACCAGTGAATGTGAACCAGACAAGGTGTTTCAGGTTTTGGGAGGCTAGGAAAGTTTCATGTGTCTAACACAGCTACCCATCCTAGTTCACTTGCCAAACTGCAATACCAGCATTTTGTGTCCAGCTGGAATGTTATGTGCCTAAAATATTGAAAAAATGGTTTTCTTGGTTTACAAAGCCCCCTTTCTGCAATATACACAAATGTTTGGCTATTTGAATGCTATTATTTGTAATTGGTTCTAATACCTTACTTATTGTTTCGTTGTCAGTTGTAGTAAACAGTTAGCAAACATTATAAAGATAGACAGAAGTTATAAAGAAATTTATCATTTTGCATTGGTGTGTTACTCCTTGTACTTCGAAATTTCTTAATAGATAAAAACTGCAGTTTATAAGCTTTTAAAGACAAAATGGTATGGTTTTTGTCATTATGAACTGAAATTTATTGTATTTTTCAGAGGTAATTTACTGATGTTTTTGGTATGTTGTTTGAGAAAATAGGAAAGTATGTTTTATTGTACTCACATAGAGAATTTCCAAGGTTTTAACTATCAGCTTTGTACTTTCTTTATAATGCGTGCTTGAAAAATTTGTGTTTCATGACATTTCTTAGACATAATTTAATTTTATGCATGTGTGGATGTAGAGAGTGTGTGTGTGTGTGTGTGTGTGTGTGTGTGTGTGTGTGTGTGTGTGTGTGTGTGTGTGTTGCATGCTCAATGATATAAGTCATTCTTCTTTTAAACTTTGTAGGCTTCTTATCTTATTAATTACCTGTGAATTTTATGAGCAACATTTATACAGTATTAAAATTTAATTTTTATTATTCAGCTTGCTCATATAAGTGCCCACAAAACAGGTGAGTTTACTTTCTTTAGTTTTTGTCTAAATAGCTTCTTTCAATTATTTTGTCACTTTTTGAGAACCAGGACTCTTTCTTTACATTATGAAGACAATGAAGAATTGTGTAAAATATTTTTAATTATGTCATAATACCAAATTTTTTGCTAAAAATTATTTTCCGTGTTTTCATTACTGTGTGACAGTTGCCATGTCTGAGCTGAAAGTCTTAAGTTCAGAATGTGATGTTGCAATTGAGAATATTACCCTTTCTAAATGTTCGTTGCTCTTGATACTAAATTTAGTTTCTGATGGTTTTTGTTTTGGTGAAACGACATACACTAATTTACTGGTCACGTTTAAGTAGAAATGTCGGCTGCATTCAATCTTCAGGGTAGCACCAGTTACAAGCAATTTTTCTGTTAACTGTGATGGTAGAAGCTGATAAATTTACAGCTATTCTGCTGAGCTTGTTTGAAGAATCGCATAGATTTGTTTTCTTTGGTATCAGATATTTTGAGCATGTTTTTGTGAATAAAACCTTTCTGATACTGTGGCACTTTCATGTTGTATCACTTTCAAAATTATTTCTGTGAAAAATCTTTTGTAAAAGTTTGTGAGTGTTCTTGAAGAATAGGTCTTTGTCATATACTTACTCATCCAAGTGTATTCTGACTGTATCCAGTTGCAGAATATTTCATATATATTCCTCTTTGGTCTTCAGTTAATACACATGACCTGTGCATGCGATTGATTTTTCTAATGTAGCCTGTTCATTACATCTTCTGTCACTTGCTGGACTTTCCGAAATAGCAGAATCCAGAAATAAGATTTCCTCTCTGGGTGTAATACTGTGAGAAAATCTGATGTAAGTAAGAGTGTGTGTGTGTGTGTGTGTGTAAATATTTACAGTGAATAATTTATGAAATTTCAAATCAAACACAATTTTAATCTGATTCAGAATGTTGCATCATGTAGAAAAAACAAAAATTATTGAAGTTGTTTTGATATCAGTTGAAGCAGAAAAATTATTGAAATTGTTGATATCAGTTGAAGCAGAAGACAAAAAGTGAAAATGTGCATGCACCGAGAAAATGCTTATACCTCAAATTAGATTATCCAGCATAATGTGACAGAAGATAAAGCCAAATAGGCTGAAGTTTTATAACTTTCCTGTTTTGACTCCATCTGTACCATACAAAACACCTTTTTAATACCAAAACCCAATTTTATTAACATTTCTGACTTCTCCTGTAATGCATACTATTTAAAAGTGTTGAAGTAAAAGCTGCATCCCTAAAAAAATGATTGCGGGAAACAAACTGATGTGCTTATAAAGCTTGAATGTATCATCACACATGTGAAAAGCCAGGCCAAACAAAAAGGATGGAAATGTACAGGTTTGAAGTTTTAATTAAGAGTGTCTTTGATAGATGACCATTTCCCCTCATTTAGTGCTCTTTCATTCTGAAATATTGCTCCACTTATGTAAATAGATGATACCAGTTGGTATTGTTTCCTCGTGCTCAATAGTGTACAGCAGCACTGCCTGTCATCCTGAACCCTTCTGAATGTGGGATGAGATTTCTCATGTCATCCAAATCTTTTTCCTCCTCCTAATCTCCTTTTGTGTTACTTCCCCCTGCATCACCATTTCCATAGTATTGTTGTCAGTTCACTAACTTGTTCATTTTGTCATCTATTCTGTGACTTCCTCTGCATTGACATGGTCAAAGCACAGTACATATTTGAGCAACAAAATGGTATCGTTTTCATCTTTGTCTTCAGTTTCACACATGGATTCGAAGTTATAATGTTCATCATCACTGTCTATAAGGATTCTCAAAGACCTTACTAGTGATGCGTTAGTCTCTTCCCCTGCTTCGGCCAACCGCCTTACGACATCTAGCAAATCAATCCTCTTCATTATGGTTACACAGTCTTATCATCAGTTGCTGATATTGATAAACTGAGATGGTGGTGGCAATAATTATTCTTTAACATAACAAGTATGCCATGGTCCATCAACTGACAGAGCTGTTATATATGGTGGTAAAAATAATGCTTTGATATCTCCATCTGTGAGTTTATCACTGGCATGACGTGAAGGCATGTTAAAAGAAACAGTAGAGCTTGCCGCAGTAAATTGTCTTTCAAATATCTCTACAGCTAGTACAAATTCATTTTGGAACCAGCTTTCAAAGATTTCTGAATTCATCCATGCTTTTTTTTAGTATAATGTAGGAGTAATGATTGTTTTTTTAGGTTTTTGAAAGATGTAGGTTTCCACAATTTCCCTATTAATGTAATCTTAAAATTTTGTCAGATAAATTACTGCAAGCCAGTATATTACAGTAACTAAATACTTTTTCTTGTATCCAGTTACCACAGCTTTCTTTTTTAAGCAGTCATTTTCGTTGGGAATATTTTGTAATTTAAACCACTTCTGTTGCAGTTGTACAACTGTCCACCAGAAATTCCCTCCTTGTCAGTTAACTTAATGTCTTTAAACAATGGCACAATCTCTTCATCAGTTGATAAATTCTCTCCACTAATGGTGGTAGAATACGGATTCGTTTTTCCCCTGATCTGACCATCCATCACTGGTGATAAATTCTGAATCTTTTTCCATTTACTGCTGAAATTGCAATTCTTTTTCCTGCAATATTGGCCCAGTAATGGGCAAACCTTTTCCTTGTAAATGTTAATGCCAGAAAAATAAAGCAGTAGTTTTAGTTGCTACCAATCCTGGCAAAGGGCTTCTAAGTATCATTTGTCGAAGAGTGGCTCTGTTAATTTATTCAATACAAACAATACAGTAGTACCTTATAACTGTGGCTTCAGATGAGTTAGAAGCAAAAACATGCAAAAATTTGAAAGGCTACACAGCATTGCAGCAGGGTCCACTTGCCTAACCTTTGGAAAAGTACAGTACTTAAAATAGATTAATCCTAATTTTTATCACAGAATATTATTGTTTTGATATTAAGTAGGCTAAAGTTCTGCCCCTGGTGGTCTCTGTCAAAAGCCATATTTACAATATGTTGGAGAAGTCTGTTGTAATGGTTGCATTTCCAAAACTAAAGCAAGATAAAACACTAAACTGATATAGGTATAAGTTTGTCGTACTTTTATCTAACAGTTTCTCCTCTTGTAGTTAAACATTGTAAATCACAGTAAGGATACCAAATTCTCTGCACATTTTCTTTTGTTTGTCTTCTGCTACCACTACTTATAAAATTTCAGTAATTTATGGGATACAAAATTTGGGGCAAGATTTATACGGATTTATTAAAGTAGAGTAAAAATTTTTTGTCATCTTTTTTGTCCTCTATAAATATCCATATAGTCAAATTCTGTATTGTTCATATAAAGTAGGTGTGACATGTTGATGCTTTTGTGTCTGTATAAATTTCTCAAGATTTTTTGTCATGTCCATAGTGCTATGTGTTGAGTTCCCTGCTTCCAAACACTCAACTCTTCCTATGCCATTATTTGTGATCTGGGGCTGTTTTCTTGCCAGAATTCTGTGTCCTGTAGACTCACCCAGTATTAACACATTTGTGCGTGCAGTGAATTTCCTTTTCGTTATTCCTAAATGTAATCAACTTGAGTTTTGCAGTCACTGGGTCTTGACTTGCTTAACTTTTTTATTCAATTAATCTGTGTTAGATGCTCCATATGTTTGCTATGTTTCCTGCTCCTTAGATTCCCAACACTTGTTTATTCAAGGAAGTACAGGGAATAAAATTACTATCATATCTTTTAACTGTTACTTGAAAGCTGTTATGTGGAACAGTCTCATCTGTGAATTATTTGTGAAATTCATCATTTGGACTCTAATTGTAGAAAGGATCTAAAATTTCAGAAGGAAATTAGCCGATGTCATGACAGCAAAAAAAAAGCTGTTCTGTTACTCAGACTTCTAATCTGATAGTTTTCACTGTGAGCTTAATATGCTCCACTATTTCATATCTTACCTTAAAATGAAGAAAACGGGATATTAGTGTGATGATATTGTTTCAGTAGGCAGCTCAAAAGCCCATTATGTCAGTTGAGATTAATTTTATGACTTTTTGAAAGTGTAACCTAAAATGCAAGCTATGTAAGACAGAAATGACAATTGTTTCTTGGAGTGCTGGTGAAGCTTTTGTTTGAATGTCATAAAGATGAATACTGTTTATTGTTGCAGGTTTACTTCGATACAAGGTAGACTTCCAAAGTATGCAGTGTGATGAGTTGGAAGATGATCTATATGACATTGATGACTACTAGGAAACAATTGTAACATAGTTTTTATCTGAACTGTCGTCTGCATGTGGTGGCCAACTCTCCGAACCATGTTTTTGATGTTTGTGAATGTTAAAGTTTTTGCGATTATAAAGAATGCCTTTATACTGATTGGAAGATTGCATTAGTCAGTTCTTTAAAAACATGGTTGGTGGAGGAACTTTAAAATAAGACTGCCATGTGGACAAAGAATAAGAAATTTCTAGTAAATACCACAGAGTTGACTTCACTGTCAAGTTACACTGAGCAAATGAAATGCTCAAGGTACTGACTTAAGACCCTGAAGTGCTTTCTCAAAGAGTTTTCATTTGGTTGTAACAGAGAATTGGACATAATGAAAATGTTTATTCTACAATTATTTACAATTTTTCATACCGTTATGTTTATACATTTTAGTTATTTATGTTAAATGTTCCAAGATAAGCATCCTTCGTACCTGTGCTTCACTTTCACTGCTGTAAATTTGAGATTTAAGCTGCTCTATTATACAAACACACCAGGAAATTTCTGTGGATCAGAAAGTTCAAGAATTTGTGGTGTTGCAAATGAAATAGGCTCTACTGTATCTAAATGCACAGGATAATTATTTTAACCTGTTTATGGAAAGATTCTATTGGTTAAGGTTTTTAAACTAATAACCTGTAAACTGCCATTGATAGTGGAGGTAAATTGATGTTGATTGCAGAGTATTGTCATGTTTAATTTCTGACACTATATACATATATATTGTGGAAATGAATTTCTTTGTGCATTTTGGCACAACTTTAATATTAAACATGTGATGGAGCCCTTTTTGTTTTATTTATTTATATTAGATCCTTCTTCATAAATGATACTAGACTTTCTTTATAATTGTTTTAGAGTATGGGGTTGTACAATGTAAAAGAAGTAATCGGTACGTAAAAGCTTTTGTAATTCTGTTTGTCAACAGTTTAATATATATTTTGTATGAAATTAGCAGTTTCATTTCATCTACAGTATGAAGCATAGGTGCAAATTGAAATGCTGATCTGTTACCCATTTTCACTCTGTACTAAATTTTTTAATTAAGATGAGAATAAATCATACAGAGTGATTTCTGGCACTACTGTAATTTTCTGATGTGGGGACAAATGTTTCTGGTATTATCAGTGACATGCAGTTAAACTATATATGGCTAATCACAAAGGAACTTAAAGTATTCCTTGATTTGTTGTGTTGATTTGGAAAGTGATATAAAAATATTTGCAGTTGCTCCCACCAGCTCCAAGTGACCAGAATTTAAAAACATTGTTATTGAGTGAAGCATATGAATAAAAGTGAGTGTCAGAAAGTTGAAGGTCATAAATGTCTAATAGAGATTTTGGTGGTCTGTGTGTGATCCAGTCATAATCAGCAATTAGTGACATATATCCATGCATAATTTGCACAGCTTCTGTAGAAATTTTGCGCATTGAGTCAGCCTAAACGTTATGTAAACATAATTGATGTGTGTGGCATTGTGCTCTGTCCATCTACAGATGAACAGTGGCATAAACGTCATACAAATTTTTGAGACGAAAATATGTTTCACACATTTGTGTGTATTGAAGTAATTTTGGTCATTGTACAAACTTCATGGGGGAAGAATTCCTGGCAGCAAGATGTTTTTGAGATTCTGAATGTCATTGAATGAAGTTGCCAAATAAGGTTGTACAGTGGTTAAGACATTGCTCTCCCATTCTGGAGCACTGGAGTTAAAATTGCTTGCTATTGAGCCATATTTGGGTTTTCTACAGTTTCTCTAAATGAGTCAACCTAAGTGTTGTCTCAGCTCATTTTAAGAAGACTCAAATATTTTTCACTATCCTTCTGTATTCATTGCTTGCTTAGCCTCTACTGACCTCAACATCAGCTGGATTTTTTAACTTGCAATCTTCCTTCCATGAAGAACGATTTTGCACGTATGAAGAAGAATTCCTGTAGAAAGATGAGAGAAATATTGTGCTGTGCAACAGTGTTGTAATGTTTTGCTGCAGTTTTTAGTGAAATGTTATCTTTTTGTGGTAAAATGTACCCGAATGGAAATTTTATCATACTTATAGGTTATGCAGTGTGCTCCATGAGTAGTTTGCCCTAACAATTTGGGAGCAATCACAGAATACAAAAATCAGCTTTTCAACATTAACTCCTAGACTCATGCAACCTACTTTTTAACAAATTGGGGCTTACAAAAGGATGGTCTTTTATACTGTCTTTGTTGTAATAATGGAACAAGAGATGATTATTGAGAAGTGTAACACCTTTATTTGTATATTTTTATAAATCTGTAATGTACTGTTTGTATGAAATGAAATATTTGTTAACAGCAAGGTAAGCAATATTATGAAAATGTTGCTAAGCTTTCAGGTGACAACATTCTTCAGAGCTAAATAGCACTGAATACCTATACTTACACACATACACAAGTATATTTTACTGTTACTGAAGCTCACCCATTTACAGATGCATGTTTATGTGCTTATTGATCACTCTGTGCCTGAGATATTGAGAGCCCTCCCATTATTTATATTCCATTTGGAACATTACATAATTGTATTCAGATTATGGTAAGTTAAATTGCAGCCTAAACCACAATGAATGTGGTGTAAACTCCTACAGAAAGAAGTGGAGAACAGGAGGACCTAAAGAACATTATGAAAGAGAGAGATTACACAGTTGGTATTACTGTCAGATGAGATGCTGTAGCTTTGATAATGGCTTCAGTTCGGAAAGGCAGTGTCCCCTCAAGTTTCTTCAGGTATGCAGTGTCCAGTTGAAGCAGCCCATAGATGATTAGATCCCAAAGAGCCAGCACACAACAAGAAAGGTGGTTGCCAGATTTCAAACATTGCTCAAAGTAGTCAAATATTCTGTAGGTTTTTGGTCAGCTTATGCAGACCCGTTTAACATTATTGTTGTTGGGGGCTTCTGGTTTGTATTCTGCATGAAGGCAGTTGGACTTTTGTGGAAATAGATTCCTTTTATGTCTTCTCACTTTCCTCTGAGCAGAAAAATCTAGTCAGGTTCTGCTGTTTGCTGGTGCTGAAACTTCAGGACTACAGAATTTCTTTTAGGATTTGATCTGTTGTATTTGTAATTAATGAATAAAACTTCTATAAAGTCACTTTGTTTGAGAGACTAAAAGTGCTTCTTCACAATGCAATGTCAGTCTACGATAACAACAGTAATGCCAGAGATCAAAATATTAGTTTGTAGGAATATGCATTTGTTTAAAAAAGTTAAGGAAGAAATTTTGAAACAGTCAAAAAATAATGTTACATAGCTAAAGGCTGCTTCACCTCTGTTGTTGCTTAGTATTGCAGTATAATTGAAAAGGTTCACAGCCTGGGAAGGCTGCACCAGTCAAGGTGCAATAAGTTGCCCCAGTATTAGTCAAAACAGGAATGTGTAAGTGCAGTTCTGTGAGCATGGCTGTCAACAATTTGAAAGATGGAGGGGTCCAAAGCCTAATAATAATGGTGTAGAGGAAAGGGCAACACTTTCTCACAAAGAATGTTGAAATAAATGTCCTGGTTCACCTTCTTGATTATCTGAATGAATGGCCTAGTCATGGAACAAAAAATTCACAGAACTACCTGAACTACACCCTTCACAGCATATTTAATGCACCATTGGGCTGTCATTGCACTCAACACCTTACATTTGAGAAGCGAAATTGTCACTCTTTGAACTAAAGTACATGCCTCCAGCCAGCTACTGTCCATTTCCATATTTGGACCACATATGCAGTGCAGTTTTGTTCTGTGAGCAGTGGCCCTTTGTGAGGCACCAGACAACCTTTTTGTGTTCTCATAGACTGATCTCAGATGAACTGCATTATCAGTGGTGGAAATTGCTGTAGGTTTTGAAACTGTTATTGACCAGGTGTGGTACTTGCCTATGGTTTGTTGGTGAGGATATTTTTATGGTCACTATTCCAACACTGCAACTTGGTTGCCTGTGGTATAAAATTACTTGTTGACATGGGTAGTCTGTCTTGCTACACCAGTGAATCTGGGCAACTTCGTTCAGTGTGGTCATGTGTGTCCCAGTATGATGGCTCCTTGTTGTCATGTCTCCTTGTCGAGTTATCTTAACTGCACTCATTCTACACAAGGAACTGGCACTTACCACTTTAATGCCATGACTTGCGTCTGCGGTGGCAGGTTACGTGACTGCCTGGTAGCAGTTCTACATTACAATTTCTGCATAATCCACAGTGCTTGAAGCAACCAGTTTGTTCTTAAGGCAGTGTCTAATATTGTCTGGTGAGGTTAGTATAAAACTACTATGAGCTTAGAAAGAAAAAAAAATGTATCACAGACTGTGTATTGTATGTTACACAACTATAGGCTGTTTCCACAGGTTCTAATTTGCTTGTCTCTTGTTATGAATTAGCAAAACATCTTTAATGTGATCTGGTTTAATACACTGTGTGTGTGGTGGGGGGGGGGGTGTCCTTTTAAAACATCTTCAGTTTGCAGGGATACTGGAATGCATGTAGGACTTTGGACAGTTTGGGAAAAGCACGGGTGTAGGCCCTCTACCAGGGTAAGAAGTTCTTGAAGTTATATAATGGACAATCTGTGTTAATTTATCTTTAAATTTAGATGATGAAGCACACCAGTGCCATAATGTGGATGGCATGTGATGGCCTCTCTCTTCTGCAACAACTATGTTGTCTAGCTTCTGCTGAAGAATTTGATGTACATGTGTCCTTTCTTTTCCTCATTTAGGACATGGATTTCCTTGAAAAATGGGTGAAAAAGTGTAGTTATGCACTGAGAATTTTGTTCATCGATGTCCTAAAAGAGAAATTTTTCTCCTATTTCAGTATTGCGTTGCCACCTTCACATTGGCATTAATTTTGTAAACTAAATGCCTATGCACTACTAAAGGAAATGTCAATTTTTTCCACTCCTTAGGTCATTTGTGACTACTTCAAAATTTATACTACCCATTACATCAGGTTGATGCAAAGATATTTCCTGTTTGTTTTTCTCCATTAGCAAGTTCAGAATACCTTTTTGTTGTGAATGAAATGAATCCAACTACATGCAGATGTTATCCATCTAGTTTCAATGTCTTGATGTAATGTTTCTTCTGGTCTTGCCATCAAACTGGGTTGTTACATGGATCCCTCTGTTCTAAACACAGCCTAGATGGAGATACGACTATCAGGCAGCTCTTCACTAAAGAACTTCTCACCCACTGTGTGCCTTTTTAAGCTGTCTTTATGCAGTGCACTGCACATGGGAACGTTGTGATTTTGAAGAGCTATATGGTTTGCCTTTAAACCACTGTACATCAAACCATTACCTGAGTGATTCAGGCAGTAGTAGCAGACAGAGACAGCAACAGGGAAGTAATCGCTTTTGTGACAATTGAGAGTTCCTAACCAGGAGCGAATTTTATATCATTTGTGTGCTTTAATAGTTAAGTTTCTTGAGTTTCTGCGTCTAAATTTAATATCCAATAGCCACAGTTCTCAAGTTTTCATTTGTGCCAGAAAGTAAACGGATTTTGTGACACATTACAAGTTCCTAATTGGGACGAATCGAAATTGAAGTAGATACTTCCTGTGAGTTGTTATGGGCAGAGATCATTGTTGGCAAACGGAATATAAAAATTGGATCCTTTTACCGACCTCCCAATTCAGATGATACAGTTGCTGAAAGGTTCAAAGAAAACTTGTTTGTTTTCAAACACGTACCCGATTCCTACGATAATAGTAAATTTTTACCCTCGATATGTTGGCGAAAATAAATGTTCAATTCCGGAGGTACGCATACAGTATCATCCGAAATTGTGCTAAACGCATTCTCTGAAAATTATTTCGAGCAGTTGGTTCGTGAGCCCACGTGAATAGTAAACAGTTGTGAAAGCACACTTGACATCTGAGCATCAAAACCAATACAGGGATTAGTGAACACACGGTTGTCGTAGCGAGATTGAATATTGTAATCACCAAACCCTCCAAAAATAAATCTAAGACCAGTGCTTAAAAAAAAAAGTTTGAGGGTACTCCGACATTGGATATAATGCAGCGAAAATTACTTATACCTGAAGCATGGGATACCACCCGTCTGCTTTTAGCCACGTCGTCAACAGGCATACGCATATCCGATTAGCACTACCATCTATGATCTAAGTGTGCGAGGGCACTACATGCTTGTCGAACTGGCTGCCAGCGAGTCAGTTGTTGAGAATGGTTGGCACTGCTTCGAAATGCTTGAAACAGTCAATGACATCGCTTTTCCTACCAAAAACTGCACTGGTGTAATTCGTATTGCAATTACGAACTCTTCCAAGTTCTCAACATCGTAAAAAAAAATTAATTTGTCAACGAAAAAAGTTTAGGGGTACGCATCCCCCAGAAAAACAGCACTGCCTAAGATAATCTCCACTCACTCCAAATTAATAATATAGGTGTAGACCAGACGTGACTTGAATTCAAAGAAATAGTATCGACAGCAATTAAGAGATTTATACCAAATAAATTAACCAACGGAGGAGCTGATCCTCCTTGGTACACAAAACGGGTTAGAACACTGTTGCAGAAACAACGGAACAAATATGCCAAATTTAAACATGCAAAATCCCCAGATTGGCTAACTTTTACAGTAGAGGCTTATAACAGTTTCCACAACGAAACTTTGTCTCGAAACCTGGCAGAAAATCCAGAGATTCTGGTCGTATGTGAAGTGTGAGTGGCAAGAAACAATCAATGCCTTCTCTGCGCGATAGCAATTGAGATACTATCTAAGACTGTGCTGCCAAAGCAGAGTTACTTGACACAGCCTTCCGACATGCCTTCACAAAAGAAGGCAAAGTAAATATTCGAGAATTCGAATAAAAACAGCTGCCAACATGAGTAACGTAGAAGTAAATATCCTCGGAGTAGTGAAGCAACTTAAATCACTTAATAAAAGCAAGTCTTCTGGTCCAAACCGTATACTAATTACGTTTCTTTCGGACTATGGTGATGCTTTAGCTCTATACTTATCCAACCGTTCGCTCGACGAAATATCCGCACTCAAAGACTGGAAAGTTGCACAGGTCACACCAATATTCAGGAAAGGTAGTAGGAATAAACCACTAAATTACAGGCCCATATCGTTAACGGCGATATGCTTCAGGATTCTGGAACATATATTGTTCAAACATTATGAATTACCGCGAAGAGAAGTGTCTATTGACACAGTCTACATGCGTTTAGAAAACATCGATCCTGTGAAACACAACTAGCTCTTAATTCACATGAAGTGTTGAGTGCGATTGACAAGGGATTTCAGATCATTTCTGGATTTCCGGAAGGCTTTTGACACTACCACACAAGCGGCTTGTAGTGAAATTGGGTGCTTATGGGATATCGTCACAGATATATGATTGGATTTGTGATTTCCTGTCAGAGAGGTCACAGTTCATAGTAATTGACGGAAAGTCATTGAGTAAAACAAGTGATTTCTGGCATTTCTCAAGGTAATGTTATATGCCCTTTGCTGTCCCGTATCTATATAAATGATTTGGGAGACAATCTGAGCAGCCGTCTTAGGTTGTTTGCAGATGACGCTGTCGTTTATCGCCGCGTGGGATTAGCTGTGCGGTCTAAGGCGCTGCAGTCATGGACTGTGCGGCTGGTCCCGGCGGAGGTTCGAGTCCTCCCTCGGGCATTGGTGTGTGTGTGTTTGTCCTTAGAATAATTTAGGTTAAGTAGTGTGTAAACTTAGGGACTGATGACCTTAGCAGTTAAGTCCCATAAGATTTCACACACATTTGAACATTTTTTTTTTTTTTGCTGTCGTTTATCGGCTAATAAATTCATCAGAAGATCAAAACAATTCAGAAAAGATAATCTGAATAGCGCGAAAATTGGCAGTTGAATCTAAATAACGAAAAGTGTGAGGTCATCCACATGAGTGCTAAGAGGAATTCGTCAAACTTCATTTACATGATAAATCAGTCTAATCTAAAAGCCGTAAATTAAACTAAATATGTCGGTATTACAATTACGAATAACTCAAATTGGAAGGAACCCACACAAAATGTTTTATTAGCAGGACACTTAGAAAATGTAACAGATCTACTAAGGAGACTGCCTACACTACGCTTGTCTGTCCTCTCTTGGAATACTGCTGCGCGGTATGGTATCCTTACCAGGTAGGACTGACGGAGTACATCGAAAAAGTTCAAAGAAGGGCAGCACGTTTTATATTATCACGAAATATGGGAGAGTGTGTCACAGAAATGATACAGGATTTGGGCTGGACATCATTAAAAGAAAGGCTTTTTTTGTTGCTATGGAATCTTTTCACGAAATTCCAATCACCAACTTTCTCCTCTGAATGCGAAAATATTTTGTTGACGCCAACCTACATAGGGAGAAACGATCACCACGATAAAATAAGGGAAATCAGAGCTCGTACGGAAAGATAAGGTGTTCGTTCTTTCGGCACGCTATACGAGATTGGTAAATGGAATGACACCATTAATAAATATAGACTTCGATCAGTAGCTAAGGTAGAATATTCAAAATTTCTAGGTGTATGCATTGATGAGGGGTTGAACTGGAAAAAAAGACACTGAGGATCTGCTGAAACGTTTGAGTTCAGCTACTTATACTATTAGGGTCATTGCAAATTTTGGCGATATACATCTGAGTAAATCAGCTTACCACGCCTATTTTCATTCTCTGCTTTCGTATGGCATCATATTCTGGGGTAACTCACCATTGAGTAAAAGACTGTCCATTGCACAAAAGCGTGTAATCAGAATAATTTCTGGAGCTCATCGCCACTTAAGTCTTTGGTCACTTACCTAATAGCATCAAAAGTCTGACAGATAGCCATATAGCATTTAAAAGCAAATTAAAAGAATTTCTTAATGGCAACACCTTCTACTCATTTGATGAATTTTCTACATATTGAGCTATTCACAACTGTTCAACCTTGAACATTGTGTGTGTATAATGTAAGGGCCAGTTATATACTGAATCGTCATGCCACTAACAATGACTCATTGTACAATAGGCACTTACGTTAAGGACACAGGACGTTCGGAGTTGAATAGCTCAGGATGTACAAATGTGATTAATGAAATCATTTCAGTACCACGCAAGTAATGGTTTAATAATACCGGAGGTGTTTGAAAGTAGTCAACATTAACCTGAGTTCAGTGGAACTTGGACAAAAATAAAGAAATAAAAAAAAAAAAAATGCTCAAATCCAGACTAATTATATTTAGCAGCAATCTTTCTTGCGTAATTACATGTGCATATGTTCACTGTGTTTTTGCAGAAACAGCAAATTTGATTCGGAGAAGTACTTTGTTTCCTAGTTCCTACATGTTCTCGTGATTTACAGTATTAGTTGTGATAGTGTGATAAGGAATCTAGTGATGGTTGTCCTAAGATTGCTTGTCATAGCATGATCATTTTAGTCTGTGGCTTCCTTTTCTATACCCATGATCTCATATCTCACTTCAATGACTCTTGAATAGGTTGGCTTGTGTTTTCGGAGAAGGTGACCTTTCTTATGCACTCACTGTGCCTTATTTGGTAACAAAGCTGATTAATTCTTTGGAAAAACTGATGGGAACCTGTGCCACTGACAATGTTGAAGGGCTGCAAATCCAGTGCAAACACTAGCACGCAATTGTCCCAGCTTGGATCTGCCACTCTTAAAGTTGTTGATGTTGAATGTTTGATATTTTTGCACTTATGTCTTGTACCTTATCATGCTTGTTGTGATTCCCGTGGCATCTTTGTCCTGAACATGACCCTCATCACTACCATATTCCCTTTCCAACGATCATAAATTAAAAATAGTGCTAATAAACATTATTTCTGTTAAATACCAGTAACTCTTTCACTTGCATCTTTAAAATAATGAAACAAATTTTTTGAAACCAGAAGGCAATAAAAAACTGAAGAGGAAAATATGATTTTCTCTCGTGGCCCATAGTTGAAACTTGTATATCTCCTTAGGTGAAGATTGGGTAGTACCTACTTTCAAACTGAAATCAGAGGAACACTATTTCCAAATACGTTCTCAAAATTTATTTCATTGTTCAGTTACCATTGCAATTTTTTAAAACTGTTATCAGGTGACCCACCTTCCAGCCCCTCCCTCCTGAACCCTCATCTGTAATTGAAAAAAAATTCAGCTTTGTTTTGTGTGTTACAGAGAGAGCTTCACTTTTTCAAATGGTTGTAAAAGTAAACAAGAACGATTTCAGAAAAATCTAATGATGTGGACTTGGATGCATCATTCATCTGAAATTAAATGACCCAACTTCTTAAATAATTAGTACTTTAATATTACTCTGGTTGCAACCACTTTTCCAATCCTGTACAGTGCTATTATGTATCTGCTAACATCCGCAAAATTGTCCTTCTTTGCCATAGCACTGTTTTAAGAATAAGTTGCACTTGCCATTGAGCCTTAAGAACATTGCAGATCTGGCAGGCTAGCCATCCCAGATGTATTATCACTGGCTCTTGCACTACTACACCTTTTGACTGCAAGTTTGCAACATGACAGCAATGAGGTAATGGGGAAGACTGGGAGGCTGAGATGGCCAGCTCTCTGTACCACCTTTCTTGTAAAGGGGATACATTAATCTTTCTGTAGAAGTGTTTCGACATGATACATTAAACATTTGAGGAAGAATTATACATGCCGTTAATGCTACTATCCTACTCAGAGCTTTAATTTTTGAGGCGGTCATTTTTCTAACTGCAAGTGGAGTGGGTAAAAGTAGTGCCATCAAATTTTTAGGAAGTTACTTTCTCAAGATACTGCTTTATCAGGCTGTAGTGTAAAGAGATGTGATCATCCTGTAAATGTATGAGGTTCATTCAAATGAAACATGGTCAGTGCATCTATCTTTGCCTTACATCTAAGGTGGCACCACATAACTGTGGGTATGGTGGCACCATCTATTGGTAGAGAGACTGACGTGTGCGCACAATTTGATGTTGCATAGTGCCAGTGTGGTTTCACGCCGAACAGAAGGTCGTCACACAAGTTACCAACCACTAGTGGGCATGCAGGAGAGTAAGCAGGAACAATGAGGTGTGATTAGATTTTTGGCGGCGGAGGGAGTTGCGCGTGAAATATATCGATGGATGAAAGCTGTGTATGGTGAGTACAGTTTGTCATTTAAGTGTTGTGGAACGACGCAAATGGTTCCTTGAGGGGCATGAGTCACTGGAAGACGATGCTCATCCTGGGCAGGCTCATCGTGTCATCACACTGGAAATGATTGCAGAAGTGAATGCTTTAGTCTTGGACAACCACAGACCCACCGTGGACGAGATCCATTGGTTAATGGGTATTAGCGTGGGCACCGCCCACCCCATAATGTATCAACACTTGAACTTTCAAAAAATCTGTGCGCAATGGGTTCCTCACCAACTGACTGCCAAACAGCGCAATACTCGAATGACGCTGTCTTTGAGTCATCTGTAATGCTATCATGAGGAGGAATATGGCTTGCTGACATGTATTGTCACAGGTGACAAAACATGGTGTCACCATTTTGAACCAGAAAACAAGTGTCAGAGCAAGCAGTGGAAACATGCAACTTCATAGTTCCTGGATGGGGAACCACCGTCAGTGCCCAGTGTTAGCAAGCTGCTTTACAGAACCTTAGATGAGCCATAAAGTCAAAATGCCGAGGCGTGTTGTCCAATGGTGTTATCCTCCTGCATGATAATGCCCGCCCACACATGGCCAATGTGGTGAAGACAACATTGCAGCAGTTTCGGTGGGAAATGCTGGAACATCCACCGTACAGTCCTGATCTTTCACTGTATGACTTTCATGTGTTTGGATCTCTAAAACAAGCTATTCGTGGACATCGATTTGCAACGGACGATGAAGTGTGTGACTGGTCCAGGCCTGGATCCGACAGCAGCCTACTAGCTTCTTAAAGGATGGAATCGATGGGTTAATGTCACAAAGGGATAAATGTGTGTACTGTGTATAACTACATTTTTGAGTTAATAAAATCGTTACTATTCTTTACACTAGTGACCAGGTTTCATTTGAATGCCCCTTGTACACAGTTTTCATTGCACAGGAACATGCTGTAAGGATATTATCTGGTGTCCATATGCTGAGCTTCATATAGGCTACTGAAAAATTAGGCATTCAGCTCCATACTGTAAATACATTCTTGTGAAATTTGTGGTGAAGAACCTGGTGCTATTTGAAAATAAGATTTGTAAAGCTTTCACAAGGAACAAAAATAGCCCCAAGTATCCGTAAGTTTTTCTTGCTCAAAAAGGAATAAGGTATGCAGTGATAAAAAATATCTGACCGCTCCCATGTGTGTTAAAAGTGCTGCCAGGTAATGAAAGTTTTTGAAACAATTTGGAATTGTTATTGCATGATAACTCGTACTGAATAGATACATCTCATTGCAGATGGTATGTGTGTTCGTGTTTTTTACAAATTTTATTGTAGATTGATTTAACAATGGCAATGATGTAAATGGCCAGCATGTAGCTGTGCGTTCAGTGAAAATTTATCTCACTTACCCGCTGTCACATTCCATGTCACAGGTTGTCATGAATATCAATCATGGCACGAGCAAAAAATACACGTACTGGGGAAACTAAAGCATTTGACATGCAAATGCACTAGCCTGAACTTTTTTTTTTTAGTGACGAAGACATTGGGATATGAATCAGGAGCAGCACACATCTTACAATTAAAAAGGTGAAAAATATAAGGAAAAAGGTAGATTGCTACTCACTGTAAAGATGACATGTTGAGTTGCAGACAGGCACAACAAAATGACTGTTACACATTGAGCTTTCAGCCAGAGTGTTCTTCAGAAAAGGAAACACACATTCATTCACACAAACAACACGCTTCATGTGTACATGACTGCAATCTCCAGCAGATCAGACCAGCATTCTGGAATGCAGGTTGGAGCTTTTGGAGATGGCTGGTTCTCACTGCAATTCAATGTGTGATCTTTGTGGACTAACAAAGTAAGGCAAGGCACTGAAATTTGTATATCTATATCATCCATGCATTCTAAAATATTGGTGATTGCCCAAAAATTTTAAAGAAATCAAATAAATGTAGAGTAGCTTCAGTGGACCTGCCAGCTATCATCAAACCAGATTTAACCTGCATTGTACAACTACTGACAGACCTTTTCATTTCATCATTCAAGAGTGTCATATTAGCAAATTATTTAATAACAGAAAAATTTTATAGCGCTGCACAAGAAATGTGACATGAAATTGCTAACATAGAATGTATATCTATTTCCAGGCTGCAAATAAAATATTGAAAAATTACTTTGCCTAGGTAATTTGCTACAGCTGTTAAATAATTGAAGAAAAGCATTTTTTGCAGTCATCAGCTGTACACATTCAATTTTATTCTTTACCAGTTTTGGTTTTTAAAATAATCATTGGTAGAAAAGTAGTACATCAAATGAATCAAAAACACATACTACTTATAAGCCTGAGTAGCATACCAAATAAAAGATGTCTCACAGTGGTGTGTAAAACACATTGAATTTAGTCAATGTCATTAAACTTGCAAAGGTTACATAAAGGCTACTGACAGACTACAGGCAATTTTCACAAAAGTCCTTGCCTTTGGTGAAACTTGTCTGTTAACTGTCAGTAGTCTTTACGCAACCTGTCTGTGTGATTATGACATCTGAATTGTGTGTACAGTGATAAGCCAAAACATTATGACCACTGCCCACCGCAATGTTGGGTGCTACCTGGTGGTGTGCAGGCATGTGACGTGGTAACAAATCTATGTAAGTGGAGCAGAGACAAACGGGGATGAGGCTAGTGAAGATATGGGTTGCAAATGGGGACATCCATTTAGATAACCGACTTTGAGAAAGGGCAGATTATTATCATGCAGAGCCTGTGAATGAGTGTCTGAAAAATGGCAAAGTGGTCAAATGCCATGTGCTACTGTCATGAACATCTACAGAAGGAGGTAGGAGGGCAGTAAAACTACCGCTAGGTGGTAAATGGTTGGATGCCCACGACTCTTCAGAGAACATGGGTTTTGAAGGCTTGTCTGCTCTTTTAAGTAGGATAGATGGTGACCTGTGGTATCTCTGTCGAAGGAGCACAGTGGTGGTGTATGCACCAGTGTTTTGGAGCACACCGTTTGTCATACATTGTTGAACACGGAGCTCTGCAGCAGACCAACTTTACATGTTCACATATTGACCCAACATCATTAACAGTTATGATTGCAGTGGGTGCAGGACCATTGGAGTTTACTGTCAATAAATGGCAACATGCCGGCTCTTTGGGTGAATCACAATTTTGCTACACTAGATTGATGGTTGTCTCCACAGATGTTGTCACTGAGGTGAATGGTGGCTCAGAATGTGCAGCATGCCACAGATGCATACTGGTGGGAGCAGTATTATGCAATGGGAGACATTCTCCTGCCCTTGCATGGGACCCATGGTAGTAATCGAAGACACGCTGACAGCTGTGAACCATCTGCATCCCTTCATGCTTGACGTGTTCCCCGACAGAGATGTCATCTTTCAGCAGTATAATTGTCAGCGTCTTGGAGCCAGAACTCTGCTACAGTGGTTTGAGAAGCAGAAGTGAACTAATGTTGAAGTCTTGGCAACCAAATAAGTGTTTATCTGCAGTCCAAAGACTAGTTGGATGGAGGCCTCCTGTCAATCCTATGCAAGCCTCTGTGTAACTGCTGTAACCTACATCCTTTTCAATTGGCATACTGTTTTCAGGCCTTGGTCCCCCCCCTCCCCACCCCTTACCCGTGCCTTCTTTCCATTACCAAATTAAGTATTCCTTGATGCGTCAATCACAGCATGTCCTATCAATCTATATCATCTTTTTAGGCAAACTGTGCTGTAAACAGCTTTTCTTGGCAAACCAACTCAGTACCTCTTTAATTTTGTTATCCTATCGACCCATGCCATGTCAGTTGTCAGATTCTTGTGTAGCACCACATTTCAAAAGTTTCTATTCTCTTCTTCTATGAACTGTTTATTGTCCACATATAATTGCCAATCTACACTTTACTTCCCCTCTAGTTTGCCCATCATATGGTAATATTGCTGTCCAGAGAGCAACTCTTTTACTGCTTTTAGTGCCTAATTTCCTAACCAGGTTCCCTCAGCATTACCTAATGGAATTTCACTAAATTCCATTACCGGTATTTTACTTTCGTTGATGTTCTTATAACCTCTTTTCATGGCACTATCCATTCTGTCCAGTTGCTCTATCAAGTCCTTTGCTGTCTGTGACAAAATTCAAGAAGTGTTTTCCAATCAAGATTGTTAAATACTTTCTCTAAATATGCAAGTGCTATAAATGTGGGTTTGTCTGTCTACACTCTTTGGCTTCTCGTAAGCCCTTGCATGTTCCTACATTTCTCAAGAATCCCAATTGACCTTTCCTGAAGTTGACTTCTAACAGTTTTCCTTTCTTTTATAAGTAATTTATGACAGTATTGTGTAAACAAGACTTAATAACCTAATAGTTTTGTAGTATTATCACCAGACATCATCTGCTTTATTCAGAATAGGAACTATTTAAGTTTTTCTTGCCAAAGTCTGAGGGTATTTTGTCTATCTTGTATTTCAATTCTGAGGGAACATCACCTACTCTAGGTGCATTGTTTCAACTTCAGGTATTTCAGTTCTTTGTCCAGTTCTTCTTGCATATCCAGTCTCCCATCTCAACTTACATGCTTCCTCTTCCCTTTTCATTGTATTATTCCCAAGTTTGTTTCTTTTTGTAGATTCCTCTCTTAAATTCCTTCCACTTTCACTCTTCCCTTCTTTGCTTTCTATTGGTTTGTGGTTTAGCTCTCAATATTCATACAGGTGCTTATGTTTTTCTCAAAAGTTTCCTCGAAATTGCTAGTGGAGTCATGTATCTTTTTCATAGTCATGCATGCTTCCACTTCTTTCTTTCTCCTCTAACCATCCCTGCTTTCCCATTTTTACATTCCCTGTCAAACTCATTAAGGCACACGAGACGTAATCACTTCAACTAAATGTATTTTATTTCTTGACAGTTAAAATGATGTAAGCTTGTTGCAGTTGAGACTCAACAAAATATAAACAGTTCAGAAGGGTGGTTAAATCAGGTACTTAACTTCTTCTCATTCGATATCCAGTAAGTCTTCACAAGTACAGGATTTGGTTGTAATGTATATCCATTCAGCATGCTATGTGAAATAAATAAAAGATACACCCTCAAATGGTTTATTTATTACTCAGAATGATACACATTGTCCTATATGAATATTGAGCTCACAGTGAACCATGAACTCTCAAACTTGTGCCCTTATGTACACTTTCAACAAGTACTTCATTGTTGGTATTACAATTTTTAAATATTGCAATTAAAAAACTTAATTTGATGTACATCCAAGGATGTTACAATTGCTAATATCCGTTTCAAACTTACAAATTGGTCAGAAAACAATGTCATAAATTGAATTTACATCAGATATGCAGAATAGAGAATGATCTTGACAATTTCATTAATTACACAATAACAAAACTAAGCCCTGTTTCTAGCAGCACGTTTGATTAGAGCTTTTGAGCAATATTAACATTAATTATTCTGTTTTTTACTGAGGAAAGTATCTTTTCACAATTTGTTCAAGTGTATTGGGTTTCATTACTTCACAGATTGTCACAGTTATTTTGAAAATAAGTAAACTTTGTCACATTCAGTAATTACAATAATGGATAATAGCAGTTCTCATGTTATTCCAAACATTACTTCAAGTATTTTGGCTGATGAAACGAAAGTGAGTGATCTATTTCGTTACATGTTAACTAAAACAATATGAAAATTTCAGATTCTCATACCAACTGAGTTTCATAGGTTTGATTTGTTGTTGCTTCATAAACATTTACATACATAATTCACAAGGTAGAGATTACTGGTTCTGACATTATAATTATCTTGTTAATTGCAGTCTGGTTGATGGCTTGCCCACAGTGATTTGAGAGTTGTGGTACTGATCTGTCCAATATGCTCAACAAATTGGTCTGTTATGTTTCACATAGACTCAGTGTTCAGGTCAGTGGAGGGTGTCACAATTTTTTACTGTCACATGTTCTTATATTTCTCCAAAATCCAGCCTGATCTTTCCCGAGGTTGGCTTCCACCATTCTTCTGTACGGAATTCGTGTTAATATTTTGCAACCACGACTTATTAAACTGATAGTTCAAACAATGGAAAATCCAGAATGGTATGTAACAGTTCGATAATTTTCACACCTGTCAGCAACTGATTTCTCTGGAATTGGATGTACTACATCCTTCTTGAAGTCTGAGAGTATTTTGTCTTTCTCGTACATCTCGTAGACCTGGTGGAAGAGTTTTTTTCATGGCTAGTTCTCCCAAAGCTATCATTAGTTCCAACAGAATGTCGTCTACCCCTGGACCCTTGTTCAGATTAGATGTTTCAGAGCTTTGTCAAATTCTTCTCGCAGTATCATCTCTCCCATCTCACCTCCATCAACATTAACTTCCCTTTCTGTAATACTGCTCTTGAGTTCATCTCCCTTGTACAGAACCTCTATATTCTCCTTCCAGCCTTCAGCTTTCCCTGCTTTGCTTAGGATTGGTTTACCATTTGAGCTCTTGATACTCATACAGCTGCTTTTATTTTCCCCAAAGGCCTCTTTAATTTTGCTGTAGGCGGTATCTGTTTTTCCCCTACTGAACTGTGCTACTAAATCCTTACATTTGTCCTCTGGCCATTCCTGCTTAACAATAGAACCACTGATATTTCGACATACCTAGAACCGTGGATGACCACTAATGACTGATGTAGCTTTCCCTTTTATTCTCCTGTGTCAGTGGGTTATTGTTACTACTAATGAATCTATTCTTTGAAGTACTGGGCATTTTATTATGAAATCAACAAAAATAAAGTAGCTTTTCACAAATTATCATTTATTATTTTAAAAAATGTACACACATTTGCTGAGTGCCTTTACTGGTACCAGCACATAATGAGCACAAATAATCATCTTTTAATGTATGTTTGTTGCAGACAGTTTTCTTGCACATATGACACTTTACGAATGATTTGTTTCCTTCACAGTTAGACTTTACAAGGCAACGTGTTTGCGTTTCTTATCTTCAGGTGTGACAGAGGTACTTTTCTTCCTGGTTACTGCATAGTTCTCAGCAAGCTCCTCCCCCAGCTGCAGTATGAAGTCTGTGCGTTTGAACTTTTCCTTGTTTAGAGCATTGTACAATACCCAGGCATTTATTCCAGCTTAATTTATCAAGTTGTAAAATGTGTGAATAAGTATTTGCGAGCCATTTGGTCGACTATATCCACTTCATACTTAGAGCCATTATAAAATGTAACTCTATCTGACTTCTTTTTCAAACCATTTTCAGTTTTAACATAAGGATGCTGGTAAACTGTCAGAGTAGTATCATTGCTCTTCAACAATACTGTGCTGTATAACACTTCTTTTGCCTTCTTGATACAGACTGGAATTTCCCTCCGACATCAATTTATGATGCTCACTAAACCTCTAGCATTTGCTTTCAAGGGTTCAGAGAGAACCAAGGAGGTGAAAAAATTGTGACATGACATTTCTCCCTTTATTGAGGTAAGGTTGCATCAATTTTTTCACAACAAAATTGGCAAGATGCTCTTCGGCCTAGTGTCATCCTTTTCTAAATTAGGGAAAGCATTCACAATATATTTGCAGTCTTTATCTACTGTCATCCAATACTTTTGCCTGTATTTGTCCGGTTTTGAGGCCATGAACTGTGTGAATATGCAACGGCACTTTGAAGGAAAAAAAGTTTGTTGATTGTTATATATGGACCGGGTATGTGGGTACATTGTGTGTTTGCGGTGAACTCATACCAGATTTCTGATACTGAAGCAAATGTGTCCTCTTTCAGTCATTCTGATGTTATGGGTCTAATGTCAGATCTGAGATAATGCATTCTCTCTCTGAATCTGTCACGAGCCATTGTTGACTTCACAAAATTTTTCCCCACTTCATTGATCACAGTGTATCTAGTTCTAAGCTCTTCACTCTTATAGCACTCAGCTCCAAGTAACTACTGCAACCTACATCCTGCTGAATCTGCTTGGTGTATTCATCTCTTGATCTCCCTCTATGATTTTTACCCTCCACACTGCCCTCCAATACTAAATTGGTGATCCCTTGATGCCTCAGAACATGTCCTTCTTCTAGACACGTTGTGCCACAAATTCCTCTTCTCCCCAGTTCTATTCAGAACCTCTTCATTAGTTACGTGATCTACCCATCTAATCTTCAGCTTTCTTCTGTAGCACCACATTTCGAAAGCTTCTATTCTCTTCTTGTCTAAACTATTTGTTGTCCATGTTTCACTTCCATACATGGCTACACTCCATACAAATACTTTCAGAAAAGACTTCCTGACACTTAAATCTACACTTGATGTTAACAAATTTCTTTTCTTCAGAAACGATTTCCTTGCCGTTGCCAGTCTACATTTTATATATGCTCTACATCGACCATCATCAGTTATTTTGCTTCCCAAATAGCAAAACTAATTTACTACTTTAAGTGTCTCATTTCCTAATCTGATTCCCTCGGCATCACTTGATCTAATTCGACTACATTCCATTATCCTCGTTTTGCTTTTGTTGATGTTCATCTTATATCCTCCTTTCAAGACACTGTCCATTCCATTCAGCTGCTCTTCCTGGTCCTTTGCTGTCTCTGGCAAAATTACAATGTCATCAGCAAAACTCAAAGTTTTTATTTCTTCTTCATAGATTTTAATTCCTGCTCCAAATTTTTCTCTTGTTTCTTTTACTACTTGCTCAGTATATACATTGAATAACATCAGGTATAGGCTACAACCCTGTCTCACTCCCTTCCCAACCACTGCTTCCCTTTCATGCCCCTCGACTCTTATAACTGCCATCTGGTTTCTGTACAAATTGTAAATAGCCTTTCGCTCCCTGTATTTGACCCTTGCCACCTTCAGAATTTGAAAGAGAGTATTCCAGTCAACATTGTCAAAAGCTTTCTCTAAGTCTACAAATGCTAGAAACATAAGTTTACCTTTCCTTAACCTATCTTTTCGATAATTTGCAGTTTCAGTATTGTCTTACGTGTTCCAACATTTCTACTGTATCCAAACTGATCTTCCCTGAGGTCAGCGTGTAACAGTTTTTCCATTCATCTTTAAAGAATTCTATAAGCTGGTGGTTCAGTAATTTTCACACCTGTCAACATCTGCTTTCTTTGGGATTGGAATTATTATATTCTTCTTGAAGTCTGAGAGTATTTCACCTGTCTCATACAACTTGCTGACCAGATGGTAGAGTTTTGTCAGGGTGGCTCTCCCAAGTCTATCAGTTGTTCTAATGGAATGTTGTCTACTCCCAGGGCCTTGTTTTGACTTATGTCTTTCAGTGCCCTGTGAAATTCTTCATGCAGTATCATATCTCCCATTTCATCTTCATTTACTTCCAATTCCATTTCCATAATCTTGCTCTCAAGTATATCACCCTTGTATAGACCCCCTATATATTCCTTCCACTTTTCTGCTTTCCCTTCTTTGCTTAAAACTGGTTTTCCATCTGAGCTCTTGATATTCGTACAAGTGGTTCTCTTTTCTCCAAAGGTCTCTTTAATTTTCATGAAGGCAGTATCAATCTTACTCCTAGTGATATATGCCTCTACATCCTTACAAATCGTCCTATAGCCATCCCTGCCTAGCCATTTTGCACTTCCTATCTATCTCATCGCTGAGTCGTTTGTATTACTTTTTGTCTGCTTCATTTACTGCATTTTTCTATTTTCTCCTTTCATCAATTAAATTTAATATCTCTTCTGTTGCCCAAGGATTTATACTAGCCCTCATATTTTTACCCACTTGATCCTCTGCTGCCTTCAATATTTCCTCTCTCAAAGCTACCCATTCTTCTTCTACTGTATTTCTTTCCCTCGTTCTTGTCAATCGTTCCCTAATGCCCTCTCTAAAACTCTCTACAACCTCTGTTTCTTTCAGTTTATCCAGGTCCCATCTCCATAAATTCCCACCTTTTTGCCATTTCTTCAATTTTAATCTACAGTTCATGACCAACAGATTGTGGTCAGAGTCCACATCTGCCTCTGGAGAAGTCTTACAATTTAAAAACCTGGTTCCTAAGTCTCTGTCTAACCATTATATAATCCATCTGAAACCTTGCAGTGTCTCCACGCCTCTTCCACATACACAACCATCTTTCATGATTCTTAAACCAAGTGTTAGCTATAATTAAGTTATGCTCTGTGCAGAATCCTATCATGTGGCTTCCTCTTTCATTCCTTACTCCCATTCCATATTCACGTGCTACTTTTCCTTCTCTTCCTTTTCCTACTACAGAATTCCAATCCCCCATGACTATTAAATTTTTGTCTCTCTTCCTTGACATGTAAACTTGTACTACTGTGGTAGGCGTGGGCTTCATGCCTATCTTGGCTACATTAATGCATTCACTATACTGTTTGTAGTAGCTTGCACACGCTCCTACTTTTTTATTCATTATTAAAGCTACTCATGCATTACCCCTATTTGATTTTCTACTTATAACACCGTATTCACCTGACCAGAAGTCTTGTTCCTCCTGCCACCGAACTTCACTAATTCCCAGTATATCTAACTTTTACCTATCCATTTCCCTTTTTAAATTTTGTAACCTACCTGCCCGATTAAGGGATCTGACATTCCATGCTCCGATCCATAGAATGGCAGTTTCCTTCCTCCTTAATAATGACATCTTTTATAGTATTCTTTTCCCTTGTTTAAATCAACAGTTGCTTAATGCTCTATTTGAAACTCTCAATAATCTCTAGTTCTTTTGACAACCCAGGTCCCATCTCCTTTAATTCATTTCCTTTCTGGAATTTTTATCTGCTATTCATAACCAATAAATTTTGGTCAGAGTTCAGGGAACTCCTGGAAACGTTTTGCAGTTTAACTTCTGGTTTTGAAATTTCTGTCTTACTATTATGTAATCAGTCTTAAACCTTAGAGTGCCTCCTGGTCTCTTGACACCTACAACTGTCCTTTGTGATTCTTATATTGTAAGGGTTAGCCATGATTAAATTGTGCATTGTGCAGAATTCTACTAGATGGCTTCCTCTTTCATTCTTTTCCCCAAGTCTATTTCCTTCTACTATCTTTACTTCCTGTCTTATTCCTTCTATTGAGTTCCAGTGCATTATTATAATTAAATTTTTGTCTGCCTTGATGATGCGAATTATTTCTTTTATCTCACCAAACACTTTCTATCAATTTCTTCATAATCTGCAGAGGTAGTAGGCATCTAAAATTGTGCTACTATGGTGAGTGTTGACCTTGTCTGTGTCTTGGCTATGACCTATGATACATCACTCCTCCCTGATACATTTAGATATGACTCTGACGGGTGACACATACATAAGCATCCTGTCGTATCACCTGCATCCATTCACATCCATTGTGCATTCCGATGGACTTGGGCAGGACAATTTCAGAAGGAAAATGTGACACCCTACATGTTCAGAAATGCTACAGAATGGAGGAACACTCTTCTGAGTTTAAATGCTTCCACTGGCCACCAAACATCCCCGACATGAACATCACTGAACGTATCTGGGATGCCTTGCAACTTGCTGTTCAGAAGAGATCTCCACCTCCTTGTGCTCGTACAGGTTTTTGGACAGCACTCTAGGATTCATGGTGTCAGTTCCCTCCAGCACTACTTCAGACATTAGTTGAGTGCTTGCCATGTCATGCTGCAGCACCTCTGTGTGCTCGAGGGGGCCCTACACAATGTTAGGCACATGTACCAGTTTCTTTGGCTCTTCAGTGTTTAATTATATTGACTGATACATTTATATGTGTAGCAGGATTATAAATCCCTCTTTCTTTGAACTGGCCTATAGAATCAGAACCATTCTGGACAGCGTGGGAGAATGAGCTGGGCATGACCTGTTGCAAAGGCTGGAGTGTAGCTTTGGATGTTGCTAGTAGTGGAGGAGCCATTCCTTGGGCAAGTGTAAGAGGGGCATGAAGCAATGGTAGGTTGGACTCAGTGCTTGCTGCTCATTTTGAGAAGGCTATGGGTCTGACATCAGACATGACATAGAATGGGGGTTATGTACTTTGGCTAGAGAACTGGGAATGCCAGGCTTCCACTACCTAGTATATTGTCCTGGCACTGGAATCCACACTTGCTGTTGTTGGTCCTTGAGGTGAGGGAGGTGATCTGCCTCCACCAGTGTAACAGATCTGCAGATGGAGTTTGCCGTGGGTGCACAAGCAGATCTGATTCTGATGTTGGCAGAACAAGTTGTTGCCACTAGGACCAGCTGGCACCCTTGTTGGGTGGTGATAGAGCCACGTTGATTAAACCCAGCTACGTCCACCTTAAAATGTGTGTCTGCATCCTCTGCTACCGAAGGAGACTGCTACAGGTTTTGCATGGATACCCATGCAAGAGTCCCATCAAGCTTTGATTGTGGATTGGTGTTGCCTTGTAAGAGGAATGGAATACTGTTAATGTGATATTAGAAAAAAACAGCATTGTGATCTTTGAGATGTCCTTTCAGATGACTGTGACTTGGGGTTCAATCTCGAGAACAATGACTTATGACTTGCCATCAAATGAAATTTGTTGCCATTCAGGAAACTTAGAAACTTCTGATATTGGAGATTATTGTCAGTGCTTTCTTCTCTGCTTGGCAGTAATTCTCTTGCCATTTTGTGAGGTCCTTAGAGGCAAACGCAACAGGCAGTTTTGAACCATTCAGGCACTTAAAATGGTACAATGTCTCAATGCCATATGATGTGTTAGTGGCTGGCCAAAATGAGTGGTAAATGAGGCTGATACAAAGTCAGCCGAGGTGTAGTTTGGAGACATTGCTTCAGTTCAAGAAATTCTTGGTGACAATTTGCAGGTTACTGGAAAGTTTTCCCTGCAGACAGTTCGGTAGTTGAGCTATTGTTACAATTTGGTGGATAATTTGGGAATAATAGGTATCCTTGCCCATTAAACTCACTTGTTCTTTACGTGCATTGGTGTAGGAATATGGAAAATGGCTGCCATCCTTGCTGAGGATATGTCCTATGTCCTGTACTTTATGAAAAGCTGAAAGAAAGGAGCATTTTGACAAGATACACTAAAATATTCATAATGGATAAGCATAATCAGATACACTTTAATCCGAATTGGAAAAGGATAGAAAATACTCGCTGGAAATTTGCTTTACGCTCCTCCAAAGTTCATCCTGTGAGCACTGTGACATCTAGGTAATCAATGCATTGAAGAATATTGGCAACAGTGTGTTCTAAAAAAATTTGAATGATTGGTGGTACACTAGAAATGCTGAAAGTTAACTTGTTATACTGATAGAAGTTGTACAGAATATTTAAAGCCAGAATGGCTCTGGAAGCCTTGTTTAAAGGAAGTTGAAAATAAGCTTCCAAAAGACTGATCTTAGAAAAATACTGACCTCTGCTATTTTTGAAAATAATTCTTCAGGACACAGAAGGCTGATATGAGTTCACAAACCGATTTATCATTTACCAAATTTCAGGACCCCACAGGGGCATAATGTGAACAATGCTCAGTGATGAGGTCCATCTGCTATAAGGAATTGGGGGAAGCACTTTTAACTCCTCTGAGTGGTCCAGTTCTGCTTTAACTTTGTCCACAAGGTAGAGGTATAGGGCATGCTTTGGAAGATTTCAAGCAGACAAATTAGAATCCTGGAGAAAACAAAAGCATACTGGAGACACAAAGAATCTACTTCTGCACATGAAATGGTAGTCTGAATTGCTTGGACTGATTGTTGGATAGAAAATCCCAAGGTTATGTAAGCATCCAGGCTGAAAATATTTTCCACCTAGAGTTTTGCTACTACAGAGGAAGTAAGGGTTCTGGTCACTTGCGTATGTGTTAATCCCAAAAGTACATTTCCTAGTATCGGAATTTCATGAGTGGCAGCCCATAGTTTAGCTCACACTGATTTTAAGGGTGAAGATGCCAAAAGAAGATGTTTAGAGATATTAATAATTGAGACTGACCCCCTAGATTTCAAAAAGGAATAACATGGGAATGCTGTGAACTGTATTTGACAGAGTAAGACAGTGTGGTGTGTGGTAACATTTATTAGCAATGGGTAGATAAAAAACTCACTCACCAAGTGGGACAAGAGAAAAAACACATTAAAGTTAAGGAAATTTGCAAATTTTTGGAGCCACTGGCTCCTTCTTGTGGCAGAAGGGATGAAGGAGATGAAGGAAAAGGACTGGTTAGGTTCAGGATATGGAAAGAGCTATGGAAAATTCTCCCAGAACCCCAACCCAAGGAGACTTACTGGACAAAATTTGCATTGGTGCACATGACTGCTGATGCCTTGACTGGTTCTGATAGACAACTACTGTATGGCACTTGCAAAAATGCTGTTGACAGACATCATTGAAATGTGGGCAACTGTGTTTAGCGTGTGAGGAAAAACAATCAGCATAACTGGGGTGTCTGTGAATATTTTGCCAAAACTGAATGGAAAAGCAGTTATGGCACTGGGTATCTCCTGCCCTGTCAAGTGAGAGCTGCTCACTCGACTGCCACCTGGAGCCACAACATTTTTGCAGTGTCACTGTTGGACAGACTAGATCATGCTGCAGTTGCTGATGGAGATGAATGTTCTGATACCACATAGTCTGAGGAAATAGAAATCCAAGCAACTTGAGTAACCTCAAAAGCCCTAATAATAGACAAATTTTCAGTTAAAGAAGCATCTGATTGTCATGGTGCTCGAGCACACGCTTACTGTCCAGTGCAAATCTAATCACCACATCATGTATTAATTATTTTGCACATGATAGTCCACAGCATCATACAAACTTGCCTTTTCTAGCCAGGCATTGTAGTTCTGCAATCCATATTGCATAACTGTCTATTGTTGATTACAATGTTGAAGGAACTCTTAAAATGTGTGGCCACCACATGCATTTTTGTCGCAAATGTTCACTTGAAAGTGATGAGTAGTCTTGAGGGGCAGCACTGTTGGGTCAGATAAAAGGGGCCAATTTTGGCACAAGAAAATAGACGTGTAGGTTAGCAGATAACAGAAATGCTTGCTGTGGCTCAGGACACAATTTCACTCACCTAGAAATGGTGACTTGCTTTTGGTATAATTCCCAGTGCTCTTGAACTTCATTATACAGCAAGAAAACAAAGATTGCCGTAAGCAGTTGGTGATATGCTGGATCTGCCAGCTCCTGTATGAGCTCATGCTGCTGTTCTAGCTGTTGTTTCCAGTGGTTGAAAAACAGCATGTACATCATAGTCGAAACACTCAACAAAGTGGTCCAACTTTATTAAACACAAATTATGTACAAATAAATTACAAAAAGTTATTGTTTCTGATTCTTCTCGAAATACACACAACGAAAGACTTCTGGAGGTGGATACCTCTTGATTGATACAGTACTCTGGAAGTTTGTTGTGTGACTCACATGTTAGTGAAGGAGAACATTGTTTGTAGCTCCAACTGGGAAGCATCTGAATATGAACCATGCTCTCAGTGTTTCCATATACAGTGGAATAGAGTGCGGAAATAGTATGACATAAGGCAGACAGTCAATTCCGTGGTTAGACAAATGTCACCTGTAGGTAAGAACCTAGTCCAAATCGCTGTTTAGGTGAAACCACATGGTGCAGGGTCATCATCAGTAGAGTCACTGATTGGTTGATAAGTGAAAGCAGTGGTGGTCCACATCAGCCCTTAAATCTGCCATAGAGTTTTGCCATATGACCTGGTGCCAGCAAATACACTCCTGGAAATTGAAATAAGAACACCGTGAATTCATTGTCCCAGGAAGGGGAAACTTTATTGACACATTCCTGGGGTCAGATACATCACATGATCACACTGACAGAACCACAGGCACATAGACACAGGCAACAGAGCATGCACAATGTCGGCACTAGTACAGTGTATATCCACCTTTCGCAGCAATGCAGGCTGCTATTCTCCCATGGAGACGATCGTAGAGATGCTGGATGTAGTCCTGTGGAACGGCTTGCCGTGCCATTTCCACCTGGTGCCTCAGTTGGACCAGCGTTCGTGCTGGACGTGCAGACCGCGTGAGACGACGCTTCATCCAGTCCCAAACATGCTCAATGGGGGACAGATCCGGAGATCTTGCTGGCCAGGGTAGTTGACTTACACCTTCTAGAGCACGTTGGGTGGCACGGGATACATGCGGACGTGCATTGTCCTGTTGGAACAGCAAGTACCCTTGCCGGTCTAGGAATGGTAGAACGATGGGTTCGATGACGGTTTGGATGTACCGTGCACTATTCAGTGTCCCCTCGACGATCACCAGTGGTGTACGGCCAGTGTAGGAGATCGCTCCCCACACCATGATGCCGGGTGTTGGCCCTGTGTGCCTCGGTCGTATGCAGTCCTGATTGTGGCGCTCACCTGCACGGCGCCAAACACGCATACGACCATCATTGGCACCAAGGCAGAAGCGACTCTCATCGCTGAAGACGACACGTCTCCATTCGTCCCTCCATTCACGCCTGTCGCGACACCACTGGAGGCGGGCTGCACGATGTTGGGGCGTGAGCGGAAGACAGCCTAACGGTGTGCGGGACCGTAGCCCAGCTTCATGGAGACGGTTGCGAATGGTCCTCGCCGATACCCCAGGAGCAACAGTGTCCCTAATTTGCTGGGAAGTTGCGGTGCGGTCCCCTACGGCACTGCATAGGATCCTACGGTCTTGGCGTGCATCCGTGCGTCGCTGCGGTCCGGTCCCAGGTCGACGGGCACGTGCACCTTCCGCCGACCACTGGCGACAACATCGATGTACTGTGGAGACCTCACGCCCCACGTGTTGAGCAATTCGGCGGTACGTCCACCCGGCCTCCCGCATGCCCACTATACGCCCTCGCTCAAAGTCCGTCAACTGCACATACGGTTCATGTCCATGCTGTCGCGGCATGCTACCAGTGTTAAAGACTGCGATGGAGCTCCGTATGCCACGGCACACTGGCTGACACTGACGGCGGCGGTGCACAAATGCTGCGCAGCTAGCGCCATTCGATGGCCAACACCGCGGTTCCTGGTGTGTCTGCTGTGCCGTGCGTGTGATCATTGCTCGTACAGCCCTCTCGCAGTGTCCGGAGCAAGTATGGTGGGTCTGACACACCGGTGTCAATGTGTTCTTTTTTCCATTTCCAGGAGTGTATTTCCTTCTGCACAGTGTCTCGCAATCTTGCCAGATGTTGCATAATGATGTTGATTGATCCGTCAATACACCTGGCACGTGTCTCCCACTTTCTACATGTAACATACAGTGATCAAACGTGGATGTACCTCTGATACAACCAAGGTGGGTACTGCTTTCTTCCAGTTGTTGTTGTAGTCTTCAGTCTGAAGACTTGTTTGATGCAGCTCTCCATACTGCTCTATCCTGTGTGAGCCTCTTCATCTCAGAATAACTACATCAACTTATATCTTTCTGCATCTGCTTTCTGAATCATCTCATAGTCTCCCTCTACAATTTTTACCCCAAACACCTCCCTCCAATAGTAAGTTGATGATTCCTTGATGTCTCGGAATGTGTCATATCAACTGATCCATTCTTTCGCTCAAGTTGTGCAACAAATTTCTTGTCTCCCCAATTCTGTTCAGTACTTCCTCGTTAGTTATGTGATCAACCCATCTAATCTTCAGCATTCTTCTGTAGCACCACATTTTGTAAGCTTCTATTCTCTTTTTATCTAAACTGTTTATTGTCCATATTTCACTTCTATACATGTCTACAATCCAGACAAATATTTTCAGAAAAGACTTCCTAACACTTAAATTTATATTTGATGTTAACAGATTACACCTGATTTAATTAGACTATATCCCATTATCCTTGATTTGCTTTTGCTGATGTTCGCTTTGTATCTTCCATTCAAGACACTGTCCATTCGGTTCAACTGCTCTTCCAAGTCCTTTCCTGTTTCTGACATAATTACAATGGCATGAACAAACCTCAAAGTTTTTGTTTCTTCTCCCTGAACTTTAATTCCCACCCCAAATTTTTCTTTGGTGTCCTTCAATGTGCATGTTGAATAACATGGGATATATGCTACAACCCTGTCTTACTCCCTTTTCAACTACTGCCCCCCTTTCATGCCCCTCAACTCTTTATAACTGCTGTCTGGTTTCTGTACAAGTGGTAAATAGCCTTTTGCTCCATGTATTTTACCCCTACTACCTTTAGTAGAAAGAGAGTATTCCAGTCAGCATTGTCAAAAGCTCTCTCTAAGTCTAGAAATGCTATAAATTTAGGTTTGGCTTTCCTTAACCTATCCTCTAATATAAGTCATAGGGTCAGTGTTGCCTTGTATGTTCCTACATTTCTCCAGAATCCAAACTGATCTTCCCCAAGGTTGGCTTCTACCTTTCTTTCCATTCTTCTGTAAAGAATTTGTGTTAGTGTTTTGCAACAATGACTTATTAAACTGGTATAGTATTATGGAAAGGATAGTTGCTTCTCACCATATAGTGGAGATGCTGAGTTGCAGTTAGGCGCAACAAAAGGACTGTCACAAAATAAGCTTTCAGCCAACAAGGCCTTTGTCAAAAATAGACGACAGACATCCACACACTCATGCAAATACAACTTGCACATACATGACTGCAGACTCTGGCAGTTAAAACCAGGTTATCAGCTGCCAGAGACTGCAGTCATGTGTGTGTGTGTGTGTGTGTGTGTGTGTGTGTGTGTGTGTGTGTGTGTCACCTGTTCTTGACAAAGGCCTTGTTGGCTGAAAGCTTATTTTGTTGACTGTCTTTTTGTTGTGCTTATTTGCAACTCAGCATCTCCGCTATATGGTGAGCAGCAACTACTCTTTTCATAATATTGTAATTAAACTGAGAGTTTGATAATCTTCACACTCGTCTTGAAGTCTAAGAGTATTTCACTGTCTCGTACATCGAATACACCAGGTGGAAGAGTTTTATCATGGCTGGCTCTCACACAGCTATGAGCAGTTCTGATGGAATGTCATCTACCCTCCAGGGCCTTGTTTTTACATAGATCTTTCAGAGCTTTGTCAAATTCTTCTCGCTGTGTCATATTTCTCATCTCATCTTCATCTATGTCCACTTCCCTTTCTATAATATTGTTTTTCAGTTCATCTCACATGTATAGACCCATATATACTCCTCCCACCATTCAGCTGTCCTTTCTTTGCTTAGGACTGGTTTATTATCTGAGCTCTTGATATTCATACAGCTGCTTCTCTTTTCCCCAACAACCTCTTTATTTTTCTTGTAGGTAGTGTATATCTTTCCCCTTGTGAAATATGCTTCTAAATCCTTACATTTGTCCTCTAGCCATTTCTCCTTGGCTATTGTTGTGCCAAACACTGAGACACCAGTAATTCAGCTCATTATTTATTTATTAGAATAAAAGCTATTGCATAGTGTCTAAAATGTACCATGCCACTTACTTTGATTACAGTATTAAACAATAATAGCTACATCGATATTACATTTTACATTGGTGCTAACTCCAAAGAGCTACCACTCCACCACTATGACATAAGGACATGTGTCCCTAATATCAAGCTAAACTGACCTTCTCACCTGCAACACCCAACACTATTTTCTAGACTACAGCACTCTTAAAGCACATCTAAATTATACGCTGAAACAGTTTTAATGATGTTAGAGTCGATTCAGAGTCTTTTGCTTCTAGCTTCAACTTTCTTAGCTACTCATATCATCTAAACAAAAGACCAGCCTGAAACTTGGGTATCCTACCAACAAATGTAAGAATCTGTTTTTTGATTTAATTTATTGACTCGTGTTTTAGGAGACTGCAGCCTTAAAATGATTAGTGAGGGATGGTCTCTTCACCACATTTCCCTGATTTGGACAGGAATAAACGGGCTACTGTCTTTTAAGTGAAGTTCCTTAAACATTTTATAGACATAATACTGTTCTTATACACACATCAAAAAAAGTTTGATGCATGCCTGTATTCGTTGTGGTATACTATCCACAAGTTCATCAAGGCACTGTTGGTCCTGGTTGTCCTACTCCTCAAAGGCGATTCGGCGTAAATCCCTCAGAATGGTTGGTGGGTCACATCATCCAAAACAGCCCTTTTCAATCTATCCTAGGCATGTTTGATAGGGTTCATGTCTGGAGAACATGCTGGACACTCCAGTTGAGTGATGTCGTTATCCTGAAGGAAGTCATTCACAAGATGTGCATGATGGGGGCACGAATTGTCGTCCATGAAGATAAATGCATCACCAATATGCTGCTGATATGGTTGCACTATCAGTCGGAGGATGGCATTCATGTATCATACAGCCATTACGGCCCTTTCCATGACCACCAGTGGCATAATTCGGCCCCACGTAATGCCACTCCAAAACAGCAGGGAACCTACACCTTGCTGCATTTACTGGACAATGTGTCTAAGGCTTTCATCCTGACTGGTTTGCCTCCAAGCACATCTCCGATGATTGTCTGGTGGAAGGCATATGTGACACTCATCCTTGAAGAGAATGTGATGCCAATCCTGTGCGGTCCATTCAGCATGTTGTTGGGCCCATCTGTACCATGCTGCATGGTGTCATGGTTGCGAAGATGGGCCTTGCCATGGACATTGGGAGTGAAGTTGCACATCACACAGTCTATTGCACACAGTTTGAGTCAGAACACAATGTCCTGTCGCTGCACAAAAAGCATTACTCAACATGGTGACATTGCTGTCAGGGTTCCTCTGAGCCATAATCCATAGGTAACAGTCATCCACTGCAGTAGTAGCCCTTGGACGGCCTGAGAAGCATGTCATCGACAGTTCCTGTCTCTCCATATCTCCTCCATGTCCGAACAACATCGCTTTGGTTCACTCTGAGACGCCTGGACACTTCCCTTGTTGAGAGCCCTTCCTGGCACAAGGTAACAATGCAGATGTGATTGAACTGCAGTATTGACTGTCTAGGCATGGTTGAACTACAGACAACATGGGCTGTGTACCTCCATTCTGGTGGAATGACTGGAACTGATCGGCTGTCGGACCCTCTCCGTCTAACAGGTGCTGCTCATGCATGTTTGTTTACATCCATGGGTGGGTTTAGTGACATCTCTGAACAGTCAAAGGGACTGTGTCTGTGATACAATATCCACAGTCAACATCTATCTTCAGGAGTTCTGGGAACCGGGGTGATACAAAACTTTTTTTGATGTGTGAATTAAAAATATAAAAAGGATATGTTGCTCTGACCACATGGAGAGGTTGAGTCACAGACTAGTGAATTGAATAAAGACTGCTAGATATTATTTAGCTATCAGGTATTACCGGTATGTATTTTTCTATTTTAATCTATCTTTCAAAAATTGTGTTCTATTAGCCAACCATTGGCTGTTTGTTCCTTAATTACCCTATCAAGGATATATAATTGCATTATTGCAAGAAACAAATCATTTAGGGTGGCTGTAAATGCCACAACAGATTCCTACAAACTTCCTCATGGTAATTGTTGGTTTAACCAGCTTGAACCTGGTTATCAAAATGCTAGATCCATAGTAGATTACTAATGCTAGAATGCTATTGTGGTATAATTTGATCAGACCTATAGTCAACTTAAATAACTATTGACCAATCCAACAATCAACTGGGATAATTACAGTCCTGTTAATGGTGAGTGTGAAATGCTACTAAATGCTTTGTCTGAAAACTACCAAGAACAGATAGACGTTGGACAAAGGCAATAGTATCACGTCATAATGAGGAAACAATTTACATCCACACAAGAGCTGTGGAGATACTAAAAGGTTTCAGATAGATTATATAATGGTAAGACAGATATTTAGGAACCAGGTTTTAAATTGTAAGACATTTCTAGGGGCAGATATGGACTCTGACCACAATCTGTTGGTTATGAATTGTAGATTACAACTGAAGAAACTGCAAAAAGGTGGGAATTTAAGGAGATGGGACCTGGATAAACTGAAAGAACCAGAGGTTGTACAGAGTTTCAGGGAGAGCATAAGGGAACAATTGACGGGAATGGGGGAAAAAATACAGTAGAAGAAGGATGGGTAGCTTTGAGGAAGGAAATAGTGAAGGCAGCAGAGGATCAAGTAGTTAAAAAGATGGGGGCTAGTAGAAATCCTTGGGTAACAGAAGAGGTACTGAATTTAATTGATGAAAGGAGAAAGTACAAAAATTCAGTAAGTGAAGCAGGCAAAAAGGAATACAAACGTCTCAAAAATGAGATCGACAGGAAGTGCAAAATGGCTAAGCAGGGATGGCTAGAGGACAAATGTAAGGATGTAGAGGCTTATCTCACAAGGGGTAAGATAGATACTGCCTACAGGAAAATTAAAGAGACCTTTGGAGAAAAGAGAACCACTTGCATGAATATCAAAAGCTCAGATGGAAACCCAGTTCTAAGCAAAGAAGGACAAGCAGAAAGGTGGAAGGAGTATATAGAGGGTCTATACAGGGGCGATGTTCTTGAGGACAATATCATGGAAATGGAAGAGGATGTAGATGAAGATGAAATGGGAGATATGATACTGTGTGAAGAGTTTGACAGAGCACTGAAAGACCTAAGTCAAAACAAGGCCCCGGGAGTAAACAACATTCCATTAGAACTACTGTTGGGAGAGCCAGTCCTGACAAAACTGTACCATCTGGTGAGCAAGATGTATGAGACAGGCGAAATTCCCTCAGACTTCAAGAAGAATATAATAATTCCAATCCCAAAGAAAGCAGGTGTTGACAAATGAGAAAATTACCAAACTATCAGTTTAATACGTCACAGCTGCAAAATACTAATGCAAATTCTTTACAGATGAACGGAAAAACTGGTAGAAGCCACTCTCGGGGAAGATCAGTTTGGATTCCATAGAAATGATGGAACACGTGAGGCAATACTGATCCTATGACTTACCTTAGAAGAAAGATTAAGGAAAGGCAAACCTACGTTTCTAGCATTTGTAGACTTAGAGAAAGCTTTTGACAATGTTGACTGGAATACTCTCTTTCAAATTCTGAAGGTTGCAGGGGTAAAATATATGGAGCGAAAGGCTATTTACAATTTGTATAGAAACCAGATGGCAGTTATAAGAGTCGAGGGACATGAAAGGGAAGCAGTGGTTGGGAAGGGAGTGAGACAGGCTTGTAACCTCTCCCCAATGCTATTCAATCTGTATATTGAGCAAGCACTAAAGGAAACAAAAGAAAAATTCGAAGTAGGTATTACAATCCATGGAGAAGAAAAAAAAACTTTGAGGTTCGCCGATGACATTGTAGTTCTGTTAGAAACAGCAAATGACTTGGAAGAGCAGTTGAACGGAATGGAAAGTGTTTTGAAAGCAGGGTATAAGATGAACATCAACAAAAGCAAAACAAGGATAATGGAATGCAGTCGAGTTAAGTCGGGTGATGCTGAGGGAATTAGATTAGGAAATGAGATGCTTAAAGTAGTAAAGGAGTTTTGTTATTTGGGGAGCAAAATAACTGATTATGGTCGAAGTAGAGAGGATATAAAATGTAGACTGGCAATGGCAAGGAAAGCATTTCTGAAGAAGAGAAATTTGTTAACATCGAGTATAGATTTAAGTGTTAGGAAGTCGTTTCTGGAAGTATTTGTATGGAGTGTAGTCATGTACGGAAGTGATACGTGGATGGTAAATAGTTTAGACAAAAAGAGAATAGAAGCTTTCGAAATGTGGTGCTACAGAAGAATGCTGAAGATTAGATGGGTAGATCACATAACTAATGAGGAGGTATTGAATAGGATTGGGGAGAAGAGAAGTTTGTGGCACAACTTGACTAGAAGAAGGGATCGGTTGGTAGGACATGTTCTGAGGCATCAAGGGATCACCAATTTAGTACTAGAGGGCAGTGTGGAGGCTAAAAATCATAGAGGGAGACCAAGAGATGAGTACACTAAGCAGATTCAGAAGGATGTAGGCTGCAGTAGGTGCTGGGAGATAAAAAAGCTTGCATAGGATAGAGTAGCATGGAGAGCTGCATTAAACCAGTCTCAGGACTGAAGACCACAACAACAAGAAGAGCTGTTCACACTTTGCATCCAGATTTAAGGCAAATTATGTTTGTTGGTCATCCTTTTTGAAGCAATATTTACAATTATTTATGATTGTGTTGTTTTTGGTTGTCTTCATATTATTAATTCTTATTTTCTTCTTTCTATTTATTGCACATTTTTAATGCTTTCAGAATGTTTCCCTACTCCAAAAACTTTAAGTTTGCTTTTGTGCAGTTATGATAATATTTTTCCTTACTTTGGGCAGCTTAACATTTATGAATTTAGCCACAGCTCGATAGAACTTTGAAGTTCTTTCTTTAGATATTCAGTATTTTTTTCCATTTCTCTCAATCATCTGTGTATTAAACTCTGCATCTGAGTATTAAACTCTGTAGTATTGTTCACCTACTTGGGCAATCCTTCATTTCTCTAATCCTGGCTGTAAGCAGGAATAGAATGTCCAAAAATTACATATTTCCTCAATGACGGCCACTGAGGCATTCCACTGGTGGTGCCAAAAAAACTTAGTTTCATGGCACCAAACATATTATGGAATTTTGTAGGCAATTCATATATTTAATAAGATATTACATCAAACAAAACATATAGGGAATCAGAAGTAAACATGTATTACAACAGCGCCATTCTTATGCACAGTAAGAGATTGTTATGTTACCGGAGAATATGATAGCAAGTGTTTGTATAAGAGAGAGAGACAGTGAGAGAGAGAGAGAGAGAGGGGGGGGGGTTGTCTTATTTATCTTTTTCACATGTCTGCATGAGATATAAAATGTAACACTAACTCCGAAAATCTCTCTCACATGCAAAAATGTACACACATATCAACAGCATAATTTTTCACTCCTCACAGGGTATTTTCAGTCAGTTTTACATGGCAGTCGTAAGCAGGGGATGTTTTGATGTATAGTTGCTTAAGATACTGGTGGAGATCAGGCCTGAACTACCACATGATGACACCACCAACCTCAGCTAACAATTGCACTCTAGCCATTACCAAATGATTTATGTGATCCGCTTTGCTTTAAGTTGTGCTTGCTGGTTGTTTCCTTTTCTTATTTTGAAAGAAGTGCCGAGAGCAATCTTGCTCTGTCACAGGGTTCAAATATGACTCTCACAACACCAGATGGAGTCAGTGATCCATATGTACATTATTACATCGGTTCTGCCTTCCTAGGAGGACAGAACATGGACGTAGGCTGCCAGCCATCTGAGAGGGAGGTGCGGCTTGTCCCCTCCACTGTGCTCTTGTCCCTCTGACAGCCTCAACTCCTTGTTTGTTTTACATTCGCGGCTGACTGCCAGAAAAGTGTCTGCTACAATATGAGTGTCAGTAGGAGAAATAATAGAGCATGTATAAATTATTCGACCTTGTAATGTGGATTTTGTGAAGCAAATTTAATCAAATTGCCAACATTTAAAACTAAAAGCATTGTACCCACCAAATGCAGCAACTCCATGATTTTGGGAAGACTGCTTCAAAATAATCAGTAGTTACGATATTGTAAATCAATTCGTTGCTCCTTCTTGTTGGCAAATAAATCTGTCATCTCTGATTGAAATGTTCAGTTTTACATACAAATGACTTTTCACAGGATAGCATCCCTAAGGACTCAGTCATTCTTATTTCATTGTGTTTTGTAGGAACTTTTTAATTCTCTTGAACATTGAAAAGCACTGCTCAGCTTCTAATGTCAAGATAGGGTCGTGATTAGCAGTTTCAAAACTTTAACAGTTTTGTCGGACGTGTCATGAAGTTCATCCTCTAGAATCAGTGAAAGAAACAGGACTGTGTCAGCAACTGCTCTCAACTCAGGTCTAGCATACAAGACTTGAAGCTCACTCTCCAACTGTCTTTTTTCCAGAATTGTATATGTGTCTTTTACTTCAAGGTATTTGTCTGGAAAATCCGTGATGTTTGTCAAAATGATTTACATCAAGTAAGTTGGCTGCAATGAGGTGTCCAGTGAACTGAAAATGTAATTTTATTTCAGAAAGGATGGCATCGAACACTTCCAAAGCATCTCTTCTTTTTTTATGCCTATCAAGAAACCATGGTTTCTTGGCAGGCACTGTTTTGTCATTTTCAAAACTAATCTAGTTAAGGGTGGAGCCAATGTCATCTCTGATGTTTAGCATTACAACTTCAAAGTTCTGGTTGTCTCCCATTACTGTGCTCAGTTCAGTTATCTTCTTCTGAAGCCGATTAAAAAGTATGTCTGCATGTGGCGTTATCTTATAGAAAAGTGATAGCCAAGAAATGAATCTTGCAGTCGTTGTTTGTATGAACCAGGTTTTTCAATAGTAGAAGATAGTTTTATGCTCATTTCTCTCAGTGAATTCCATAACAGTAATTAGATTTTTCCCTGTTTTCAAAAGCATCTTTTACTACTCACAAATTGTAATTCCATCTCATCCATACACACGGGACAAGCTTTTTTGAATAATGCTATGCAACATTTTTGATCTCTGTGTTGAGTTAGAAGAAAAGAAGAATCACCTGAAAGGTGTGCAAAAAAGGTAAGGGCTTTGAAATTAACAGAGGCTGCTGTAGACATAAAGTTGAACTGAAGCGCATAACAATGGATGTAGTTTGCATTTGGATATTTGTCTTTAATTAATTTCTGAACCACATTCGACTTGCCCTAATGTAGTTTGCACCATTGTAACTGTGAGCTATTATTTTTGCTCAATCATCACCAATTAATGGTTCAATTTCTTTCAGAATACTCTTAGCATTCTGACTTTCTGGATTAACAAAGTTCCAAAATCTTTCAACAGGTTTTCCCTCAACAACAGAATGCAAAACAATAACCAATTGAAAATCACAAGACAATTCTGTTTTTTTCATCCACGATTATTGCAACATAATTGGCACATTTTATTTCTATACAAAATTCATCATAGTACACTTATAACATGCATTACAGTAGTTCGTTCTCAACAGTCTTAGAAATACCTTTGAACACTGATGCTTGAATGAGATGAACTTGAAGATCTTTATCCAGAATTAGCTTGCGAAAAAAAACCCTGATTTTGAGAGACATCTGATTCACTGTGGCCCCTGAGAGCCAGTTCCAAAGCACTGTAGAACCGAATACAGTTTACAATTAAATTCAATATATATCTATTCTCCTATTCTAAATGCTTGAATTTTTATCATCAAAAGGTTCAACTACCTTTCCCCAAACCAAACTTTAACCTAAGACATGATGGTAAATTTCAAAAGGAAAACTACTCCAGGAAGTAACCAATCTTCCATCGCTATTCTTGGCGGTGCAACTAGGCCTTTGGATTCTGGAGAGCCTAGAATGTCATGTAAGGAAGAGTCAGAGCTTCCTAGCACTTCTTCAAAGATAAGACCCAAGAAAAAACATCTACTGGGGACTCTGAATATCAACACACTTATGAAAGTTGGAAAACTGAAACACCTAATGGACACACTCAATCAATGCACCATACTTATATTAGCTCTTCAAGAAACAAGGTATCTGGATGAAAATGCATTTGAATCAGGTGGATACAGGATCTACAAAGGAAAACCAGCCATTAAAAATTCCAATAGTACGGCTATATTAGGGACCGCATTTATGGTCAAACAGCAACTTCGGAATCAATAATTAATTTTAGCTCCCCATCAGAACGAATTTCATTTCTGACATTCAAGTCAGGCAATAAATGTTACACTATTATAAATGCACATGCACCTATTAACCAACATAACAGAACAAATGTTGACAAAGTGGAAGATTTTTGGGAAATGCTAGAATACGAAACATCCATATTACCAAAAGAACATATAAAAATTTTAGTGCGAGACTTTAATGCACAAGTTGGCAAAGAAATAAAATTTAAATCAGTAGTTGTAGATTATCCAGCACATGCAAGAACCAACAGAAATGGGGAAAGACTCATAGATTTTTGTAGACAGTTTAATCTAAAATTAATGTCGACATGTTTCAGGAAATGTGCAAGAAAGAAAAAAACGTGGGTATCACCTAATCCAAATCAAGGTGAATATCAGTTGGACCATGTGGCAATAACGACTCGCAACTACAAGGAAATCTTGGATGTCAGAGTCAGGAAGGGCCTAAACATAGACTCAGATCATTATCTGACAGAAATAAAGACCAAGAAGATTTCCAAGAGTAAACACTTAATTTCTCCTGTAAAATCAGGACAAATTCTGTCATATACTAAACACAAGAAATATGGATAATTGGGAAGAAATTAAAGAAACAATGCTAGAGTCAGTTAAAGAAATGGGACAGCCACAAAGAATACCAAAACACAGATGGTGGAATGAGCTGTGTGATGAAGCAATTGACAATCGACTAAAGGCATGAAAAAAATGGAACAGTAATAAGAAACACGAATACTGGGAAGAGTTTAAAGAAGAAAGGAAAAAGACAGTAAAAATCATCAGATCAGTGAAAAGAAAATATGACAAAGACAGATTAGAAGAAATGGAAGATGAAAGGATGTGGGTTTTAAGGGAGAGGGTAAGGAGTCATTCCAATCCCGGGAGCAGAAAGACTTACCTTAGGGGGAAAAATGGACAGGTATACACTCACACACACACACACACACACACATATATATATATACTATATATATATATATATATATATATATATATATATATATATATATATATATATATATATATATTATTATTATTATTATTAGCGAATGTCCCCATGGGAGAACGATAAGCAGGTGATTAACATTTCTTAATGTTCTTCTTATTTTCCCAGTATTTCTTCATTGCCTCCCCAAAGGCCTTCTTCCTTTCTTCGGTCCACTTTGGTCGGAAAGGTTTAGATTCCGTCTCTGGAGTAAACTTCCACTTGTCGATTTTTCTTCTGAATGTATCCCGGTCTGATGTGTTTGTTATGTCAATTTTTGCCTTTTTCAAATCCTTCTTAACTTCAGTTACCCAGGGTATTGTTGCCTTAAGTGATGTCATATAGTCCAATAGACGTTTAGTTAACCTGTTTCCAGGTAATCTGTCTATATGTCCATAAAACTTCATCCGCCTCTTCCTGATATCTGCCTCGATGTTTGATATTTTTTCGGTTGTCTCGGTAGTCTGCAGCCTGTATCCATCTTGTGTGTATCGTGGTCCTAGGATTTTTCTAATAATTTTTCTCTCTACTTTCTTAATTTCGTGTAAATCTAATTTTCTATTCAGGGAGAGTGTTTCACTTGCATATGTGACTGTTGGTTTGATGACTGTGTTGTAGTGTCTGATTTTAGTGCCTTTTGATAGACATTTCTTGTTATATATATTTTGAATAAGTCCGAATGCTTTCTTGATTTTCTGTAATCGGTTTTTTTGTGCTATTTTCTCAAGTCCTGTTGGTTCAATAACTTCACCGAGATACTTAAAGTGCTTGACTCTAGTTATTTCACCATACTTTGTTTTTAGTTTCGAAATATCTAATTTTGAGCAGATGAATTCTGTCTTCTCAAAGGAGATTTGCAGGCCAACCTTCTCAGCACATTCTTTAAGTGTCTCAATTTGTTTTACTGCTGTTTCTTCACTGTCAGTTATAATTGCCAAGTCATCTGCAAACGCTAAATAAGGGATGTTCAATTTTCCTTTACCTCTTCCTAGTTCAATTGGCTTCCACAAGCTTTGTTTCCTTAGTGTTACTTCCCACTCTTTCATAACTTTGTCCAAAACTATATTGAATAATAGTGGTGAGATCCCATCTCCTTGTCTTACTCCTGTTTTAATTGAGAATGGTTCCGAAATTTCCCCTCTGAATTTAATTTTTGATTTGGTTTCTGTTAGTGTTTGTTCAATTAGTTTTCGGGTTTTAGTGTCTAGGCCTCGTTCTTCGAGAATGTGACATAGAGACTGTCTGTCTATGGAATCGTATGCCTTTTTGAAATCAACGAATGTGCAGATTATTGGTTTTGACCTGATTGCTTTAATCTTTAAAATAGTTTTAAGGTTGAATATCTGTTCCGGGCATGATCTATTAGGACGAAAGCCTGCTTGGTAGTCTGAAATTGTATGTTCTAGTTGTTCTTGTGCCCTCTTTAGGAGACATGCAGATAGAATTTTGTAGGTAACTGGTAAAAGTGAAATGCCTCTGTAGTTGTTTACGTCTGATCTCTCTCCCTTTTTGTGCAATGGGTGAATTAGTGCACACTTCCACTCCTCTGGGATATTTTCTGTCTGCCAAATTTCTTGGATGATGCTAGTGATCTCTTTTAACGAATTTGGACCAAGGTTTTTCAGTAGTTCAGCTACAATTCCATCTTCTCCCGATGATTTATTGTTTTTGAGTTTTCTAATGTGACTATAAATTTCTTCTTGAGATGGTGGTGGTGAAGTCTCATTCGTGTGTTCTGGTTGTAATCTGGGGAATCTTGTACTTGGTTGTGGGCAATTTAGGAGTTGTGAGAAATATTTAGCTAGTTCTTGGCAATTTTCTTTGTTAGTTAGTGCCAATTTTCCATTCTGTTTCCGGAAGCAGAGATTTTGTGGAGTGTATCCTTTGATTTGATTTGCGAATATTTTATAAAAATCTTGAGTGTTGTGGTTCTTAAAGTTTTCTTCAATTGTGTTTAGTTGTTCATTAAGGTATTTTCTTTTAGTTTGTCTAAGTATTTTAGCTGTTTGTTTTCTCACTTTGAAAAATGTTTGTTGTGTGGTTTCTGATTTGTCACAATTGTAATTTAAAAAGGCTTGTTGTCTCTCTTCTAATGCGTTATCACAATTCGAATTCCACCATGGATGCTTGGATATTTTCTTTAACGGAATCAAATCTCTCGCTTTCTGTATAATTTTCGTTCGGAAATCTTTCCAGTTGTTTGTTGGTTGTTTATCCCATGCTTCTGTAATTTCTGATTCCTTGATATTTTTCAAGTCAAATTTGGGAATTAGTGGTGATTTCCTTTGGCGTTTCCTTTTTGGAGTGAATTTAATTTTAACTCTGGTAAGGTAGTGGTCAGAATCTATATTTGCCCCTCTGCGGACTTGAACGTCGTGTATTTCTTTCTGGAAGTCATAGGAGATCGCAACATGGTCTATTTGAAATTCACCAAGCTGAAGGTTTGGTGATCTCCATGTTTTTTGTTTATTGGGGTCTTTTCGAAGTGATGTTGTCACGATTTTTAGGTTGTTTTGCTGACATAACTCGATGAGTCTCATGCCGTTCTTGTTTGTGAATTTGTGTGCAGGGTAATTACCGACTGTTTTTTTATATTTCCTCTCTTTGCCAATTTGCGCGTTGAAATCCCCTAGAAGAATTTTTACATCCTCCTCTGGAATTTTGGACATTTCAGTTTCGAGTTTTTCCCAAAATTTTTCTGTCTTCTCCGGTTCTTTTTTGTTGGCAATGTTGGTAGGTGCATGAACATTAATAAATGTATATATTTTGTTGGTGTGCTTGATTCGCATGGTCATTAGTCTGTTACTGATTTGATTTATGTCTATAACAGAGTCAAGGGTGTCCTTATTTACAATAAAAGCCATGCCAAATATTGCAGCTCCTTTGCCAATTTTCTTGTCTGTTTTACTTTTAAAGATACGGTAATTGTTGTAGTCTATTGTTTCTGAATCAGTGAATCTGGTCTCTTGGAGAGCAAGGATTTGAATTTTCTGTTTGTTGAGTTCTGTTGTAAGATTATGAAGTTTGCCTGTCTGAATTAGTGTCTGAATGTTAAAAGTGCCAATAAATGTATGGGACTTTCGTGGACGTTTACTAGAGAACTCCGACTTTCTCTGTCGTACGAGCCCAAGCTCCCCAGAATCCGATAGCTTGGTTGTCGCCACAGGGCGAGTGGATTGGCCACCTGGGGTAATATTAATTTTACTTGTACGAATCATACTGCTTGTAATTAAGTTCCAGCTAATGCTGGGTAGTTAGAACCAGGGATTGTTAGTTCCTGGAGCTTGGTGTTCAGCCGCACCTCACATGGTGAACAGACGCTGGCCAGAGTACCGGTGGTTGCCACACAGACGTGTCTGGGCTTTTCAATATGCTTTATCTTGTTGATAATGCTTGCCTCTTCCGCCAGTTCCGCCGTACCGATGATCTTCATCTCCGTCTTCCCTACCGTTGAGGTCTTCGCCGTATCCCTGGCAAGGGACCCTCACAAGGTACTATCACCCGGGCCAGGTGAACCAAGGTTTTTTTACGAGGTGTTACTCCTCCCCCTCCTCCTTTTACAACCGGGCTTGGGACCGGCTTAGGCGGAGTTATATATATATATATATAGGGAAACATTCCACGTGGGAAAAATATATCTAAAAAGAAAGATGATGAGACTTACCAAACAAAAGCGCTGGCAGGTCGATAGACACACAAACAAACACAAACATACACACAAAATTCTAGCTTTCGCAACAAACGGTTGCTTTGTCAGGAAAGAGGGAAGGAGAGGGAAAGACGAAAGGATGTGGGTTTTAAGGGAGAGGGTAAGGAGTCATTCCAATCCTGGGAGCGGAAAGACTTACCTTAGGGGGAAAAAAGGACAGGTATACACTCGCGCGCACACACACACACACACACACACACACACACACACACACACACACACACACACACACATATCCATCCGCATATACACAGACACAAGCAGACATTTGTAAAGGCAAAGAGTTTGGGCAGAGATGTCAGTCAAGGCGGAAGTACAGAGGCAAAGATGATGTTGAAAGAAAGGTGAGGTATGAGCGGCGGCAAATTGAAATTAGAAATTAGCGGAGATTGAGGCCTGGCGGATAGCGAGAAGAGAGGATATGCTGAAGGGCAAGGAATGTTGACTCCACCTGTCCAATGGCCAGCTTCACACATCCGTCCATATCAAACCCACCAACAAGCAACAGTACCTCCATTATGACAGCTGCCACCCATTCCACATCAAACGGTCCCTTCCCTACAGCCTAGGTCTTCATGGCAAACGAATCTGCTCCAGTCCGGAATCCTTGAACCATTACACCAAGAACCTGAAAATAGCTTTCGCATCCCGTAACTACCCTCCAGACCTGGTACAGAAGCAAATAACCAGAGCCACTTCCTCATCTCCTCAAGCCTGGAACCTTCCACAGAAGAACCCCAAAAGTGCCCCACTTGTGACCGGATACTTTCTGGGACTGGATCAGATTCTGAATGTGGCTCTCCAGCAGGGATATGACTTCCTCAAATCCTGCCCTGAAATGAGATACATCCTTCATGAAATCTTCCCCACTCCACCTAGAGTGTCTTTCCGCCGTTCACCTAACCTTCATAACCTCTTAGTTCATCCCTATGAAATCCCCAAAACACCTTCCCTACCCTCTGGCTCCTACCCTTGTAACCACCCCCGCTGTAAAACCTGTCCCATGCACCCTCCCACCACCACCTACTCCAGTCCTGTAACCCGGAAGGTGTACACGATCAAAGGCAGAGCCACGTGTGAAAGCATCCACGTGATTTACCAACTGACCTGCCTACACTGTGAAGCCTTCTATGTGGGAATGACCAGCAACAAACTGTCCATTCGCATGAATGGACACAGGCAGACAGTGTTTGTTGGTAATGAGGATCACCCTGTGGCTAAACATGCCTTGGTGCACGGCCAGCACATCTTGGCACAGTTTTACACCGTCCGGGTTATCTGGATACTTCCCACTAACACCAACCTGTCAGAACTCCGGAGATGGGAACTTGCCCTTCAGCATATCCTCTCTTCTCACTGTCCGCCAGGCCTCAATCTCCGCTAATTTCTAATTTCAATTTGCCGCCGCTCATACCTCACCTGTCTTTCAACATCATCTTTGCCTCTGTACTTCCGCCTCGACTGACATCTCTGCCCAAACTCTTTGCCTTTACAAATGTCTGCTTGTGTCTGTGTATATGCATATGGATATGCATGTGTATGCGAGTGTATACCTGTCCTTTTTTCCCCCTAAGGTAAGTATTTCTGCTCCCGGGATTGGAATGACTCTTTACCCTCTTCCTTAAAACCCACATCCTTTCATCTTTCCCTCTCCTTCCCTCTTTCCTGATGAAGCAACCGTTTGTTGCGAAAGCTAGAATTTTGTGTGTATGTTTGTGTTTGTTTGTGTGTCTATCGACCTGCCAGCGCTTTTGTTTGGTAAGTCTCATCATCTTTCTTTTTATATATATATAAGGACAGGTATACACTCGCACACACACACGTATCCATCCACATTAGTGGATATATATATATATATATATATATACACACACACACACACACACACACACACACACACACACACACACACACACACACACATATATATATATATATATATACTAACATGGATGGATATGTGTGTGTGTGCGAGTGTATACCTGTCCTTATATATATATACATGTTTGTTGTGGCTGTCAATTTTTTGTCTATATTTTGATTCTAATTTCTGCCGAATGTTGGTTTTGCCTAGAAATAAAAGACTAAGCAAATTATTCATGTGCTGCTTTGACATTTCATGTACTTTCATTTTAGACCATATAAGCCCAATATCAGTTATTCCAGACTTACATCAATGGACACCTCCCCCAAATAATACACCAGGAAAACAAAAACAGCATTGCTTTCTTCACAACCACAAATCCATTTATTATTTTGGTAAATTTCTGGATTGAACTTACAGCATCTGCTGCTGCAGATTCAGATTAGGGAGTGGCCTAACTAGTGTTTTTATCTGAGAGTCCTGTCATTAAATGGCATTTGTAATAACTCATTTACTTTGTTCATGTTTGCTATTTTCACAATCAACTGAATTTTCCCTTGCAGATAACACTGTGCAGGCAGGTATATACGGTCAATTACCTGACCTCGCAGTAACTGCAACGTGTTTATACAGAACTGTATTACATGAATGTAACGAGTATAAACAGAAATACTATACCTTTGTTTGGAAAACAGATGCTCAACAGTTTGTGAATATGTTAGTTTTTTGTTCTGGAACAATAGTTCTGCTGTTGTGAAATATACCAATATTGAAATAATTCTTCTTAGTTACAAAATCTAAAGGCATAATTATATTCAAATTACATACAGCTATTGATAACAATATTTAAGTGTATTGTTTCTGTATTTGATTTAATTAAGCATTAATTAGCATTTAAGGATACATTAGAATTAACTTGCAGAGAGATTGTAAAACTGGATTACAAGAATTCTGCGTCCCGATGTATTCTAGCATGGTCGCTAGATGGCAGATCATGCTTCTATAAGTCCTGCACTTAACTGCTCTCTGGCAGAAGGAACATAAAGCTCTCTGAGTCAGACTAGCTGTGGCTCCACCTTGGCCATAAGAAGCGTTTAGAAACCAATGGCTGCACCATTCACACAGCACTTATGAGGAGAGATGGTGCCAATCTGGAGTTGGCTCCAAGCTTCAGAAAAGTACCGTGAGAGCACATGCGGTGAAATGCACCTCTTCAAATCAGAAAATACATACTCTGAAACAATGTTTTAAGCATAGTTTGCATAGATTTCTCTTTCTTTCTTTTTTATACAAATAGCGCCACGGCACAGCGGCACTACTTCAGAGCCTGTGCTTCCTTGATACTTCCTCTTGCATTAGTTGATAATGCCTCTCTATATTGAATACAGCTAGATAGTGCATAATGTAGGGAATGGAGATGAGATGTGAATAAATTGGAAGAATCAGAGCTTGTTGATAGTTTCAAAGAGAGAATTATGCACTGATCAACTGAAACAAGGGAATTGAATACATTTGAAGACAAATAGATAGCTTTGAAAGATGAAATAGGGGAGGCAGCAGAGGCTCAATTAGGCAAAAAGAGAAGGCTCAGTAGCAATCATTGACATTAGATGTCAAATTTAAATGATACAATGAGAAAATATAAGAATGCTTCAAATGAAGTGGGCAGAAGAAGTTCAATGAAATTTACAGAAAGTGCAAAATTGATAGGCAGGGTTGGCTAGAGGAGAAAGACAAGGTTGCAGGTGCATGCATAACCCAAGGAAACATAGATGGCACTTTTAGGAAAGGACCGTTGGAAAAGACGCAACTAGCTATATGGATATCAAATACTCATATCACAAATCAGCACTAAGCAAATGAAAGACAAGTGGAAGGAAAAAGAAAATGAGCGTATGGCATTTTTTTTAACATTTATAAACTTTTATTTACAAATAACAATTGTCATTTTACAATAACAGTTTACATTTTACTTGTTCTGATGAGATAATCCGTTCTGTCCTTTTATTTTTCTGTTACTGTTCTGGTAATTATTTCATTGGTCTTCTATATTTTTCAAGTGTCTGTCAGACTGAGTTCATTATTAGTTTCTTACACTGTTTATTATTTCTGTTTAGCGTTTTCTGAGTCTTGGTACACTACATTTGTACATGTGGCAGAAGGACTTTGGAAAAAAGCATTGATTGCAAAGTCTAGTTAGTTACTCAGAATAATAGATAATTAAAAAAAATTATTTTAAGGAATTTTTACTTATTACTAGTTGGATTATATATATATATATATATATATATATATATATATATATATATATATATATATATATATATATATATATATATATATATATGGTTATAATAGAAGGAAACATTCCACGAAGGAAGAATAAATCTAAAAACAAAGATGATGTGACTTACCAAATGAAAGTGCTGGCAGGTCGACAGACACACAAACGAACACAAACGTACACACAAAATTCAAGCTTTTGCAACAAACTGTTGCCTCATCAGGAAAGAGGGAAGGAGAGGGAAAGACGAAAGGATGTGGGTTTTAAGGGAGAGGGTAAGGAGTCATTCCAGTCCCGGGAGCGGAAAGACTTACCTTAGGGGGAAAAAAGGACGGGTATACACTCACACACACACACACACATATCCATCCACACATATACAGACACAAGCAGACATATTTAAAGACAAAGAGTTTGGGCAAGAGATGTCAGTCGAGGCAGAAGTGCAGAGGCAAAGATGTTGTTGAATGACAGGTGAGGTATGAGTGGCGGCAACTTGAAATTAGCGGAGATTGAGGCCTGGTGGATAACGGGAAGAGAGGATATATTGAAGAGCAAGTTCCCATCTCCAGAGTTCGGATAGGTTGGTGTTAGTGGGAAGTATCCAGATAACCCGGACGGTGTAACACTGCACCAAGATGTGCTGGCCGTGCACCAAGGCATGTTTAGCCACAGGGTGATCCTCATTACCAACAAACACTGTCTGCCTGTGTCCATTCATGCGAATAGACAGTTTGTTGCTGGTCATTCCCACATAGAATGCATCACAGTGTAGGCAGGTCAGTTGGTAGATCACATGGGTGCTTTCACACGTGGCTCTGCCTTTGATTGTGTACACCTTCCGGGTTACAGGACTGGAGTAGGTGGTGGTGGGAGGGTGCATGGGACAGGTTTTACACCGGGGGCGGTTACAAGGGTAGGAGCCAGAGGGTAGGGAAGGTGGTTTGGGGATTTCATAGGGATGAACTAAGAGGTAACGAAGGTTAGGTGGACAGCGGAAAGACACTCTTGGTGGAGTGGGGAGGATTTCATGAAGGATGGATCTCATTTCAGGGCAGGATTTGAGGATTTTTTCCCCCTAAGGTAAGTCTTTCCGCTCCCGGGACTGGAATGACTCCTTACCCTCTCCCTTAAAACCCACATCCTTTCGTCTTTCCCTCTCCTTCCCTCTTTCCTGATGAGGCAACAGTTTGTTGCGAAAGCTTGAATTTTGTGTGTATGTTTGTGTTCGTTTGTGTGTCTGTCGACCTGCCAGCACTTTCATTTTGTAAGTCACATCATCTTTGTTTGTAAGTATATTTTCCTTTGTGGAATGTTTCCTTCTATTATAACCATATATATATATATATATATATATATATATATATATATATATATATATATATATATATATATATATATATATATGAATATAGTAGAGGGAAACATTCCACGTGGGAAAAATATATATAAAAAGAAAGATGATGAGACTTACCCAACAAAAGCGCTGGCAGGTCGATAGACACACAAACATACACACAAAATTCAAGCTTTCGCAACAAACGGTTGCTTCGTCAGGAAAGAGGGAAGGAGAGGGAAAGACGAAAGGATGTGGGTTTTATGGGAGAGGGTAAGGAGTCATTCCAATCCCGGGAGTGGAAAGACTTACCTTAGGGGGAAAAAGGACAGGTATACACTCGCACACACACACACACACACACACACGCATATCCATCCGCATATACACAGACACAAGCAGACATTTGTAAAGGCAAAGAGTTTGGGCAGAGATGTCAGTCGAGGCGGATGTACAGAGGCATTACCTTAGCCAGCTTCATCCTGACCCACAACTTCCTTTTGAAGGCCAGACATACCAACAATTAAAGGGAACAGCCATGGGTACCAGGATGGCCCCCTCGTACCCCAACCTATTCATGGGTCGCTTAGAGGAAGCCTTCTTGGTTACCCAGGCCTGCCAACCCAAAGTTTGGTCAGATTTATTGATGACATCTTCATGATCTGGACTCACAGTGAAGAAGAACTCCAGAATTTCCTCTCCAACCTCAACTCCTTTGGTTCCATCAGATTCACCTGGTCCTACTCCAAATCCCATGCCACTTTCCTTGATGTTGACCTCCACCTGTCCAATGGCCAGCTTCACATGTCCGTCCACATCAAACCTACCAACAAGCAACAGTACCTCCATTATGACAGCTGCCACCCATTCCACATCAAACGGTCCCTTCCCTACAGCCTAGGTCTTCGTGGCAAACGAATCTGCTCCAGTCCGGAATCCCTGAACCATTACACCAACAACCTGACAACAGCTTTCGCATCCCGCAACTACCCTCCCAACCTGGTACAGAAGCAAATAACCAGAGCCACTTCCTCATCCTCTCAAACCCAGAACCTCCCACAGAAGAACCACAAAAGTGCCCCACTTGTGACAGGATACTTTCCGGGACTGGATCAGACTCTGAATTATGCTCTCCAGCAGGGATACGACTTCCTCAAATCCTGCCCTGAAATGAGATCCATCCTTCATGAAATCCTCCCCACTCCACCAAGAGTGTCTTTCCGCTGTCCACCTAACCTTCGTAAGCTCTTAGTTCATCCCTATGAAATCCCCAAACCACCTTCCCTACCCTCTGGCTCTTACCCTTGTAACCGCCCCCGGTGTAGAACGTGTCCCATGCACCCTCCCACCACCACCTACTTCAGTCCTGTAACCCGGAAGGTGTACACGATCAAAGGCAGAGCCACGTGTGAAAGCACCCACGTGATTTACCAACTGACCTGTCTACACTGTGACACATTCTATGTGGGAATGACCAGCAACAAACTGTCCATTCGCATGAATGGACACAGGCAGACAGTGTTTGTTGGTAATGAGGATCACCCTGTGGCTAAACATGCCTTGGTGCACGGCCAGCACATCTGCTGTTACACCGTCCGGGTTATCTGGATACTTCCCACTAACACCAACCTATCCGAACTCCGGAGATGGGAACTTGCTCTTCAATATATCCTCTCTTCCCGTTATCCACCAGGCCTCAATCTCTGTTAATTTCAAGTTGCCGCCACTCATACCTCACCTGTCATTCAACAACATCTTTGCCTCTGCACTTCTGCCTCGACTGACATCTCTGCCCAAACTCTTTGCCTCTGTATATGTCTGTTTGTGTCTGTATATGTGTGAATGTGCGAGTGTATACCCGTCCTTTTTTCCCCCTAAGGTAAGTCTTTCCGCTCCCGGGATTGGAATGACTCCTTACCCTCTCCCTTAAAACCCAAAGCCTTTCGTCTTTCCCTCTCCTTCCCTCTTTCCTGACGAAGCAACCGTTGGTTGCGAAAGCTAGAATTTTGTGTGTATGTTTGTGTTTGTTTGTGTGTCTATCGACGTGCCAGCGCTTTCGTTTGGTAAGTCACATCATCTTATATTTGGTGAGCAAAGTGGTATCCAAAGGAGAACACTCATGAATAACTATCTTAACATAGAAAAAAAAAACAATAATAAAAACTGAAAGGGAAAAAACATTACTATTATAGCGAATTATTAAAATCACTTTGTCAGATTGAGCGATGAGCAATACACTAGGAAACAGCGGCAGTGCAATTGTAGAGCTAGTTTGATACAGGTGGTGAGCGAGAGTAAAGAAGACAGAAAGGAGGGAAGGAAACCATTCATGGTGGAAGGAAAGACATATATAAGCACGTGAGACACTAAAGCTATGGTTACACTGACACGATATGGGAAACTTTTACGTGTTATACCACTTTTCACTGTCACTTTTTTCTTTTTTTTTTTTTAACACTTTAACAAGCGTATCACACTATTGGGTGCTTTTGGGAGATGGGAGGGCATCGACGACTGCAACGAGGGCGTGGGGGATTTGCGGCGGTGGGCGGCAGTGGCGGACATGTCACGTGGCAGCAGACAGGGCATCCCTGAAGGCGGTGGTCAGCGGGATCTCCAGGACGTTGTGGAAAGTCTCGCGGAATTTGGTGTGTTGTTTTGCCTTCTGGTGCTCTTGATGGCCGGGAGACCCCTTACGGGGTGGTTAGGCTGCCGCTCCACAAGTTATTTAATGCCACTATGGCAACTTGCGAGTGAATAAGGATGAAATGATGATGAAAGACATCTCGAGGCAGAGAAAATCCCAGACCCAACCGGGAATCAAACCCGGGACTCCATGCGCGGGAACCGAGAACGCTACCCCAAGACCACAAGCCGTGGACATGTGGGAGGAATAAATAGGAGCTCTATACAAGGAAAATTAACTTGTAGACATTATTATAGAGACAGAGGGGGAATTAGATAAGATTAGCTGGAGGATATGAAACAATGGAAACTCCACGTAGTAATATCAACAATATTGGAAAACATAGATTGCTACTTAACATAAAGAAGATACATTAAGTTGCAGACAGGCACAATTAAAAGACAATACACAAAGCCTTCAGGCACGGCCTTCATTAGCAAAAGAGAAACAGAGAAATACACACCATTCATACACACAAGCAAGCACACCTCATGCACACATGACCACCAGCTACAGCTGTTCAGGCCCTTTAATTGTGCCTGTCTGCAACTTAACGTGTCTTCTTTACAGTATGTAGCAACCTGTCTTTTCCTACATTGTTGTCAGTTACAGGATAGGTATTGCAAGAAGGATCTGACAGAGCACTGAAAGATGTAGGTGAAGATTAGATGGAAGATATACTGTGAAAAGAATTTGACAGAGCACTGGATGATTGAAGTAGAAACAATGCCCCTGGAGCAGACAACATTCAGTCATAATTACTGAGATCATGGGAAGAGCAAACAATGACAAAACTTCTGTCATTTTGTTGGAGTGTATCCAGGAAAACTTCAGGAAACATGACAAAACTAATCCACATGGTGTGCAAGATTCATGAGAAAGGGGTAATATCTCTAGACTTCAAGAACAATGTAATATTTCGAATTGAAAAGAAGGTGGGTTCTGATATGTGTGAATATTACCAATCAATCAGTGTAGTAGGTCATGGTTTCAAAACACTGACATTAATTATTCATAGGAGAATGGAAAACTGATGGAATCTCAGGAAAGATCAGTTTGGTGTCTGGAAAAACGTAGGGACACATGAGGCAATATTGATTCATATTAGAAGATAAAATGAAGAAAGGCAAACTGAAAATTGGTGCCGCTTGTAGGTGTAGGTGGAGTTTTTAACAGGAATACTCTCTTTGTAGTTAAGAAAATAGTACAGTTAAAATACAGGGGGGAAAAGGTTACCTACAACTTATACAAAAACTGGACTGCATTTATGGGTCAAAGGACATGAAACAGAAGCAGTAATTCAGAAGGAATTGAGACAGAGTTGTAGTCTATCCTCAGTGATATTCAGCCTGTTAACTGAGTAAGCAGTAAAGGAAATCAAGGAGAAATTTGGAGAGGAAATTAAACTTCACAGAGAAGTCAGGTTATGCTGATGCAATTCCATTAGGAAATGAGACACAAACAGTAGAACATGAATTTTGCTATTTGGACAGCAAAATAACTCAAGATTGCCAAACTAGAAAGGATATAAAGTGCAGACTGTCAATATCAAGACAAGAAGTTTGTAGAAGAGGAATTTGTTAACACTGAAAATAAATTTAAGTGTTAGGAGCTCTTTAACGAAGTATTTGTCTTTAGTGCGGCTTTGTACCAAACCAAAATATGGACAATAAACAGTTCAGAGAAGAGAATAGAGAAGCTTTCAAAATATGTTACTACAAAACAAAACGTATGATCAGATGAGAATAGGACACATCCTGAGGCAACAAGGAACTATCAGCTTGGTAATGGATGGAAGTGTGGGGGCAAAACTGTAGAGAGAGCTGAAGGCTTGAAAACAGTAACCAAGTTCAAATGAAGAAGTAGTTATGCAGAGTTGAAAAAGATTGCACAGGATAGACTAGTGTGGAGAGCTACAGACATCAATGACAACTTTTGTGTCTCTATTACCATCCATCATTTCAGTCACTTCTACTCATTCAATCAGTCATTTATCGTGGCCCACAGTCATGGTTATCATTAACACTAAACATACCCCAAGTTCATGCATGGGCTACATATGTAGCCCAACAATAAATTATATTAACTCAGGACATAATATAAATAAAACACATTGTGTAGCTACAAAATACCTTTATTTTTATCACATTTGCACATAAAATAACAAAATGTAACTTTGTAACTGTTGTGTTAAATAAACAAACAAAACTCTAAAAAAAATCAATGCTAAAGCATGGTTTTAGATTATGTTCACATCTTTTAAGTTCATATATAATACTTATTAGTTTCCTGGTTTCTGATCATCTACATAACTGAACCAATAATCAATTTTTCACAATAATTTTCACTCAATTGGCATGCATGCAGGACACATGACTGCCCAATGATTGTCATAAATGCATCTCTTACATTTGCTGCACTGTTTATGTGTGCCATGATCAGGAGCCCTGCTACAAACAGAACTATGACCAGCTCCTTCAAAATTAGGCATAATAGGCTGCAGGGGTTGTTCTGGAAGCCTAAGAAGTAATCTGTCTTTGAGTTTTATACCTCTGTGTATGTTTTCCTGTGACATGCAGTGCTCAATAGAAAGCCTTGCTAGCTCAAATCTGACTTTTGGTAGGTAATGGTGGTGGATGACTTTCGTTTCAGAGTTGCTAATCTAATATATCACAAGACCATTATGCCCACCATATCGACAAAATTGTAATACTGTATGTTAACTAGATTAGAAATATGTTTAAATTCTAACAACATAACCACATCGTCCCAATATGGATTTCGGAAAAATAGGTCCACCACACATGCTCTGTATGCATTTCTAGAAAAGTGCTCAAGTTTCGTTGACCATAAACAACCTGCTGTCGGTATATTTCTTGATCAGTCCAAGGCCTTTGACATGGTTGACCACAAGTTGCTGCTTATGAAACTCCATAAGTATGAGATTAGAGGTGTAGCCCACAATTGGTTCCATAGCTACCTTAGTCAAAGAAAGCAATATGTAGAAATAAGAAAATCAGAGACATTCATACAACATACATACATACATACAACAAATGGCGTCCCTCAGGGATCTGTCTTTGGCCCTGTTCTTTTCACATTGTTCATAAATGATCTCCCAGAACACATACCAAATGCCAGCTCCTTTCTGTATGCAGACGACACAAATATCCTGATAACCAGTAGAAGTGACACACTGCAAGATGCAGTTAATGAAACTACTTGTCATTTACAATCGTGGTTTGAAGCAAATAGACTACTCATAAATACCCAAAAAACTGTAATTATGAACTTCCATACTAGACAAAATCTAACCCCCTTCAATGCAGTTATAGTTATCGGCAAATGACATTACAAACAGGCAGGACACCAAATTTCTTGGACTTACCATCAGTAACACATTAAATTGGAAATCACATATTGAGGCATTGTCACAAAAGCTTAGTAAAACCTGCTATCTGTTACGATCATTAAAAGACACAGCCAGCGTAGATACCTTGAAGCTGGTGTACCATGCCCTGTTTGAGTCTGTCTTGAGCTATGGCCTAATCTTCAGGGGAAAGAGCTCTGATTCTCTCACAATTTTCAAGTTACAAAAACAAGTAGTAAGAATAATGAAATGTAAAAAAAGAACTGAACACTGTAAACCACTATTTCAACAGCTAAAAATCCTGCCACTGCCATGCCTCTATATATTGGAACTAACTTGTTTTATAGTACAGCACTTGGACGCCCTCGACAGAAATGCAGACCACCATATACATGACACCAGAAACAAAACACAGTTACAAATTATAGCCCACAACACAAAATTATATGCGAATGGGGTTAAATGTATGGGCATTAAAATATACAACCACCTCCGAACAGACATAAAAACAAGCAAAAACCCAAAAATAATGAGAATTAAATTAAAGGAATTGCTACTAAATCACTGTTTCTATTCCGTACATGAATTTCTTGAAACAAAATTTTAATTACTTGCAATAAGCTGTTTATTTAGTTGTGGATGTTTCTACTTAGTAAGATAATTTAATTACTGTATCTTATCTATATTCTGTCTGTATCTCATATTTGTATTCTGCTATGTTAACTATGTACCACAATATTTTAATTATTTGTAATAAGCTGTATATTCACTTGTAGATATTTCTATTTAGTAAGATAATTTAATTATTGTTTGTTACTCATATTCTGTCTGTATCTCTTATATGTATTCTGTTATGTGCAGTATGCACCACCGTCATCTCTCATCACACACCACCTTTTTTATATTTTGTCTATATATCCTATAAGTATTCTGCTATGTGAGTTATGTGCCACTACTGTCATCTCTCGTCATATACCATCTTAACATAATTTTTCAAATTGACTTGTCCTGTATCATGATGTGCTTTGCTGTAGAAATTGCATGATCTACAGGACCAATAATAAATCAAATCAAATCAAATGAAATCAAAGCAGCATGAGAGGCCATCAGCAACTGTTTTGAGCAAGACTTTACCAAATCCCAAAACAGGTAACTGGAGTAAATTATGTTCTACAGAGCAGATGGAGTGGCCTTTTCATTGATGATTTTTGTTCCATCTTTGGATTTATCAGTTCATTTTATTTATAGAAACTGTCATCTAAAAATACAATATCCACAATAACCAATGATTCAAACTGTAAAAATGTTTTTAAACAAACAACAAATACTAAAAAGGTAATACATTCTGAATTTTATAGTGTTATTACACTATCATATTTACCTCAATAACTTCCACGAATGCTCACATGGGCTACAGGTGTAGCGCATAGACTTTAACGACAATTTATTTAGGTGCCTGTGTGCTGTGTGAGACAACACACTACCAGCAGGAGGGGGGACTCATACCTGGGGAATACACAATACGGTGCAACATGCAGGGTCCATGGATTCCTGAGGATGTCTCCATACCCGTACACATCCATCCACTCAATACAATTTGAAATGGGGCTTGTCTGACAAGGCAACATATTTTCAGGCATCAACAGTCTAACGTTGTTGTTGATGGGCCCAGATGAGATGTAAAGCTTTGTATTCTGCACTCATCAAGGGTACATGAATGGAACTTTGGCTCCAAAAGCCCATATCAATGATGTTCAATTGAACTGTTAGCAAGCTGAGACTTGCTGATGGCCCTGTATTGAAATCCGCAGAAATTTGTGGAAGATGAAATATGCTCACTATTTTTATATACTTGAATTTAGCATATTTTGTGGCAGTATTCACTTTTCCGTGGATGTTTATAAGATGATATTTGACTTTTTTGTGTTGGCTTCAGCCGTCTAGTGAAAGTATGATTCCATAATGCCGTTTCGTCAGCTGCGGAAATGTCCTGGTTCAATGCGTTTGCCTCATTTTTGGTGCTTCAAATACCATTTTTCCGAATGTGCTTTTGTTCCACCGTCACACACCGAGTGTTCACTGCTGACTGACTACACTCAAAGACGACTCCAGTGTCAAAGACATTTCACACAACACACAAGCTTCCACTTGTAACCAGTCTCTTTGATATTATTCATCACATCTACTAATATTAATCAATATGCTGTCACTCTCGAACGTATAAGCAAATTAGCATAAAATAAGGCAAATTACAATTCACAAAAAATATTCTGACAAAAATATAAGAAAACATTTAAAACCTCCCTCATTAGACTTGATATCGACAAATCTGGTAGAAAATAACACATCTCCCAGATCCATTACAAAGGGTTGCACTTCTGTCAGCTGAATGATTTTCTTCAGTCATTGCTGGTCCCTTTCTTGTAGGATCTTTTCTGTCCACAGTGATGCCAGAGATTTGATGTTTTATAGGATACCTGATATTCACGGTACACTCATGAATCGGTCATACAGAAAAATCCCTACTGCTACCTCAAAGATGCTGTGTCCCATTGCTTATGCACTGACTATAACATCACATTCAAACTCACTTAAATCTTGATAAACTGCCATTGTAGCAGCAGTAACCAATGTAACAATTGTTCCAGACACTTGTCTTATATAGGTGATGCCGATCGCAGCGCCATATTCGGACCATTCATATATCTCTGTATTTGAATAGGCATGCCTATACCAGTTTCTTTGGCACTTCATTGTATGTGGGCCTGACAAGTGACTCATGAATGGCCACTACCAAATGCTGGCAAACCATAAATTGCACCATCCAGTTGCTAAACATGCTGCATGCCACAACACAAATGACTTCAACAGCTGCTTCACTACACGGGGCCATTTGGATACTCTATTCCAGCACAAGTTTCTCTGAACTACACAAGTGTGAATTCTCTCTCTGCCCTCTTGAAATCTCCTGGCCTAAGCCTCTGCCAACCTGTTCCCACTGCCTCACCTTCCATTCCCTCTTCTGTTCACATCACTCCTCCTCCATCCAGATCGTGCACTGCCAGCTCTTTGGCTCCCCCCCCCCCCCCCCCCCCCGCCCCGCACACCACACCCTTCCCTCTCCTCTTCCTTTCTACCTATTTATTTCCACTTTTCTCTCTTTTTTCCTCCCTCCCCTTTCTCCATTCTCCCTCTTCCTACATCTCTTTTTTGCTCTACGTTCTGTACTCTTCTCATCTCATTGTGCAGCCATGGAGTCATCTGTCCAATGACCTGCCCCTTTCTTACTATCCCCACCTCCCTACCTGCAACAGCTCAGACAACTGCTTTCAGTAATTGAGTATCAACAGTCTTGTTATGACCACGCATGTGTGTGTGTCTGTGTTGTTGTATGTGTGAATGTCTGTAGTTGGGCTAGAGGAGGAGCTATTGCTCAAGAGCTAGTGTGAATGCTGTTTTCTGTTATGCATGTCTGTACTCAACGCATCAAGCTGCTATAGGTGAGTGGTTGCTTCACTTATTTTATATATTCAGAGCATTATCGAGATAGAGGTGTTTTTTCGTGACATTAGTGTGGTTACCTGGCGATGACTATTTTTTTTTTCCCCATGGTACTTAGTTCCTATGACTCCTCATCTTGAAAACACAGCTACTTATCTTTCTACGGTGAATTACTTGGCTTTAGATCTTAGGAACATGCAAAGCAGGAAGCTTGAGTTCTTTACGACACAGTACAGAGGGCTGAATCTCTCGGACATTGTTTTTCTATTTATTTTTTGTTACTAGTATAGAGACTAGCCAACATCCTTGATACAGTGGTAATACCAGTTCCTGCCAGAGCACAAGAAGTTAAGTGCTGTTGGGTTGGGCTAGCACTTGGATAGGTGACCAACCAGTCTGCCGAGGGCTGTTGGCAAGTGGGATGCACTCAGCCCTTAGTTAGTTTTACTATAGAAACTCCTATCATGCTCACTCACAAGGGAGTTAGTGCAAGTTGTGACTGCAATTGCAATACAGTTTTGATATACAGGTGAGAGTTGTGCATGTACATTACAAATATGCAAACAAAATTTACCATTGGCAATTACACTGCACTTGACAGTGAAATAAAACAACCCTTTTGTTTTAAATTCCTGTTTTGAAAGTTCTGTAATTCCAATGGTATCTAATAAGTGATTTTGGTAATACATTAAATCTCATAAAATTTATTATTCCATTTGGTTACTAGTAGTTCATGCTTTCCCAATATATGTTTGCAATATTTTGCATTTACAAATGAAGCCATAATTAAGAAAATTTAGGTTAGCATTGTTATCTTTCAGTATTTTATATAATATGATGTATATCCTATGTAAAAGTCTTTTCTATTGTATTCGCCAGTTTCAGCATAAAATAAGCAAGGTTTTGTGGCTAGTTACCCATAAAAATGTTATACTTTTAATTGTTAATTTAATAAATTTCCACTGTCATTTTGTTGACTTGATTGTTAACAAATGTATAAATAGGAGGAGCACAAGACTCAAGAATGGACAGTTGGAGACAGTTTTGAGATGCAACAAGTGTGTCGCGTTGTTGTTGTGGTCTTCAGTCCTGAGACTGGTTTGATGCAGCTCTCCATGCTACTCTATCCATAAATAAAATAATAAATAAATAAATAAATAAATGTGCAAGCTTCTTCATCTCCCAGTACCTACTGCAACCTACATCCTTATGAATCTGCTTGGTGTATTCATCTCTTGGTCTCCCTCTATGATTTTTACCCTCCACGCTGCCCTCCAATACTAAATTGGTGATCCCTTGATGCCTCAGAACATGTTCTACCAACCGATCCCTTCTTCTAGTCGAGTTGTGCCACAAACTTCTCTTCTCCCCAATCCTATTCAACACCTCCTCATTAGTTATGTGATCTACCCATCTAATCTTCAGCATTCTTCTGTAGCACCACATTTCAAAAGCTTCTATTCTCTTCTTGTCTAAACTATTTATCGTCCATGTTTCACTTCCATACCTGGCTACACTCCATACAAATACTTTCAGAAACGACTTCCTAACACTTAAATCAATACTTGATGTTAACAAATTTCTCTTCTTCAGAAACGCTTTCCTTGCCATTGCCAGTCTACATTTTATATCCTCTCTACTTCAAGCATCATCAGTTATTTTGCTCCCCAAATAGCAAAACTCCGTTACTACTTTAAGTGTCTCATTTCCTAATCTAATACCCTCAACATCACCCGACTTAATTCGACTACATTCCATGATCCTCGTTTTGCTTTTGTTGATGTTCATCTTATATCCTCCCTTCAAGACACCATCCATTCCGTTCAACTGCTCTTCCAAGTCCTTTGCTGTCTCTGGCAGAATTACAATGTCATCGGCGGACCTCAAAGTTTTTATTTCTTCTCCATCGATTTTAATATCTACTCCGAATTTTTCTTTTGTTTCCTTCACTGTTTGCTCAATATACAGACTGAATAACATCGGGGAGAGGCTACAACCCTGTCTCACTTCCTTCCCAACCACTGCTTCCCTTTCATGCCCCTCAACTCTTATAACTGCCATTTGGTTTCTATACAAATTGTAAATAGCCTTACGCTCCATATATTTTACCCCTGCAACCTTCAGAATTTGAAAGAGAGTATTCCAGTCAACATTGTCAAAAGCTTTCTCTAAGTCTACAAATGGTAGAAATGTACGTTTGCCTTTCCTTAATATAGCTTCTAAAATAAGCTGTAGGGGCAGTATTGCCTCACGTGTTCCAATATTTCTACGGAATCCAAACTGATCTTCCCCAAGGTCAGATTCTACTAGTTTTTCCATTCGTCTGTAAAGAATTCGTATTAGTATTTTGCAGCTGTGACTTATTAAACTGATAGTTCGGTAATTTTCTCATCTGTCAACACCTGCTTTCTTTGGGATTGGGATTATTATATTCTTCTTGAAGTCTGAGGGTATTTCGCCTGTCTCATACATCTTGCTCACCAGATGGTAGAGTTTTGTCAGGACTGGCCCTCCCAAGGCTGTCAGTAGTTCTAATGGAATGATGTCTACTCCCGGGGCCTTATTTAGACTCAGGTCTTTCAGTGCTCTGTCGAACTCTTCACGCAGTATCATATCTCCCATTTCATCTTCATCTACATCCTCTTCCATTTCCATAATATTGTCCTCAAGTACATCTCCCTTGTATAGACCCTCTATATACTCCTTCCACCTTTCTGCTTTCCCTTCTTTCCTTAGAACTGGGTTTCCATCTGAGCTCTTGATATTCATACAAGTGGTTCTCTTTTCTCCTAAGGTCTCTTTAATTTTCCTGTAGGCAGTATCTATCTTACCTCTAGCGAGATAAGCCTCTACATCCTTACATTTATCCTCTAGCCATCCCTGCTTAGCCATTTTGCACTTCCTGTCAATCTCATTTTTGAGACGTTTGTATTCCTTTTTGCCTGCTTCATTTACTGCATTTTTATATTTTCTCGTTTCATCAATTAAATTCAATATTTCTTCTGTTACCCAAGGATTTCTACTAGCCCTTGTCTTTTTACCTACTTGATCCTCTGCTGCCTTCACTACTTCATCCCTTAATGCTACCCATTCTTCTTCTATTGTATTTCCTTCCCCCATTCCTGCCATTTGTTCCCTTATGCTCTCCCTGAAACTCTGTAAAACTTCTGGTTCTTTCAGTTTATCCAGGTCCCATCTCCTTAAATTCCCACCTATTTTGCAGTTTCTTCAGTTGTAATCTACAGTTCATAACCAATAGATTGTGGTCAGAGTCCACATCTGCCCCTGGAAATGTCTTACAATTATATAACCTATCTGATACCTTTTAGTATCTCCAGGGCCGCGTGTCTGTGCAATAATGTAATTGTTGTAATACAGCATTGTGACTATGCAGCCTGTTATGTGGAGTGGGCTCCTACTAAGAAGAAATGGCGCAGCTTGTCATTAATAAACCACTATAAAAACGACTTGGTACCTGGATTATTTCATGGAATTCACATAACTTGATCCAGTTAGCAGATGAAATGGACCGAGGCAATGACTACTTCAGCAGCAGCAGGAAGCAGATTACTCCGAGTTACACCGTACTAAGATACCTATAAGAAATCAACTGAACTATATAAGTGTTACTGCAGAACTAATTACTAAAGTGTAATATTTCGGAAACTGTTCTAGCAGTAAACATTTGCATTTGTCTCAAAGTAATTCTTTGAGTGGTGGAGGCCAATGTGATCAGTAAGAAACACCCCCATGATCACTCGTTTCTTGATGTCTATGGAACACAAGAATAACAACAAATTTTTGAGGTTTTTTGTTCAAATCAAATAATCTCTTTTCGGCGTTGAAAATTTTTGCCCCAGCAAAATTTCACTGTCTTCCCCATGTAACATAACGACAGTAGTTTTGTTACAACAGTAATGTGCATTTTCAGTCACTGACTTCAAAAATGGGTTACTGGTAGCTCTCAGCAAAAATACAAGATGAACATGACCACAGAGCATAAAGTGCCAAAAACAGAGTTGCTTATCACAGTAAGACCACTTCATGAATACCTGCATGAAGCAGTCTTCCAAGTCACACTACATTTGGATATCAAAACCTCTCTGGTTTGAAGTCTTCATATCCAGCTGTAGTTCAGGAGTACCCAAGAACAAAGCCTGCAAAGACTGGAGAACAGAATTGATTGTGTAGAACACACATCAGCAACAAAATTGAATCTCTTGATCATGGTGTGAATTTATAGTTGTTAAGGATACTGTGATCTTCAGTGACTTCCATCACCACCTTAACTGTCAGAGGTGACTGAAGGTAAAATATGCACCCAGGAGGAATGGTATTGACTGTATACACCATGTTTTGTGCTTGGATAGCAGCGATATGAATCATACCATGGTATGTCCTGAGTGAATCAACCAGGAGAAGGGGCTCTCCTTCACTGCATATGAGAAGGAGATATCTTGAAAGAATTGTGTCAGGATTTATTTTGTGATTAGGCCAAACTTCTAGGCAACTTGAATCAGATTTTGCGGTGTCAGCATGTGTTGCACTACTCACACTCCAAACTGACTTCTAGGTTCCTGGTAAATTACCAGTAACTTTGGAAACATGTATCCACTAGCTGATGCAATGGGTTGGATGGTATAAGAATAAGCTGTTGCATGACCACTCCACAGTGAACGTTTTACCAACTTCTCTCCCTTTAAATGAAGAGTTTGCGATGAGTGAAGTTCTTTCCATATACCACTTTTATCAGTATTATACAGGAGGTGACAAAAGTCATGGGATACCTCCTAATATTGTGTGGAACCTCTTATTGCCAAGTGCAATGCTGCAACTTGATATGACATGGACTCAACAAAGTCATCGGAAGTCCCCTGCAGAAATATTGGCCATGCTGCCTCTACAGCTGTCCATAACTGCAAAAGTCATGCTAATGCAGGATCTTGTGCACAGACTGACCTCTCACTTATGTCCGATAAATGTTTCATTCCCTGAAATTGTCCAGAATGTTCTTCAAACCAATCATAAACAACTGTGGCCTGGTAGCAAGACACGTTGTGATCCATACAGATTTCATTATTGTTTTGGAATATGACATCCATGAATGGCTGCAAATGGTCTCCAAGTAGCCGAACATAACCATTTCCAGTCAATGATCATTTCAGTTGGACCAGAGGATCAAGTCCATTCCCTGTAAACAAAAATCACACAATTATGGAGTCACCACAACCTTGCAGGGTACCTTGTTGACAACCTGGGTCCATGATATCATGGGGTTTGCACCACACTTGAACCCTATCATCAGCTCTTACCAACTGAAATCAGGACTCATCCATCTAGGCCATGGTTTTCCAGTTGTCTAGAGGCTAACCAACATGATCACAATCCCAGGAGAGGTGCTGCAGGTGATATCATGCTGTTAGCAAAGGCACTCTCATTGGTTGTCTGCTGCCATAACCCATTAATGCCAAATTTCACTGCACTGTCCTAACAGATACATTCATTGTACATATCACATTGATTTATGTGGTTATTTCACAGTGTTGCTTGTCTGCTAGCACTGACAACTCTACGCAAACACCACTGCTCTGCTTTCTGTGTGTGTGGTATAAAGCTTTGATATGGTGTCTCCTGAAACACCAAACATTTCGATTACCTTTGTTACAGAAGCATCCACCATAGAAGCACTAATAATTTGCTCACATTTCAGTCCACTTACCTCCAATATAATGCATTCACAACTACACAGAACACTGTTCTGACAACAGCTGACACTTGCAACATATTGCAAGTATTGCACAAATACCATTTATGGTCAGACACATCATCGCAATCTGCAAGCTTGGCTAGCATCTACATTTATATTCATCTCACAGTGTTATGATATTTTTGTCCAGCAATGGTACATTACAATTACAGCAAATATTTACTTTACAGGTACCATAGCCATGTAAAAAATGCAGTGGAAATTCCTGCTAAAGGAAACCACCTCAGATGCCAAAATTCTTGTTTGTTACCCTTTATATACACGTTTTGCTTGCTCACTCTTGTATCAGAAGCACTTGAAAATGGCAATGGAGGTTAAAGTGGCTGGTTGTATTTGTAAATTATAGTAAAAAATAATTTTAGAAGTTGATACTAGGTCTACAACTTTGCTTCCACCATTTTTCCTTGAAGTTCGGGGCTTCATTGTGAAAAACTTACAAAAAAATTATGATTTATAGTATTGCCCATCGCTGGCCATTACATTCTCCCATCTTTTGGATAGCATACAAATCCTATGGTGGAAGAACTGGGTGACTTTGTGGGGATCCATGAATCAGTTTTATTTTGCACTTGTTCATATGATCGGAAGTGCTGGTCAGCGAGACTGTATGCCACTGATCGAAAAAGGTGGTAGGCAGTGAGAGCAATGTATTCAGAATATGGTGGGAGGGATAGGACTTCTCATTTCAATGTTTCTATGTATATTTTGATGGCGACATGGGGTTGAGCATTGACCTGCTGCAAAATTACCTTTACGTGTCTATCGCTATATTGTGGCCATTTGTGTTTCAGTGCTGGACTCGAACGCATCAAATAATTTCGATAACAATGTCCTGTGACTGTCTTCATCTGTTTCAGTAGCTACAAAAATGTTCTGTCTTCCACTGCCATGCTGGCCTTCGACATCAAAATCACCATTCTCAAGGCACAGAAAACATTCTCTGCATGTTGATCCACTAATAGTTCCCTCACCATTGGTCTTACCCAGCATTTTAAGAGCCCCAGCCACAGATTTCTTCATGTTAAAGCAGAAAATTAAAACTTCCCGCAAATGGCAAGAAATGGGTACGTAAGTTGATGTACTTAATCAACTATAACCTTATGATGCAGTCACAAATCAATTAATATTTTTACGGCATTATGTTTCCAGGTGCCTAAGCTTATTTATTGTATTACACCTGTGACCAACCACCCGAACCCCAGTTGCCATTACTGCTGTCTATTGCAAAACGGTAGAAGCTAAGTTGTAGAACTAATATAATTTTGTCCACTCGGATTTTCTTCTCCAACATACATGTTTTCTGTGTGAGCACTGTTATTTATTTCATAGTATAGCACAGATGTGACCAGGAACTTTGTCAACAAGTATAAAAATGAATCCTAAGGTTTTAATGTTTTGTTGTTCTTTTTTTATGATTTCTAGGAGCTCAATTTGGCACAAAGATCTGAATTTAAATGGACAGTAATTGGAGTTTGAGTTTGATTATAAAGAAAACTTTTATTTTTTACAATACAGTATGGTCTTCTATTGAACATTTCATCACAACTGTTCACAGTCAACTTATATTCCTACAGCTTTACTAAAAGATATTTATATCTTATGGGTTTGTCTGACAAATGTAGGATCATATTCTCAGACATTCTTGTTTTGCATCTGCAGGAAGCACATGTGAGTATACTAGGCTCATTATCATTTAGCTAAACACTGTGTTGATCAAAATGCTTCACACTGTCATCCTCAGTTGAAATATTTCCATTTCCTGAGGAGAGTTCATGTATCTGTTGACGTAACTGATTCAACATTTTCAGCTCAAACAATGCTGATATTAGTTTTCCATTCTGAATCTTGAGTTTGACATCTTGAGAACTGACAGTCTCTTTCAGCAACTTTATTTCCTTAAAAAATAATAACAACAAAGTGAAAATACACAGAAACAGTTGTTAAACACTATAGTATTTTAACATATGGGTACAGATTTCTATAAAGCAAAAAATATGAAAATAAGTCATTTTGACAAACAGAGGTTATGAACTGTGGAGCTGTGAATGTAGAAAAATTACTGCTATCAGCTTTATATATTTCTCTAAAAAAAGATAATACATTTATAACAACTTAATGAAAATATAAATGAAAAATTAAGATAACTACTGTTTGAGGCAGAACAAGAGGATTCTATTGCTAGTTGCTGAAACAACTACTACATCAAGGCTAAGATGGAAATAGTATTGTCAAAAGAAAAGAAGGAAGCTAAGGTATCAATCCAAAGGACGAAGATTCTTGATGGACAGACTTAGAAACCACTAAAAAGAATAAAGAAATATTATATACTGCTCGAAAGAATAATGAGAACATGACTCTGGGCATCTGCCATACTCTATTCAGCCATAGTTGAGGGCTGGGTATGTTACCAAATTACACCTTTACCTCTCACAAATTAAGTACAAAACAAAATATCATTACATCCTCAATCATTTACATAAAAAGAAAAAAAGAACTGAAAGAGATTGCGTCCACTATGCTTGTCCGTCCTCTGTTGGAGTACTGTTTCATGGTCCGGGATCCTTACCAGATCAGATTAATGGAGTACATTGAGAAAGTTCAAAGAAGAACAGCACATTTCATATTATCACAAAATAGGCAGAGTGTGTCACTAACATGATACAGGATTTGGGGTGGACGCCATCAAAAGAAAGGTGTTATTCATTGCGGCAGAATCTTCTGATGAAATTTCAATCACCAATTTTTCTGCTCCAAATGCGAAAATACTTTGTTGATGCCAACCAATTTAGGGTGAAATGATCATCATAACAACATAAGGGAAATCAGAGCCCACACAGAAAGATAAATTTTGCTGACATTATGAAATTGTATAATTTTTTCGTATCTCAAACTATGGAAGGAATTCTTTTTATTAATTATGTTGGCCATAAGAAAAATAAGAACTAATTGAATTGCTGTTAAATTGAACATCTCGTATTTGACTACGAAAACATAAAAAGTACTGTGACCTTTGTATTTAAATACATGTACATGTAAATTACAAATACTTTGCCATCTGAATTGTCAACTCAATATAAAACTTTTAGTTGTAATTCCCTTAAAGACTGTTAATAACAATTAACAAATAGCAGTGTTTTCTATGAATACTGGCAGACTTTTGTAGCCAGGAGGTCAATCTGCTGTCAGATTTTGAGGTGGAATCTATGTCTGCTATCAGTCCTAACAGTATGGTAATAAACAGTATTACATAAAATGGAGCATCTGTAAACTTAATTATTATAAGTACACACATAAAGTCTGCAGATCAGAAACGTTTCAGACTATCTACGAGAATCAGCTGTTGCAGCAAAGAAGACCTTAAGTATATGTACTTCACCCCCATCTCATAAACTATTGGCAATATTAGAAGTTGTCACACACAGCAACAAATTGTTTTACACTTCAGCAGATTTTGGAACATTCTAATGTTTCAAAACAATCATTCATGCCATTATCCTGGGTGGTTTTCATTGGACTTTGAGAGCTTCAATAACATCTATGCCCTCTGTGAACATTTATCACCACATGACATTCTCCTTGTACGTCTACAGAGGTCATTCTGTGGTATCCATTTCCATTCTTCAGTGAGAACCCATGAGAGCTCTTGTAGAGTCTGCCGTGGTACAGGATGAACACAAACACACCTGTCAGCATGTCCCACATGTGTATGAGGCAACCACAGACAACCACAAGATCTGTATGGATGTCAACACTGAAGCCTCTCCACAACACCACAGAACCTTGGAAATCTGTCAGTCTCCTGGACAATATGTGGCAGGTACTACTCAAATTGGGTCTCTACACATAAACACAGCCATGACCTTACATCAGAGGATATCTGGACTCATCTATGAACAACACATTTTGCCAGTGAGGAAGTTGCTACTTGACATGAGAATGGCCAAACTGAAGGCAAGTTGAAAAATTGTTGTTGTGTCAAGTGGGGTATTCGAACACAATGTCTGGATCATAAGGTCCTTTCCCACAATCTGTTCATTACAGTATCACTGGACACAGTGGCACCAGTGGCCCTTCTGAGATCATCTTACAGTATTCTGGCAACATCCATACAATACCGCATCGCCAGATATTGGCCTTCACATGGGGTCATAATGTGTCAGTGATTTTGTGCAACTTGCCTTGTGTACTGACCTGCTTCCATGTAGTGTATCTACAACCTATGGATGATACCTGGAGAGGCATTGGCATCTGCATTAACACAACTGAACGTTCATCAATTTTGGATCAAGTCAACTGCTTTAGGATGTCACATTGCTTGTGCTTGGTTGATTACAACATCCACATATGACAACTCCCATTTGTGTGCCTCACTAGAAAACACTGGGGCACTGGTACCCACTTCCTTCTGAGGAGTCACCTGACATTGTAATGCATAACATAGCCAATAGATGGCAAATGATTTTGATTGTTACCTGAACTGAAAGCGAAGGTCTCAAGCCATGCAATAAGACCACAGATACTGCCTGTGTTAAAATACATCCAACATAACAGACATTGATACATGTTTCCCCCTAATTCTTTTGAACAGTGTAGTAATACTATAATATCCTCAAATGCTTTTCAGGCCACTTTACAGTGAGTGGCGTCGTTTTCTACAAACTTTCTTCGTAATTTCCTTTTCAGTCCCTCTTACAAATGGAACTAAGAAAAAAAGTGGTAGTAACATGTCTCAATATACATACTGGTTCTTCCATGGTCCTAACAATAGTTAGTAAACAGTGATTTAGTCATATAACAATACACAACGACAGCTGTTGCAATGCTGGCCTTTATACTATGTAAATACAAACAGTGTGTAAAGCTTGTAAGGGTGTTGCAGGGTAGATTGCGCTGAGAAATAATTGTTAAGAATAAAACTGACACATTGCACTGTTTCTGAGCTAATTATCACTGAAGTTAGCCAACCGGGCTGTTGTGTGTGCAAATTCAAGCGGCCTGCCAGAGATGGTGTCACCAAACATGTTATTTGTTTGGTTTCCTACACCAGGACAAGAGAGTGATACAAAGTTAATATTGTTACATTCCATCCTGGATTTTCCAAAATTGGGCTTGGGATAGTAGTAAGGATCGAACTTGAGCCAAAGACTGAGCAGTCTTATGCTATGAGAAGAATTGACACTAACAGTGTCTAGTGGGCCACTTGAATTTGCACACGCAAAGATCTCAATGCTAATTAACTTTGAAAGGGTGGAATGTATCAAATTTTTTTCTTAAGAATTATTTCTCAGTGCAGCCTAGCCTGCGAAACCCTTACAAGGTCTTCACACTGTTTCTGACAACTTTGTATGTGCTTCCTGTCATATTTATTGTAGGCAGTGGGACACAGATTACAGTTGCTGAATTCAAAGCTATTTCAATTAGTGATCAGAGTAAAATTTCATAAAAAGAAAGCACCATGTTATTCAGTGACAAATAGTAAGTTGAAAAATTGTGTATAGACAACTGAAACTTATTTTGCCATGTTTACAATGCTAGGATAATAATGAGCAAATTTAAACAAAGTTCTTCATTTATATTTGCCACAACATCTTAGTTTTTACAGTATCTATGCGGTTATGAGTTACATTTTGTCATATGGCTTATCAAGCCAATGGCAGCACAGAATCTCTTGCTACATTTGTCACAAGTATATCTAGCTGCTGATGCAGGAGCAGTGATAGCATTGTGATGCTTTTTCTGCCTTAATGTGTCTAACAAGCCTTCATCAAGCTTTAACATTCCAGATGATGTATCATTATGCTACTCTGGTCTCATGCTAGCCCATGCCTCCCATCTGTTGGTGCTGATGCCAAAGGTCTCCATATCTTGTTTACAGGAGCCCTTGAATGTCAATACAGTTCATCAGCAGTACATAAACTCCACAAACTAAAATGGGACTATCATAATCTCACTAATTCCTTGAATGCCATGTAAAATGTAAAGACCACGTAGATTTAATACAACCTACTGAGATACATATGAAGAATACAGGAAAACAGGAAGCTACAGACAGTTATTCATTCTGAGAATTTTGACCTAAGCATGTAGTTTATTCTCTGTCATACAGTTTGTGTATGGATAAATGCATCAGAGCAGCATTGTCACAAGTTTAGGGGGTCTTAATTATGGTCAAGATCATTAATACTGTCAGTTCAAGAGACGTGTTGGTCAGATTTGCAGCCATACTGAAAGTAGTGGAGATGAGCAGTCTATGACCACCATATCACATTAGAAGAACCAGCCTAAGACAATCATATCAATGGAAAGGGCTAAGTTACATTGAGTTCTTTTCTGGTACAAGAGTTGTATACTGGCTTCAGGAGTGTTATAGATATATTACTACCTTCACCTCAAGGCTCATTTGAACCCCTAGAATCCCCAAGGTCACACCCAGTGGAGAGGCTGTGGGATGGGTTAGCTGACAATAACTTCTTCACTACCAAGAGCTCAGCCAGCACAAATCCAGGAACCTCAGACCTTATAACAATCAAGACTACATCATTCTAGTCAATATTCTGTGCCAGACGATATACATTCTTTTAATATCACTATTATTTGGTATCTTATCACCAATCCCATAAGAATAGAAGAGTATCTATATGTCTGTCTTTGTGTGTTACAATAACCATTTTAGCTGTGATAAATGTGTGTTCCAAGTACAGTTATTTTTAATTACTTCAAGTAGTGTGGTGGGTCTATTCTTATGAGCCCGGCAAGAAATACAAAAAAATTCAGACCATAGGCCTAAATGAGAATTGCATTAAACAGCCCTTATAGTACTACACTTCATTGACAGAACTGGAAAGAAACAAGGCAGTGGTTGTAACTGAGTATAGGCCCTTAATGGGAAATGTTCTAAACTTTGTAAAGTGTTTAGGGATGATAATAATCAGTTTTAGTAGAAATAAAGCACATGGGCTGCCACAGTGGCCAATCATTGGATCCGTATTTTGGAGGACTGTGGTTCTAGGTTTTCTGTCATTTCTCTAAACTGCTTAAATATTCCCTAAAAATATTCTTACAGCACTACAAATGTAATTTGCCTTTGCAACATGTCATAAAAGCTGAGAGAAAGTGTGGCTAACATGTGTGATCCATGTGTTAGAAAGAGAGCATTTTATTTAACCTTAGCATGCATGCTCCCCCCATGAACCGTGGACCTTGCCGTTGGTGGGGAGGCTTTTGTGCCTCAGTGATACAAATAGCTGTACTGTAGGTGCAACCACAACGTAGGGGTATCTGCTGAGAGGCTAGACAAATCTGTGGTTCCCAAAGAGGGGCGGCAGCCTTTTCAGTAGTTGCAGGGGCAACAGTCTGGATGACTGACTGATCTGGCCTCGTAACACTAACCAAAATGGCCTTGCTGTGCTGGTACTGCGAATGGCTGAAAGGAAGGGGAAACTACAGCCATATTTTCCCAAGGGCATGCAGCTTTACTATATGGTTAAATGATGATGGCGTCCTCTTGGGTAAAATATTCCGGAGGTAAAATGTCCCCCATTTGGATCTCCGGGCGGGGACTACTCAGGAGGACGTTGTTATCAGGAGAAAGAAAAGTGCAGCTTTACTACATGGTTAAATGATGATGGCGTCCTCTTGGGTAAAATATTCTGGAGGTAAAATAGTCCCCCATTTGGATCTCCGGGCAGGGACTACTCAGGAGGACGTTGTTATCAGGAGAAAGAAAAGTGGTGTTCTACAGGTCAGAGGGTGGAATGACAGATCCCTTAATCAGGCAGGTGAGTTAGAAAATTTAACACTTTCAAGTCGAGTGACGTAGCTCCTACATCTGTCCGACAGTACCCCAAAAAGACAATGGACGTAGCCCCTACGTCGGCTGATTATCAGCGATGTTAACGACTCCCAACCCATGACTTTCATATTCTGTAGGTTTAAAAGTACTCTCTGGTTATCCTAGTACCAAGAAAAAATTATAGATGGCAGCATATGTCACTGTTGGAGGTGGTACAGGAGTATATTTTGAGTCATTTGCTTTGCTGCGCTCACGCTCGACTTACAACAGGCGCGTGGCAGTTCGAAACTTTAGATTGTTGTTGGCTGATAGCTTTGTGCTTTATTTTCATCATGGCCTTGTGAGATGAAGAAATAAAGTTGTTATTGAACAATAGTGGTTCAGAATTAGATGAAGAAATTTTAAGCTATTTTTTTGTCCGAATTTCCTGTAATTCTGTGGTTTGATTCCTGGTCAGAAAAAATATAATTTTTACGAATTTTCTTATAGATGAAAACGATCCCTTGGATGGTGAACCATCAGGAAGACCTGAAGATGAGGCTGTTGACATCATTGTCACAACAAACACAACTGGTCATTGCAGTTTGCCATATTCTTCTGGTCAGTGGACAGATGACGATACAATCACACCCCGGCTTCCTGTTTTTTCTGAATCCTGTGGAATTCAAGATGGGATTGACCAACATTCTTCAGTGTTTGATTGTTTCATGTACTTTTTCGATGAAGAACTGGTGAGACTGATCAAACGAGAGACAAACTGCTACACTAGAATGACAATAGAGACACTAAGTGCGACAGGAAAACTGAAGCCTCAGTCAGTGTGGCATAAGTGGACAACAGTGAAACTCAGTGAACTGTGTAAATATTTTGGTATTATTTTGCATATGTGCCTAGTCAGTAAACCAAAACTGACTGACTACTGGTCAACAAATCCCGTGTTGCAGTCCTCATTTGCGGCAAAGTGTCTGCCAAGAGATAGATTTTTGTCAATTCTACGAATGTTACATCTCGTAGATAACGCAACATATATTCCTAAAAACCAGGTAGGTCACAATCCTATTCATAAGGTAAGACCTATATTCAACAGATGTGTGACCCAAAGTGGAAAGGCTTACAAGCCAGGTGAAAGGAATTTGCCCTTTTCATGGTAGACTGAATTTTAGAGTGTATATGAAAAATAAGCCTAATAAATATGGCGTAAAATTTTTTATGCTTTGTGAAAGTGAAAGTGGGTACATCCTGAACTGTGAAATTTATTCTGAGAAACAGTCTAAAGCTCATAACAGCATTTTCCACATTGTAGACAGATTGTGTCATTCGTTTCATAATAAAGGTCACACATTATACATGGACCGCTTTTACATCAGCCCTGATTTACTGGATTATTTGTGGGGGAAAAGAACTAAGGCAGTTGGTACTGTGCAGAAAAATAGAAAAGGGCTACCAAGGGATCTTGTTGGCCAGAAATTGAAACAAAATGAACTTTCGTTTCGCAGACGAGATCATTTACTGTTTGTAAAATGGAAGGACAACAGAGACGTTTTTCTTTTGACTACAAAGCATAAAATGACGGCAACAAATGTCAGTGTAAAAAACTAAATTTGGAATGGTGGAAAAAATGAAGCCAGACTGTGTTTTGGACTACAATAGTAAAAAAGCTGGTGTGGATCATAGCGACCAGCTAATGGCGTACTATCCTTTTGAACGAAAACAAATAAAATGTTGGAAAAAAGTTTTCTTTCACATTTTCATGCTCATGACTGTAAATTCATACATTTTGTACAAAATTTTGTGAAATACAAGCAAACATCTGGTTGAATACATTACAGAGTTAGCAGAGAACTTGGTTCACGAAGGTGGCCTCTTAGACTCATGCACTTCTCAGAATAGTTCACCCATCAACAGACTAAGCGGAAGACATTTTCCAAAATTAATTCCACCCACAAAATTGTCTTAAGTGGCCTCAGAGAAGGTGCAAAGTATGCGCAGAAACAAGCAAGGCCAGATATGGTAAAGTTTCAAGGAAAGACACGTGATATTGTGAAACCTGTGATGAAGGGCTTTGTTTTCTAAAATGTTTTGAAAGATTTCATACAAAGTCAATGTAATTGTGTGATTATTAATAAAATAAAAGTTCATATTTCAACAGTTATTCATTTAAAACTAACAACTTCAATCCTATGTCCCTTAGAGGTCCTAAAACCTAAAAAAAAAAATTTTTTTTTTCACTGTGAAAACAGCATACTCTCAAATTAATATACAACCATTGTCACTAACGTAAATGTTTATTTCTTTGCAGTACTATGAAGGGAATGGACGTAGTTTTTAAATGCAAAAGAGCAATCTGTTTTCTGTGGTATAGAATCTGCTGTATAAAATTCAGAAAAACTGTGAAATCGCTCAGTACCAGCCGGTTGAGCATCCACACTTGCGCTCAGTCCTCAAAGTGTTAAAAAGGGAAGTGGATAGGTTAAAGTTAGATATAGTGGAAATTAGTGAAGTTCGGTGGCAGGAGGAACAAGACTTTTCGTCAGGTGTATACAGGATTATAAATACAAAATCAAATAGGGGTAATGCAGGAGCAAGTTTAATAATGAATAAATAAATAGGAATGCAGGTAAGATATTACACACAGCATAGTGAATGCATTATTGTGGCCAAGATAGATATGAAGCCCATGCCTCCACAGTAGTAGAAGTTTATATGCCAAATAGCTCCACACATGACGAAGAGATTGATGAAATGTATGATGAGATAAAAGAAATTATTCAGATAGTGAAGGGAGACGAAAATTTAATAGTCATGGGTGACTGGAATTTGATAGAAGGAAAAGGAAGAGAAGGTAATGTAGTAGGGGAATATGGAATGGGGGTAAGGAATGAAAGGGGAAGCCGCCTGGTAGAATTTTGCACAGAGCATAACTTAATCATAGCTAACAGTTGGTTTAAGAATAATGAAAGAAGGCTGTATACATGAAAAAGGCCTGGAAATACTGGAAGGTTTCAGATAGATTATATAATGGTAAGAGAGAGATTTAGGATCCAGGTTTTAAATTGTAAGACATTTCCAGGGGCAGATATGGACTCTGACCACAATCTATTGGTTATGAACTGTAGATTACAACTGAAGAAAATGCAAAAAAGTGGGAATTTGAGGAGATGGTACCCAGATAAACTGACAGAATCAGAGGTTGTAGAGAGTTTCAGGGAGAGCATTAGGGAACGGTTGACAAGAACGGGGGAAAGAAATACAGTAGAAGAAGAATGGGTAGCTTTGAGAGATGAAATAGTGAAGGCAGCAGAGGATCAAGTAGGTAAAAAGATGAGAGCTACTAGAAATCCTTGAGTAACAGAAGAGATATTGAATTTAATTGATGAAAGGAGAAAATACAAAAATGCAGAAAATGAAGCAGGCAAAAATGAATACCAACGTCTCAAAAATGAGATCGACAGGAAGTGCAAAATGGCTAAGAAGGGATGGCTAGAGGACAAATGTAAGGATGTAGAGGCTATCAGGCATCATCAAACTGGGAACTAATTACATGTGGGGTCCCACAAGGTTGCTTTTTGGGGCCCTTACTTTTTCTTGTGTATATCAATGACCTTTCATCAGTAACATTACCAGATGCCAAGTTCGTTTTGTTTGCCGATGATACAAACATTGCAATAAATAGCAAATCAAGTATAGTCTTAGAAAGATCAGCTAATAAAATATTTGTGGACATCAATCACTGGTTCCTAGCCAATTCCTTGTCACTAAACTTTGAAAAAAACACACTACATGCAGTTCAGAACTTGTAAGTGGTGTCCCATGAGTATATGCCTAACATATGATGACAAGCAGATAGAAGAAGTGGACAGTGTTAAATTCTTGGGATTTCAGGTTGATAATAAATTCAACTGGAAAAAGCACACCACAGAACTGCTGAAGCGTCTTAACAAATCTCTATTTGCAATGCGAATTGTGTCAGATATAGGTGATATAAAAATGAAAAATCTGGCATACTATGCTTACTTTCATTCCATAATGTCATATGGAATTATTTTATTGGGTAATTCATCAAGCCAAGCTAATGTTTTCCGGGCACAAAAACGTGCAGTAAGAGTTATATGTGGTGTGAACTCAAGAACATCTTGCAGAAGCCTGTCTAGGGAACTAGGGATACTAACTACTGCTTCTCAATATATTTATTCTTTAATGAAATTTGTCATTAAAAATATATCACTTTTTCAATCCAACAGCTCAGTTCATGGAATCAGTACTAGAAATAAGAGTAATCTTCACAAGGATTTAAAGTCACTTAGTCATGTACAAAAAGGTGTGCATTATTCAGGAACACACATTTTCAATAACTTGCCAGCAGCCATAAAAAGCTTAACAACCAATGAAATTCAGTTTAAGAGAAGCCTAAAGGATTTATTGGTGGCCAACTCCTTCTACTCCATTGATGAATTTCTTGGTAGAACCAACTGATTTGTGTGTGTGTGTATATATATAAGTACAATCTAACTTCTGCACCATTTCAGTGCAGTAATGTGTTCATTGTAAATAAGTATTATAATAGTTGTATTACATGTTTATTACCTTATTAATAAATAAAAAACTTTTTTTATTTTAAATTCAGTGCATTAGTATTTGTAAAATGATTCTTTCATATAGTGTTCATTAAAAAATGACGATCATTCCACTTGGGACCTGTGGAAAGGTACATTAGCTTATTTGTTTGAGTTGTAAATATTTGTCTTCTATTGTTGTTTTTCTGACATGTTCTACATCCTGGAGGACCTCCTCACTATGGATCAATTGGAATGAAAATAAATCTAATCTAATCTAATCTTTTCTCACTACGGGTAAGATAGATACTGCCTACATGAAAATGAAAGAGCCCTTGGGAGAAAAGAGAACCACTTGCATGAATATCAAGAGCTCAGATGGAAACCTAGTGCTAAGCAAAGAAGCAAAATCAGAAACGTGGAAGGAGTATATAGAGGGTCTGTACAAGGGTGATGTTCGTGATGACAATATTATGGAAATGGAAGAGGACGTAGATGAAGATGAAATGGGAGATATGACCTCACTGCTGCTCCATCCCAACCAAACTCTCGATACACTCCAACTCAGAAAACACTTGATGCCCTTTCAAAAATAGTACTAGGGTACTAGATATCAATAACCGCTGCTGCTGCCACTTGCAAACAGACAATGCTAGCAACTTGGTGGCGCCCGTGAACACGAGAAGAAAACGAGACACCACTATCCCTATTACGCGATGCCAACCTACCAATGGCACAAACGTGAGCCAAAACACAGCTCAACCTCCCCCCCCCCCTCACCCTCCCCCCCCTCAAACACCAACTTGAGGGTAACCCAACAAGTGGCCCAACCAAACTTAATTTGATTAAGATGGTTACCGGTGCGGTTGCCCTTAACCAGAATATTAACTGGGCATAATAACACAGGGACCCAGGAAATGGGGAGTGAACTTACCAAGGTTTCCAACATGCATCTCCCTCCCAGGAAATTACAGACGTACACCTGGTCTCCTGTTTTACCCCTAAACACTTGTCGTTTACGGCTGTAATGGTCAGCTTGTTTGTTATGGGCCCAGAGAATATTGTGACTGGCACAATTCCAGTTTTCTTTGACAATCTGAAGGGTAATATCCGCAGGGATTAGATCTTGAATTCCCCATAAGTTCGAAAGGGGGGAATTAAAAGGATAAGCAAAGGTCAAGGAAACCAGAGTAGCCTTCAAAGCTGCATGGCTGGCTGTATTGAAGGCAAAACTAAGCTAAGGGAGACTAGTATCCCATTTACCAGACGTGTTCTGATGGAAGATAATCAGTGTGGATTTGAGATTATGATTGACCCTCTTTGTGAAAGAACTCTGCAGGGTAATATGGAGTGGTGGTCACGTGTTTCACACTGCTTTGAAAACAGAAAGCCTTGAAGGGAGCCGAAAGAAAGGCTGGCGCATTATCACTAATGATTTGCTTAGCGGCCCAAAAACACTAAATACGTTAGTTAAATACACAATAGTAGTTGCAGCAGTCATGTTACAACTCGGAAGAAGCCAGGTAAACCTCGAAAATGTATCAATAATAACCAATATGTACTGCTGGCTTCTTTTGGTGCGAGGTAAGTTTGTCCATGGGGCAGGATTTGCACTCAGAACTCAAGAAGCCCTGTTGAAGAGCGTTCTTAGGCTTGGCCATACAATGCAACCGACACTGAGAAACCATCTCTCTAATGTCTCAACCCATAGATGGCCAAGTCAAATGCTCCTTAATTTTCTGCAAGGTGTTATAGGTTCCTAAATGCCTGCCAATCAACAAGTTGTGAAAGTAATGAAAAACAGGGCGTACCAGGGTGGCTGGTAGGCAGATCTTCAACTCCTTGGCATGCCCCACCCTTTTACACAAAATGCCTTTTCTGATGACATATCCATCCAAAGGTTCCCCCGCCGGCAGCCGTTGCTTAACCGGTCCACAAGTGGGGGTCCTGATCCTGTTGGTCGGCAATGTCACTAAACAAATGAGGAATACCGCCTAACACAACACAACTAAAATTGCCTTTCTCCATTTCTTGGGAATGCTCAATAGATGGATGTTCAGTGAACATATGGCTGAGGATGTCCACGAGCACATTGTCAGTCGCCTTAATATGTTTAACCTCAAATTGAAATGATGAAATGTGTACTGCCCACCTTGCGATGCGGCCAGTTTTACACAGCCTGGCTAGTACCCAGCTGAATGCTTGATTGTCAGTTTTTAGCTGAAATACTCTGTGCCCGAGATAAAAGTGATACTTCTCCAGCTCAAACAAGACAGCCAATGCCTCACATTCGTAAGCGGAATATTTAAGTTCAACACAGGTTAACCGATGAGATGCACATGCTAATGGCTCCCTTTGACTCTTGAATTCCTGTAGGAAGAATGCCGTAATCCCCACATTAGATGCATCAGTTTGTACAATAAATTTTTTACGAAAATCAGGCACTCTGAGAATCAGAGGGTTGGCTATAGCTGCCTTAATGTTCTCAAACGCAGCTTCTTGGGCAGGTCCTCATTCAAAACACACCCCTTTTTGATGCAGTTCATTTAAAGGAGCTGCCAACTGAGCAAAATTAGGGACAAAGTGGCAAAATAATTCGCCATGCATATGAACCTGGCAATCTCGTGTTTATCAGCAGGCAGCGGTAGAGCTCTCAATGCTGTAGTCCACTCCTGGTCAATATGAATGCTCTCGCCTCATACTGTGTCCTAAGAAGAATACCTGCTGCCTAGCTAATGTTGCCTTACTGGGTTTAACAGTCAAACCTGCCCCCTGCAGCCAGGCAAAAACTTGCTGGATATGTTCCAAATGCTCCTGAAATGAAAAGCTATAGATCACCAAGTCGTCCAAGTAATTATAAACACAGACTATTTCAAGTCTCTAAGAATATCATCCAGCAAGAGAGTAAGAATGGCTGCGCCAGTAGCGAAACCAGAGGGAACCCTGTTAAATTCAAACAGATTCCAATCAGTACAAAATCCTGTTACATGTTTACATTCTTTGGCTAAGGGAATCTGATAATAGGCTTGATTCAGATCAAGCACAGTGAACCAATTAGCATCAGAAAACCCAGTAAAAGAGTTATGAAGATCAGGAACTGATTCAAGGACAACCTTGTTGTTCAGGTGCTGGTAGTCAACAACAGGCCGAAAGTCGTGTCCCTGATCTAAGGAACAAGGAATATGGGGGAAGCATATACAGATGTAGAAGGCCTAATAACTCCTTGCTCGAGCATTTTAGGGATCTTTCCTCTTAGTATCTTCATCTTAGGCAGTGAGAGATGATACGGGGACTGCCTGATGGGAATATGGTCAGATAGATGAATATAGCAGTCAAGAACATTAGTAACCCCCAGTCCATCACAGAGAAGCTTGGGGAACCTCTGCAACAAATCCCCTAGTTCAGAGGCCTGCTGTGAAGACAGATGGGTGAGATGAAGCTCATTAACCTTTGCATCAACAGTCAGCATGCCTGCATTTTGAAGCACCTTACACTTAGCACCTTCCCAGAACCCAAACTTCTGAGCAGAAACGAACTGCCAATGAAGTTCGCAATAAGGAACAAATTTGACTGTTAAGATACAATGTCTAATTAAAAAAAATTCTTAAGCAAGTTTCACTCATGACTGAGGGCCTTATTAACCAGAAATTCAAATTATTTGTCGGCTGAAGGCCCCAATAGTAACAACTCAAAAAACAATTTGACGGCTGAAGGCCTGGATAGCAAATTCTTAAGAACAAGTTGAACTTCTCCAAGAGATACTAAAATATAAAAAAAAAGACAATCATCAAAATTTCACCATTAAGACACAATATCTAATTAAAAATTCTTAAAAGCAATTGCATCCATGGCTGAAGGCCTTACTGACAAGAAATTCAAATTATTTGTCAGCTGAAGGCCCCGATAGTAATAGCTCACAAAAAAGTTGGACAGCTGAAGGCCTGGATAGCGAATTTTTGAGAAGCAATTAAACTTCTTTGAGAGATATTTAAAGAACAATCATCAACATTTCAGTGTTAAGATATTTTGTCTAATTAAAATTTCATAAGACAAGTTACACTCACAGCTAAAGGCCTTATTAACAAGAAATTCCAACGCTTGGTCAGCTGAAGGCCCAATCAGTAATAATTCAAAATTAAAATATTAAAAAAAAATAAATCATCACAATCTGACCAAATCAAGAGAGAAGTGGGCCTCAGACAGTGCTCCAAGGATCGACCTGGGAAAGTTGCTCAACTTCATAAACAATGAGACAGGCAGCCAAGAGCTGTATTCAATTAACTGGATGGCAACTCAAATTAGTGGCAGTTTAAATGCAGAACAACACACTTGCAAAATCTACCTAATGTCTGATAACCAATACAATGATGGAATAACCCAGGCAAGGCAGAACAGCAGACAGCACTGCATCTTCAGAATCAGGTGTTTAGAACATCCAGAAGCAGAAGGAACCACTACTTCCAAAGTAGTCCAAAAGAAACAAAATATCCGAACCACAATCAAGGAGGCTGTCGAACTATGTGCCTTTCTGGCCAGCAGCGGCAAGGTGAGGAAAGGTATACTGCCGCGAAAATACGCTAACCTCTAGGGCAGGTAACTGGGGTGTTAGTGGCCACTAGACAGAAAAATACTGCTGGTTGAACTTCACCAATAATAACACAAGGAATTCAATGATTCATAAGTAGAAGTGGAGGATGGCTAATTAATTTTGCCAACTCCAAACACTGCAGTCGTTGCTCTTCGTCTCAGTGACCCTGCGAGCAGCAACACGTGAACAAACAGCATGATCTCAAAATAGTGGAGAGTTCACTACTGGGTTAATGTTCACTCAACTCAAACATCTTGGACAACAAGGTTGTGGCCCTCACAACTACAGCCCCTCGATCCGGCAGTGCCTGCGTGCCGCCAGTGGTCCTGGCATGGCCTTGCGCTACCTTACCTCATTGCTGCTCCATCCCAACCAAACTCCTGACACACTCTGACCTGGAAAACACTTGATGCCCTTCCAAAGATAGTACTAGGGTACTAGATATCGATAACCGATGCTGGTGCCACCCACGGTCAGACAACACTAGCAAACATAGTGGTGCCTGGAAATATGAGAAGAAAATGAGACACCACCATCCCTATTACACGATGCCAACCTACCAACGGGACCAATCTCAGCTGCAACATGGCTCAAAGAGGTCAGCCAATCGCTCACTACTGACCTCCTTCCAGGATGACAACACGACAGCAGTGGCCCCTAGGTGAAGACAACATAAGTGCCGTGCCTGATTGGTGGCAGCCCACATCAATAGCAGCTTCAGTGTTAGCCATTTTGTTAGCCAATGCATCGTAGCCTCTATCATTAGCAATCTCTACATAGTACAATCTGATCATTAGCAATCTCTACATAGTACAGTCAGAGATCAGCAGTAACTGCAGTTCAGTTGACAGACTTTGTAGATGATCATATATAAGGGACTACAATTATTATTAGATGAAAGTTAAGTATTTGCACTTGTCTTGTTGTAATAAAACTCATTAATACGAGTTGTTTGATTGTGTGTCTAGTGAATTGAGTATGCAGGATTCCTAGACACAACAACATGGCAACGACATGTATGAATAACATGGTGCCGATGATATAGGAGCAATAACATAGTGACAGCCTGTTAACATTTTGAACTGAGAGCCATCAGCTGCCACAGATTGTCTGTGTTTTGTTTTGTCAAGGACTTTTGTGTTTTGCTGGCACCTTAATTCTACCTTCTCTTTTGTTTGCAAGAGTGTGTTTGCATATTTCAACAGTGTATCTTTTAGTGTTTTTTTCTGTTCAGTGTTTTCAGGTGGGTGTTGCAGAAATTTTCTTTCTTTGTGTGCTTATTTTTATTGTCTGTTTATTGCCTTTGCCTATTCCAAAATGCAGCTGCAAGTGATAGATGCAATGCAGTTAATACAGGTGTTTTAGTTTCAAACGCAGCAGATTGTAACCCTTATAAACATGGTACAGCAGTTACTGGCCAACCAAGCAACAAACACAGTGTGACCACCCAACCAACATGCAACAACTGTAGCTCCAAGTGGCATACCGCCCTTTCGCCAGTTTAATGAAAATGTATGAAGCCCACGAAGTATGCTCACGGAGTATGAGGTATTGTGAAACTACATTACTTTTTGTCAAGGGTAGGAAGTGCAGTCTTTCAGCTCATTCAGAAATTGTGAATGTATTGGCAGCTAGGTACCAATTCTTTTGTTGCAAGAAAAGGTCAGAACAAACTTATCGTGAGTGGGTAACATATTTGTCGTGAGTGGGTAACAGATTTGCAAGGTATGATGAGGAAATGCAAATTCATATGCAGTTGTGGTACTTTATATTCAGATGTTATGTTGCATGATGTGATCATATACAGTGTAACTGATGTGAACCTTAGAGAACAGATTTTGAAACAGTCAGATTCATTATTTCATGATGTACTGCAAATTCTAGATCAGTATGATTCAGGTGCCATAGCGACTGATAAATTTGAGCAACCACTAATTTGTCATGTTGCTTCATCCCTTTCTCACAACTGGCACAGTAGGCAGTGACAACATGCACATGCCAAGCCACACAAACAGTTCTCTAAACAGGCAGCTACATCAGTGAATAGAATTAAGTCATGCCCTTGGTGTTATTCACAGCACAAATGCCAAGATTTCCCGTCCACTCAAGTACAGCGTTACACTTGTGGCAAGAAAGGTCACATACAATCAGCATGTTTGAATGGAAAAACTTAGGAATTTTGCCCACTCACAAAAATCTAGTCACAAGGCCCATGTAATCAATGCAGTGTATTCAAAGCCTGTTCCAGGTATTAGCAAAACTAGCAAGCAAACAGTTTCTTCAGTGCTATGCCATTTCAACAAATTTTTTGTTCATTTGCATCTTAGTGAAAAACATGTGAAATTTCAGGTGAACATGGGTGCCTCTGTTACAATGCTGAATCATAACACATATGAACTGTTAGGCTCCCCACGCCCGTCTAAAACTAGCACACACCTGATGGCTTATAATGGACAAGACATTCCCATTCTCAGAAAATGTACTTTGCCTGCCATGTATCACTCACATACATGAACCATGACTTTCACTGTGCTACAATCACATGATTGTGAGAACATATTTTGCATTGTTACATTTGATTTGTTTGGCTTTCAAATTCAGGACAATGTGTTGTCAGTCACTGAATTCAATGCCAAAGACAGTGTAGCTATCTTGCTGAAAGAATTCTCTAAATTCTTTTCTGAAGGTTTAGGCAGAGCTAACAATTTTGTTGCACATATTACTATGAAAGACAATGCTCAGCTGAAATTTTGCCATGCTAGACCTGTTCCCATTGCATTATGGGACAATGTGGCTGCTGAACTTAAAGAATTGCAAGAGCAATTGCACAGTTATTGCACCCATACAAGCTAGTCAGTGCAGCAGTCCACTGGTTTTGCTCCCCAAACCTTCATTTCACGTTCACCTCTATGTTGACTTTAAGTCTACGGTCAGCGCACAAACTGTGATTGAAACTTATCCATTGTCACACCCAGAGGATCTCATGGACAGATCAGGTGCTGGTCGCTACTTTTCAAAAATTGATTTGCATGAAGCATATCTTCAAGTACCACCAGATGAAGAAACTCAAACCATGTCTGTTGTGAACTCTCATTTGGGCATGTTTAAATATTTGTGTTTGCCTTTTGGCAGAGCTTCCACACCTGCCATTTTCCAATGGAACAGCTGAATGCTCAAGTGCCAAACTCTTCATACTATTTGTATGATATTGTCATAGCAGGTCATACAACTGAAGAACATATTGCAAATTTGCATGCTTTGTTTCATGTGTTATCTGATGCAGGACTTAAGTATAGACATGACAAGTTTGATTTTTTTAAACATGAGTTTCAGTATCCTGGTCATGTCATAAACAGTCAGGGTGTACATCCTCTTCAATCACATTTGTTAGCCATGCATGACCTGCAAGTTACTCACAATGTCACAGAATTGCAGTCAGTCCTAGGGAAAATGAACTATTATATTCGGTTCATACTGAATGCTGCACAAATTGCAGCTCCATTGCATCACAAGAACATCCCCTTTGTTTGGACAAATGAGTGCCAAGAAGCTTTTCACACTGATCCTGACAAACCAGTTTTGTTCCAAGTTGATGCTTCCTCTTACAGAATCGGTACAGTGCTGTCACACAGATCTGGTGATAAAGACAGGTCTATTGCTTTCACATCAACAGTGTTGTCCGAAGCTCAGTGTAACTATTCACAAATAGAGAAAGAGCCATTGGCTATTGTGTAGGGTGTCACCAAATTCCACCACTATTTGTATGGCAGAAAATTCTACTTAGTAATGAATCACAAGCCATTGCAGTCTTTGTTTCATCCAATGAAGTTGGTTCCTATCCGAACTGCCCAAAAATTACAAAATTGGGTTTGTTGGTGTTTCAGTACCACTACAAGATTGTGTATCATCCGACAGCTCAACATGATAATGCAGACTCACATTCATGTCTTCTGATTGGCCCTAATACAGATTTTGATGCTTCTGCTACATCTTGTTGCCAGATTGATGCTCAGGGTTCTGAATTGCTTCAATCCTTTCCTCTGAACTATAGGAAAACTGCACAGGCCACAGAAGCTGATTCAGATTTGATCATTTTGCTAAAATACATTCGCCAATCTTGGCCTCATGCATTGCATAGCATAAAGAACTCTGTAGTGCGCCAGTACTTTGCCAGTCATCGTAGCCTCACTATTCAGCAAGGTGTGATTCTTGTTCAAAATGACAGTGGACAGTTACGTGTGTTGATCCCCAAAGCTTTGCAAAAAGAAGTGTTGCAGTTACTTCACCAAGGCCACTGGGGGATTGTTCGTACGAAACATTTAGCATGCTGACAATGTACTTGACATGGTATGGATGCCCAAATAGAACAGATGACATCACAGTGTCATGCATGTGTGGAAAATCAGTCCACTCCACCACAAAAATTCTCTGCTTGGCCTAAGACGCAATGACTATAGCAACGTATGCACATATATTTTGTTGTGAGAAAAATATATCTAAAAAGAAAGATGATGAGACTTACCAAACAAAAGCGCTGGCAGGTCGATAGACACACAAACAAACACAAACATACACACAAAATTCTAGCTTTCGCAACCAACGGTTGCTTCATCAGGAAAGAGGGAAGGAGAGGGAAAGACGAAAGGATGTGGGTTTTAAGGGAGAGGGTAAGGAGTCATTCCAATCCCGGGAGCGGAAAGACTTACCTTAGGGGGAAAAAGGACAGGTATACACTCGCACACACGCACATATCCATCCGCATATACACAGACACAAGCAGACATTTGTGTGTGTCTATTGACCTGCCAGCACTTTCGTTTGGTAAGTCACATCATCTTTCTTTTTAGATATATTTTTCTCACAACATGGTTTTCAGCAGCAGCAGACATTGGGTGTGAGGAGAGATCCTTTGTCGACTTGACGCATGCATGTATCTCATTTCAGGCCCAGATGGATTGCAGTGCCAACATCACAATCAAATTCACCACAGTCATGTGCACAGTGATCCTTCTGTATCTCTTCCCCCAAATTCATGAATCCCAAGGACAGCATGGCCACAGCAGCCACCAGAGGGTGTCATGATGACACTGTGGGATGACCACATGGAGAGGGAGCCTTCACCTCCCCCACCTCCTCTCATCCTACTGATGGAGATGGACCTGCCCACACTGCAGCTGCTGACACCTTCTACATATAGGTATTTGCCTCAGGAGATGGACGTGTAACCTTCTGGGCATTTTCTGAGAGACTTTCCCACCAGAGCAAAGGCCAGATGGCGGGGTATGACCAGAGGTCTGATGTCCCCTGCACCCACGATGTCCCCTGCTGCACCCACAGCTTCCAGCCCATCAGAGCATCCATGCTCCTGCCTCCCCCCCCCTCCCGCCATTGTTGTCGTGCTCCATGTACAATGATGATCTGTCAGTTTGTGGGGGGGGGGGGGGGGGGAGGGAGGAATGTTATAGTGTAAAGTCAGTGCCGGCACACCAGTTGAGAATGACAGAGAACAGAAGGCTGTGAGAAGAGATCAGCCAACCACTTTAATAGTGGCTTCAACATTAGACACTTGTTTAGCCAACATGTTGTAGCCTCTATCATTAGCAGTCTCTATGTAGCAGTCACTGCAGTTCAGTTGCCAGATGTTGTGGATGATCATGCTATAAAGGACTACAAGAATTCTCAGATCGAAGTTAAGTATTTGTAATTGTCTTGTTGTAATAAAACTCATTAATATGAATTGTTTGGTTGTTTGTCTAGAGAACTGAGTATGCTGAATTTCTAGACACAGCAGTATAGCTTAAGAAAGATTTCGTATTGGCTCAGAACCAGGGATCCTTGGTCAGTTCTAGGAAAAATGATGCAGAAAGTGAGCTTTGTTTTAATGCCATACTCAAGCTGGGATTTTGTACCTTGTATGCAGGTTGCCAGAAAAAGGTATGACCTCAGAACCTAAATGACAGGCTTTTTTGTATAATGTGGACCACAATTTGCTGCGGCTTGAACCTATGCCATCAGCTACTGCTGAGATTGCCTCTTCGACAAGTTGAATGAGACCCTCAGGTGAACACAGCTCTCCTTCTTATCCCTAGAAGCCATTTCCTCATGGGCTTTGTTATTCATGATATATAGAACTCTCCCCTTTGTTATTGATTTAATATGGTAAGGAATGTTACCTGACAGACACAGATCTGCTGTCAGTTTCATTTGGAACTTGATACTTATTGGTGGGAGTAATGAAATTTACACAAGGCTCTCTCCTGATACTGCTTCCCATGTACAGAGTACCTGGATCTGCCACTACCATTCCAGTCACAGCAAAGTGGAAAGACAGTTTTCATCATACTTAATTTTCCTGGAGAAGGAGCAAGGTCTATTCAAGTGAACTGTAAATGAGGCACTTTGGCTACCACAGTTAAATTATTTGGCATATGCCACCTGACTGACCTGCTTACAGCAGCTTCTATTTTCTCAGCAGTAATAAAAACAAACTATATTCAACTCATTTTGTACCTGGAAACATCATTCACAACAGTGCTGGATTATAATTCAATTTAACTAACTCACATCTTGAATTTATTCTGAACAATGGAATTTTCTGAAAAAGATAAGCAAATAAAAACAACAACAGCAGATAAAAACTAAATATTTTTATCACACCAGACAAAGAAATATGCATAAGATAAAGATGGATGTTGTAATGGAACCAGGCAGTGAAAAACCTTGCACTGGGCGGTCCTTTGTCAGCATCACCATTGTTGTTTAAGCTCTCGCTTGTCATAATAAAGTTCTTGGTCATTTATGATACTAGCAGTTCTTCCATTGTTTGTCAATACTTGGTAACCAGGGTCACCAAGTCACATTCAAGCATGTCTTGAGTGCTTAACTGGTCCTACACTTTAAATTCAGAAGATTATTTAATCAGACGAGGCAGTTTGGATATAAATTGGGTGTTTGGAGGCTAATCAGGTGCACTAATAGACTCATATGAAGAAAGGAGCTTATTTCAAGCCTGCTAAAATGGATAATTATAATCTTTTTTCTGTGCTAGCTTCAAATTTCACTGTCAAGTTTGCTTGCAAATTTTGTTATGACATCCCTGTTCCTTTTTAATGTCCAATATTATTACATGATCCATCACACATAAAGGATCAGATGTCAACACAGAACAGCAACAGTGACAGTTGGCAGTGAGAGGGAAAATGCCAAACTGTCCAGCCCAGTCACAGTGGAACTTCTACACAACGCACAGGCAAATTTGAGTTTCCCAACAGGAAAGTTTCAGTCATACAATGTTTTAGTTGACCAGTATTTGGATCATCAATACTCTATTGCATTTCTTTTAGTCGTACTATGTTACAGTTGGTCATAATTTTGGATAATTAGTGTTTTTCTGTAGTGGGGAGAGGGTAGGGCAGCTAGGTGCAGTCTGGAGATCAGACAAAGTGCGGGGAGGAGAGGGGAGGGAGGGGGGGGGGACAGCAGAAAAGAAGTGAGACTGTGGGCGCATTGGTGGAATACAGGGCTGTGTAGTGGCAGAGTGGGAACATGGAAGGGGATAGGTGGGTGTAAGGCAATGACTAATGAAGGCTGAGGTCTGTATGGTTACAGGAAGGTAGCATATATTGCTATATTGCTGGGAGAGTCTCTCCCCCCCCCCCCCCCCCCCCCCCTTCTCCCCCTCCTGTGCACTTCAGACTAGTTAGTGTTGGTGGGAAGGATCCAAATGGCACTAGGCTGTGAAGCAGTCATTGGAATGAAGAATAGTGTATTGGGCAGCATACTCAGCAACTGGGTGGTCCAGCTGTTTCTCGGCCACAGTTTGTCATTGTCGATTCATGTGAATAGACAGCTTGTTGGTTGTCATGCCCATGTAAAATGCAGCACATTGGTTGCATCTTTGTTTGTAGTTCACATGACTGGTTTCTCAGGTAGCCCTGCCTTTGATGGGATAGGTGATGCTTGTGACTGGACTTTAGTAGTTGGTGGTGGGAGCATGTATGGGCCAACTCTTGCATCTAGCTCTGTCACAGGGATATGAGCCAGGAGGCAAGGAGTTAGGAGCAGAGGTTGTATAGGGTGGTTAAGGATATTGTGTAGGTTCAGTGGGTGGCAGAATGCCACTGTGGGAAGTGTGGGAAAGATAGTGGAAAGGACATCCTTCATTTCAGAGCACGACAAGAGGTAGTCGAAACCCTGACAGAGAATGTGATTCAGTTGCACCAGTGCTGGATAATACTGAGTTATGAGGGGAATGATCCTCTGTGGCCAGATGGTGGGACTTTGGGAGGCGGTGAGTGACTAGAGATCTGTTTTTGTACAAGGTTGGGAGAGTAATTATGGTGTCTGTAGGCCTCAGTGAGACCTTTGGTATATTTCACAACAGACTGTTCATCACTACAGATGCGACAGCCATGGGTGGCTAGGCTATATGGTAGGGTCTTCTTGGTATGGAATGGGAGGCAGCTGTCAAAGTGGAGGAATTGCTGGTGGCTGGTAGTTCTGATATGGACAGAGGTGCTGATGTAGCCATCTTTGAGGTTGAGGTCAATATCAAGGATGGTGGCTTTCTGGGTTGAAGAGGACCATGTGGAGCAAATGGGGGAGAAGGTGTTGCATTTCTGGAGGAATGTGTGTAGGGTGTCCTCACCCTCAATCCAGATCGCGAAGGTATCATCAATGATTCTGAACCAGGTGAGGGGTTTGGGATTCTGGATGTTTAGGAGAGATTCCTCTAGATGGCCCATGAATAGGTTGGCACAGGATAGTGCCATGCGGATGCCCAGACTCATACCCTGGATTTGTTTGTAGATGATGCCTTCAAAGGAGAAGTAATTGTGGGTGAGGATATAGTTGATCATGACGACTAAGAAGGAGGTTGTAGGGTTGGTATCCATTGGACAATGGGAAAGGTAGTGTTCAATAGCAGTAAGGCCATGGGCATTAGAGATGTTAGTGTAAATGAAGGTGGCATCAATAGTGACTAGCAGGGCGCCATGTGGTAAACGAATAGGAATTGTGGAGAGTCGGTGGAGGAAATGGTTGGTATCTTTTGTACAAGAGCAAAGGTTGCAGGTAATTGGCTGAAAGTGTTGGTCTATGAGAGTAGAGATTCTCTCAAAGGGGGCACAGTAATTGACAGCAATGGTGTGTCCTGGATAGTTTTGGTTTATGGACTTTAAAAAGCATGTAGAAAGTAGGGGTGTGGGGAGTGGTAAGGGTGAGGAGGGAGATGAACTCTGGGGAGATGTTCTGGGATGGGCCTGAAATTTGAAGAGATATTATAGATTCTGCTGGATGTCTACAATGGGGGCACTATGGCAGGGCCTGGAGTTAAATGAATCTGACAGGTAATCCTCAAAGTTCAAAACAACAGTGGAGGAGCTGTTGTCAGCAGGTAGGATTATAATGTTGGGATCAGTTTTTAGGCAGTAGATTATGGTTCCTATTGTGGATGTAAGGTTAATTTGCAGTTGAGGGATTTAGGGAATGATGGCAAGGTTTAAGATTAAGAAATTGTGGTAGGTTAATAGGGTGTGATTTGGAGGCAGTCAGGGTGTATCTCTGTTGGACGGAGCAGCAAACTGAGTCAGGCAGTGTTGAACTTTGGTTTTTGGTTGAATCTCATTGGTAAGGTCAGTGATGAAGAAGTGTTTCCACTTTAGGGATTATGGTTAGAAAAGAAGGTATTTAACAAGTCCTGCATGATTGAAATTGGGAGTGGGCAAAAAGTGAGGCCTTTCGAAAGGTTTGATACTTCTGTGGGGTTAAGGCTTTTGGAGGAAATGTTCATGGCTGTGTTTTGGGTCTGTTTAGGTTCTGGACTCTGTATGGTGGTGGGAGGGAGTTTTTGAGGGTGGTGTAAATGTAGTAAATGTGCAAGGCATGTCTTGTCAGCTAAGAGGGATGTGAGAGCAGTTTGGAGTTTGTTGTATAGATGGTGAATACTGTTAGACCAAAGCAGGAGTAGGAAGAGAACAGGATGAAGGGTTTTTCGAGGTGGCATTGTGCATGCTGCTCTAGTTTCTGGAGGACAAGAGTTTCAGTGTGTGATATGGGATCTAGAAATTTGGGATTGCATAGTAGGAGAATTTTACAGATGGAAAGGAGGTACTGGAAGGAGGTTTAGGCCTGATTGACATGATTCTGCAGGATTATGTTGGTGACGATTAAGGACTAGTGGAATATGAACAGATGGAGGTTGTTGTGGATGAGAAGGTGCAGCCAGAGATGGGTAATTTCACAGTAAGGCAATTTGGGTGATTTCATGAACCAAAGACCTTCCCAAAGGCCTCACCTTTTGCACCACTCCCAAATTCAATCATGCAGGGTTTGTTAATGATCTTCTCTCCTTCTTCCAATTACTACAGTAGACATGCTTTTTTGCCATCAACCCTATCAATCAGACTCAACCAAAGACCAAACTTCAACCCTGACTGACTTAGTTCACTTCTCCATCTAACCAACATCCAGCCCCACTGCCACCAAATCACACCCTGTTAACCTTCCAGAATTTCTTAACCTCAAACCTTGCCTCTCTGTCAGTCACTAAATCCCTCAATATGGAAACTAACTGTGCATCCACCAAAAGAACCCCAATCTACTGCCTAAAAACTGATCACAATTTTATAATCCTACCTGCTGAGAAAAGCCCCATCACTGTTGTTTTGAACTTCAAAGATTACCTGGCAGAAGAACTCCACCAGGTGTCAGATTCATCCAACTACAAACCCTCTCACAGTGCCCCCATTCTAGAAATCCAGCAGGATCTACCATCTCTCCTCAAATCCTTAGGCCCATCCCAGAACCTCTCCCCAGAGTTCATCTCTCTCCTCACCCTTACCACTCCCCACACTCCTATTTTCTACATGTTTTCTAAGTCCATAAACCAAACTATCCAGGACACACCATTGTTGTCAATTACTTTGCCCCATTGAGAGAATCCCTGCTCTTGTAGATCAACACTTTCAGCCTATTACCTGCAACCTTCCCTCTTGTACAAAAGATTTCCTCCACCGACTCTCCACAGTTCCTATTTGTTTACCACATGGCGCCCTGCTTGTCATTATTGATGCCACCTTCATTTACACTAACATCTCTAATGCTCATGGCCTTACTGGTATTGAACGCTACCTTTCCCAATGTCTAATGGACCCCAACCCTACAACCTCCTTCCTAGTCACCATGATCAACTATATCCTCACCCACAATTACTTCTCCTTTGAAGGCATCAGCTACAAACAAATCCAATGCATGGGTATAGGCATCCGCATGGCACCATCCTATGGCAACCTGTTCATGGTGCATCTATAGGAATCCTCCCTAAACACCCAGATTCCAAACCCCTCACTTGGTTCAGAATCACTGATCATATCTTCGTGATCTGGATTGAGGGTAAGGACACCCTATCCACATTCCTCCAGAAGAGCAGCACCTCCCCCATTTGCTTCAAGTGGTCCTCCTCAAACCAACAAGCCACCATCCTTGATGTTGACCTCCACCTCAAAGATGGCTATGTCAGCACCTCTGTCCACATCAGAACTACCAACCACCAGCATTTCCTCCAGTTTGACAGCTGCCTCCCATTCCATACCAAGAAGACCCTTCCATAAGCCTAGCCACCCATGGCCATCACATCTGTAGTGATGAACAGTCCATTGCAAAATATACCAAAAGTCTCACTGAGGCCTACAGACACCATAATTAGTCTCCCAACCTTGTTAAAAAACAGATCTCCCATGCCTTATGTGTCCAGTCACTCACCATCTCCCTCTGTCTGACCACAGAGGATCATTCCCTTCATGACTCAGTACTACCCTGGACTGGCCTAACTGAGTAATATTCTCTGTCAGAGTTTCAACTACCTCCCGTCGTGCCCTGAAATGAGGAATATCCTTCCCACTATCCTTCCCACCCCTCCCACAGTGGTATTCCACCACCCACCAAACCTACACAATATCCTCATCCATCCCTACACTATCTCTACTTCTGACCTCTTGCCTAATGATTCATATCCCTGTAGTGGAGCTAGATGTGAGAAACTAGATGTGAGACCTGTCCCATACATGCTCCCACCACCACGGACTCCAGTGCAGTCACAAATATCACCTATCCCATCAAAGGTAGGGCTACTTGTGAAACTAATCATGTGATCTACAAGCTAAGCTGCAACCAATGTGCTGCATTTTATGTGGGCATGACAACCAACAAGCTGTCTGTTCACATGAGTGGACAATGTCAAACTCTAAGAAACAGCTGGATTATGCAGATGCTAAGCATGCTGCTCAACACAATGTTCTTCATTCCAATGATGGCTTCCCAGTTTGGTGCCATCTGGATCCTTCCCACGAACTCCAACTTTTCTGAACTGCACAGGGGGAATTATCCCAGCAATACATGCTACGTTCATGCAACCATCCCAGCCTCAACCTTCATTTGTCATTATCTTATACCCACCTATCCCCTTCCCTGTTCCCACTCCTCCACTGCACAGCCCATTCCACCAATGTACCTACAGTCTTACTTATTCCATCCTGGAATTTCCACTGTTTCATCTCAAATAAAATTTGATTTGTTAAATACATTTGTAATCTCTTTTCACTAAGAGTGACCAGAGGCTCACTGCTCAAAGATCAGTTGTATTTTGAAAATTTCATTAATCACTGAAACAGTAGTATCAACTATTTTTTTCTGAAATGGAAGACAGGTAGAGGGTTCTTTTTTGTGCCAGAAAAGCCTATCTGCATGAAGAATATTCAATGCTATAACTCTGTTGCAGGTCTGATACGAAATTTTAGAGCATAATTGCTTTGAATATGAGTATTTTTGTGCTGATGTGGGCATTTGAGTGCTGTGTCATCTGGAACTTTTTATTACTCTCCACAAAAACTACTTAGGACATGTCCAAAAGAACAAATACCATGTTCATATATATAAGACTCACCAGCCATTTCACCATCTTCTTCTGTGCAGATGCACAAAGAGTGCCCGAACTCTTATGGGAATCGGCAGTAAATCCACGAGTAATGAGTATAATGGGCAGGGGCACTATGAATATAGTGTGGGACAATAAGTTTTCAATGTGAGTCTCATGGGAGGCATTCCAAAGATAAGTCCCTGATGTCGCACTATCCTCTGTGTCCTCGGCGGTTCAGATGGATAGAGTGTCTGCCATGTAAGCAGGAGATCCTGGGTTCGGGTCCCGGTCAGGGCACACATTTTCAACTGTCCCCGTTGAGTTATATCAACACCTGTATGCAGCTAGGGGTATTCATTTCATTGTAATGCCTCATCAAAGACTGATAAAAAAACTGAATGCCAACTAAAAGTGGACTATTATCGAAGATCACGCTGAAGTATTGTATCTATATTCATAAATCCATGATAAAAGCTCAGAGAATGATAAGAATGGCACAGGTGCTCCTGCCACAAATTTGTAATCACAGGTGTTTGAATGATAAATGAAGATGGCCAAATTACACTGAATCTGCTGATTCCAAAGTAGCATGTTCATGATTTAGCTTGATGTATTGCACCTAAGATGGATCTGTGAAGATGGTTACATCTACCAAGATTTCTAATACCTGCAGAGAAGCATATTAAGATGGGGCATTTCAAGAAATATTTGTGCATTGCAGCTACAGTGAATGAAATTTGTCTCAATTTTCTTACTGATGATGAAGCATGACACTGAGAAACAGCTGGAGAATAGATCCTATGTTTGGCCTAAATGGTTTATGAAGACTTAACACCCTCTTCATGTTATTGATGGTTATAGTTAGTTATGTTTTCCACAGATCTCATTCATTTATGTGACTGTAAGCTGGCCATTTATAGGTTTGATATGTGTATAACTATTAAAAAATTCCTCTGTGGTTGAGTGTTGTTAAGGAGAATCGTCTAAACATCTTTAATCTACATTTTTAAAACTTATGCCCTCTGTCAGACATTCTGTTTCAATGGTTACCTTGGCAGAGAGGTTTACAGCTGCATATTTCTCCAATTTCTGTACAACAACTAGATTCAGTAAAGGGTAATGCAGATCATTTTGGTAGTGCTACACCTGTGAATATATATGTTACTCTCACACTCAGATGGACTGTTGATAGCAAATTTCATAATTGAATAACTATACTGTGATGCTGTGATTAATATTTCCACCTGCTTAAAGAAATGCCTGCAAAGTGTGCAGATGTGGAAGCACCACATCATAATTCAAACTACTTTTTTTGCCATGAATACATTTTGCCTAAGTGAGGAGTTACCGCAGAATATTATCTCATAAGAGAGCAGCGGATGAAAGTGTGTAAAATATGTTAAATTACTGACTTCTGTATCCTCAAAGCTGGCAGTTATTCAGCAATATGCACACCTAAATACTTATATCTTTCTAACTGCTTATTATTTGTTATTGGTGTACTATGTTAATAGGAGATCGAATATTTTTGAAAGTCAAAACTGGATGAACTGTGTTTTACTGAATTTTAAAGCTAGCCCATTTGACAAAAACAATCAGTAACTTTCACAAAAACACCATTTATTATTTTATCTATTAATGCTTCTTTGTTCAGCTTCACAACAATGCTTACATTATCTGCAAATAGGATTAATTCTGCCTCCTGATTCAAATAAAGTGCCAGTTCATTAACACAAAGGAAGAACAGTAGTGGGCAAATGCCCGAACCCTGTGGAACATCTATTGTAATTTCTTCCTATGAACATAATGTGGAATCCTTCTTTGTATTACCTGAACAGCCTAGGAAATGTAAAAGCAGTACTAGAAGATGGGTTCTTGTAATTTATGCTTGGTTGCCAGGCATATCTGCCCAAGAGAAGGCAAATCCTTTGTGAAAGACTGTGTCATTCTGTTATCTGAAGTATTGTTCCATGAGTTAAAAAACTATGTTTACTCTTTATTGACTTGCCCTCACATGGGTAGCCAGTATTAAAGTTTCTCACAAAGATAATATGACAACAATGAGCAAGATAAAATTTCTAGTCTAAGATTTTCCAAAAATCGACTGAAAAAAGTGAAAACTGTATCTATGCAACAGTTAGAACATCATTTCTGTGGAAGGTAAGCAATATTTTTGCAAACGGGGACATTAATTAATCTGGAAGAGTCAGGTTTGAGAGAGACAGAGAGTTTGAAGTTTGAAGTAATTGATAACTGTATGCTTCTCCTCTGTATCAAATGGCATCATTGTACACTATTTACTTTGAAATCCCTATTGAAGTAACAATAACATATTTACAGCTTCTGAAATTTGTCCAAGCATTTCAACATGTCTAAGACAAAGGTGTCTACAATATGCAGCTCAACTGACAAAAGTTTATCCAGCTACAAATCATTCCTTGACAGACGAATCTCATAAAATTTGCAAGAGATACTTACATACAAAGCATCTTCAAGTAATTTTTCTTTGTCATTCATTTCATCCATTAATTGATCAAGTTGGTTCTGCTGACCTGACAAAGAAAAATAAGACAACTATAGCAAATGTACACAAAGGTTTTGCTTCATTTTTAGCAAGAAGGCATGTATCTAATGCTAGTGTCCATTTGTCATAGAGATAGCATTACTATTTGTAATACTTTTCAACTCTTTCATTTCTATTTTTTAAAGAAAAACATAGTGAAAGTAAAGACTTTGGTGCTATTAACTGTTTCTTCAACTCAAGAAGGAGTGATTACATAAATAAAAGATGTCTTCTTAAAACAACTCTGACAATAAAGTTTGGTGAATAGTCCTGTAACATTAATGTAGATGAACTATGAAATACAGTTACCTTACTGTCCTTCAAAATAGTCATCACCCATAACTATGCACCTCTGCACTCTGCAATATGTGTCCTGGAAATTTTGCACCATGTCTTCCTTGGTGTTCAAAAGCCACATCACATTTTGTTGGATGTCAGAAATATCGTCAAATTTCTTTCGTTTCAAAGCAAGTTTGAGACGATGGAATAAGATGATGTCTGGAGGATTGAGATCCAGTGAGTATGGTGGATGTTCAAGTTGCACCACTCCCTTTCTTGCCAGGAACTGTTTGACGATATTGACTGTGTGTGGGTGAGCATTGTTGTGAACAAAAAACCAGGAACCTTGTTGTGCGTACTGGGGTCGTACCCTGCACAGATGTTGCATGAAATAGGTCAAAATGTCAATGTACCATGCAGTGTACAATGTTCACTATCAAAAAAGGTGATGAGCATAATTTTGATCCACGATTTTTTGGCTCTGACCTTTTCCTGATGAGGTGATGTTGGAGAATGCCATTCCTTGCTTTGCCATTTTATTTCAGGGTTGTACTGGAGATGCAAGGTTTCATCCTCAGTGACAATATGGTTAAAGAAATTGGGTGTCACATATACTGTATCAACAAAATCTTGTGAAGCTTCTAAACGTACTGCTTCTGATCGTCAGTCAAGTGATGTGGCTCAAGACAACACATATTCCTCTTCCCTAACTCCTGGGTATGGAATTGTCGCACAGATTCATGGCTTGTGAGTCGCCCAAGTTGCCTGATCGACCGTTCTGACTTCATTCACTGAACTTTATTGTCAGAGGTTGAATTGTACAATGACAAGTTTACTGATTTGTGAATACACAGAAAAAGTTGATATTCACAATTTCAGATAGAAGAAAAATACCTACCAGAAGATGGGAATATATACATAAAAGATGTTTGCTTACAATAATGAAGTAAGATTTACAATAAAATATTTATTCATTTGTGAATGCACAGAAAAAAACAACCGTAGTTTGATAAAGAATGGAAATATCTACCAGCTCTTGAAACAAAGAAGCAGACTAGACTGATCAAGGAATCCAATACAGATAACTAATTCCTGGCTTTCAAAACATTTAAAAATGCTTCTTCCAGCAGGCGTAAAGGATCAGTTAAGATATAAAAAGAAAAATCACTGGAAAAGTATGGCATAATATAGGAATGGAAAAGGCATTCTAATCTCTAGGACAGGACAGACAAATTTGGTAGACAAGGAAACAGAGTAACAATGTTCTGTAACTGATGAGATTCATATTTCACAGTATTATTAATGATCTGTGGCAACATGAAAACGGATGGTGTCTCTAAAGCCAGTGTAGTGAAGTAGAAACAATTTTGTGACAAGTTGCTGCTGTTATTGCAATGCCTATTCATATTTATGTGGGCTTCTAGACTATGAGAGTCAGTTATTTATAACACACAAAGTGGCAAATCTATTGTTAGTATGGCAAACAAGGCAGTTCATGATTTCAGAACAGACATTTTTAGAACACAACTGAATATGAGTGAGGTTAGTGTACATAGTGCATCTCATGATGATATTATACTTTTCAAAGTTTCCTTCAGACAGGTTGCCTCTTAAGATGACCTGAGGTTTTTTCCTTAGGTCATCTTAGGGGGCAACCCATTCCTTTGTGGATTGAAGAGTGCTGTTCAATAATCTGGGTTAGGATTTGGCTCTGTGATGGTTTAAGCATCACCCAATAGCAGAAAAGATCACATTCTTTTGATTAATGAGAGCCAAGGCTCAATGTATCAACAATGACAGCAAGAAAAGGTCATGGCAAGTGTTCCTGGACTCTCTAAACTGCTCCACTTGTTCTAAAAAAGTATGGGAAGCCACCTATAGTGACATTATTGAATTACAGGAGTCATCAAACAACACCTGGAGACACTGCACAGAAAATGGCAGAGCATTTTGCACTGGTTACTGCCAATGCCAGACAGGATCCATTGTTCTGTAGTTACCATGTCACTATGGAGAAGGTCAAAATGGATTTCTGGTCCACCAATTCAGAGTCCTACAATTGCTCATTCTCCATGTGGGAATGAATTTAGCAATGTCTGACTCTCATGATATGGCACCTGGTCACAGCCAAATATAGTACAGTGTGCTGCAGCACTTGCAGATAGTGTCAAAGAAAATCCTCCTACAATGTTTTAATTTGACCTGGCTGACAGGCCAGTTTACTGCCTCTTGGTGAGATGTAATTTTGATACCTGTCCTCAAACAAGGAAGGGCCTGAATGTGTATGAATACTTATGGGCTGTCGCCTTAAAGAGCCGTGTGGAAAAGAACCTAGAGCTGTCACCAGGTTTGGATATTAGAGACCAGGCAGCCCCTTAACCACTCTCAGTGTGGATTCAGGAGATATTAATCAACTGTTGACAACCTGATGCTGCTAATAGGAGAAATCCAGCAGGCTTTCCTATGTAAACAGCATTGTCTAGGAATATTTCTTGACATCAGTAAGGTGTACGACACTACTTCAAGGCACAGTATTCTCAGTCAGCTACACCAGTGGGGTTTTCATGGCCACCTCCCCATATTCATTTGATCCTTTCTCTCAATACGCCTTTTTAGGTACTGAGTTGGTAACGAGCTAACTGATAGTTTTGTCCTGGAGAATGATGTTCCCGAGGGCAGTGTTTTAAATGTTATCCTCTTTACCATTACTATTAATAGTATAACACTCCCAGACAAGAGTCCTGCTCCATCTACTTATTTGTCAGTGATTTTGTGAATTTACCTTAAATGCATATATGGTTAGTTATTTAGTTAGTTACATGTTCCATAGACCATTTTAATGATTCTTTTATCAAAATAATATGGAATGTGAGAGTTTATAGGATATGCATCCATGATTAATGTTATCATTAATGAACTCATTGTCATTTTATTCCTGATCATGCAACTACACTTAGAAACAATATTTTTTTTTTACTGGTTACCAGTTTTTAAGTAGAAATTCATCAGTGGAATAGAAGGAATTGTCCACTAGAAATATTTTTAAATTAAATTTAAAATTGCTTTGCTACCTGTCAGACATTTTATGTTATTGGGCAAATGGTCAAAAATTTTTATTGCTGCATATTGGACTCTTTTTTGAGCCACTGACATCCTTAGCAATGGGTAATAAAGGTTATTTTCCCTCTAGTGTTGAAAGGCTGTTTGTATGGACATCGCTGTTCTTCTCAAATTGTGATGAATTACACTCCTGGAAATGGAAAAAAGAACACATTGACACTGGTGTGTCAGACCCACCATACTTGCTCCGGACACTGCGAGAGGGCTGTACAAGCAATGATCACACGCACGGCACAGCGGACACACCAGGAACCGCGGTGTTGGCCGTCGAATGGCGCTAGCTGCGCAGCATTTGTGCACCGCCGCCGTCAGTGTCAGCCAGTTTGCCGTGGCATACGGAGCTCCATCGCAGTCTTTAACACTGGTAGCATGCCGCGACAGCGTGGACGTGAACCGTATGTGCAGTTGACGGACTTTGAGCGAGGGCATATAGTGGGCATGCGGGAGGCTGGGTGGATGTACCGCCGAATTGCTCAACACGTGGGGCGTGAGGTCTCCACAGTACATCGATGTTGTCGCCAGTGGTCGGCGGAAGGTGCACGTGCCCGTCAACCTGGGACCGGACCGCAGCGACGCACGGATGCACGCCAAGACCGTAGGATCCTACGCAGTGCCGTAGGGGACCGCACCGCCACTTCCCAGCAAATTAGGGACACTGTTGCTCCTGGGGTACCGGCGAGGACCATTCGCAACCGTCTCCATGAAGCTGGGCTACGGTCCCGCACACCGTTAGGCCGTCTTCCGCTCACGCCCCAACATCGTGCAGCCTGCCTCCAGTGGTGTCGCGACAGGCGTGAATGGAGGGACGAATGGAGACGTGTCGTCTTCAGCGATGAGAGTCGCTTCTGCCTTGGTGCCAATGATGGTCGTATGCGTGTTTGGCGCCGTGCAGGTGAGCGCCACAATCAGGACTGCATACGACCGAGGCACACAGGGCCAACACCCGGCATCATGGTGTGGGGAGCGAACTCCTGCACTGGCCGTACACCACTGGTGATCGTCGAGGGGACACTGAATAGTGCACGGTACATCCAAACCGTCATCGAACCCATCGTTCTACCATTCCTAGACCGGCAAGGGAACTTGCTGTTCCAACAGGACAATGCACGTCCGCATGTATCCCGTGCCACCCAACGTGCTCTAGAAGGTGTAAGTCAACTACCCTGGCCAGCAAGATCTCCGGATCTGTCCCCCATTGAGCATGTTTGGGACTGGATGAAGCGTCGTCTCACGCGGTCAGCACGTCCAGCACGAACGCTGGTCCAACTGAGGCGCCAGGTGGAAATGGCATGGCAAGCCGTTCCACAGGACTACATCCAGCATCTCTACGATCGTCTCCATGGGAGAATAGCAGCCTGCATTGCTGAGAAAGGTGGATATACACTGTACTAGTGCCGACATTGTGCATGCTCTGTTGCCTGTGTCTATGTGCCTGTGGTTCTGTCAGTGTGATCATGTGATGTATCTGACCACAGGAATGTGTCAATAAAGTTTCCCCTTCCTGGGACAATGAATTCACGGTGTTCTTATTTCAATTTCCAGGAGTGTATTTATGGAAAATTTAATTTATGAAAATATATGAGGGTTGGAACTTTAATAGTGGCAACTATTTATTTGCAGCTCATACAAAATAGATACATTTTTCAAAGTTTTACTGACCTTCAAAGTAGTCACCAGTAGTGTGTAGAACCCATTGCCAGCGATGTGGAAGTCATAGGATACTCTTAGTAGTGACAGTTGTGCTGACAGTTCGAGCAGCGCAGTCTATTGCCTGACAAAATTGTAGCAGTTCTGAAGCGAATGCCGTGAAGTGTTTCCTTCAGTTTAGAAATCGAGTTGAACTCATGAGGGCTTAAGTCAGGGGAATAGCCCCATCAGTCAAACAAATCAGTAACAGCTTGCACTGTACGTGCTTGAGCATTGTCCTGCAAAATGATGGTCACGTCCTGCAGAAAGTGTCATCACTTCTGTCTCTATGCTGTTCATTTTTGGAACACAACCTACAACCAGCTTAGAGACAGAAGTGATGACACTTTCTGCAGGACTGACCATCATTTTGCAGGACAATGCTCAAGCACATATATTGCAAGCTGTTACTGATTTGTTTGACTGATGGGGCTGCTAAGTGATATACCACCTACTGCGCTCCCCTGACTTAAGTCCTCTTGAGCTCAAACCAATTTCTAAACTGATGGAAACACTTCACAGCATTCGCTTCAGAGCTGCTACAAATTTGTCGGGCAACAGACCGCGCTGCTCGAACTGTCAACACAACTGGCACTGCTAAGAGTATCCTACGAGTTCCACATCACTGGCAACAGGTTATACACACTGCTGGTCATTACTTTTAAGGTCAGTAAAACTTTGAAACATGTATATATTTTGTACGAGCTGTAAATAAATAGTTGCCACTATTAAAGTTCCAACCCTTGTATATTGTGATGGTGCAGTTAAAATGCCTAGTTCCTTTAAGGGGTACCCACAAAACATATGTGGGTGAGCACTACATGTTATTCTTACTGCTTACTTTTGTGCAATTAATACTTTGTTTCTAAGTGATGAGTTATCCCAGAAAATTACTCTGTATGGAATTATTGAGTGAAAATATACAAAATACATTGTGTTTCAGGAGGTTCATACATTTGTTTTCAAAATTAGCAGTTATACTGTGTCAGTTCATCAGTCCACCATGGCGATTTGAACTCTCACACCATTGGAGTGTAGAACACTGTGTTGGGGGTGCCACTCTGAGCCAGTGCTGGTGATCTGAGGCATGTGGACCAAGACGAGGCGGAGACTGCTTGGCCTGCTTGCAGAGATGGTAGTTATGGCTGGTAGACAGGCACAAGACCTGTGTTGATACATGGTAGTAGTGTGTACATCGTGGACTTCAATTTCTGACTCACACACATAGACCTTTTGCTTGACTTGCCTGTTCACCGACATTGTGTAGTTTTGACAGCTTGCTGCAGAATTGTCTCTACTCTGTAGTGAGTAATTATGAGTTGTGATCAGCCAAGGTAGTTTTGACAGCTCATTGCATTGCAGAATTTGTGTCTGCTCTATTGTGGGTGTTTCATTATTATGCATCCACCAAAGTTGTGTGGCTGTTGGTACCACATTATTATGGATTGTGGTCAACCAATGTGGTTTTGTATCTTTAAATATGTCTGCTTGTGTCTGTATATGTGTGGATGGATATGTGTGTGTGTGCGAGTGTATACCTGTCCTTTTTTCCCCCTAAGGTAAGTCTTTCCACTCCCGGGATTGGAATGACTCCTTACCCTCTCCCTTAAAACCCACATCCTTTCTTCTTTCCCTCTCCTTCCCTCTTTCCTGACGAAGCAACCGGGGGTTGTGAAAGCTCGAAATTTTGTGTGTGTGTTTGTGTGTTTTTTATTGTGCCTATCTACCAGCGCTTTCCTGTTTGGTAAGTCATGGAATCTCTGTTTTTAATACATTTCATTGAATGGTTCACAAGCTGATGGCCCAGCACTGAAATCTGCAGCAATTTGTGGAAGAATTGCACTTCTGTCATGTTGAATGATTCTCTTCAGTTGTTGTTGGCCCCATTCTGGCAGGATTTTTTTCCAGCCACAGCAATGTTGGAGATTTGATGTTTTACCAGATTCCTGATATTCACGGTACACTTGTGAAATGGCCATATGGGAAAATCCTCACTTCATGACTACCTTGGAGATGCTGTGTCCCATCGCTCATGCATCAACTATAACACCATGTTCAAACACACTTAAACCTTGTTACCCTACCATTGTAGCAGCAGTAACTGTTCTAACAACTGTGTCAGCCACTTGGTGTCTTATATTGGCATTGCTGACCACAGCACCATATTCTGCCTCTTTACGTATCTCTGTATTTGATTACCGTATTTACTCGAATCTAAGCCACACTTTTTTCCTGGTTTTTGTAATCCAAAAAACCGCCTGCAGCTTAGAATTGAGTGCAAAGGAAGTGGAAGTACTGAAAAATGTTGGAAAGGTGCCGCCACAACTAACTTCTGCCATCGAATATATGTAGTGCTACACAGGTATGCTTTTTAGGCACAAAGATAAATACTGGCACCAAAACCTCTGCGGCAGTAAATAAATTAAAAAAAAAAAAGGTGGAAAACGAGCTATTTTTCTCCACCCCGAGTTTCGACCACTGCATTTTCATACATTATCCAACGAAGTAAATACAAATTCCGTATTGTTCATCTTTGAATGTAGCAGCATTTCAATGTACTACGAAAATCCGACTGGCAAGACTGTTTGGGATGTTTGTCAATATGGCCAACTCTACGTTCTGAATTTTTTCCTACCTGTGAAAACAGATGGTTGCTAATAGGAACTTGAATTGTGAATCACATGCAGTATTCTCTACACCATAAGAATAATACAAATATAAACATTTTCCATGTATCCTTTTGTGTTTGCTGCTATCTCATTTAAATCCTGTCTGCCTAATAAACTACAAAACTAGAGTGAGACAACAGTAAACGCGGAAGAGTATACGTATCGTGTCATGTTTATATTCGTATTATTCTTATGCCTAATAGTGGTACAGTCAGAAATGAAGCATGGCAACTGACTAGATTTTTAAATCTAAGATGAATCTAATTTCTGTGCAAAATGTAATGTACTAAAGAGACGCCTGCAAAGATTTACAAACGGAGAAAAATTTTCGCTACACTCTCGTTCAGAACATCATCTATCATACACAGTCTATTATTTGGTTCTTGTGGATCATTATCAAAGAAAGCAGCGGCGTAAGTAACAAAAAATAGCAGTCTCTTGCCATTGTTTCGCTAATGAGACGAATCCGGCGGTAGCGCGCACAAAAGCAAGCCATGCCGCGAGCAGCGACAGGCCGTAATCACGCACTATCAGAATGCATGACACAGTACAGTAATGCATTTTCAGCTTAGAGTGACGTAAACACCTATAACAAAGAAAACGACACTTATCAGATCAAAGTAAAATAAGCAATCGATTCAAACCAGACGAAGCACGTGAAAAAGGAAGGGTACCTGTATAAATACGGATGAAGTGCCTGACGCATAGCAATGGCTATCTGGTAAAGCTTAACAGCTAAGCTTACGACTCGAACCAAACTACTGTAACTGTATCGTCATTCATTCGACCTAAATTGTGTCTCATATTACAATGGACCAACTTTGTTTCGATTTGGAGGTGCGGCCTAAAACTTTTCCCTCCCCTTGAATTTCGAGTCTCAAATTTCAGGTGCGGCTTAGATTCGGGAAAAATTTTTTTCCTTGATTTTGAGTCTCATTTTTCAGGTGCGGCTTAGATTCCAGTACGGCTTAGATTCGAGTAAATACGGTAGGCATGCCTATATCAGTTTCTTTGGTATTTCAGTGTATAAGAACTAAGTGAATTTGAAACCTTGCTTTAAGTGATATTACAGTTATTGAGACTAAGCAGTTGTAAGAGACCTGTTGCTTGGCAGTAGTTTGGGTCCAGAGAAAACAGCAGCCACAAGGCTGGTAGCCTTAGAAGTGACTGTCACGAACTTGAGATTTGGTGGTATGTGTTCTGTGTGTGACTCTCTTAAAAACCTTCTATGTGATATGTGCATTAAGCCTGTGAAATGTGATGTCCTTGTATAGTTAAGTCTGGCATTTTAATGTTTCACTTATTGAAAGATGCTTTTGAACGTGACAGCACATGACAGTGAAGCTTAAGTGGGTTTCATAATAATTATTAAAAGAACCTGTTTTTTTAGTATTATAACTGTTAAAATTTCTTAGGTGTGGAGTTCCAGAGTTCATTAGAGTCCTTGTTTATTCACTATATTTTTAAGGATGGTTATTTTATGGTTCTATAGTTGTTTTCCTTTAAAGGGTAGATCTCATTGCTAGATGCACAAATTGATTACTCTATACAGTGTGAAGTTTTGTCCCCAGTTGCTTCCCCAATATAGACGTTGTAATGGTCGCCTGGTCGTAGATGTTGCTAATTGCTATAATCACACTATTTCACTCCCATTTACGGAGCTTGTTAGCACTTGATATTAGGTTGGCGCCATTAAAATGCATTGTGTTGTAGTAATCGCTGCTACTTGCTGGATCGCTGCTGTCTCTCGATGCTGATGCTGGCTCTACATCTGGTTGTCTAGGGTTAAAAACATGAGGTCCCGTGTTTTTTATGTGCTTTTGATGATAAAGAATGAGCGAAACCAACAAATATGTAAACTTCAAATATTTATTATTCTGGTGGCCATCTTAATTCCACTGTCCACCAAAGACCATGACTCAACACAAAGTAGTACTTCCGTTACATGTTCTTTGCATTGTTTATCCACCTCAAACAATAACACACAAACACACTTTACCAAAGTGACATTCCGACTGCCTCCCGACCGTTCTTGCTGCTTGTATTTATAACATTGTCAAAGAACTACTAAAAAGAGATATAGTTTACAAGTCACATGTACATCTGTTATCATAATTTGTGTAGAAAAGTTATTAATTTGCATCGAGTGACATAATTTAACATGTTATTAAAATGACAGACAGATTTGTTGACTTGACAGAATAATTCTTTGTTACAAAAAGGCCGTTTTTTAGAAGTTTGTCAATTGACTTCTCTAATTTGCATAAATAAGTAAATAACATGAATTATTAAGAATTACATTGGTTTTTGTCTAAAATAGGATTGCTTACGTGAATACTGAGTGAAAACGCTCCTAGTGAACAAATAGGTTTCACTGGGTGATTTTTATTTAAGGAGATCCAAAATACCTAAGTTGGCCACTATTTTTCGTACTTCATATTAATTATTTAAGATGAACTTAGTGTTTTTACATGATGACATTTGCTGTATCAGTGATCAAGTGATATAAACTTTTGTGTGGGTCAGTTACTCAGTATAATTTAATGGGTTGACTGTTTATGCAGACATGTTATGCAATCATTGTTAACATACACAATAACTTTTCTATAATCATAAATACTCGTTAAACTGGTTGAATTTGGAGGGTATCGCATACTTCGGTACAGTAAAGCCTTTAATATGTTCCGTTACAATACCCCCCTCGGGTAATATCATTTACAGAATGTTAATGATATTAGCCAACTAGGGCAAATGTGTCAAATGGTTAAAATTTCGAAAAGTACTACTTTAATAATTTTTTTTGTTTTACTACGCATAATGTGTATGTATAGAATGACCGTTACACCGTTTCAAAATGACTTTTTCCTGCAAATATTTTAGTTGTGTTGTTTCAAATGCACTTTGTGTTATGGCTCTCAGTATGACAGCATAATAAAAATATTTAGTAATATATGAAAGTAAAAAAAAAATGTTAATCTTTGCTCCCAGTGAGCCACATGGAAAATGATCAAAAACAGACACAAATATATCACATGCGATTTTAAGATATATAAAAAATATATGTAAATTATTTCAAAGTCAGTTCTCATTGAGTCACAGATTAATGAAGATAATAGAAGGAACATAAATATATTACATAGATGGACAGGTCATACCTCCATAGGAAAATATTGCAACTGTCTGTTCTTTTTTGAGCCACATAAAAGAAATGAAAACAAAGAACAGAATTATAAGTATGGACATGATATATAGACACAAACACTAGAGAAGTCACATGTATGAGTATAATCTGCATTTGCAAAAAAAAGGGAGAGTTTCTTTAAATATTGTCTCCCATTGAGACACATAGTCAAAACAGTACAAGAACATATTAATACTAAAATTGGACACTTAAATTTGTCACAACATAACACAAACATCAAACTTGGTGAACATCTGATTAGCTGTAGAAAATTGTACACAAATCTTATGCCTAAGAACACAATAGTATCAAAAATGATGGGTCTTGCACAACAATTTTTACATTGTCTTTTATTTGGTGCAAGTATGTCCCATATTCAATAATACAAAAAGGAAAGTAATAAATGTTTGTCACCTTCTTGCCCGTTGCAAGTAAAGAAGATGTCCCAAAATTCAATATTCAATAGTGACAATAAAAATATAAAAACATTCTCTCAGAAATCTGGAACTTTTCCAGGGTCTGTAGGATGAGTAGTAGTTGCTATTTGACACACCCAGTAAAAATCTTTGCTGATAACATGCTTTATGGAAAATGGGTAAGTAACTGTATTCAAACAGGGAAATGTGCTTAATCATGTTTATATGGTTTCAATTCAGTGATGTTTCTTAATCCAAAAACCTTCTTGATCTGGGAAAGATAAGTTTATACGCATTAGGATGTGGGCTTTCTTTTATTTCAAATGGACAAATGTCAATGTTTACTTTAACATATGGACAACCTAGCTCAACATCTTTGTCTATTTCAGTATTTTCAAACAATAGATCATTTTCAATTTCTTTAGTTCCTAAGTCTAATGTCTCTTTCCTACACTTAGACACATCCCTCTCTGTTTGCAAAGCATTGAGAATTAAACATAAACCTTTGTTTTCACCTGTTCCTTTTAACACTGTGTTGTCACTTAACAAACTACTGTTTTCACCCCCTTTTTTATAAAGTCCACTATGGATTCTTGTCCACCATGTAGGATACAAGGTTGCACTTACCTTTGCTAATTCTTTCCAAAAGGCATCTTTGTTTATACAGTTTCCATGGTTGTTCCACAAAACTTCTAAAAACTTTTCCCCTTTTTCTTGAAAACACACATTTACATTCCATCCCTTTATATTTTCTTTAATATTATTATTACCATTCTCATAGATTAGTGTTTCATAGTTCCCAATCGGCAATAGCTTGTCCTCAGATACACATTCCCTAGTCTGCATTTCACTTAAATTAACCTCATTATTACCCATGTTTGTCACATCACTTACCTTTACCACATAATCACTTTTCAATTCTACAGATACTTTTATTTCTTCCTCCACACTCTCATCAACATCATCACTTGATTTAGGATCATTATTTAAATGTCCCTCTATTACTTCTTCCTCCTCCTCCACAACAACCCCATCTTCAGTTTCCCCCCTATGTATCTGAATCTCAGCAATTGAGTTTTTGGCTCCATTAAACACTTCGTCATCCCCCTTCTTATCAAATAAACCCCCCAAAATAGATTCTATTTGTGGTGTGTCTCACTTGTTATTAACACCAGTATCTTTTTCAGCCCAACTATGGAAGTCTGCAATACCCTTCAACTTCTGCACTTTCACTAACTACCTGTGCTTGAACATTGTTTTTATTAACTGTATCACTTTTACTCATAGTATCCCAAAACCTTTTATTAAATTCTAATTTATTCATTCTAACGACATCAGTGTTTTCATGGTACTTACTCTTTACATTGTAAATTCTCCTTCTCCAGTTTCGGTTATGTGTTGTCCTGTCATAATATTGTCTAGCCCCAAAACTACAGACATCTAGTGGGACTGTCCACCGTTTCCCGGCTGGTTCCCTCGGTCTGTCCGTTTGTAGTTGTCATTTTGTTCACTAGTTTCAACAAACCCCCTTCTATCTTGTTCTCTTCCCCAATACCTATTTCTATCATTCCTGTTATCTCTCCTCCATCCTCCCTCCTGTGTATTGTTTCTGAAATCATTTTCATATCTCCTATCTCCACTATTTGGAGCATTATTTCCAGAATTTTCAAAGTCTCTCCTCCCATAATAATCTCTATTTACATTCCTGTTCCACCCCCCATACTGGTTGTTGCCAGAGCCAAAACTTTGGTTATTTTCTCTTTCCAAGGCCCTATCTAATCTATCTACAAATTTCAGGAACTCTTCCATTGAATCGTCTGGTCCATGGACCAATTCCCACTGCAGTCTCTCTGGTAACCTTCTTTTTAAAACATCAATTTGTGTCATAATATCAAAAGAGTTATTCAAGTGAGCAAGCTTTTTCAATTGATCTCTGCAAAATTTTTGCATTCCCCCTACTTTCCCTCTATACACTGGTCCATTTAGAAATTCTGACTTTAATCTGGCTTGTATGGATTGTGACCAAAATTTGCAAATAAACTTAGCTTCAAACTCTTCAAAAGTATTCCAAGAATCATTATTCTCATTTGCCCAGGATAGGGCCTCCCCTTCTAGAAACCGTTTTACTAACTTAATTTTTATGTTATCTGACATTCCTACAACAAACATATCCTTACATTGGTGAATAAAGTCAATAGGGTGCAGATTTTCACCAGGAAAGCATTTCACTTGGATGTGCCCATACATTGTATTTTGATTGTAAATCGTTTGTTTGGACATCAATGCGTCCTCCAATTGTGTATATTTAGTGTGTACATTTTCTACTTTTGTATCTACATTAGTGGTATACAGGTTGTATTCTTGTTTAAGGTTTTCTGAAGTTTTGTCTATTCTCTGATCTAATCTTTCAACTTCAGTATCTACTCTGTTGTAGATGACAGCAATGCTGTCTGTGTTAGCTTGTATGTTTCCATTTAAACTTTCAACTTTAACTTGAAATTCTTTTCTGAAGTGTATCAACTGTTCTCTAGTGTCCTTACTGAGGGTAGTTTTAATTTCCTCACACTTCTCATTGAGATGAGTACTTAATAGATCAAAATCCAAACTTAACTTATCCAGTCTATCTGTGAGTTTCAAACTTACTTGTTCACTTGATTGTTAAAATCCAAACGTACTTGTTCACTTGATTGTTTAAGTTGCGAGCTTATTTGAGTTGCAAACCCTGCTAGCCACTCTGTTAAGTTTAATTGTTCACCATCCCCTGGTTCAATTTTTACATTTCCTACGATCTCATCACTCTCAGGTAGAGACATGTTAACTATTAATTATTTTAAATGACAACAACAAAATACCTTGCTTTATGTAGCTATGCTATGATGTCGTGATCGGTGTTCCTGTTGGCTTTCTTCACTTCTATTCGGTTTTATCGAAGCTGGAGTCTTGATTGATGAATTCCATTGACATAATCCAGACGTTAATCTTCCGAGCGGTGTGATGATAGTTTTTCGTAGTCGCACAAACACACTTTATTTATTTGTTTATTTTTGACATATTTTCACTGTTGCCACACTGCACAAATAAACTTTTTTGGAATGCTAAGCACTTACGAAATTTATCGCTGCACTATTATCATCGATGCACTTAAAGATCCCGGACGAGCCCCCACTTTTGTAATGGTCGCCTGGTCGTAGATATTGCTAATTGCTATAATCGCACTATTTCACTCCCATTTACGGAGCTTGTTAGCACTTGATATTAGGTTGGCGCCTTTAAAATGCATTGTGTTGTAGTAATCGCTGCTACTTGCTTGATCACTGCTGTCTCTCGATGCTGATGCTGGCTCTACATCTGGTTGTCTAGGGTTAAAAACATGAGGTCCCGTGTTTTTTATGTGCTTTTGATGATAAAGGACGAGCGAAACCAACAAATATGTAAACTTCAAATATTTATTATTCTGGTGGCCATCTTAATTCCACTGTCCACCAAAGACCATGACTCAACACAAAGTAGTACTTCCGTTACATGTTCTTTGCATTGTTTATCCACCTCAAACAATAACACACAAACACACTTTACCAAAGTGACATTCCGACTGCCTCCCAACCGTTCTTGCTGCTTGTATTTATAACATTGTCAAAGAACTACTAAAAAGAGATATAGTTTACAAGTCACATGTACATCTGTTATCATAATTTGTGTAGAAAAGTTATTAATTTGCATCGAGTGACATAATTTAACATGTTATTAAAATGACAGACAGATTTGTTGACTTGACAGAATAATTCTTTGTTACAAAAAGGCCGTTTTTTAGAAGTTTGTCAATTGACTTCTCTAATTTGCATAAATAAGTAAATAACATGAATTATTAAGAATTACATTGGTTTTTGTCTAAAATAGGATTGCTTACGTGAATACTGAGTGAAAACGCTCCTAGTGAACAAATAGGTTTCACTGGGTGATTTTTATTTAAGGAGATCCAAAATACCTAAGTTGGCCACTATTTTTCGTACTTCATATTAATTATTTAAGATGAACTTAGTGTTTTTACATGATGACATTTGCTGTATCAGTGATCAAGTGATATAAACTTTTGTGTGGGTCAGTTACTCAGTATAATTTAATGGGTTGACTGTTTATGCAGACATGTTATGCAATCATTGTTAACATACACAATAACTTTTCTATAATCATAAATACTCGTTAAACTGGTTGAATTTGGAGGGTATCGCATACTTCGGTACAGTAAAGCCTTTAATATGTTCCGTTACAACATTCACAAATGTGCCGTTCCTGCCCCAGCGGTGTGTACCTATGGTGCCAGGGATTTGGTGTCCATCAGCACATCACTAGGTCTAGATACAAGGCTCAGAGAGTCTGTGGAATTGGAATTTCCAGAGCATAAATATAAGGGAGTAAGATTAATAAATGAAACTTGAATCAGCACGACCTATCCTCAATTAACAACCCAGAACTCCTCTCCCCAGTTTTCTTGGTATTATGTGGTGGCACAATTACAGGTAGCAAAGCATGGCTTATAATAAGAGGAATGGGATATGTCATGCTGAGTGGCTTAGGCACCTGTATAAAGTCAGTGGGTATATGTTTTAGCATGTCGGCTCAACCCAAATGTGAACATCAACTGCTGCCAAGACAGGAGCTGCAGTAAGAGGTACATGTCAGAGGGGCCCATAGTGATGAAACCATGGCTGAACAACTGCTGTGATTAAAGCAGCTGATGGAGGTACTGATCACCTTTATGTGGTGGAGAAGTTGAGTGATATGGTGATATGGTGGAGAAGATGAGTGAGGAGCTAATGCATATCCAAGTGGCTGCTGCAGAGGTGCATGGTTGTAGATAGTTATTTGATGGTGAGTCCCCAACATTAGCTTGGCAACAAAGAATGAAAGTTAGAGCTGTACATAATCAGAACAGATTTCAGGATTTAGGGGATGCTAATGGAAAACAGGGGCAGTTGAGATGTAGGGAATAGCTGAGGGCTCAGTTAGAGGAACTCAGTGAATGAGTGAATGGATGTGAGATGGAAGGTACTAGTGAAGTGCAGGCTGCTGTACAAAAGGCAGGTATGGATCAGTCATTGCTGAGACAGGTTCTAAGTGGCAGGACAAAAGAACCAAAAGAGGGATCCCAGGACAAACAAGTGATCAATCCTCTAGGTTCACTGAGGGAGCAAATAAACTAGATAAAATGGGGGCAATCAAGCGAGAGGAGTAATATGTTTGCTAAGATCAAGAACTTGTTCCAAAAAAAATACTGTGTCCTTTTGTGATGACTCTATAACCAGTATTGTAAATTTTTTTTATATGTGTTGGTCGACCTACAGGCTAAATGTGAGAAGTTAGGAATCAGTGATCAAGAAGTGTTATCAGTAATTGTGATTAAGGTTGCAGGTGGGTTCTCGGGGGTTATTAAAGAAGCCATAAATAAGGGTGAGCCTTTAAAACGGTTACATCATTGGACTGTTGGTGAGATGATTCTGGGGTATGCCATGCAAGAACTGATTCATTCACATTATGATAGAGAACAAGGGTTCAATGAAACTGTGGGAGAATATGTTCAGATGGTCAAACACAGTGTTAAGCAACTTTGTCTCAAATACAGAGAGCAGCAAATGGTTGATCATGTGATTGAGGGTTTAAGCTGAGAGCTTTCTTATGCCAATGACCTACTACATTCAGTGAACTGAATAATTTGGTTAGGCATATTCGAAGTGCTGAATATACTGAACAGACTTGAGAAAATAAGGCCTGCACATCCTTGGGAAGTGGAGGTTCCAGCAAAATGGAACAGGGAGATCAAATGTGAGTTGTTATAGGTGTAACTGGGAGGACCACATTAGGAGGGACTGTAATCATTGAATAGTGCACCACCCAATGGGTCAGCTGCCTTTTGTCTGTTGCTAGATCAACCATGAGCCCATGTGTGCCTTCCTAGACTTGGGTAGCACAGTTTCCACTCTTGGTTATCAGTAGGTATGCTGGAGCAAACAGCTCTGCAAGTTTCAACCTATACAGACTGAATGTGGCCAGTTTGTTGCACCCAATAACTCCCAAATTTGGATATTTGGGATTGTGGTTGTTACATAAAGGATTGCAGAAGAAAATACGCTTTTGGAATAATGGAGAATATCACCACTGAAGCAATTCTTGGATCCAAGCCGATTGGCAAGGTCAATATACTTTCCAACTGGTCCCATAACTTTGAATTTAGATTTAAGTGCAGTATCAAGTTCATATTGACATGATGACTCAAATCAGGCAATGGAGTCTCTACATCCAAAAAAGGGCATGGGCATGGAGATGGACTTGAGTCACTTGCCAGAGTAAAACTGGAGTTATATTCAAAGGTTATGTGAAATGTTTCTGGATGTGCTGATGGAAAAGTTGGGCCTCATCCATATAATGAAATATAAGATGCAGATCATGGATTACACATCCACACCAGGACCCCATATTTGTTGACTCCCCCACGAACGAGGTAATTAAAGCAGGCTGTGAAAAAAATGATTAAGAAAGGGGTAATACGCCCTTCAACCTCACTGTACTTGGCCCCAACATTTACTGTCAAGAAGCTGCTAGGTAGCACACATCCTGTCATTGACTACCACATATTAAACAAAAAGGTGGTCCTGAGATCTGTTCCATCGCCGAATCTGCACTGGTTTAAATGTGACAAAGTATTTACATCATTAGATATGGATCAAACATACTGTCATATCCTGCTAGAGGAAGCATCCAAACTCATGACAGCATTCAGTACTGATTGGAATTTATTCGAATTTAACAGGGTGCCATTTGGTCTGTCTACCAGAGTTGTGGTGTTGTAACAACTTTTGAATGAGAGCTTTGATGAGATTAAGTTTGATTTTGTATATCATTACCTCAATGGCATGGTTATTTATAGCAAGTATGGATAAACATATTAGGCATTTAGAGGAAGTCTTCATTAGGCTGTGAAAGACAGACTTGACAGTTAACCCAGAAATGGGTAAATTTGCGTGTAGTTGTAAAAAGTTTTTGTCATATAGTGTCTGCAGAGGGGCTGACTAGTGACCCTGAAAGGATAGAATCAGTCGTTCAACTTCCCCACCCCGACCCTTTTTAAGGGTACTGATAACCTTGCTATTGAGTACCCGTAAACTCGAAGCAATCACAAACACCATTAAATATTGCACAAATGTGGTATTAAAGAAACAAAGGATAAGACAAAAAACTAAAATATCACACTACTGTAAAAGTGATATGTACAGCTGTCCTGATATTATATGCAGTGCTGTTCTATATCGAGAATAATTGCAAAAAAGTCTAAAAGCTGGTCAGAGTGCTCAATGTTATAAATACTGTCACTAAAATTCAAATTTGTTTTATAAGGTAACTAGAATATTCATCAAGGTGCAGATGATTTAACCATTGAAAATGACCAAATGATACATGACAACATGAATAAATTCTGCTTGGATTTTCCATTGTTTAACATTTAGTCAATAAGCAGAGAAATGTTTTACAGCCATGTCAATGAAATGAATTAAAAAGTGAAAGAGGAGGATAAAAAAGAAGAAGGGGAAGAAAGAAAAGTGTTTGCAATATATGTAAGAAGCAGTTTTAAAAACAGTCAATCATTTTAATGAAAGTCCTATTCATATGTATATCCTGAAGATGGCCTAATAAGCTGAGAATTAGTCTGAAATAAACAAAAATCAGTAGAATAAAAACAGAATACTTGTTCTCAATCTTAAATTTGGAATTTTTCTACCAAGAAGTAATGGAAGAATCCATAAATAAGACAGTAAAAAGTAAAGACAACAACTCACCCAAATGCATGCATAGGTGATGAGCAACCAAAATGCACTTTATTGAGACCTAGTGTCTCGTGTAAGGTAAATAACAGGAAGTACATATCCACTGCTGCACATTTAAGTGTGAATTCCAGACTCGTTACATATATGTATATGTGGATATATTTTGGTGGTATTGTGCTTAGAAGTAGTTGGTGCATTACCCTTGAAACTAGCAGTCATATAGTTTGCTATAGCTGTCTGATGTTTAACATGAGAACTGGTACAGTACATGTATTAGGAAAGTATGTGTACATGCGTTCTTATATTGTGGAAAATGGCAAGTTTCTATATAATAGAGTTTTGATGTTATTGCTACATGTGAAGAATTATTTATTTCTATCCGATGATTGGCGTATTGTGTGGCTTTGTACCTGACTGGTCAATATTTATTACTCCCCTCTATCAATACATCCTTCCACTAATAACTCAACTTACAAACACATGTTTAATTTCATTGTATATCAACACAAGTAACTGTGTGTTTTTTTAGAACTTCCTGAAGCTGCCATTATTCTTGGCATAATCTGGGAGCAATTTGTAATAAATCAGCATTTGTGATTCAGTTACTGCAGAGATACTCTAACAAACATATTGTGTTATGTTTAGTTATCCCTTAAAGAGGAGTAGCCTATGTATTGTCTGCATTTATTATAAATTAACTCTGTTTTTGAGTTTCCCATCAACTATAAATAACCTCAAAATATTTTAGAAAACTAGTAATTTTTACCAAAGTTTTATTGCATTGCCTTAATAGAAATCTCATTTTGGGTATTTACTTCAAATCTTGTAGGGAATTAGCAATGTTTTAACTCAACAGATTAGAAGATAATCAGTGGCCTTAATTTAAAGTTATTTGTTCACTGCCTTGTAATACAATTCACCAGCCAAAATGCGGCCCCACTTTGAATGCTGTTGTTGAATATTTGAATTGGTTAACATTTGTAAACAGCTGGAAATCACCTCACTACTATCAAATGATTGGCAGCTGCTGCAAATCACTGTGTTGGAAGAGCTGGAGGAGCTCCTGAGAGGCATGTATCTGTGATACTGTTATCAGAGGTAACACAAGTGCTATCCTCTCCTGTGGATCCTGTCTCCTCTACAGAAAGTACATGATCTATTATTACTTTCACTTGACTGTGAGTGGTATGTCAATGGTAGATCTAGGCATACTGTACAGGTGGAAGGGGACCAGGGGGGAGTCAGGGTATTCTACTGATCCCCCTAACCAACGAATTTGAGATACTGTCTTTCACTGAAACTGAAAATGAGCCACTGGGGCTCACTTCATCAGTTTTGGGGAAACCTGTTGTACCTGGTCAGGAGGAGGCAAATGTAAAATTTAAAATGTAGGGGTCTATTAATCACCAGCAGTTCAAATGTATGGCAAATGATGGTACTCCTCAGGGAATTGGCAGTAAGGGGCAGGAAAGGGCATCAGGGGCACTCACTGAGTGTGCCTGGAGACCTCATTCAACATGCTGAAAAGACTATTCCAGCAGCCACTGAGGGAAAAGGGCGCAACCAACTGCAGATTGTGGCGCTTATTGGAACAAATGATGCCTGTCACCTGGGCTCTGATGTCATACTTGGCTCATTCCAGCGACTGGCAGAGAAGGTTGAGAAGACCAGCCTTGCGTTTGGAGTTTTAACAAAGCTCACAATTTGCAGCATTGTCTCCAGAACTGACCATGGGCTTTTGGTTCTGAGTTGAATGGAAGGACTAAACCAGAGACTTTGAAGGTTCTGTGACAAGCAAGGCTGCAACTTCCTGGACTCGCACAGTAAGGTTGAGAACTGTAGGGTCCCCTAAATGGGTCAAGTGTGCACTGTGTGTCAGATGTGGCTATTCAGGTATCTGACTGTGTGTGCGGTGCACACGAGAGTTTTTCAGTGTAAGTTCAAAAGAAATACCTTCAACAGGTGAGTGTATTAAAATCCTAATGGTTATCTGCCAAAGCATTTGCAACAAACTGCCAGAGTTTGTAACACTCCTGTAAAGCAGTGAGGCTCACATAGTACTAGGTACAGAAAGCTGGTTGGAACCTGAAATTGATAGCAGTGAGATTTTTGGAGAAAATATGATTGGATATCAAAAGGACAGGCAAATTGGAAATGGAGTTGTTGTATTTGTTGCAACAGCCAAGAAACTCAGATTCACCCAGATAGAAATTTAAGCTGCATGTGAGATTGTTTGGGCAACACTCAGTATCAGGGATAGGTATAAAATGGTAATTGGCTCTTTCTGTTGCACAGTAGACTCATCTCCTGATGTATCTGTAAACTTTAGAGAAAACTTCAGCTCCCTTGTAAGTAAGCTTCCCAATCATACTGCAAACATTGATGGAGACCTTAATCATCCAACAATTAATTGGTAAAATAACAGTTTCATTAGTGTTGGGTGTGACAATGCTCCTGTGAAACATTACAAAATGCCTTCTCTGAAAACTACCTAGAACAGATAATTAGAAACTGCATTTGTGATGGAATTATATTGGATCTAATGGCAACAAATAGAATTGACCTCTTTGAGGATTTCCAGATTGAAACTTGTATCAGTGCCCATAAAGTGATTGTTGAACAATGATTACCAAAGTACAAAGGACAACTAAAACGAGCAGAAAGATATATATATGTTCAGTAAACTAGACCCAAAATCAGTAGTGTCATATCTCAATGAGGATCTTGAAACTTTCAGCACAGGGCAGGAACATATAGAGGAAGAATGGCTCAAATTTAAAAGAACAGCTGATCATGCACTGAGTAGACATATACCCAGTAGAGCAGTTTATAAATGGAGGGAACCTCAACTGTATACAGTCACTGTAAAGAAACTTGTAAAGAAACAGAGATTACTGCATAATAGGTGTAAAACAAAGTGTAGGGCTATAGGTAGAGAGTTGCTGAATAAAATGCATTTGACTGTTAAGAGAACAATGCATGATGGCTTCAATGACTACCATAGCAGAATATTGCCAAATGATATGTCACAAAACTCAAAGAGATTCTGGTCATATGTAAAGGCTGGTAGTGGCACCATAGTTACTGTCCAGTCCCTAGTAAATGAGACAGGAACTGAAATTGATGGTAGCAAAGCAAAAGCTGAAACACTTAACTCTGTTTTAAATGTTCCTTTACAAAGGGAAACCAGGAGAATTGCCCCAATTTAATTTTAAAGATGAATGAAATAAGTATCAGTATCAGTGGTATTGAGAAATAGTTGAAATCATCAAAACTGAAAGAAGCTCCAGGGCCTCATGGAGTCCCTGTCATAAGCTATATTGAATTTGTCACTGAATTAGCCTCTCTTTTGACTATAATCTAATGCAAATGACTTCAACAAAAACTGTGTCCAATTCTTGGAAAAAAGCACAGATCACACCTGTCTGCAAGAAGGGTAGTAGAAGTGATCCACAAAACTACCATCCAATAACCTTGACATCAATTTGTTGTAGAATCTTAGAACATATTCTGAGCTCAAACATGATGAGGTATCTTGAACAGAATGACCTCAATGGCAATCACACAATTCCGAAAACGCTGATTATTTGAAACCCAACTCACACTTTTCTCATATGACATATTGAATGCTTTGGATCCAGACAGTCAGGTAGATGAAGTATTTCTTGATTTCCAAAAAGCATTTGACTCAGTACCACATCTATGCTTATTGTCAAAAGTACAATCATATGGTGTATGAAGTGAAATTAGTGATGTATTGAGGACTTTTTGGTAGGGAGGATGCAGGATGTTATCTTGGATGAAGAATCATCATCAGATATAGAAGTAGCTTCAGGTGTGTCCCTTTTTTTTTTTTTTTTTTTTTTGCGGAGGATATCCGTATTAAGACATGGTATACTGAACATTGTTTTTCTTGTCTTAAGGGGCTCCGGAAAGGCTCAAAATCATGAAAAGTTCAATTTTTACTTTTTTGCGTTTTCTGAATCTGCAGACTATTACCTTTTAATAGATATATAATTTATTCAATTCTGAAGACTACAACTATTTTTAAATTTTTTTTGAAATGTGTTCTACATGGGCGTGACCCACTGTGGCGCTGTTAAACTGCTGTCAAATGGTGTTATTATTAACGTCCGTGTTCATCAGGTACATTTTAGTGATGTGAGATAAAGTATGTGCTGTGGCTAACCTGTGATGGTTCAATATATATCGCTGGTGTGATTGTCGATTGTTTCATGTTTATTTACTCTGTCGTTATCTTGAAAATATTCGTAATTAATTCTGTTTCTTGAGTCTCTGTTTTGTTGAAGTATAATAATGAGTAAAAGTAAAGTTATTAGAAATACACAAAGTGTCGACGAAATGAAGAAGGCTGTTTGGGCACTTTTTTTTCATACTTCATCAACCGATGAAAATCCCCAACATAGCTTGTGTCCCAAAGAAGAAGACAATTGGTGTAAATATAACAAAGGATTGCTAACTTGTGAAGTGTACACTCATAAGCATAGTCTGCCTCATGCAATAATGGAGGTGATAAAACCTATTTTCAGAGACTTAGCAGCACCTGAACTGTTGAAAAAGTGTATTCACGGAAAAACTCAAAACCCCAATGAAAGTGTAAATAGTGTTATATGGTCGAGAATCCCCAAGACTGTATTTGTTGGAGTAGAAACACTTCACTTTGGTGTGTATGCTGCTGTTGCGACTTTCAATGATGGCAACATTGTAAGGTGCAAGGTATTTAGAAATATGGGAATGAAGATAGGTTCTAACATGATACGAGCGATGCTTGCTTTAGACAAGGAATGCCTTCGGGCTGCAGACAGGGCTGTAAAGAGTCTAGAAATACAAGCAAGAGTAAACAGGAGGAGGAACAAGAGGAAGCTGGAGGAGGAGTTTGCAGAGGATGAAGATAATCCATCCTATGGACCTGGAATGCACTAAAAAGTTAATCCAATCTTTGTCGCTTGATTCCCAAAACTTTTATTTTCTCATACTAATTACATGTTTTCTAAGGATCTTCCAAACATATTTGTTTCAAACTTTCAGTAAATGTTACACAGTACCTTCTGCATAATTTAACACAGCCTTTTTCCAAAAAACTGTATATTTTTGAATATATAAATAAAAAATTGCAAAAAAATGTTGTGAATTTTCATTACAATTGAAAAAAAATCATCTTTAATAACTGAACTAAAATTTTATAAAATCCCTGTGTTAAGTTGTAGCCCATATTCCAATAAATAATTGTAAAAAGTTCAACTTCCTACCTCAAATACTTTGTGAGGAAAGATGTAATTTGTAAGCGTTATTTTAACATTGCAAGTATAGGGCGTTCCGGAGCCCCTTAAGCAACAATACACATAGCAAACTTCACTACAAAATCATTTTCACCATGTTGTATTACAACCAACTCATACAAATATCTGGATGTAACACTTTTTAGGGACATGAAATGGAATGACCACATAGATTCAGTTGTGAGTAATGCAGGTAGCAGACCCTTGTTTATTGGTAGAATACTGGGGAAGTGCAACCATCAGCAGTGGCTTCTGAGGTAGTGCAGCTGTGCTGTGGCACCACTTGTATAAAACAGAGAGAAAGAGAAATCTATGTGAACTGTGCTTCAAACATTGTTTTGGAGTATGTATTTTCTGATTTGAAAAGGTGCGTTTCTCCACGCGCAATCTCACAGTAGTTTTGTGAAGCGTGGAGCCAACTGTGGATTGGCACCGTCTCTCCTCATAAGCGCTGTGTGAAAGACTCAGCCTTTGGTTTTTACACAGTTCTTATGACTGAGGTGGAGCCACATCTAGTCTGACTCAGAGCTTTATGTTCCTTCTGTCAGAGAGCAGTAAAGTGTATGACCTATAGAAACATGATCTGCCATCTGGCGATCATGTTAGATTTCTTGTAATCCAGTTTTACTATCTTTCTGCAAGTTACTGCTAATGCATCCCTAAATGCTAATTAATGCTTCATTATGCTGATTACAGAAATAATACACTTAAATATCATTATAAATAGCTATATGCAATTTGAATATAATTATGTCCTTAGATTATGTAACTAAGAAGCATTATTTCAATATTGGATATTTCAAACAGTGTTATCTGCAAAGGAAAATTCAGTTGACTGTGAAAATACCAAACATGAACAAAGTAAATGAGTTATTAAAAAGTCATTAAATGACAGGATTCTCAGATAAAAAACACCATGTTGGCCAGTCCCAAATCTGAATCTGTAGCAGCAAACAAAAAATCAGTGCCATTATTTCAATCCAGAAATTTACCAAAAGAAGAAATGGATTTATGGTTGTGAAGAAAGTGACACAGTTTTTTGTTTTCCTCATGTGTTATTTGGGGCACTGTTCATTGGTGTTTAAGTCTGGAATAACTGATATTGGGCTTATACGGTCTAAAATGAAAGTACATGAAATGTCAAAGCAACACATGAATAATGTGCTTAGTCTTTCATTTCTAGGCAAAACCAACATTCAGCAGAGATTAGAATCGCAATATAGACAAAAAATTGACAGCCACAACAAATGTGTAGAAAAGTATGTAAACTGTATTTGATTCTGTCGTGCTTTGGAACTGGCTCTCAGGGGCCACGATGAATCTGATTCCTGTCAAAATAAGGGTTTTTTTTGTGAGCTAATTCAGTTCAGTGTGGAACTGGATAAAGATCTTCAAGTTCATCTCATTCAAGCACCAATGTTCAAAGACTGTTGACAATGAACTACTGCAATGCACACTGGAAGTGTAATATGATGAAGTTTGTAAAGAAATAAAATATGCTGATCATGTTGCAATAATTGCAGATGAAAGCACAGATGTGTCTTGCAAATTTCAATTGGTTATTGTTTTGTGTTATGTTGTTGAGGGAAAACCTGTATATAAAACCTGTATATAAAACTATAGCTGTGAGTATTCTGAAAGAAACTGAACCATTAATTGGCGATGATCAAGCAAAACTAATAGCTCAGAGTTACGATTGTGCGAACGGTATGAGTGGCAAATTGAATGGGGTTCAGAAATTAATTGAACACAAATATCCAAATGCAAACTACATCCATTGTTATGCGCTTCAGTTCACCCTTATCTCTATGGCAGCCTCTGTTAATCGTAAAGCCCACATCTTTTTTGCACACCTTTCAGGTAATTCTTCTTTCTTTTCTAACTCACCACAGAGATCAAAATTGTTGCATAGCATTATTCAAAAACCTAGCCCCCTGTGTGTGATGAGATGCAATTACCATTTGAGAGTAGTAAAAGATGTTTTTGAAAACAAGGAAAAATCTTATTACTGGTATGGAATTCACTGGAAGAATTGAGAGCTTAAAACTATCTTCTACAGCTACATAAAAAGACTAAAGAATGGCTTAACACAAGGATCAGTGCTCACACCACTGCTGTTTAGCCTCTATATTGCAGACCTGCTGGAAACACAATCAAGAAAGTTCGGGTATGCTGACAATTGGGCCCTCGCTACAAGATGTAGCACAAAACAGAGGTTACTTGCTTCCATCTCAACAACAAACTCACTGAAGAGGGACTCAACATTCGATTTGAAAACACCATTCTCAGGCACAATAAAACTCAGAAGTACTTGGACATGATGCTGGACAGAACACTATCTTTTAAAGAGCACCTAACAAAGACTGCCGAAAAATTAAAGACAAGAAACAACATTATTCAAAACCTCTGTGGTACTACCTAGGGAGCAACAGCCTCCACTCTCTGCACCTCTGCTTTAGCAATTGTATTCTTGGCTGCCGAATACTGTTCTCCGCAAACAGCCCACACGTAAGAAAGGTGGATGTCCAGTTGCATAACACTCTAAGGATGATTTCTGGAGTAATTAAACCCACTTCAACACAATGGCTCCCAATATTAAGCCACATCCTGCCACCACACCTGTGATGTACTGTTGCCCTTGTATGTGAATACAAAAACATTATGGGAAATCGAAGCCTGCCAATCCACCAAGACATTGAGGCTGCAAACACTAATAGGCTTCGATCTAGCAACCCGCCAACAAGAACAGCAAGGACCTGTGTAAAGAAGGTTTCAGTATCACAAATGCATGGTCTGAAAAATGGAATGCATGGCAAAACCGTAACATGCCTTGCATCACACAAAAGCCACCTGGGTGTGACCTACCATGCAAAATGTGGTCCACTCTAAATAGGATTTGAACTTGTCATGGCAGATGTGCAAACTCCCTGTATAAGTGGGCTAAATTACCATCCCCTCAGTGTGACTGTGGAGAAAATCAGACCATCAGCCACATTGTTGAAGAGTGTTCCAGAAGAGCCTATAATGGGAGCCCCGATGACTTCCTGCTCGCATCTCCAGAGTCAATTGATTATATTAATAGAGTTGATGTTTGTTTGTTATCGTAAAACTTTGTTATATTAGTGATGTTTGTTTGCAATTATTAACGTTTGTTATATTAGTGATTCGTCTGTTTCTTTCTTATTTGTCTGTATTGCCATATGAAAAATAAACAAAATAAATAATACTATTGAAAAAGCTGGTTCATAAAAAAAAAGACTGCAAGATAATGAATTCATTTTCTGGCTATCATTTTTCTATTAGATAATGCCTCATGCAGATGTACCTTTTAATCAGCCTCAGCAGAAGATAACTGAACTGACCACAGCAATGCAAGACAACCAGAACTTCGAAGCAGTAACGCGAAACATCAAAGAGGACATTAGCTCCATCCTTAATGAGATTAGTTTCAAAAATGATGAAACAATGCCTGCCAAGAAGCCATGGATTCTTGGTGGATATGAAACAAGAGATGCTTTGGAAGTATGTGATGCTGTCCTTTCTGGAATGAAATTACGTTTTCAGTTCACTGGACACCTCATTGCAGCCAACTTATTTAATGTAAATCACTTTGACAAATACAGCACAGATTTTCCAGGAAAATACCTTGAAATTAAAGACATAAATACATTTCTGGAAAAAAGGAAGTTGAAGGGTGAGCTTCAAATCTTGTATGCTAGGCCTGAGTTGAGAGCAGTTGCTGACGCAGCTCCGTTGCTTTCACTGATTTGAGAGGTTGAACTTCATGACACATTCAACGAGACTGTTAAAGTTTTGAAACTGCTGATCACAATACGTATCTCAACATCAGAAGCTGAGCAGTGCTTTTCAATGCTCAAGAGAATTAAAATGTTCCTACAAAATGCCATGGAAGATGAATGACTGAGTGCCTTAGGGATGCTGTCCTGTGAAAAGTCATCTGTAAAATTGAATGTTTCAGTCTGAGATGACAGATTTATTTGCCAACAAGAAGGAGTGACAAATCGATTTACAGTATCATTCCTACTAATTATTTTGATGCTGTCTTCCCAAAATCATGGAGTTGCTGCTTTTGGTGAGTACAACACTTATAGTTTTAAATGTTGGTAATTTGATTACATTTGCTTCGCAAAATCCAGATTACAATTTTGAATAATTTGTACATGCTTTATTATTTCTTGTAATGGTGCTCATGTTGTAGCAGACACTTTTCTGGCAGTTGGCCACAAACGTGAAACAAATGAGGAGTTCTGCTGTCGAGGGGAGATTATCGAATTGGGGGGGGATGGCAAACCAGCAAACCACACACCCCTTTCACAGGGCTGGCAGCCTATGTCCATGTTCTGTGCTCCTGGAAAGGCAGAACCAATGTAATAATGTATATGTTGTTGTGGTCTTCAGTCCTGAGACTGGTTTGATGCAGCTCTCCATGCTACTCTATCCTGTGCAAGCTTCTTCATCTCCCAGTACCTACTGCAACCTACATCCTTCTGAATCTGCTTAGTGTATTGATCTCTTGGTCTCCCTCTACGATTTTTACCCTCCACGCTGCCCTCCAATGCTAAATTTGTGATCCCTCGATGCCTCAGAACATGTCCTACCAACCGATCCCTTCTTCTAGTCAAGTTGTGCCACAAACTTCTCTTCTCCCCAATCCTATTTAACACCTCCTCATTAGTTACGCGATCTACCCACCTTATCTTCAGCATTCTTCTGTAGCACCACATTTCGAAAGCTTCTATTCTCTTCTTGTCCAAACTAGTTATCGTCCATGTCTCACTTCCATACATGGCTACACTCCATACAAATACTTTCAGAAACGACTTCCTGACACCTAAATCTATATTCGATGTTAACAAATTTCTCTTCTTCAGAAACGCTTTCCTTGCCATTGCCAGTCTACATTTTATATCCTCTCTACTTCGACCATCATCGGTTATTTTACTCCCTAAATAGCAAAACTCCTTTACTACTTTAAGTGTCTCATTTCCTAATCTAATTCCCTCAGCATCACCCGACTTAATTCGACTACATTCCATTATCCTCGTTTTGCTTTTGTTGATGTTCATCTTATATCCTCCTTTCAAGACACTGTCCATTCCGTTCAACTGCTCTTCCAAGTCCTTTGCTGTCTCTGACAGAATTACAATGTCATCGGCGAACCTCAAAGTTTTTACTTCTTCTCCATGAATTTTAATACCTACTCCGAATTTTTCTTTTGTTTCCTTTACTGCTTGCTCAATATACAGATTGAATAACATCGGGGAGAGGCTACAACCCTGTCTCACTCCTTTCCCAACCACTGCTTCCCTTTCATGCCCCTCGACTCTTATAACTGCCATCTGGTTTCTGTACAAATTGTAAATAGCCTTTCGCTCCCTGTATTTTACCCCTGCCACCTTCAGAATTTGAAAGAGAGTATTCCAGTCAACATTGTCAAAAGCTTTCTCTAAGTCTACAAATGCTAGAAACGTAGGTTTGCCTTTTCTTAATCTTTCTTCCAAGATAAGTCGTAAGGTCAGTATTGCCTCACGTGTTCCAACATTTCTACGGAATCCAAACTGATCTTCCCCAAGGTCGGCTTCTACCAGTTTTTCCATTCGTCTGTAAAGAATTCGCGTTAGTATTTTGCAGCTGTGACTTATTAAACTGATAGTTCGGTAACTTTCACATCTGTCAACACCTGATTTCTTTGGGATTGGAATTATTATATTCTTCTTAAAGTCTGAGGGTATTTCGCCTGTCTCATACATCGTGCTCACCAGATGGTAGAGTTTTGTCATGACTGGCTCTCCCGAGGCCATCAGTAGTTCTAATGGAATGTTGTCTACTCCCGGGGCCTTGTTTCGACTCAGGTCTTTCAGTGCTCTGTCAAACTCTTCACGCAGTATCTTATCTCCCATTTCATCTTCATCTACATCCTCTTCCATTTCCATAATATTGTCCTCAAGTACATCGCCCTTGTATAAACCCTCTATATACTCTTTCCACCTTTCTGCTTTCCCTTCTTTGCTTAGAACTGGGTTGCCATCTGAGCTCTTGATATTCATACAAGTGGTTCTCTTCTCTCCAAAGGTCTCTTTAATTTTCCTGTAGGCAGTATCTATCTTACCCCTAGTGAGACAAGCCTCTACATCCTTACATTTGTCCTCTAGCCATCCCTGCTTAGCCATTTTGCACTTCCTGTCGATTTCATTTTTGAGACGTTTGTATTCCTTTTTGCCTGCTTCATTTACTGCATTTTTATATTTTCTCCTTTCATCAATTAAATTCAATATTTGTTCTGTTACCCAAGGATTTCTATTAGCCCGCGTCTTTTTACCTACTTGATCGTCTGCTGCCTTCACCACTTCATCCCTCAGAGCTACCCATTCTTCTTCTACTGTATTTCTTTCCCCCATTCCTGTCAATTGTTCCCTAATGCTCTCCCTGAAACTCTCTACAACCTCTGGTTCTTTCAGTTTATCCAGGTCCCATCTCCTTAAATTCCCACCTTTTTGCAGTTTCTTCAGTTTCAATCTGCAGTTCATAACCAATAGATTGTGGTCAGAATCTACATCTGCCCCAGGAAATGTCTTACAATTTAAAACCTGGTTCCTAAATCTCTGCCTTACCATTATATAATCTATCTGAAACCTGTCAGTATCTCCAGGCTTCTTCCATGTATACAGCCTCCTTTCATGATTCTTGAACCAAGTGTTAGCTATGATTAAGTTATGCTCTGTGCAAAATTCTACAAGGCGGCTTCCTCTTTCATTCCTTCCCCCCAATCCATATTCACCTACTATGTTTCCTTCTCTCCCTTTTCCTACTGACGAATTCCAGTCACCCATGACTATTAAATTTTCGTCTCCCTATATGGATGCTGATTCCATATGGTGTAGTGAGAGTCATATTCGAACCCTGTGACAGAGCAAGATTGCTCTCTGCACTCATTTCAAATTAAGAAATGGAAACAATCAGCAAGTACAACTCAAAGCCAAGTGGAGCACATAAATCATTTGGTAGAGGCTAGAGTGCAATTGTTAGCTGAGGTTGGTAGTGTCATTACAAGGTAGTTCAGGCCCGATCTCCACCGGTATCTTAAGCAACTATACATTGAAACATCCCCTGCTTACGACTGCCACATAAAAGTGATCGAACATACCCTGTGAGAAGTGAAAAATTATGTTGTTGATATGTGTGGGCACATGTGCATTTGTGTGCACGAGAGAGATTTTTGGAGTCAGTGTTACATTTTATATCTCATGCAGACATGTGAAAAAGATAGCTGAAATAACCCCCCCCCCCCCCCCTCTCTCTCTTTCTCTCTCTCTTATACAAACACTTGTCATCATGTTCTCCAAAAATATATCAATCTCTTACTGTGCATAAGAAGGCCGCTGTTGTAATAAGTGTTTATTTCTGTTGCTCTATATGTTTTATTTGATGTAATATCTTATGAAATATATGAATTTTCAACAAAATTCTGTAATACTTGTGATGCTACGAAACTAAGTTTTTTTTTGGCACCACCAATGGAACACCTCACTCGCTGCCACTGGCAACCATTCCACAAAGGATATTGCTAACAAATCACTCGAATTAACAGTTCAAGGATACTGCTCAATTGTGTGGAACCCATACCAGATGGGATTAACAGGGAATATTGAATGTATACAGAGGACAGCATGAATGGTCATAGGTTTGTCTGATCCAAGGGTGGGTGTCGCAGAGATACTGGAGGAACTGGATGACTCTTGAAGATAGATGTAAACTACCCCAGCTAAATGTATTAACAAAGTTCCAAGAACTGGCTTTAAATGATGACTCTAAGAATATACTACAGTCCGTGCACATTGCTCACTTGGGGATCATGAGGACAAGATTAGAATAATTTCTGCACACACAGACACATTCCATCAATCATTCTTCCCACACTCCATATGTGACTGGAACGGGAAGAAACCCTGAGAACTGGCATAATGGTGATCTAAATTATTAATGGAAAATCTCATATAAAGATGTGAAACAAATACTAACAAAGATATAGAGGGGCTGGCCAGTACTTACCTCACCTCAGTACAGCCGATAGATAACACAAAACAGAACAGAAAATTTACATTCCTAGCTTTTGGAACTATGTTCCTTCATCAGGGAGGAGAGAGGGGAAAAAAGGATAGAAGAGAAAGTGGATTCAGTTACTCACAACCCAAGTTATGAAGCAACAGGGAAAGGTAAACAGGGAGGGTAGCAAGGATGGAGGCATGGTTGTCAGAGGAAAGCCAAAGATATTCTACTGCTAAGTACTGTGCCAGCTTCAAACCAAAGAGGATGCATACAGAAGTAAAGAGGTATATAGTATAAAGATAAACACAACTATGTAGGATGAAAAGATATATGAAAGGCTAAATAGGAGAGGGGAAAAAGAAGAAGGCTGAAGAGTAAATGGGAGTGAGGTTGGTTAACGTAGGTTCAGTCCAGGGGGATGGTGGGATGAAAGGATGTGTTGGAGTGCAAGTTCCCATCTCCGCAGTTCCGAGGAACTGGTGTTGGGTGGGAGAAGCCAAATGGCATGTACGTTGTAGCAGGTTCCTAGGTCCCTAGAATTATGCTGGATGGCATGCTCTGCTACTGGGTATTGGACATCTCCACATCTGGGTATTGGACATCTCCACAGTTCCGAGTGACTGGTGTTGGGTGGGAGAAGCCAAATGGCATGTATGTTGTAGCAGGTTCCTAGGTCCCTAGAATTATGCTGGATGGCATGCTCTGCTACTGGGTATTGGACATCTCCACACCACAAAGACGTCATCTATAATCCTATACCAGGCCAGGGGCAGCAGCTGTTGTGTCTTCAGGAAAGCCTCCTCCATGCGGCCCATGAAGAGGGTGTTATAGGACGGAGCCATCCTGGTTCCCATGGCCGTTCCCCTGAGTTGTTTGTAGGTCTGGCCTTCAAAAGTGAAGTGGTATAGGATTAGGGTACATAGTGGACAACTGGTGGGTAGGGAAATTAAATAACTAAAGTTAAAATAGTAATAATAAGAAGGAATAAAACAAGGAGGGAAGGACGAGAAAGAAAATAAAATCTGTTGGTAATGTTCAATACCAAAGGAAGACCACTAAATAAGAAAAGTACAGATAAAGATTCACCAGACCAAGCAAGTAAGTCCAGGTCAGGGCAAACAAACACACTTTGCTTAAAAAAAGAGATTGCGAGTGGCACAAAAAGGATCGCGGGTGGTGCAAAACAGATCGCAGGTGGCGCGAAAAGATCACAGGTGGTGCAAAAAGATCGCAGGTGGCCCAAAAAAGATCGTGGGTGGCGTAAAAATGTCCCAAAAATTTGCCTGTGACAAAAGGATCGCCAGCAACACGAAATTGACGGAAATGGATGATACTGGTAGGTGTGGAAAAGATTGTTGGCAGTGATTGTTGGCTGGAAAACAGCGAATAACGAACATTAAAACTATGGAATGTTAAATAAATAAATTAATAAATAAAGAAAGAGAAGTGGACTATAAACAGAAGAAGATAATTGGAGGGAGAGAAATGAAACTAGCACAATTGGTGACGAAAATATATAACAGTGAAGAAGAGAAAGTTCCCTCACAAGGCCTCACAACGGCTTCCATAGACCTACTCACTCCATCTGAGCCACATATCCCTACATTCTACCTATTACCCAAAATCCACAAAGAGAAACATCCTGGCCATCCATTTGTGGCAGGCTTCATGGCCCCAACAGAACATACCTCAGCTCTGGTAGACCAACACCTCCAACCTATCACCTGCAGACTCCCATCCTACATCAAAGACACAAACCACTTCCTAGAACGCCTCAAATACATTCCCACTCCCCTCCCACCTGAAATCTTTCTTGTCACCATAGATGCTACATCCCTTTACACAAACATCCCACATACCCATGGTCTCTCTGCCCTTGAACACTACCTCTCCCAACGTCCACCCAAAGATCTTCCAAAAACCATGTTCCTTATCACACTTACCAACTTCATCCTCACCCATAATCACTTCACTTTTGAAGGCCAGACCTACAAATAAATCAGGGGAATGGCCATGGGAACCAGGATGGCTCCATCCTATGCCAACCTCTACATGGGCCGCATGGAGGCCTCCGCCACACACCGTTGGGTGGCTTGCAGAGTATAAATGTAGATGTAGAGGAGGCTTTCCTGAAGACACAACAGCTGCTGCCCCTGGCCTGGTATAGGTTTATAGATGACGTCTTTGTGGTGTGGACTCATGGTGAAGAAACACTCCTTAATTTCCTCCATAACCTCAACTCCTTTTCGAGTCTGAATTTCACCTGGTCCTTCTCCAAAACCCAAGCCACCTTCCTGGATGTTGACCTTCATCTTGTTCAAGCTCACATCCACACCTCTGTCCACATCAGACATACAAGCAAACAACAGTACCTTCACTTTGATAGCTGCCATCCATTCCACATCAAACACTCCCTTCCCTACAGCCTAGGTTTTCATGGCAAACGTATCTGCTCCAGTGACAAATCCCTCAACAATTACACCAATAACCTGACCAGTGCTTTCCTCTCCCACAACTATCCTGCAGACCTTGTCCACAAACAGATCTCCAGAGCAATACATTCCTCCCTGTCCAACAACAATGTTCCTACCCCCAGACCACACAGAAGCATCCCCCTTGTCACCCAATATTATCCTGGCCTCGAATACATCAACAAATTACTCCACCAGGGATATGACTCTCTCAAGTCAAACCCTGAAATGAGATCATCCCTTGACAATATTCTCCCCACACCACCCAGAGTTGCCTTTCGTCTCCCCCTAACCTCCGTAACATCCTTGTCAAACCCTAAAATGTTCCCAGACCACCTCCTCTATCCATCGGTTCCTACCCCTGTAACCGACCCTGCTGCAAAACCTGCTCCATGCATCCCCCGACAACCACCTACTCCAGCCCCGCTACTGGTAAAACATACACTATTCAAGGCAGGGCCACATGTGAAACAACACATGTCATTTATCAGCTGACATGCCTGCACTGCACAGCCTTTTACATCGGTATGACGACAACTAAACTGGCTGAGCGCATGAACAGGCACAGACGAACTGTCCGCCTAGGAGATGTCCAATACCCAGTAGCAGAGCATGCCATCCAGCATAATTCTAGGGACCTAGGAACCTGCTACAACGTACATGCCATTTGGCTTCTCCCACCCAACACCAGTTCCTCGGAACTGCGGAGATGGGAACTTGCACTCCAACACATCCTTTCATCCCACCATCCCCCTGGACTGAACCTACGTTAACCAACCTCACTCCCATTTACTCTTCAGCCTTCTTCTTTTTCCCTCTCCTATTTAGCCATTCATATATCTTTTCATCCTACATAGTTGTGTTTATCTTTATACTATATACCTCTTTACTTCTGTATGCATCTTCTTTGGTTTGAAGCCGGCACAGTACTTAACAGTAGAATATCTTTGGCTTTCCTCTGACAACCATGCCTCCATCCTTGCTACCCTCCCTGTTTACCTTTCCCTATTGCTTCTTAACGTGGGTTGTGAGTAACTGAATCCACTTTCTCTTCTATCCTTTTTTCCCCTCTCTCCTCCCTGATGAAGGAACATAGTTCCAAAAGCTAGGAATGTAAATTTTCTGTTCTGTTTTGTGTTATCTATCAGCTGTACTGAGCTGAGGTAAGTACTGGCCAGCCCCTTTATCTCTTTGTTAGTAACTGACATAATGGTACAACACTCTATGATGCACCTCATAGTGGTTTGCAGAGTATAGATGCAGATGCAAGTGTAGATGTAACATATCTAGCTGCAGCACCAGGCAAATTTAACTCTGTGTATATAAGTATGCTTTTAAAAGAATAAAATTTCATAACTTGAGCTGCTGTGTTCAAGCTCTTGTCAAGTACACCCTCACATCATGACAGGATCTTGTCTACACATTCTACTGTTTCAGGTAAATACAACATTTTTTTAAAGAATCAGTTTAGTGCATTAAAACAAAAACTCTCATTGAACTGATAATGTATTTTAAAAAGATATTAAAAGCATGTTCTCCTGTCATAGTTGTTATAAATGTATGATATGACGATGTATCAACTCTACTCTTTGCTGCAGTTTCGTACTGTCAATTTGTCTGGATGGACAGTCATTGATATAATGTCAAAATAAAATGCTGTGCAGAAGTTCCAACAGCTTTATTACATGAGAAATGCTTTCAAGGATCACCATGCCTCTGATAAGTGGGATGCACCTTACACATGACTGAAATCAGATGTACTGGGTCAGTGCATCGGGGTCTTCCACAATGACACAACTTGTTGAGGTGTCACACAGCACTTTTGGGAAAAGATGAGTTACACCCTCTGTTCTCATTGATGAATGATGATCATGATTTTAATAAAGTTTTTTATTAATAGTTAAGTTTTGGACAGCATATTCTGGGAGAAATGGTCTGTTAATATCTGCAGACAGTACGAGGTACATGGGCACAGCATATCTGCAAGCTGGAACAATGAGTTTAGTGTCTCCACACTTATTCTTAGACATTATGGCCTGGAGGCATTGTGGCTACTGAAGAACAGCACTCACAATAATGATAGTGACATCACATTCATTCTCAGACATTTACTTTGCAAAAATGTGTTTATGTTGTACAGTCTAGTGAAGCAACACATCTGTAATTCAAAAAATTGAAATATGTATTTGTTATACATGTTGGAGTGAAGTATCTGTCAGTGTATAAAAAAGCTTTAATAGACTGGTATTGGAAGAAGAAATTTTCTTGGTCAATACAGAGATTTGAGGAGAACCCAGCATTGTTTCAGCCTCCAGCATTTAGGACTCTGAAAAGGAAAGGAAGTCCACTAAGAAGAGCAGCAGCATGGTTATTCAGATCTGATAAGCAGGCCCAAATGATAACTAACTCATGACATAGGTGACCAAGGAAAGAATAATATGTACAATTCTTTGATCAACCAAGAGACACAGATCAAAATGAAATGGTCCAGTCTGTGAAAAACATTTGGGAGGAAGTGTTGCACAAAGAAGGACCAAGATATTTGTAAAATATGTGTATAGTCAAATAACAGTTTGGGAGATATGGGAAGGACTGTATGAATGACGAGCCTGATTTCACTTCATAACGAATGTAGTTGAAGCTTTGATGAGGATATCATAAAATTTTTTCAGTCTGGGGTCATGTTACGTGATGACAGGGTGCTCCTTGCAGCTGGTTTATGAGGTGAGTGCAGAATTAGGGGCGTATATGGATATGCCTCATGCTTCTTTCCAAGAGCCTGGAATGAAGAAAGAGCAGTGAAGCACAACTGTGATTTGATTATTTTACCTATAGACAAAAGCTCCACCACAGTCATGATGAGCCACATTGATTGCACAAGTGGAAAATATCCATCAGTTTTCTGACTCTTCCACCTCCAAGCCCTACCATTGTGACCTCATACCAGAAGTCAATGTAACATTTAATCATATAGCGGAGATGCTGAGTAATAGATAGGCACAACAAAAAGACTGTCACAAAATAAGCCATCGGCCACCAAGGACTTTGTCAAAAGTAGATCACACACACACACACACACACACACACACACACACACATGACTGCAGTCTCTGGCAGCCGACACCATACTGTGAGCAGCAGCTGCAGTGCATGATGAGAGAGGCAACTGGATGGGGTTAAGGAGGAGGCTGAGGCGGGGAGGATGAGGGATAGCAGGGTAGGGGTGGGGAATGGTGAAGTGCTGCAGGGACAAGGTAAAGAGAGGTACAGGTCGGGAGGTTAGTGGGGAGCAGGGGAGAGATGGGAGGGTGTAAGGGAACAGGAGAGAAGTAAAAAGACTGGGTGCAATGGTGGAATAAAGAACTGTGTAGTTCTGGAATAGGAAGAGAGAAGGGCCTTGAAGGGTGAGGACAATGACCGACAAAGGTTTAGGCCAGCAGGGTTACGGCAACGTAGGGTGTATTGCACATGCTGTGAAGCAGTCAATGAAATGAAGAACTTCATATTGGGTGGAGTGCTCAGCAACAGGCTGGTCCACTTGTTTCTTGGCCACAGTTTGTTGGTGGCCATTCATATGGCCATGCCCTCATAGAATGCAGCACAGTGATTGCAGCTTAGCTTGTAGGTCAAATGACTGGTTTCACAGGTAGCCCTGCCTTTGATGGGATGTGTGGTGTTTGTGACAGAGCTGGAGTAGTTGGTGGTGGGAGAATGTATGGGACAGATCTTGCATCCAGGTCTGTTACAGGGATGTGAGCCATGAGGTAAAGGGTTGGGAGCAGGGGTTGTGAAGGGATGGACGAGTATATTGTGTAAGTTTGATGGACGGTAGACTACCACTGTGAGAGGGGTGGGAAGGATAGTTCGCAGGACATTTCTTATTTCAGATATGATGAGAGTAGTCGAAACCCTGACGGAGAATGTAATTCAGTTGTTCCAGTCCTGGGTGGTACTGAGTTGTGAGGGGAATGCTGCTCTGTGGCCAGACAAGACTTTGGAAGGTGGTAGGTGTCTGGAAGATAAGGCACAAGAGATTTGTTTTTGTACAAGGTTGGGAGGATAATTACAGTCTGTGAAGGCCTTAGTGAGACCCTCGGTATATTTTGAGAGGGACCATTGGTCACTGCAGATGTGACGGCCATGGGTGACTAGTCTATATAGAAGGGACTTCTTGGTGTAGAATGGGTGGCAGTTGTCGAAGTGGCGGTATTGCTGATGGGTAGTAGGTTTGATATGGACTGAGGTACTGATGTAGCCATCTTTGAGGTGGAGGTCAAAATCTAGGCCCATCCCAGAACAAGACCGGTAAGACTTGTCGTGTACATCCTCCCACAACCACGTACTCCGGTCCGTTCACAAACATCACCTATCCCATCAAAGGCATGGCTACCTGTGAAACCAGTTGTGATCTACAAGCTAAGCTGCAACCACTGTGCTGCATTCTATGTGGGAATGACAACCAACAAGCTGTCTGTCCGCGTGAAGGCCACTGACAAACTGTAGCCAAGAAACAACAGGACAACCCTGTTGCTGAGCACACTGCCCAATAAGACATTCTTCACTTCAATGACTCCTTCATAGGCTGTGCCATATGGATCCTACCCACCAACACCAGCTTTCCTGAATTGCGCAGGTGGGAACTCTCCCTGCAATATATCATACATTCCCATAACCCTCCTGGCCTTATTTTGTGTTAGTCATTGTACTCATCCATCCATCCCTTTCTCTCTTCCCTTTCCAGTACTACACAGCTATCTATCCCACCAATGCACAGTGTCTTTTTACTTCTCTCCTTTTCAGTTACTCTCCCCTGCCCCTGTCTAACCTCCTGACTGTACCTGACTGCCCTACCCTCTCTTCACCTCATCCCTGCATGCTGTAAAGGGACATTCTCCTCTATCATTACTTTTCCTGAACAGAAGTAATCGCTACCAGAACTAATTTTCTAATTTGGACAGGTTAATATTATCTCAACTGTTTATCCAAAAAATATCATCTAATTTTGTACACAATATATTGTATTTCAAGCTAAAAACTATGAAACTGAATTACTTAACTTTTGTTGTTATAATCAATATGTATGAGCTCTGTATATTCAGTTAAAATTTTTTTTTAGAAACTTTTGAAATTATGAAATATGTGGCACCCTCAAAATATCTATTATTAATTACACAATTTGGCGCTGTTTATTATTTTTATTTCTGGGTTCATTTATTAAATAATAGTGTAAATTATTGTCAAGAAAGATTTTAAACCCTTTGGAATATTGTTATTACCACAGAGTGAAGAAGTAGTGGGCATGCCTCTGATGTGATTGGACGTGGTTTTTATTTTGGAAGAACGATGTAATTTTGGCTTTGTTAATGTGAACATTCAAAAGACAGTGTGATATAGTAAAACTGTGAGACAGTAAATTATCATGAAAACAAAAAATCTGCACAGGTCTTCTTCAGAATTGTTTACATTAGTTGGGGTCATGAGAACCTAAAATTTGAAAATTTCATTTCAAAAGTCAGACCCCTAGACATGAAGACCCGGAGCCAACTACAAGAAAAGAAGCTATGTGAAAAGTTTATTGTAAATCTCACCCCTCTGAGAATCTATTAAAAAGAATTAACCATACAAATAGCTGTGGCAACAATGGAGGGAGGGGTAGATTACAAGTGGTGACATCACCCCAGATCAATTCACTAATAATGAAGTTTTGCCTGTTGCAGAAAAGAAAGTACTTTATTGCATTCACAGCTTTCGTGTGAATGAATTTCTGATGACAGAAAGAAAGGAAGGACATCAAATAGGAAAACATTAGTAGAAACTATTTGTGAAGTTAATTTGTTGGTAGACTTGTGTGCTTGTTAGCAAAATGAATAGGGATGAGGGTAGGAGTGAGGTAGAGGTGAAAGCTATAGGACGCAGTCATGAGATGTCTGAGCCAAGTAAAATCTTAGTCAGCAAATAAACAGTAAAAGCTAATATTTTGCCATTAATTTTGACGAAACTAGAGGAAATGAAGACAGATAATGATAACAAATTTAGTGCAGTTAATGAACAGTTAAATGAAATAAAAACAGATAACAATAGCAAATTTACTTCACTACAAGGACAATTATTTGGCTTATATGTAAACTAATGTAACTATTTTAGATAAAAAAATTTCAGCATTTCAAGAAATTCATATGAACCAAAGCCTGTGTGCAAGGAATGGTATTGTGTGGTCCAACACTCCTATCAAAAGTTTTCCATCAGACAATTTACATACAGTGGATTTTCTGCACCACCTTAGAGATAGTTTTGTGTCACACACAAATGACAATCAAAAAATTAAATTTGTTAAAAGATGTCTTGAAGGCTGAGCTCTATAATGTATAAATTTAAATTTAAGTCAGTGGGAAACATATCAAACTTTCCAGAAAAGTTTTTTTAAATAAATTTTGGCTGGAAGCTGAACAGGCGAGAATCAAAAATTAATTTTTGATTGGTCTTAGTTATAGGAATAGGGAGTACTTCGAAAGAGGTTTGTAAGATCCAACTTAAAAAATTAACACATCTTGACAAACCATTTGACGAAATGATCTTGATTGATACACTTAAAAGGAGATTACCAGAAAGGTTACAGTGTGATTTAGTACATGGACCTTAAACAGTTTTTATGATATGTTGACAGGCTAGATAGGGAAGTAGAAAGAAGTATGTACAATAATAAGTGGAATGATAGAAATCAATATGTGAGTAATTACAGAAACAGAGATAATGGTAACATCTATCAGGATCAAAGTGTCAATAGAGAGAGAAATTTTGTACATCAGTAGGATAGGAATAATGGGGATAATCAAGGGCATTTTAATAGAAGAAACAGTCACAGAAGTAACTACTCAGGAAATGGCAGTTCGCCCCAATGAAGGTCCTCATTTGTGTGGTGAGGAAACAGAACATGCACAGGACCCCCAACTTACACTTGCAATTAGACTATAATAACAGTGTTAATGATATGGCACAAGTTTCTGATACTGAACAGAAGGAGTATCAGATTTCTCATTCATGTTTTGATCAAAAGTTTTGGGATACTATGTTTAATTATGTTGATGAAGGTGCCAGAATATGAGAGTAGTAAGAATTTTGATGTCTTGTGTACTAATGATTTCTTCTCTTAGTAGAAAAACAGTATTATTGATGTATGTAAATCAGGTGATGACGGGATTGGATCTGAACTAGGTGATATTTTTGATGTAGATGTGAATGAGAGCTAAGAAATAACTGAGGTTGGTAAGTCTGAGACTGATAGTTTATTGCAAATCAATATAGGTGAGGTAAGAGACTTTGACGGAGATGAGACTTGTATTGTTGGTGATGTTGTTGATGAGGTAATTCTGGAGGAATACGAAGATGAAGAGTATCAGATATTTGTGGAGACTAAGAGTAATGAAGTTTCAGAATTGTTTCTGAATTATGTTAACAATACAGGTAGAGTAAGTGATGTGTCTGATCTTGTAAGTGAGAGTCATGGAATACTAGTCCAGTCAAAACAGTTTTTCATTAATGTCATGAAGAGTAATGATCCAAACAGTAAAGGTGATGTATCTGTGAGCCTGGAGAATAAACGTGAAAACTTTTTGATGTTTGTTTGGGATCAGATTGATGATAACATAGATAAATGTGCATTCTGAAATACGTTCGCTATGGTTAGTCAGAAATTGTATCCCAATTGGTGGAAAGCAGTGAAAGAAAATCTAAGCAGGAAGTGTAATTTTGACAGTAATGGGTTTTGTGTTCCTCCTGTAACAAGTTATAATAGTTGTGCTGTGGAATCCATTCATTGTGTTCAATTTTTACCTAACAACATGAGTAACCAAAGTAGTGCTATCACACCAGTAAAGTTGATAAAATCCTGTTAAGACAGTGTGGACGTAGCATTTGATGAAATTTAAAGTGATCTTTTGCATGAAGTGTCTGACAACAGAGAAGATGATTCAGATATTGGGTGTCCTTACATTAAAATTAAGATTGATCAATGTGAATGTAACTGATTGATACAAGTAGCCCAATTTGTTATATATCTGAACAATTTGGAGACAGACCAAGTATAGTAAGAATTTTGTGGAATTGTCCATTTTATGTGTAATGATAAGAGGAACTACTGGTAACCAAAGCAAAAGTACTGTTAACTTTTATCACAGAAAACCTTTGGACGTGGATGCATAATGATCCCTAGTCTGGAAGACAATATACACTGTGTTTGCAGATTCATATGACTATATAATTCTGTTTTGTTTGTCAGGAATGTAGTATGTAAGATCATGTGATTTCTGAAGTTATGTCTTATCTATTGACTGAATTTAAATCTATGACACATTATATTTGCAGGTTCATACAACTGTGTAATTATGTTTTGTAATAGATTTGTGCTTTAGAATTTTATACATGCATGCCAAAATACTTACTTTGTACTGTGAAAATTAGGAATATTATCTTAGTATATCTGTATCACCATAATAGTTCTTTTTTATGTATTTAGCACTGATTATTATGTGAAGAGTTTTTAGTACTTTCTGATGTAAAACCTGTCAACTTTTTTTATATGAATAGACAGAGCACACGCCATGTGGTGTGAAGGGAGGTACTGAGTGGCATACTTCACACATAAAACAATGTTTCCAGATTTGATATGAGTGATAAACAGGAAGTAACATATCCGTTGAAGTATGTAATGAGAAATCTAGGGAGGAAACTGAGAGGTGTGGGTGGATCCACTTCTCACACTCCTGTATGGCTGCACCCTTGCTGGTCCAGTTGACTTACAAGAGATCATGGGTGCTGGGTAATGTACTGAAGCATCTGTCAACTTCATGAGTGTTGTGACTTAGATCTGTAAATTGTTAGCCAAGAAATTATCCTATATGAAGAATTCATGAAACTATTTGTTTAGAAAAATTGTCACTGGCATGAACAGTGTTATTTCACATAAATGTATGTTTTTTCCAGTAGGCAGATTAACTTTCCAATACAGTATGTAACTTTAAATCAGCATGTATCTTTTTAACAATTGTAAATGAATCTTCTAGGCCTCTATGTACTTAGGTTAGTTTGTACGAACAATTAGCAAATAGTGTGGAAGACTGGTATAGACAGTGTAACAAGATGTATACATGTCTGATTTCATACATTGATTTTTGTCCTCAAGCTACTTGAATATGTCATCATTCAAAGCTATTTATGACTCTGATTACCTGTATTTATCCCAAGTACTGCAATATTGTATCTCATTGGGATTTGGGCTGTGGGCAAACTCATCCTTAACTCTGTTGTGTATACACTTGGTAATTGCGACTGTGTGTTTGTACTCAAGGAGAGCGTGCAACTATTGATTGGGGATAGATGCTTCCTATAATTACTCTTTTCATATAGCTGAACTTATTGATATATGATTGTGAACTTTAAACATTTTGTTGTGTCAAAACATTTTTGCTTGTGTGTAACTGATGTGGTTTTGATTCATGGTATAATGTGACACAGAAACAAAAGAGGTAGAGAGATGTGCTAAATGTGCTTCAGTTTTTTAATTGCTTTATATTTGTCTGTTCACCTCAATAAGTAATAGCAGGTGGATGTAATGTGAGTTCTGCTGAATTAATGTTGTTAAAAAATGGGTATTCCAATTGTACATTAAAAAGTGTTATCAAGATAGTAAAGCTTATTTGCATTGTCATATTCTGTTCATTATTCTGTGATGTGCTGAGAATCCTGTCTCAAGAGGATTGAAGCTAACAAGAAGAATTCATGTGAGCAGAGGAGGGGCTATCTGGAACCAGTGTTGTCATACCAATCTCCATGCACAATAGCGGTAACAAGAAAAGGATGTACGTAAATTTACAAATGTTAAATGCTGACTATATGTATTGAATATTGAATGTCTGTTTATATTAGTGCCAGTTAAAGTTCACTCAGGATATGTGTACCTTCCATTTTTAAAAAAAAATTGTTCTTTCAAAATTTTCCCTGTAATTATTTAAGCAACAAATTTTTATTAAGCTTTCCAATATATATCACATTTGTAGTCCCCTCGCCACTATTCAGTGGGTCAGTTTCCACATCATAAGCTTAGGCACTAACATTTTTTAATTATTTTAATTATTTTGTTCTTTCATGAGTCAACATATCCTTGTATACTCTGGTTTATGTGGCTGGTTGATTTTGTGTTATATTACTACTCATGTCTGAGTATATTCTTCTGGTCTGTACCCGCCATTGTGAGTTTTTTTGAGTCGGCTCACTTGTTGTACACTTAGGCTCTGAATTTTTTTTCTTCTCTTTTGAATATTTTGAAGGTGTGACTTTATAGATGTAAACTTGCAATTTGTAATTCTAATAATTTTCATTATCTCTGCTCTTATTTCTTTAGTTTAGTGTTGTAATGTTGTAGTCTTGACACTATCATTTGTCTTGTGACAAAATGTTCCACAGAATAGAAAATCTGAATGCCATGTCCTGACATATGTATAAATTATGACATGTGTAGCAGGTATTTTTCTTATGTTTTCTGTAATGTTATGTATCAGATACTTCTATACATTTGCATTCTATCGTTTGGCATCATTTTGTACACCATTTGGCAAACCTTGTAGTAGACAACAAAATATTGTAAACATATTGTTTCCATATCTTGTGAGGGGGATATTGCAAAGGGACATTATGCTCTAGCATCACTTTTCCTCAACAGGAGTAGTCGGTACCAGAACTAATTTTCGAATTTGGGACAGGTCAATATTATCTCAACTGTTTATCTCAAAAATTTCATATAATTTTGTACACAATATGTTATATGTCAAGCTGAAAACTATGAAACTGAATTGCTTTAGTTTCGTTCTTACAATCAATATGTACAAGCTCTATATGTACAGTTAAAATTATTTTTCTTCTATAAACATTTGAAATTACAAAATATTTGGCACTCTTAAAACTTCTGTTTTCAATTACACAATTTGGCACTGTTTATTATGTTTATTTCTGGATTCATTTATTAAATAATAATATAAACTACTTGAAGTTCATTTGTCAAGATTGTGAATCCTTTAGAATATTGTTATTACTACAGAGTGAAGAAGCAGGGACCATGCCTCTGATGTGATTGGACGTGTTTTTGTATTTTGGAAGAACAGCATAATTTTGGCTTTGTTACTGTGAAAATTCAAAACACAGTGTGATATAGTAAAAATGTGAGACAATAAACTATCATGAAAACAAAAAATTTGCACAGGCTTTCTTTATAATTATTTACATCAATTGGAATCATGAGAACCTAAAATTTGAAATTTTCAGCTTCAAGAATCAGACCTCTAGACACGAAGAACTTGATCCAGCTACAAGAAAAGAAGATAAGTAAAAAGTTTATTGTAAATCTTACTCCTCTCAATGCTTATTAAAAAAGTTGACCATACAGACCGTTGTGACAACAAAGGGTTTTCCATTGTTTGATTGTAACTTCTAATCCCTACTCAAATCGCTTGGTCTGTTCTACTAGTTTTTCCACAGATCCACCTCTCTCCTTATCCCAACTATTTTTCAAACTCCATCTTGATAAAATTCAAAATTCTTCATTGAGGACAACATACACAGACAAATCCACAATTTGACCAGGGGCACATGTATACCATCAAGATCCTAAACTCCTGTGTGGTTCATGTTTATTATTTGTATAATCATGATGTGAACTAAGGCTAGGACATTCTATCCTCTTCTCTCCACAGCCTCAACAGCTTCTCCCCTATCAGTTTTATCTGGATCTGCAGAACCCAGTTTGCCACCTTCTGTAAAGGTGCACCCTCTCATTGTCCACTGTTAACCCAAACTGGTTTAACTGCACTATTTCCAAGGGCTCCAACTACAATCCCTTATCTCCCAAAGTGACATTGTGTCTTGAGCACCCAGTCTGTTTTGTCACATACCTTACTCTATCAGTGGCCAAGCCATCAGTGAAAAATGCTTGCAACTCCCATCGCAGCATTTTACGTGGCCGTAAATACCAACATACTGCCCACTCTAAAGGATGATCACTGTTAAACTGTGTAACTACACAGTTGAAAAATATTCTGCTCCGTAAGCTTGATTTTAATGGCTGGTTTGCAACCTACTGTATGTCAACTCTCCCCTTGCCCCCCTCCCCTCCCCCAACAACACAATACACACCAGCTTTTCTAAATTACATGGGCGAGAATTGTCCGTACAGCACACTGCTTGATCCTGCAATCCTCCTGGTGTCAATCTCCCCTGGTCTCTAACCTACAGGGTGTTTCAAAAATGACCGGTATATTTGAAACGGCAATAAAAACTAAACGAGCAGCGATAGAAATACACCGTTTGTTGCAATATGCTTGGGACAGCAGTACATTTTCAGGCAGACAAACTTTTGAAATTACAGTAGTTACAATTTTCAACAACAGATGGCGCTGCGGTCTGGGAAACTCTATAGTACGATATTTTCCACATATCCACCATGCGTAGCAATAATATGGCGTAGTCTCTGAATGAAATTACCCGAAACCTTTGACAACGTGTCTGGCGGAATGGCTTCACATGCAGATGAGATGTACTGCTTCAGCTGTTCAATTGTTTCTTGATTCTGGCGGTACACCTGGTCTTTCAAGTGTCACCACAGAAAGAAGTCACAGGGGTTCATGTCTGGCGAATAGGGAGGCCAATCCACGCCGCCTCCTGTATGTTTCGGATAGCCCAAAGCAATCACATGATCATCGAAATATTCATTCAGGAAATTAAAGACGTCGGCCGTGCGATGTGGCCGGGCACCATCTTGCATAAACCACGAGGTGTTCGCAGTGTCGTCTAAGGCAGTTTGTACCGCCACAAATTCACGAAGAATGTCCAGATAGTGTGATGCAGTAATCGTTTTGGATCTGAAAAATGGGCCAATGATTCCTTTGGAAGAAATGGCGGCCCAGACCAGTACTTTTTGAGGATGCAGGGACGATGGGACTGCAACATGGGGCTTTTCGGTTCCCCATATGCGCCAGTTCTGTTTATTGACGAAGCCGTCCAGGTAAAAATAAGCTTCATCAGTAAACCAAATGCTGCCCACATGCATATCGCCGTCATCAATCCTGTGCACTATATCGTTAGCGAATGTCTCTCGTGCAGCAATGGTAGCGGCGCTGAGGGGTTGCCGCGTTTGAATTTTGTATGGATAGAGGTGTAAACTCTGGCGCATGAGACGATACGTGGACGTTGGCGTCATTTGGACCGCAGCTGCAACACGGCGAACAGAAACCCGAGGCCGCTGTTGGATCACCTGCTGCACTAGCTGCGCGTTGCCCTCTGTGGTTGCCGTACGCGGTCGCCCTACCTTTCCAGCACATTCATCTGTCACGTTCCCAGTCCGTTGAAATTTTTCAAACAGATCCTTTATTGTATCGCTTTTCAGTCCTTTGGTTACATTAAACCTCCACTGAAAACTTTGTCTTGTTGCAACAACACTGTGTTCTAGGCGGTGGAATTCCAACACCAGAAAAATCCTCTGTTCTAAGGAATAAACCATGTTGTCTACAGCACACTTGCACGTTGTGAACAGCACACACTTACAGCAGAAAGATGACGTACAGAATGGCGCACCCACAGACTGCGTTGTCTTCTATATCATTCACATCACCTGCAGCGCCATTTGTTGTTGAAAATTGTAACTACTGTAATTTCGAAAGTTTGTCCGCCTGAAAATGTACTGTTGTCCCAAGCATATTGCAACAAACGGTGTATTTCTATCGCTGCTCGTTTAGTTTTTATTGCCGTTTCAAATATACTGGTCATTTTTGAGACACCCTGTATATCTACCTGTGACCCTGCTTCCCACATCTTTGTGTGAGGCACCTGTGCCTCAGCAGACCAAAAATTGCCACATCCCTATACTTTTCTCCTGCTGTCTCTTCCTCTGAGCCAATAGTCTTTCTTACCTCCATCACTACCTACTTCTCTCAGCCCACATATTCATCTCTCCCTCTTCTCCTGACACAATCCCACAAACAGCTTTGGTGTAGGACTGGGACAATATAGTTAGGCAGCACACTATGGATAGCTGCATATGTGTATATGGGTGTTTTTTTGTTAGTTATTTCTACAGTAGTTGTATTACATGTTTATTACCTTATAAATAAATAAAAAACTTTTTTATTTTAAATTCAGCGCATTAGTATTTGTAAAATGACTCTTAGTGTTCATTAAAAAATGACGATCATTCCACTAGGGACCTGTGGAATGGTACATTAGCTTATTTGTTTTAGTTGTAAATATTTGTCATGTATTGTTGTTTTTCTGACATGTTCCACATCCTGGAGGACCTCCTCACTATGGATCAATTGGAATGAAAGTAAATCTAATCTAATCTAATCTAAAGTCTGAGCAGCAACATTTCCAATTTTGTTTATGTGCATTTTGACCACTGAGTGCCTTAACTATATGGTGAATCATTACATTTACTCATCCTATTAGATGCTATACTCAGTTGTTTATGAAAGAGTAATATTTGCAATTATTTCATATATTAAAGACAGCTGGTTTGGACTTATCTCATTATCAAGTGGTGGTACAAGTCTTCACAACCAGTAATAAAGAAAATTACTTGGATGTGTCTATCTTTCCATCCTGCATCCAGGCTATTTTCAGTATTAAGTTATCTACTCTCTAGGCTTTTATGAACTGATTGGCTAATATAGTCACTGTTCATTAAAGGAAAGTATTTTGAAATGTCACAAGTTCAGATGCATAGCTTATATGTTGCTAAGAGGATCATAGTCTAGTGATCACTCAGTGTGTGATTAAACTGATGAGAGGGATTCATCATGTCACTGCTTCAGTTGTACAGTTTATTTATTTATACAAGTGTGCTTATCTAATGAAGAATATATGGTAGTATGTCATACATATCACAACAGATGGAAGTGTTCATTTACATTATTGTTTTACTTACTGGAATTCTTAGCACAAAGCTGTTCATTTTGCTTCTGCAATATGTCATTTTCTTTACTTTTTTCTTCTAGCTGTTTGCTTAAGGTTACAAAATCATTGTTCACAGCATGCAAATTATCTTGTGATGATTTAAGTTCTGCTTCCCTTTGATCAAGTTGTATGCATACCACATCCAATTTTTGCAAGAGAGCACCTATGTGTAATTCTGCAGACTGCAGGTCATGATCCTTGTTTCTCATTGCTTCAATAAGTTCTTCTTTACATTGTTTTTCCTATTAAATTCATACAAATTCATGTGATTAGTGGAATTTTTAGTCCATAAGTCATGAAAGAAAAAAATAAATGTGAAGTGATATGTGGACAAAAATGCAAAACAATTTTCATAAAAGTTAAAAGCTATATGACAATAACCATTCTAATTTCATATGTCAGTCATAACAGCCAACATAGCTCAACAGAAGGGAGAAGTGCACATTTAGGATATTCTAGGTGTGAGTTAAAGTGCCTATATTGCATCACATAATGGAACACCCAGAATGGAATAAACATAATATTATGAAAAGGATGGATTACTACTTACCATACAGTGGGGATTCTGAGATGCAGACAGGTGCAACAAAAAGACTGCTAAACAAGTAAGCTTTCAGCCAAAAGGCCTTCTTCTGAATTAGACAAAACACACACACACACATACACACACACACACACACACACACACACACACACACACTGTAAGTGAATTGTTTTTATAGATATGAACAGTAGTGTAGACACTGAACTGGCAGCATATATCATATTTTGGATTATGTGGGCAACATTTGAGCTGCTATTTAGAGGTATTGGTACAAACATAACAGTCATCTAGTGACTGAAAAAAAAATCTTTGCAGTTGATTAGAAAAGGAAATTTTAAAGGAAAGAAATATGTTTAACTGATACACTTGTTAATTACTATTAGCATAAAGGCGAATTTCTTGTGGTGACATTTTACAGTTCTTTGGTAAATGTTTAAGTAACTGAGCATTATTTAGCATGTATGGGTGAGTAAGACAATAAATACTAAGTGATTATTGATACATAAATGTGAGCTGTCATCATTGAGTGGTGTTCTGTTGCACTCATAAATGTTAACTATATAGTTGTATAGTTGGGATTAGCTTTTAAAAAGAAACTTTGCCAGTGGATGTGGTTAAATAAGTAGTGAAGGCTAGTGCTTTGTAAGTGATTTGTTGCTGTTAAACTTTCATTTGTGCTATATATAATGCATAAGTACTTGCACTAGTAAGTATTGTGCAGTGAGTGATGTATGTAGGGACTTCAGAAAATCACTTACACATGCTGTTCTGTGCTAAAACCATAGTGCAACAATAGTGACACATTGTCAAAAGAGATTACATGTTTTGGGTTACCAGTAGACAAAGTACTGCTGCAATATGGTTAATAGGTGCATTACGGTGAGAGAGTGAAATGGCACTGTGGTAATGGACCAAATACAACATCATGTTCAGCCATAGTGAAATGTGGCCAACAATTTGACTAAGCCTGCACAGATATGGGTGATCCTGATCTGCCATACAGCCTAGATCTTGCACTATGCTATTTCCATCTTTTTGGCATGCTGATAGAACACCTGGGGGTTGAGATTTTTCAGTGATGAGGACATGCCCATGGCAGCTCTCAAATGTTCTTTGACTAAGGAGAGGATATCTGTTGTCAACGAACTGAACAATTTGTAAAACTTTCTGACCACTGTTTAGAGAGACGTAGTGACTATATTGAAAAATAGGTCACACGTATGTGTCACTTTGAAGTGTACTGAAACATTCAGTAAAACTAAATTTGCCTGCCTTAATAATGTGAAACTTACTTTTTGAAGTCCCCTTGTAACTGACTTGATCTGCTAGGTAATTCTGTACAATTATGCAGTTATGTATATTTTTGTCTCACACTTGTTGGCCAGAGAAAAAAAAATGTAGTCATGTTTATATGGCTGAGAACAAAATAACTATAGAATTATTATACACTGGTCGACATTGTAAATAATTATTTTTGTTGGTTGTGAAACCTTGTTCTCAATAAAATTAGCTTCAATATCACATCTTACCTCTACAGTGATCATTTTTGAGAACATGTTATTAAATCAATTAGAGGTTAATTACTTTGCTTTTGAAAAATGAAATTTTAGACAATATTGATTATTTGTATTGAAAAACTAAAGCTGAAAATTTTTTTCTAATGCACTAACAGGTTGTGTTGGAGCCAATTAAGTTTTCAAATCATTTGTGCACTGAAATTAGATACAAAGATTTTCAGTACATCACATCTTCCAGCTCTCAGATATGAAAGAAAAGACATTTTAAAATATTTAGCACAAAAGCTGCTTATTATTTATCGGCTGACTAGTTTTGGGCTCTGCCCATTTTCGTGAGCCACATATTTTGGATATGGGATAAGTTTGGTGTGGATAGGTCTTTTTACATCATCATACTTAAATATATTTCAAATTTGCATTGATCAATGGTGGATAATGAAGGTACCATTATTAAGAAAAATATATTTTATGCTCATACATTAACATAATATGGTAAGCTGTAACTACAATTGTGACATCCATTAAACACTGATTGAGCTATATTTAGGTGTGATGACTTAAATAGAACTCTCCAAATCAATCTTAACCCAGATAAAAGATAGGTGGTTTGTATAAATGGGCAAAACACTAATTTAGTCAGCCAGTAAATAATTAGCAGCTTTGGTGTTAACCATTTAAATGTCTTTTCTTAAAATTAGGTGTTAAAAGGGTTTTTATCAAAATATTAAATGGCAAGTTCTTTTGCTAAAACATTGTTAATTTGTGCATTTATGAACAAATTGTGATATTTTACAGTGCTTTGTAACACAAAATACTTGGTTTTCATATTTTCTTCTTTTTGTTGCATCAGCTATTTCTGGACCATGCTATTTCAACCGTATTTCCCTTACATTTTCCCCTGCCAGGATTCCCACATATTTTTTCCATGCTGAGCCTACTTGCTTCACTCAGTGTTTTTCTAGTCTTTAAAACTCACCTTTCTTGGAAACCAAGGAGCTCTTGGAGTTACTTTTTGAGCAGAATGTGTTTATGATTATCCTCTGGGGTTATACCCATCTCTGAATAGTGAACTACTGAAGCAAATCTGCAAGTGTAATGAAAGTAGTAATAGATAAACCACATCTGGAAGACTAATAGTGGTAAAAGAGCACATAGGAATTATGCACAGTATGCCCAGAGGATGGAGAGTGGTGTGAGAGCAGACCTGAAAGAACACAGTAGAAACATTGCACCAGGAGGGCAGATACGAGAGCAAGAGCATTGGAACAGTAAAAAGTTGTACTTGGAGGGTATACAGGAGTGTAGGAATGGTTGAGAAAAAGGAATGTTGCACCTGGAGGGTGTATGCGAGTGAATGAGCATTGAGAAATTTGAAAACAAGTGTGATTATTAGGCACAGGAAGGAAAATCCAAAATTGGGCGCATGAATTAGGCACAGGGAGAATATGTGTAAAACTTGCAAATGGATTGGGCACAGAAAAGGCAGTCAGAAAATGTATGATGTTTTAGGCCCTGAAAAGAAACTTGGAAAAGGTGTGCATGAATTAAGCATTGAGAGCAAACCTGACAAGTAGGAGGTAAATAAATGTAAATGTCGTGTGACTAGGGCCTCCCGGCAGATAGACCATTCGCCGGGTGCAAATCTTTCGATTTGACGCCACTTCGGCAACTTGTGTGTCAATGGGGATGAAGTGATGATGATTAGGACAACACAACACCCAGTCCCTGAGCAGAAAAAGTCCCCGACCCAACCGGAAATCGAACCCGGGCCCTTAGGATTGACATTCTGTCGCGCTGACCACTCAGCTACTGGGGTCGCACAAGTGGGACGTATAGCATGGAATCCTGACATGTTGGTAATAATGGTTCCAATGACTGAGTGTGTGGCAAAGCACAGGAAGTGCAGGAAAAATAATAGGCATGAGGTTGGAGTGTGGGAAAAGGACAAGATATGATCATTTAGGTACTTATTGATGATAGCAAGGAATGTTGGGTTCAGTTACATCTAAGATGAAAGCCCATTGGTGGGAGTTGCTGGAAGTTCCATGCATGCTGAAATGCAGTTCCAAGCATGGACAACACAGGTACTTGGTTCTGGTGCTGTGCCAGAATTGAGAAGTTGTGGCATTGCTGTGTGGAGATGTTTGATCCTGGAGACATGTCAGGGCAGTGTCTGGGTACCTCCAGTGCCATGGTGACATGGGGTACCTTCTCCAAAATCTGTTCTTGTATGTGAATGTTATGCAACAACTACAGAACATGGGGTTACAACTAAATCAATGAGGAATATACCGCAAGGAGAACTGTATATTACAACACCATGAGCATGTAACACACATGTAAAGACAATGTCCACCTAGGGTAGAAAACACAAGTGCAGCTAAAAGACACAGAAATCCTTCTTGCCAAATGATATGGGATGAAAACTTAGAAAATGTTTGTTATCATTGCTTAATTGCAGAGGAAAAAAATGATGAAGTCATTATCAGGAACTGGGACAAAACTGAAACCCACTGCTGCCAACTGTGGGATGAAAAATGTTGAAACCCCTGAAGCCATTGCCAATGGTGTGACAAACTGGAAAGCAGTTGCCAATGGTGAGGTGAAACTGGAAAACCTTATCCTCATTGCCATTTGATATGACCAGTGCTGAGGCTGATACGAAAAGATTAAGGCCCAGGTACACACACAACAGAGAGTTCATTATTAATATCATAAAAGTACACTTCTCAGTTCTGAAACTGTTATATGGAATGAACACAAAAGTAATCTTCCTAAAGTCTCTCGTGTTGTTACATTACTAATTGTTTTAACCAAAGTTCAATTACTATGTCTTGATGAATCACCAGTTCAAGGAAAAATAACAGAAAGTCTAAATGCAAAGTACCACAATGTAGAATGGCAGCCTCAGAAACCAAGGAAACTATTTTTTAATTTTTTTTTATTTCTTTTGCATGTCTAGTTCCATAGGACGAAATTGAGGAGCAAATCTCCAAGGTCATGGAACATATCAGTACATGAAATTACAACATAAAAGTAATAACAGATTAAATAAAATGCTTATGAATGCACAAAAGGCAAGCCATAAGTTTTTGTGAATGCAATCAACAATTTAACACAAGAATCAGCTTAATTTTTCAAGGAACTTCTTGAAGAATAGGTGTGACCCATGAGGAAACTCTTAAGTTTCAGTTTGAAAGTACAAGGATTAGTAGTAAGATTTTTGAATCCTTGTGATAACTTACTGAAAAGTATGCAGTATTATACCACACACCTTTCTGCACTAGAATCAAGGAAGTGCGATCCAAATGAAGATTGGATTTCAGCCTAGTATTAACTGAGTGACAGCTGCCAATTCTTGGAAATAAGTTGATACTGTTAACATGTGATGATAGTAAAGAATATATATATATATATATATATATATATATATATATATATATATATATATATATATATTGAGTGGCCAATGTCAAAATACCCAGACTTATGAACAGGGGTCGACAAGACATTCGCGAACATACATCACTTATTGCCCAAACCACCCATTTCTGAGCAAAAATATCCTTTGAGAATGTAAAGAGTTACCCCAAAATATAATACCATATGTCATAAGTGAATGAAAATAAACACAGCAGACTACATTTTTATGTTGAAATATCACTTACTTTGGATACCATTTGGATAGTAAAAATGGCAGCATTAAGTCTTTGAACAAGATCCCAGACATGAGCTTTCCACAACAATTAACTATCTTCCTGAACAACAAGAAATTTGAACTGTTTAATTTCACTGACTATACGAGGGTAATCTCAAAAGTAAGGTCTCCTATTTTTTTATAAGTACATAGATCTGTTTATTTCTACAATGGTTTGCATCAGTTCACAGCTTGAACATTTAGCTATTTTTCGAGATAATCACCATTTCTGTCAATGCATTTTTGTAGACTCTGTGGCAGTTTTTGTATGCCCATGTCATACCAGCTCACTGCCATGCTGTTCAGAAAGTTATGAACCTCTTCTTTCATCTCATCATCAGAGCTGAACCGCTTTCTGGCCAAATGTTCTTTTAACCTAGGGAACAAGTGATAGTCACTGGGCACCAAGTCAGGACTATAGGGTGGGTGGGTGATTATGTTCCACTGAAACTGTTGCAGGAGAGCAACGGTTTGTCGAGCAATGTGTGGGTGAGGGTTGTCATGGAGAATGTGTACAATTAACACCGACAGGTACTGTGAGACTCTGAAAACACTCAGATGGACAATTCAGAACTGGAGAAGAGGAATGTTGAGCAAGGGCATACACATTCTCCATGACAACGCTCACCCACACATCACATGGCAAATTGTTGCTCTCCCACAAAAGTTTCAGGGGAACATAATCACCCACCCACCCTATAGTCCTGACTTGGCACCCAGTGACTATCACTTGTTCCGTAGGTTAAAAGAACATTTGGCCAGAAAGTGATTCAGCTCTGATGACGAGATGAAAGAAGAGGTTCATAACTTTCTGAACAGCATGGCAGCTCGCTGGTATGACATGGGCATACAAAAACTGCCACAGTGTCTACAAAAATGCATCAACATAAATGGTGATTATGTCAATAAATAGCTAAATGTTCAAGCTGTAAACTGATGTAAACCATTGTAGAAATAAACAGGTCTATGTACTTATAAAAAATAGGAGACCTTACTTTTGGGTTAGCCTCGTATGCCCATTCTGTGAAATTAAAATGTCAGGTTTTGTGGGATTGTATGTTAGAAACTGCAAATACTGAGTCATACTGTGATTTAGCATTAATTTATTTTCTACAAGCCATGAACTTATGTCATGAACTGCATTATTTGAAACAGTGCCAATTTTGCACAGAACATCCTTTACTACCAAGCCAGTCTTATAAGCAAACAGAAATATTTTAGAATCACCTATAATACTAGAGGGCATATTGATTATATAAATAAGGTACAGGAGCGACCCGAGCACTAGGGCTCTGGGGCTCGCCCCCCTCCCCCCGCATTTGACTGTGTCTAACTCAGACCCCACGTCATAGCCATTCTCAACACTGTGGATAGTGACCTTTTGCTGTCTATTGCTAAAGTAAGAGGTGAACCAATTATGAGCTACTCCTGTATTTCATACTTGTCCAACTTCTGGAGCAATATTTTGTGATTAACACAATCAAACACCTTAATTAAACTAAAAAGGATGACTAGCTTTTGAAACCTTTTGTTTAATCCATCCAGTACCTCAAACAGAAAAGAGAATATAGAATTTTCAGTTGTTAAGCCACTTCTAAAACCAAACTGTACATTTGATACCGAATTATGTAAAATAAAATGATCAATTATCATTAAATACACATCCTTTTCAATAACTTTGGCAAACACTAATGGCATAAAAACAGGTCTAAAATTTTCTGCATTATCCCTTTCTCCCCTTTTATAAAGCAGCTTTACTACTGAGCACTTTAATCATGCAGGAAACTGATCATTCTTGAATGAAAAATTGCAAATATGGCTAAGTACAGGGTTAACATGTGTAATACAGTACTTTAATATTCTACTAGATACTCCATCATATCCACAAGAGTCCTTTAGTCTTCAGTGATTTAATTATTGACTCAATCTCCCCTTTGTCAGTATCACAGTGGAATATTTCAGACATCAGTCTCAGAAAAGTATTTTCCATGAGAGTTGTATGACTCCCTGTAGCAACTAAGTTTTTATGTAATTCACCAGCAATTCTCAGAAAATGATTATTAGATACTGTTCATATATCTGACTTATCACTAACAGAAACATTTTTACTATGAACTGACTTTATATTGTTGACCTTGTGCTGCTGACCAGACACTTCCTTCATGACTTACGATATGGGTTTAATTTTATCCAATGAATTAGCTATTCTATTTGCATAGCACATAGTGTTTGACTTTGAAATAACATTTTTAAGCACCTTACAATACTGTTTGTAATGAGCTACTGTAGCTTGATTGTAACTACTTCTAACAGTAACCTAACTAACCTAAGGACATCACACACATCCATGCCCGAGGCAGGAACTAGTGCCCGTAGCGGTCGCGCGGTTCCACTGAATATGGGGGGGGGGGGGGGGGGCCCTTACTATCTCCGGCCTACGCCTTATAACCAGCGGGGACCTCCCGAAAGCATTGGGCAGAGCTGAAACCACATTAATTTATTTCTGGAATATCATCCTTTGTTGAGGATGACTTTCAACCAAAATTTAAAGCGATTTGTGATATAGATATCCTTATCCCACTAGTCAGCCTCCCAGGCTGCCTTTTGCTACTAGTACCCTGTTTCTAATGGAAACAACTTTCAAATAACATAAGAAATGTGTTAAGAAAAGCATTGTATGGGGGTCATTCAATAAGTAATGCCTCACATTTTTTGCTCAGTATGTATTTATTGTTAAGAGTCAGAATTTGGTGACAATATGCATCAACATGTATTGTCTATGTTCTATTTTTCTACGTAGTGTCCATCACATTCTATGGCCATACACCAACATTATGGAAGAGCATGCATTCTGTGCCAGTAAAAGCTCTTGACCTGTAGGCATAGCCACGTTTACACTGCATCACTGACACTGTCATCATCTTCAAAATGTGTTTCCCATAGAGAATCTTTAAGTGACCCAAAGAGATGGAAGTCTGAGGGTGGCAGGTCTGGACTGTAGGGTGGATGAGACTATGATGTCCAACCCAATTTAGCAATGTGTTCGCGGGCAGTTTCTGCATTTCCTGAGGCTGTAACTTTCTTTAACCATCGCCTAACTGTACTATCAACTGCAGCATCACCATACACTGCACACAAATGCTTAAGGATGTTCACCACGGTTTCTTTTTCTGCACTCAAGAATTCAGTAACAGCACACTGCTTGTAATGTGAGTTGTATGTAGATGCCATTTCAGTGCTGTACTATGGCACTGCCACCTGCCAGAGTGGTTCAAAACTTCACCACTGCACAGAACGTACATCAAATGTGACTCACCAACAAGTATGTTTGTCTGTGTATATTAGTAGCTTTTAAAAAAAAAGTGGGGCATTACTTAATGAATGACTCTCGTATTTGTCATCTATGCTACTGGCACTATAAATATCCTGCCACTCTTGTTCCTTAATGAGGTTTAAAAAACTCTCTATTGCCACTGGATTAGCTTTTCTACGTAAAATTTATCTATACAAGTGTGTGATCTACACATAACTGATAAATGTATTAGTACCACCTTCATCAATTCATGTTCAAGACTGTGCGTCTGTGACTGTGCCTCATTCAATTTTTTGTTGGTACTTGCACACTCTGCATGCAGAGATTGCAACTCTTGCTGTGCACTGGATAATAGTTTCTTATTCTGCTTTGCTCTTGCTGTAGCTCTAGCTAGTTTTTGTTGTATCCTTGTAATGTGGTCTCCTGCAGTTTCCATGCTGGCACAGAGCATACGTTCAGAGCTTCTTAATGCTGCCAGCTTCCACTGATATATGTCCACTGCATCAGCTGCTTCTACATTAGCAATCTAGAAAGCAAACAAATGAGTGCTGAGCTCGCAAACAAGAAATTTTTTTATAAGTGAGACAAGGCTATATGAATAATTGCATAACTCTAGTGTTTTAAACACAATCTATTTATTTTCCTGTATTGTATCATGGTACAGTACAATCCATTAACATGAATCTGAAGGGACTGAAAAATCAATGTTTGTTTGAAAAAAAAAAAAAAAAAAGTTTTAAGTGGAAATCACAGATTTTAATGTTTATACATGTGCAGTAGTACAGTGATGCACAATACACTTCAGTATCACTTGCTTTACATTATTGGAGACTTCTAACACTATAAAGTGACTGTAAAAGTACAAGTACTCACAAATGACACTATTTTCTTGGAAAAAATTCAAACATGGTTCACTGATGTTCATGAGAATGAAAGTATCTTGTAATTTCACAACCAACTGTAACTATAGTGTCTGTAAACCCAGCAGTTACCGTATTTACTCGAATCTAAGCCGCACTCGAATCTAAGCCGCACCTAAGAAATGAGACTTGAAATCAAGGAAAAAAAAAATTTCCCGAATCTAAGCCGCACCTGAAATTTGAGACTCGAAATTCAAGGGGAGAGAAAAGTTTTAGGCCGCATCTCCAAATCGAAACAAAGTTGGTCCATTGTAATACGAGACACAATTTAGGTCGAATAAATGACGATACAGCTACAGTAGTATGCTTCGAGTCGTAAGCTTAGCAGTTAAGCTTTACCACGTAGCCATTGCTATGCGTCACACGGTCCGTCCGTATTTATACAGGTGCCCTTCCTTTTTCACGTGCTTCGTCTGGTTTGAATTGATTGTTTATTTTTCTTTGATCTGATAAGCGCCGTTCTCTTTGTTATAGGTGTTTACGTCCCTCTAAGCTGAAAATGCATTACTGTACTGTGTCATGCACTGTTTGTCGCATTCTGATAATGAGTGTTTACGGCCTGTCGCCGCTCGTGGCATGGCTTGCTTTTGTGCACGCTACTGCCGCTTACAATTGGGAGAAAAAAATTATACAATAAAAAAAATAAAAGAGAGAGAGAGAGAGAGGAATCGTCTCATTGGCGAAACAATGGCAAGAGACTGCTATTTGTTGTTACTTACACTGCTGCTTTCTTTGATAATGATCAACTAGAACGAAATAATATACTGCGTATGATAGAAGTTCTGAACGAGAGTTTAGTGAAAATTTTTCTCCGTTTGAAAATCTTCGCAGACGCCTCTTTAGTACATAACATTCTGCACAGAAATCAGAGTCATCTTAGATTTAAAAATCTAGTCAATTGCCGTGTTTCATTTCTGACTATATCACTATTAGGCATAAGAATAATACGAATATAAACATGACATATGTATATTCTTCCGCGTTTGCTGTTGTCTCACTCTATTTTCGTAATGTATTAGGCAGACAGGATTTAAATGAGATACCAGCAAACACGAAACAATACATGGCAAAATGTTTATATTCGTATTATTCTTATGGTGAAGAGAATACTGCATGTGATTCACAGTTCATAAAAGTTCCTATTAGCAACCATCTCTTCTTACAGGTAGGAAAAATTCAGAACGTAGAGTTGGCCATATTGACAAACATCCCAAACAGTCTTGCCAGTCGGATTTTCGTCATACATTAAATGCTGCTACATTCTAACATGAACAATACGGAATTCGTATTCACTTCATTGGATAACGTATAAAAATGCAGTGATCGAAACTTGGGGCGGAGTAAAAAGCTTGTCTTCCACCTTTTTTTTTAAATTTATTTACTGACGCGGAGGTTTTGGCGCCAGTATTTATCTTTGTGCCTGCAAAGCATGCCTGTGTAGCGCTACATATATTTGATGGCAGAAGTTAGTTGTGGCGGCACCTACCAACATTTTTCAGAACTTCCGCTTACTTTGCACTCGATTCTAAGCCGCAGGCGGTTTTTTGGATTACAAAAAACCGGAAAAAAGTGCGGCTTAGATTTGAGTAAATACGGTACGTTGGATGTTGAAGCAAATTGTTCTAAACTGTCCAATGCTGTAAACATCTACTGACATGTAGGTGGAATGGTATCTGTATTTTCCTCCTCCTCACTTTCTTCTGGTGACCCTTCTTGCATCTCAGTCACAGCTTTGGGCACATCAGATTCCACAGAAGCACATATGGTAAAACTGTCTTCTGCACTAATGAATTCCTGGAAACTAATCCCAGGGTTCACAGTGTGAAGTGGCATCATTTAACTTGTGGACATCTGCATTGCTGCTATGTCTCCAGGCTATGTTAAAGCACTTCTGTATATCATGTGACACAGAATTCCAGGCTGCTGTGATGGCTTTTATAATGCCAAACATATTCCAGTTTGGGTTTGCAATATTGTTTTCAGCAGCATGAATTGCAGCTCTTACAAGTTGCTACTAATAACCTCTCTTCAAGATAGAAATAATGCTTTGGTCAAAGGACTGAAGGCAATTTGTCACTTTTTGTGGAAAATAACTGAACCTTCATGTTGGTTAGATTCAAATACTGTATATCCAATGTAAGAAGAACATGACTATTTTGAGCTTATCATTTGACTGATGCAATGAAGAAGCCAAGTGCAATATGGTGTGCCATCGATCCAGGCTTTCTTATGGTAAGAGCAGATGCAAGGAAAAGTATCTGTATTTATGTTTTTAAAACAACATAGTTTCTTGGCCTTGCCAATAACCAAGGGATGAAACTTCTCGCTGCAGTCTGCATTACATACAAGGGCAGCAGTTGCACATTGCTTGCTGTGCACTTCACCATGATATTTATCTCCTTTTATGTCCTGAGTGTGATTTGGAAAAGCTTTGTAGAAAAGTCCAGTTTCATCTATACTGAACACATCACAAGAGGCATAATTTTCTCTCACTTGGTTGAATTCAAGCAACTAGCTGTTCACACACTCTTCATTTACTTTATCTGCTTTACTACAAATTTATACAGATGAAATTGAATGTCTCTTTTGGAACTGATACAGCCAGCCAGCAGAACAAATGAAGTCTTCACTGCCTATATTTTTGGAAATTTCATTTGCTTTTGAGTGAATCACAGGGCCACATAAGAGTATGTTAGATGAACACATATGATTGAACCATTCTAGCAATAATGTCTCAAAGTCTTCATACTCTGCACTAAAAAGTTGTTTAGATTTGTTTCTGGAACCTGATGCAGTAACAGCAATGATTTTTTCCTCAATTCTTAATTATCATAGATGTGAATATAGGATTATCAGATCATAATGCACTAACCTTCAATCTCATTGCAACCTACAGGGAGGATGAAAATAAAAAGGAGTACAAACGATTTTTCTCTACTGAAAATCGTAATCAGTTCACAAATAATTTAAAAAATGCAGTTTGGACAGAGGTCTTGGCACAAACAAACACAAATGATGCTTACAATACATTTGCTTCCACTTTTATGACATACTTTGAAATGTGTTTCCCAAAAAAGCTTTTGAGTTATAGATCATCTGGATCCAAAGGGACCTGGATTACACCCAGAATTAAAAAGTCAAGTGAAACCATGAAATTACTAAGTTTAAAGTTAAAAACATGTCATGATCAGCAGTTTGTTGAGTATGTGAGGACATACAAAAAGACTTACCGCAAAGTAATAGCAAAATCGAAATTATTAAGTAATGATAGATTAATAAGGCAGGCTAGTAACAAGTCCAGAATGATGTGGAAAATAGTAAAAAAGAAACTGGGGGTGAAACTAAAGAACAGGAAATCAATCTTAAAAATAATGAAAATATCCCCATAGAAAAAGATGCCATGGCAAACTATGTAAACAATTATTTTGTAAATATTCCCCTTACTTTAAGTAGTAAATTTAAGCAACAACTAACAGTGACGACTCCAATGGTAAATACCAGCATGATGCGAATCCCAACAGATGAGCATGAAGTTCTAAAAGTCATTAAATGCTTGAAATCCAAAATGTCCTCTGGTTTGGATGATGTACCTGTATCAATAATTTAGAAAATTGCTTCATGTGTTGTCAAACCTATAGTGCACATAGCAAACTTGTCCCTTAGTGAAGGGATATTTCCGGATAAACTTAAAAATCTCTAAAGTGATACCTCTATACAAAAATGGTGACAGACATAAAATAGAAAATTACCGACCTATATCTCTCCTCCCAGCCTTCTCCAAAATACTTGAGGAATTAATGAAAATCAGGGTTACAAAATATATAGAAAAACATAAACTAATAAATAACAGTCAACATGGTTTTCGAGCAGGGCACAGTACAGAAACAGCCATATTGGACTACACAACAGAAATAGTAAGAAATTTGGAGTCAAATAAACAGGTTGTTGGCACTAATCTAGATTTATCCAAAGCCTTCGATACTGTCAACCATGTAATATTACTAGGGAAACTTGAAGCAATAGGCATCAGGGGTACTGTTAAAAAAATGGTTTGAATCTTATCTGCAAAACAGGTCACAAGTTGTTGAGCTGGGGTCATCCAACAATCTTCACAATTTTAAACTCATATCTGAACCAAAACAAATTGAAATAGGTGTTCCACAGGGCAGCATTCTGGGTCCATTGTTATTTCTAATTTATATCAGTGATATACAGGCTCCAGACAGCTCAGCCAAAATTCTACTATTTGCAGATGACACGAGTATCATAATTAGTGATATAAAAGAATCATTGTGTACTAGAGTAGAAAAAATGCTCTCATACAGACAGTCATGGTTTTATTCAAATAAACTGACATTAAATACAAAGAAAACAAACTTTATGCAGTATGGAAGCACGTGTCAAGGGGAAACTATGTGCCTTATGCTGGACTGCAAACAAATGGAAAAAGTGTGCACCACAAAGTTTCTAGGAATGCGAATTGATCAAGATTTAAACTGGAATGAACACAGTGTATATCTTACTCAGAAACTTAGCTCAGCATGTTTTGCCTTAAGAATAATATCCAAGGTATGTAGAAAGGAATGTATTAGAGCAGTGTACTTTAGTTATTTCCAATCAGTTGCAAGCTATGGCACAAGTTTTTGGGGAAAAACCAGGTCAAGACTAAATGACATTTTTATTATGCAAAAAAGAGCTATTCGTATCATGGCACACAACCCACCACAAACTCACTGTAGACCCTTATTCAGACAACTAAAGATACTGACAATACCAGCAATATATATTTTTAAATGCCTGGAAATGATCAGTAAAAATAACTGTGATCTCCAAACCAACTCAAGCTACCATGATCACAATACAAGGCATTGTAAAGACTTCTACATTCCCTATGTAACAAAAACTAGAAGTCAGAAACATCTTAGCCACTTAGGAATAAAGCTTTTAAATGCACTTCCATTTCAAATTAAAGAATTGAAAGGCAAAAATAATTTCAAGCGTGAAGTAAAAAAATATTTGATGGAAAAATGCTACTACAGTGTAAATGAATACCTGTCTCAGACTGTGGATTGAAACCTGTACTAATTTTTTTTTAAATTTAAACTAATTTAATTATGTTTTCAACTTCATAATAATGGTACTTATGAAACATCTGTTAAATATCCATAATACGTTTTGTGTATAAGGCGTAGTTCATGATCTATAATTGTTTATCATGAGCTACTACACTTATCCAGCTTCACTCCTTACATCTGTACAGTGCATATGCATCTGTGAGAACCACAGAATCAGCATCAGGGGTATGCTTTTCAGCACTCTACTGAATAACATTCTTCACCCAGGCAATTGATAGGGAAAATGGAAAACAAATTATGTGTAAGGTTTCTGGGGCATCTTGGAGGGCAGAGCACAATATAGACTCCTTCTTGTACTTCAGCCTTCAGATAGAGCAAATGGCTTCCCACCATCTGCCTCTGGCTCTGTTCTTCAGGACCAGCCACCAGTCACTCAAACCTAGCTGCCTCCTCTCAAACTGCCTATTCCCTTTCTTATATTTGAACACCTAGACTGGCAGTTGTCCTTTACTTCCACCTCAGGTGAGCCCTTCTGTGCTCCATAATCTCAGAATTAGTCCAAGTTTACTTCATTTCACTTCTTTATTTCAAAAACCTCCATTCTGATGCCCTTCTCTCCCATCATGACCAAGCTGTATTTCTTCCACCTGTGTATGTGTAACATCTTTCAGATCAAGGATATCCAAAACCTGGAGTGTGTTAGGCCCAATACATTGATAGTGGGGGGAGCCAATGATGTTTACAAAATTGAATTATCAAGTGCTGTCGAAAACTTAAAGGAAATACTGGTTACCACTCAGAGTACAACAATGATCATCATTGGAATTCCACATAGACACGACCTCATAAATGATCCATGTGTAAACAAAAAATCATAAAAGCCAACAAACAGTTCAAGAACATATGCAAAATGTATGAAAGTGCTCAATTTCTACCTGTTAACTACCTAGAGAGAGGCCATTTTACAAAACATGGTATGCACTTAAACAGAAAGGGAAAGAGACTTGTTAACCATAACATTATGGAGATGTTGACAGCAACAGCAGAACCCAGATTACCATGCCAGCCACAAATAATAGTACAGCAACCACCACCAACTACAGCAGTGAAACCATCAAAAACAACAGCAACAAAAAGCCACTATCAATATCAGAAACAAAACCACCTTCATCAGCTGATACAGCACAGCCCTCACCAGTGGAAGAAAAACCAGCATCGACTGAAACACTGAAACAGGACAATCCTCATCAGATGTGGCAGGAACTACAGAAGCAGCAACATCATCTCAATCAACAGCAGAACTACCATCATCAGAAAAACCAGCATCGACTGAAACACTGAAACAGGACAATCCTCATCAGATGTGGCAGGAACTACAGAAGCAGCATCATCTCCATCAACAGCAGAACTACCATCATCAGAGACAACAACAGAGCCTTTATCACAAGTGGTGGCAGCATCAGCATTGCCAAAATCAGGACTATCATCATCACAAGAACAAGCAACAAGGGAAGAAGCAACAACAGAAGAACCAACAACATCAACAGAAGAAACAACAGCAGAAGAATCAATAGGAGCCACTCATAACAAGAGAAAAACTTCACTACCATGCCAACTTAAGGATTTTTAGTAGAAACTGGAAGGAAAAAAACATTAAGATAAGTAACCTACGAAAAGTTGTGTCTGTCCAGTTTAGAGTAGATCATTTTGATGACATCGCATCTAGAATAGCAAATAATAATCTTTTATGCATTTGAATATTGGAGGTTTGTCAAGTAATCTGGTCAGTGAGCTTCATGACTTAGAAATATTTCTAGAGAGAACAAAATGGTCTGTAAAGGTTATTTGCTTAAGTGAACATTGGCTTAGAAATGAAAATATAAAGTTATTGAACAAACTTACAGATTATGAAGTAGCAGCTATCTTCTGTAGAGACAATGGGTATGGTGGTTCATGTATTCTGGTGCATTCATCAGTAAAATACCAGACTAAGCAAAATTTCAATAATTTAAATGAAGAACACACATTTGAGGGTTGCTGCGTAGAACTTAAGGGCTGTAACATGCTGGTACTCAGCATATATCGTACTTATGGTTACTCAATCTCCTGCAGTTTTCTGGCCAAACTTGAAAATTTACTCCAGCAACTCAAATTGAAAAATTATGTAAAAATATTGTTGTTTATGCTGATTTTAATATAGATGTGAGAAAAAATGACAAATTTGCCTTTAAGATGGAGGAGCTCATGTCCACACATGGTTTTATTCTAAATTTTGTACAAATGACAAGGGTAACTGCTTCATCGGTATCCTGCATAGATAACATTGCTAGTAGCTTAAACTACAGAGTAACAGAAAAATGTATAGTAAGCTTAGGTTTCTCAGACCACAGTGCTCTATTAGTGCCATTACCCTGTGTTAGCCCAAAGCACATAAAAAAGAAAATCAGAAATTTTAGGCAAGAAAATATAGAAATGTTTGTCAATAAAATCAGACTCATTTCATGGCTATTTACTGCTAAGTCCTCAGTAAATGAAAATTTCAGTAACTTTCTGTAGGCCTTCTTGATGGTGTTCAATGAATGCTTTCCTTTTATAACTATAAAAACTGACACACTGAAGAAGGGTTCATGGATAACAAGGGGTATTCAGATTTCAAGCATGAGGAAAAGAGAACTTCATATGGAGGTGAAAGTCAATCGAGACCCAGAATTCTTAAATTATGTAAGGCAATATAAGAAAATCTTTGATAAAGCTGTCAGACAAGCCAAAAAATTGGTGAATGATAATTACATTTCAAATGCTAAAAGTAAGTCTAAAGCAATATGGACCATTGTAAAGAATGAAATAGGTATAAAAAAAAAAAAAAAACAGGCAACAGAAACTTGAACTGGTGATTGAAGGTGAGACTTTTTGGGATCCTACACGAATCTGTGAAGTGTTTAACAGCCACTTCATAAATCCACGTAAAACTGATGAACTTTCACCGTCAAACATGTACCCTGTTTCCAGTTTATGTAAATCAACTGAATTTGAATTCAGCCATGTATCCTACTCTGAAGTAGCTGAAATCACAAAGTCCTTGAAGAATTTAAATTCTGTAGATTGGGATGAAATTCCTACAAAAATATAAAGACAGTCACCCATAGTATTGCACATCCTCTGTCCCTTATAATGAATGAACTTTTGAGGAAGGATGTTTTCTCAATAGACTGAAGTATGCTGAAATATGACCCGTTTACAAAAAAGGCAGACATGATGAAGTGAGTAATTATCGACCAATATCATTGTTATCAATATTTTCCAAAATATTTGAAAGAGCTGCATGTTACTAAATAGTTAACTATAATAATTTGCATAATATTATACAGAACAATCAGCATCGTTTCCAAAGAGGACACTGCACTGTGCAAGCCATTAATGAACTTATTACAAAAATTAGTAGTAGTCTAGATAAAAATATTAATGTATCGGACATCTTTTGTGACCTATGAATTAGTAGTAGTCTAGATAAAAATATTAATGTATCGGACATCTTTTGTGACCTATGTAAAGCCTTTGACAAGTAGATCACAAACTATTACTTTGCAAGATACAAGCATATGGTTTTAGTGAAAATTCACTGAGATGGATGCCATCTTACCTAATAAACAAGAAACAAATAATAGTGATAGAAGAAACTGGTAAGAGATTCTTCTCAAGCTGGAAAGAGACAGAACAAGGTGTGCCACAAGGATCTATCCTTGGGCTAATATTGTTCTTGTATTATATAAATGACCTGCTGACTAACATAAATTCAGACACTATTCTTTATGCGGATGACACTACAGCAATAGTCTGTTGCAAGAAAAGTGAAAATTTAATTAGTCATCTTCAGCAATCTCAGGCTGAAATTGAAGCCTGGGTGAGAAATAATGGTCTGAAATTAGATCTAACAAAGACACAAACCATTCACTTTACCACAAAAAAGCTGTATAGGATATACTAGAAATACCATATGAGGACAATCACCTTTCCACCACAAACTGTACCAAATTCTCGATGTAATGCTGAACAAGAATTTATCATGGACAGATCATGTAGATGCCATGTGTGATCATCTAAATGTCTAATTTTGCAATGAATGTTATAAGCAGTGTAACAGGAACACCAGTCAAAAAAGTTGTATATCATGCATATTTTATGTCTGTGATTAGATATGGTATATTTTTTTGGGATCAGAGTAAACAAACTTACAGAGAGTCTTTAAGCTACAGAAAAAAATCATTAGAACCAGGGCAGGTGCAGAAAAAAGACAATTGTGCAGACTTCTGTTCAAGGCCCTTGATCTTATGACTGTTCCTGACCTCTATAGCTATGAGAAAATTAAGTTTTCTAAACAAAATCCACAACTTTTTGAGGATAATCTGTTTAAGCATGATTATGAAACAAGAAACAAATATTGGTATAAGTTACCAACTCATAAACTAAAACTGCTGGAGAAGACACCTTACTATATGGGTATGATGTTGGGAAATAAAGGCTGTGAAAAATTTAAAAAGTTATGAACCAGAAGAATTTGGACATCATTTAAAAAGAACCTAGCAAGTAAATATTATTACAGTATAGAAGAATTTATGACTGTATACTTACAATTAGAAAGTAGCTTTATACTGAGGACTCACCTATGTCTCAATCACCTGATTGGATATGACATGAACTTCTAAAAAAAAAAAAGAAAAAACAAGTCTTAAAGTGCATAATGTGATCATATTTTCTAGGTGTTTTTAGATATTTATGTTGATCAGCAAGTAAAAGGAGGTGAATGTATCAAAGCAATTGTGAAAAATGTGTAGGAGTGACAAGTTGATAGTTGACAGGACACTTAAACACTCTCTTTGCGAATGAGGTTCTTTGGAGAAAAGGAGTGTTCTTTTTACCGCGTTAATGTATGTTTGTATTGTGTTCATGCGACATAATAAAAGTGATCAATTCCAGTGTAAAATTCATGCATGCATTTTCTTTTATGTAGTGTAATTACTCGTACATAAGTGGTGATCCCGGAACTACAGTGGTGTGGCAGTAGACAAGTTTCTTTACACAGTTTCCATGCCTTCTCGTATCGACATGTTGTCTGCACAGAATCTCTTCTGCAACATTGATGGTGTCATCCAGAATATCAAGAATGAGCTTGACATGATGCAGCAAACACCTCAGTTCACAGTGCCATGGATTCCTACACCTCATACCGTGTTCATCCACGACGTTACATTTCCAACCACGCCGTGTGTACCATTGGTTCCCGTGCCGCCGCCACAGAATATTGCCTCACACAAACAGCCTGCAGGACATGCCAATGTCAAACCAAATATACTCGCATTTTCATCACCCGCATCGGTGTCGTTCCCACGAGTTTCAGACTTTCTGTTCACTGGCTCTTTCGGCCCACCCACATCGCGATTACAAATTCAGCCCCCGCCTTTTGTTCCCAAAAGTTCGGAAATTTTGTTTGCTACTATGGAGAACATTTTCATGCAGCAACAAACAGTCGATGATTTTGAACAGTTTACGCTAGTGATATGCAACCTAGACCAACGTGCTTCGTCAGTGGTATTGGATATAATTATGCAACCCTCATCACAACAAGCTTATGCCACTGTCAAGACGGCATTAATTTCATGTTGCACAAAACTTGTGGATCAGCAGATAACACAGCTCCTGTACCATGAGAAATGTGGTAACAGGTAGCCTTCAGACTTTTATCGGCATTTATGTGCTATGGTGGACCCTTCTGTGTTCTCAGACAAATTACTTGTACACATCTGGCAACAACAGTTACCTTCACAGGTGTACTTAACCGTAATTGCTTACAAGGGCCATCCATTAGGCGAGTTGCTGCAAGTGGCCGATAGAATGCACTCCCTGCTCGACTTGCACGCCACAGTGGCTGCCGCCGCAACCACCTCGCTTAATGACTCCCACTGGAACCGATCAACACAGCACCACCAGCTTATGCCACCATGACCGCACGAGGAGCGCAGGATGTGAACGAAGATCTCCGATCCCGCCGTGCTGCCATCGATCAACTGACCACCCAGCTGCAGCGTTTAGAGCCACGTGATGTTGTGGCAGCCGAAACATGCATGCGTCCTTGCCAGCTGACGCACCTACCATGTCACATAAACAACAGCACTAGTTATTGCTGGTTTCACCAGTGTTTCGGCATGCAAGCCACGAAGTGTAAGGTGCCGTGCTTGCACCCAAATGTGTTCCATGGCCTGCTTTATGCACAGCCGACCGTGACGACAAGCAACTGTTCCTAATCCTACAGACACATGGGAGGAAGACACCCATGTTTAAGCGCAAGCCTACATTATGTGGATTGACTTCTCCCACAGCTGTCAGGTACGCAGCTTCACAAAGACTTTTTTTCCTAATCGCTCTATGGGATGGATGTTTTTGGTTGACACTGGCTCAGATGTCAGCACTCTGCCTGTAAATTTCTTTCCTTCAGACAAGCGTGTTGAAGAGACCACCTTGAAAGCAGTCAATGATTCAGTCATCCACACATATGCACAAAAAACACTGGCAGTGGACATTGGGCAACCAGAAAAATGCAACTGGACCTTTGTTATGGCTGATATTGACCAACTTATCCTAGGAGCTGATTTCCTGGTAATACATGCATTGTCCATGGATTTACAGAAGTCACACCTCATCCATTCTACCAATGGATGGGTCATCCTGGGAATACAAAGATGTCTGACCTCTCATGCATGCCCTAGAATAGACAACCTTAGTGCGCCCACCTGGGAGGACACCATAGCGATGAAGGAGTCTGACCTGCAGAAGGCCCAAATGACATCAAAACAGTTGATGGCACAACAACAGGCTCCCACTGTTTCAACCATACAGGCAACACCCAAGCCACAACACAGAACAAGAAAGGACAGGGTGAAGCATGAGACAGTGCACCACATCCGTACAACTCCAGGCCCACCAGTTTCCTCATGTGTTCGCAGGCTTGCACCTGATTGCTTGCGGGGAACCAAGACCATTTTCAGTGAGATGCTACAAGAAGGAACTATATAGCCATGGTCCTCTGCTCTGCACCTTGCCCATAAAAAGAATGGGTCATGGTGCCTGTGCAGTGATTGTCGAGCTTTGAATACCCAAACTGTTCCAGACAGATACCCTGTGCCACATATACAGGATTTCACCCATTCACTGGCCAGGGCTACCATATTCAGTGTTTTAGATTGCCGTAAGGCTTATAAACAGATCCCAATGGCAGAGCAGAACTTACCAAAGACTACAGTGACCACCCCATTTGGGCTGTTTGAATTTTTGGTGATGCCATTTGGGCTGAAAAAAGTTGCCCAAACATGGCAACGGTTTCTGGACAGCTTGCTAAGAGGGCTATCATATTGTTTTGCTTATCTAGACAATATATGGTGTTTTCTGAGAACATCTCTGACCATGAGAAACACATGAATGAGGTGGGAAGCAGGCTTAGTGCTCACAGAATAACACTTAACAAGGACAAATGTGTGTTTGGGGAACCCGTGGTGACCTTCTGGCATTTTCCCATGCCAGAGAAGCTGGAGTTGCTGCGTACTCTACCCAGTGGTGTACATGTTCCGCTTTTAACCCGCCCATGCTTGCCCGGTGGCGAGGCGGGCAGGCCGCCGCGCCTTGTCAACAGAACGGGCAGGCTGCTTCACTCCCAGCCAGGCCAAGCTGAACCCAACCCGGGCGGGCTGCGGGAAACTTGCTTGCCTGCCCCATATTACAGCTGAGCTGCGCTACGCAGCCGTTTAGTCTGCGCGTGTCATTGTAGTATTATGAACATTAATTAAAAGTTTTTATTTTACCTGAGCACCAAAAGACAAACCCCAACATTTTATATATATAAGGTCAAAAAATATTGGGTTTTATTTGTACATTCTTCCTTCACGCGTATATTTCGGGCTTATTATCTATATAAATAAAAATGAATTGCCAAATGCGTTGATAAGCGTAAAACTCGAGAACGGCTGGACCAATTCGGCTAATCTTTTTTTTTTTTTGCTGTGTTCGTAATTCTCAGGACAAGCTTTTTTATGAAATAAATTTTTTGGAAAATCGACCGAAAAATTGGAAAATTTGGGAAAAACTGGAAGTGCGTTTTCATTGTGTCCGTGTGTTTGTATTTCATACAATCTTGATGAAATTTTGCACACTATACCTTGAAACCAAGAGGAAGGTCACAGTCTACATAAAATTTCGTAGGGTGCATGGCAGAGGTTACTTTACCTAACGGAATTCGACAAATTGTACGTTTTTATTCCGATCTTGATGAAATTTGGCACACTTGATATTCAAAGCAGAATGAAGGGCGCTATCTGCTTAAAATTCTGAATAGTGCATGGCGGAGGGTACTTTACTTACACACTTCTACACCAACCTACAGTTTTATTCCGATCTTGAAGAAATTTTGCACACTTGACCATCAAGAGGAATATCACTGTCTACATAATATTTCGGACAGTGCATGGAATAGAGTACGTTACAAAAGATTTGGACATCGTTTGCGGGTTACCATGAAATCCTTCTCCCTCTATACTGCTAAATGGTCTCAGGTCCTTAGCACACATTTCGATACACTTTTCGGCCACTAAATCTTTGTAATCTTTCAAGATATTTACGGAGTGAGGGAACTGCTTGTCAAATTTGCACACATGTCGTAACATACTCGAGGTTCCCGAATAAGTACTTAAGAGCTTTTTACATAGTTTGCATTGAGACACACCTACCGATTTATTTGAAGCGGCCTCATAAACACACTAAAACGTTTCCCATGCGGCACCTGTGCTCTGTTTCGTTACCAGCATGTATTCGCCAGTTGTCAATTCTTTTTAATCTCACTAAAATTCGACCTATTCATTGTGCTGCCCCCACCGTTGCGATAAATGAACTGCGCGCTAACTACCTGGCTACTCTAGTCACGGTAGCTTGACAGCGCAACCTGTTGTCAGGCGCAGCAAGCTCAGCGGGTCCCGTGAAGCTTGGCAGGCTTGCGGGAGCCCAAGTCGGCTGCATTACCCACTATGCCTCAGTACACGCGCACTCTTGCGTGTACGTCGAGGCAGGCTGACCTGCATGAATGGTTGCAGAGGAGCTAGGGGCAAGCAGGCTGCAAGGGGAATTTGTACACCTCTAACTCTACCACAGCCTCAAACCTACCACGACCTCCAACAATTCCTAGGAATTATAAATTTCTATCGTCGCCACCTCCCCGGAACAGCAGCTATCCAGAAGCCACTGAACAGTGCCTCGGCTGGACACAACAAAATTGGAAAGCACCCACTTCCATGGACACCCAAGATGAACTCTGCTTTCAAGACACTGCAAAACAGCCTACACAATGCAGTGGGGCTTGCACATCCTGCGCCAGGAGCTCAGCTTGCCCTAGTAGTGGATGCAAGCCAAGTTGCAATAGGTGCATCACTTCACCAGAGAGTGAAGGGATTTGGCAGTCGCTAAGTTTTTCTCACAAAAGCTACAGAGGGGTCAAACTTGTTGGAGTGCACATGACAGGGAACTCCTTGCAATGTATGAAAGTATCACGCACTTCCACCCTTTCATTGAGGGCAAGCCGTTCACCATATACACTGACCATAAACCTCTCGTGGCAGCTTTCTACAAAATCAACAATTTGTGTTCCCCCTGCCAGGCCTGCCATATCAAGTTTATATGCCAATTTTTGACAGACATGCATCACATCCATGGGACTGACAACATTGTGGCAGACTATTTCTCATGCATTAATGGGATAAGTCCAATGTTGGATTGTTCTGAATTGGCAGGGCCTCAGGCTCCAGATGCGCAGCTGCAGTCCTTGTTGGTGGACTCATCCACTGGCCTACGTTTGCAACTTGTGGACGCCACCTGCAGCCCTGTTAAGGTATGGTGCGACATCTCTACAGTTAGACCAAGCCCATACATCGTTCCCCAGTTCCAATGAAAGGTATTCGACAGCATTCACAACCTGGCACATCCAGGAACCAATGCCTCAGTGCAGTTAGTGACGGACTGTTTTGTGTGGCCTTCAATCAAGAAAGATACATGGGGGTGGGGCCTGCAGCTGCTATCAGTGTCAATGTAACAAAGTGGGACACCATGTTCATGCTCCAGTAGGACAATTCCCAACTCCAACAGCAGGTTTTGGCCATGTACACATTGACTTGGTCAGACCTCTCCCTCCTTCAGAAGATTACAGATACTTGTTTACAGCAGTGGATCATTGCACACGGTGGGCAGAGGCTAGACCAATCAGGGACATTTCTGCAGCGACTACTGCTCGGGCATTCTTGGAAACTTGGGAAGCTCATTTTGGGTGTCCATTTTTCATTACCACCGACAAAGAACACCAATTTGAGTCGACACTGTTCCAACAACTGTCAAAGCCTTGTGGCTTCCAACAAAACCAGACAACTAGCTACCATCCGGCCAGCAACGGTTTGGTGGAAAGGTGGCACTGGAGTTTAAAGGCTGCCCTGATGTGCCACGAGGACTCATGGACTCAAGCATTGCCATTGGTTTTGCTGGGATTATGGACCACATTAAAAACAGACATCAGTTGTTCCTTGGCAGAGTTGGTATATGGAGAACCACTATGTGTTCCAGTGGAATTGCTTACACCAGTTCCTCTCCCAGTTGAGACACAACTACCCCACCTCTTGCAACATATGAGGAAACAGGCAGAGATGCTATGTGCAGCCCCAATGTCTCAGCATGGTACCCACCCAGTGTTCATACACAAGTCCCTCGATACTTGTTCTCACAACATGCTCAGCACAGACCTGGTATGTCATGCTTTACAGCCATCATACACTGGACCATACCAAGTGCTAGGACAGGACACACACACACACACACACACACACAATGGATATCCTCCTCAGGGAAAGCCGGCCAAGGTTTCCATTGAGCAGGTAAAACCTGCTTGGACAATGACAGCACCGACTGCAATCTCACAGACAATGTTAGACACACCTTGCAACAAACCCACACCCATTGCAGAGCCAGACAGCGGTGACCCACCAGAACTCCACCACACCTAATGCATCAGCGGAATCTTTGAGCAGCACCCACAACTGCACCATCTGCACTCGGGCAGGTCGAGAGGTGAAGTTTATGTACCCCACCATACCTGGTGCACCACACTTCAGGGGGTAGGGGGCTATGTGGTAGTGACAATTTGATAGTCGACAGGACACTGAAACCCTCTCTATGCAAATGAGGTTCTTTGGAGAAAAGGAGTGTTCTTTTCCCCGCGTTAATGTATGTTTGTATTGCATCCATGTGGCATGATAAAAGTGATCATTTCCAGTGTAAAATCCATGCAAGTGTTTTCTTTTGTTAGTGTAATTACTCCTACAAATGTGTCACATGAGGAATCAGTGTGGTAGCACTGACAGCAGGGTGGATCCAATGCGGCAAAAGTAGGTGTGCATTTCTGATTTGTTTACTGATAGTTTTTGTTTTGACTGGAATATAGTTTCTGTGATTGAATACTCTTGTTTCTTAACGAAAAGTTTATACAAGTGAATTCTTGATCAAGTAACTGCTGTAGCTGAATAATAACATTTGTGGTGACCATGGCTTTACAAACACAAAACTAGTTTCACCAACATAAAGTGCACACATGGAAATCAACTTGAAAATGGAAGACAAGAAGTTACAGACAGTTAAAAAAAAGACAGCAGGAAGAGGAAACAGTAATATACAAGCCTTGCCAATTTAAGTTTTATCTGTGTCGGGTTGATCAGCAGTGGATTAGACATAGGCTTGATCTAATGAGTGGATCACTATTTACAGCTGTTTCAGCCACAGATCCATGAAAACTTCTTTTGCACAACTGTAAGAAATTTTTTCTGTAGTAGAATAATGAACAACAAGATGGAATTTGCCTGTGTGTCAGCCAGATTGATCCAAACTTTGTATCCATGGTGGAACGTATCATTGTCACTTCACCAACTTCTAAATGTTATGACTGGTTAAAATTAGCTTTCATACATTGGGTTTTCAGATCAGCAGAACAACAGATTCTATAGTTATTGTATCATGAAGACATGGGAAACAAAAAGCCCTCCATAATATCTCTGGGACTTAAGAAATCTTGCATCTGACGCATCAATGCCAGACTTATAACTTCAGTTGTTGTGGACAAGCCAATTGCCAGAACCAGTGAAAATCAGCATAAATTCGTACATGGAATTAAGCTTAGGTAGGGTGGCAGAAATGACTGATCAAATTTAGGGAACATTCTCACTTCTACCATCAGTTACAGAGTCCCCATGGCAACAAAAGCAGCAACAGAAAAAGTCATGGCACTAAAAAGCCAGAGCTCTACAGATATCCAAGAAGAGTTGCAACAAAGGAGAGACACAATACAACACTCACAATGCTGTGTAGTTACATTTAATGGTACAACAAGAACAATCAGAGGTTTCCAACAGATGTTGAGAGGTCACAGAAATGACTTTCCTACAAAGAACAGCAGTTCTCACCCAGATCAATGGCAGTTTTTCTGGTATCATAACCATTTTGGTCAATGGCAACACAATGCTAAGCACAGTGTAAGTACTCAAACTCCTAGAGCAGCTGAAGATAGCTGCAGCCAGCTGGGAAAGTTATATACAGTGCCAACACTATAAAAATCATGATAACAGCTGTCACATCCAGCAGCTCCATAGTGAACAGCCATTTATGTGAATGTCTGGTACAACCAGAATGACAGATCCTGAATGTGATAATAGACAGATAAAACAGTGAAATACTGACTCTCCACTCAAGATGCTATGAGTATGAAGACAACAAACACCACCACTATTCTCTGCTGTGAACAACTCAGTAATTTGGAAATTCATTGAGAAACTAAACTAGACTTCAGAATTAGCAAGAAGTATCAATTGAAATATATTTTAGCAGATGTATCAGAGTGAATTTCCTACCTCATTTCAATTTGCTACTAGACATCAAGAACAGTTGTTCAATCAATAACAATAGGTGACATCACTAAAGACAGCCAGACACATCACCTAGCAAGTCAAGTACAGTAATCGATAGCAAAAAACATTTTTACGCTGCAGCTTCAGCAAATCCCACCAATCACCAAGCCAAATGGTGGAAAGAAAAGTTTGAACCATAACAGACGCAACACAAGAAATTTTATCAAGAGTACTCCAGGCCCACCAGTATCTGCACACCTGTGGAAGCTGCCACAAAATCACCTGGCAACAGCTAAATAGGAATCTGACAAGCTACTATGAGACAGCACAATTTAATCCTCTTGCAGTCCTTGGGCACTGCCATTGCTTCCCCAAGGAAGATAAAATGTGGAGCCCATGTGGTGACTTCTGGGTTTTAAACACAAGTATAATACTTGATAAGTAACTGGTGTCAGATCTGCAAGACTTTAACAGATTTCTAGCAGTATCAAATTTTCTTAGTATAATGGATTATGCAAGAGCTTAGACACAAACTCTAGTAGCAGAATAGAACATACCCAAGACTGCCATTATAACCCCATTTGGCATTTTTCAAAATGTTTATACAGCTTTTGTACTTAATTGCAGTCAAAACATGCCAACAATTTATTGACAATGTTTTGGGTTATATTTCTGTTTTGTAATAAGATATATTTATTTTTTCTAAAACTGCAAGCAAACATACAGTTCATTTTTCAACTCCTCAGTGATTATGGCATAACCAAACAATAACAGGAAGTGTGTGCAAGAACAAAAACAAACAGCTTTTTTAGGATATTTTGTTATAACATCAAGAATTTCTCCATTACCGGATGCCACCAACATCTCCCAGGGACAGCAGAATTACAGGAACCTTTCACAGCAGCACTCACAGGAACTATTGCCTAGGGCCAGCACAACACTGTTTGGTTATCAGAAATGCAACAGGTTTACAAGGCAGTGAAAGAAAGTATAGTCAATGTGACACCTTTAGCACACCCTGTTCCCTTAGCACTTATAGCTATCAAGTCATATGGCTACAGGGCAGTTTTACAATACAATAAATCTGCTTGGTAGCTCCTTGAATTTTCATGAAAACTAAGTGAAGAAAAAAGGGGGAGTGAATATGGCACAGTTACTGGCAGTTTTGAAGCCATCAGACCCTTTTGGGCATTATTGGACACTACAGATTTCATTATATTCACCAACCATAGACCTCTAACATTTGTTTTCAAGCAGTGTGGTGAACACAATTCTCCAAGACAGTGCAGGTAAATAGAATTTATAGAACTGTGGGGTCAATAGGTCATATCGACCACAAAAATTACAATCTTTGGAACATTAACTGCTCTGACCAGCTGCCATGTTTAATGTATATGTGTATATAGAAAACTTGGGAACTGTTTATTACATACATTACGATCCGTATCCAGAATCCCATAGAACAATTCACAACTGACATACAGCATATATCAGGGACAGAAAATTTTCTGCAGATTACCTTTCATGAATAAACAGCATATCACCCAGCATTAACTGTAATGAATCAGCAGTGGTACAAGGCAACAACACACAGCTGCATGAGTTCCTCTCAGAAAAGAAAACTGGTCTCTCAACTGGAGAGAGTATGGTTGGCTAATTTACATCCAAAAATGTGATGCAATGTCTCTACAGGAAGGCAACAGCCTCTGTAATTGAAAACTTTCTCCAGGGAAGGATCTTATAATGTTCATGATCTGGCACATCTGGATATAAAAAACATGAAATGTCTAATTGCTGTCTGTTTCCTCATGGACCAGTATAAACAAAGGGTGAAAAATATGAGTACAATAATATTTGACTTGCCAAAGGAGCAAAGTGGGACATTTATCCAGCCCCCTTTCTGACATTTTTGATTTGTCTACTCTTAGTTTTTGCTTTGACTGGAATGTAATTTCTTTGACTGAAGATTCTTGTTTTTCCCTGCAAAGTTTATGCAGCTGAATTTTTAATAAAACAACCAATTAAATTCTGTAAATAAATAATAACATTAAAAGAATTTGCAGAATATGCTATACCATATGAATATTAAGCTTAATGAGTAGTAGTTCATGTCCAGGAACAACATATTTGGACACATACATTCTATAATTAATTGTGGAATAATATTCTGGGGTGCAAATGCTCAAAATATGGAAAATTTATTCACACTGTAAAAGTAGAACATCAGAATAATGAGCAAAGCCCACTGCATCCAGCTATTTAAAAAATTGGGTATTTCGACAGTTACAAGTTAATACATGTTCAAATTACAGTTTCATACATAAAAACAATGAGCAATATGCAGCAATCAGCTTCATACATTATCAGCAAACCGGATTGAGTGGTTGCTTGTATCTGGACAGAAAGATGAAAGTTAGGCACCTAACCACTATATTTTACCATGGAGTTCAAGCTATGTAATAGACTGCAAAAAGAGATCACAAACAGAAAGGGATGTCTTAAAGTATGTGGGTTGATCAGAATCTAAGGTTACAAGGCTGAAATTCCTAGCATTCTGTAGGTTATAGAGAAATTAGTAGTGTGTGGTAATTCTGATAAATGCAGCTGGCAACTGTGCAGAGTTTCAGTCACCCACCACCTAACATGCTAGTTGTAGGTAAACACAAATGGCCAATAATTGGAAAACTGTTCTGATGAGGAAATCTGCTCAGTTATTTGATTTATGTGGGCAAAACATGTAAACACTACTGAATTTCACTGTCAGCTGATAGAGATATTGGCACAGACTGTAATGTCTCATCAGCATTTCACAGAATGGTGTCAAAAGTTTATGGCTGGTAGAAAAAATGTCATTGATAAGGATCAAAGTGGCTGTCCCAGTATGGCATCACCAGATTTGATCAAACTTCACATGAAGAAGCTGATTCATGGCAACAGGAGGATCATGTTCCAGCACATGATGGTAGAATTGGAATATCATTTGGAAGCATTCGTTACATTGTTCACGATATTCTGTAGTATTGGGAAGTTTTTTCCCAAGGGTACCATGAAATCTGACCAACCAACTCAAGGAGAATTGAATGGGGCAAGTCTACAACTTTTGCTATGGTTCTCCATAGAACGGAACAGTTTCCTTCAACACACAGTCATGGGTGACTAAATGTGGATGCACCACTGCACTCCCAGTAGTAAGTGATCTCAATTGAGTGAAAACACTCCTCTTCTTTTGATGATACAGTTAAACTCAAATTGTAATATCTAAAAAAAATTTTATTTAGTGAAACAGTATCCAAAGAAAATTGACTGAGTAAAATGGTCAATCTTATACTAAAGGTTAGTGTTGATTATATCAATATGCAAAAGTGTAGTTTCTGTGATAAATGTTCATTGGAAGGAGAGAGTATTTGTGAAAACATTAATAATTTAATTAAAAATAAAGTATAGAAATGAATGTAAGTTATAAGTGTACTGACTATAACAATTTAAGGTATTAGATCATGTAATTAATTTAAACAAAATGAAATCATAAATGTAGGGAATCCACTATGGGTATTTGACCACCCGTCTTTTGGATGACTTTGGTATGAGCAACACAAGGAAGGAAAAGAACTTAAAACCAGAAGCAGTTGCAGTCGAGCCTTGACAGTGTGCATATTGGGGCATGCCGTGTCTAGCGATTTGAGGCTTAAACAGTAAAAATTCAGTGTGAAAGTGCTTAATATTTGGTGTGGCAGTGACTTATAGTTCCTGAAGTCATCTCCAGTTTATTTTGTGTCAGAAAGCAAAACTATCCTACTGGTTTTATATGATGGATTATGGAGCCAATGATACAGCAAATTAACAAGGCTACTGCAACTGTATTTTAGTTATAAATTAATTCCATCTCTGGAGATGTAAAGAGCTTATCCACATTTTCATACAGCAAGCAGCAACTTCAACACTGATATGACTGCAACCAACAAGGCAAAATATTTTCATATTAACAGAACAGTGAACCACATAGTTTGCCAAGGTTCTAATATAGTTTTGTTAAAGCATTTGTTCGAATCATTGTCCCAAAGTCATATACCAATCCAAAGTTCCCTGTCCATTTTGTTAAATATAAATTTGTGTCATTCTGTGTGGCCAAAAGATCACAGTTAAATAATTGTACTGTTACAACAATCTCGCAGGGTCATATAAAAGTAACATCCTATAATAATTGTTTACTTTCAATCTGAAGAGACAAAAAGTATGGTTGCTTTGATAGGTACTTGTAAAGTTCAATTTTATGAGATTTCCTAACTTTAAATTTGATTTTTCTGACTATTAACTTTATGTAACTGTTCAAAGTAAAGATGAAAACCATTAAGCCAGATTAGAATATCTTAGACTGCCTCTACTCTGTTTCCAAGTAAAACTGTCACCACAAAATCATTAACATAAATTTACTTCTTCCACATTTAAAGAAATAAGTATTAAATATGGATTTAAATTGCTCCTCCCAATCTGGTGACCAAAACAATCTTTGTTGATATAGTTTCCTTTCAGTAAATCTATCATAAGGTAAAGCTACATAGCTGCAAGCTGTTTGCTGCAGGGGTGCAGATAAAACCAAATCAAGGTAGACTATATAAAGTGTTGTGTATGTAATAATTTGTGACACATACCAGTCCTGAAAATTGACACCCATTATCCACACATCGCTTTGGAGAGGAGTTTAAATCATAAGCCATATTGATAATAGTATTCTGCTATGTAACTCATGTCAAAATTTGTGTTAGAGATTGTTGTTAATGTTAGTAAAAACAGTATAATGTTGTGGAGTTCTAATGAAAATGTGTGAACTAAAAGCTTTTTTTTTTCTGAGAAGCTTTTTTCTTTCTTTCTTTTTTCTTTTTCTCTCTCTCTCTCTCTCTCTTTTAAAGATGATGTAACTTACCAAATGAAAGCATTGGTATGTTGATAGAGACACAAACAAACACAAACACACACACAAAATTCAGGCTTTTGCAAGCCACAGTTGCTTCATCAGGAAAGAGGGAAGGAGAGGGGAAGACGAAAGGATGTGGGTTTTAAGGGAGAGGGTAAGGAGTCATTCCATTCCTGGGAGTGGAAAGACTTTCCTTAGGGGGAAAAAAGTACAGGTATACACTCGCACACACACACCTATCCATCCACACATATACAGACACCTATGGTAGATTACGGTAAAAAGGAGAAGGTGAATACAAAGTGAAACTACTTGCATAAACAGAAAGAGAAAGTAAGAGGACAGAAAAGATATGCCCCCGGTGTAAAACCTGTCCCATGCACCCTCCCACCACCACCTACTCCAGTCCTGTAACCCGGAAGGTGTACACGATCAAAGGCAGAGCCACGTGCAAAAGCACCCACGTGATTTACCAACTGACCTGCCTACACTGTGAAGCCTTCTATGTGGGAATGACCAGCACCAAACTGTCCATTCGCATGAATGGACACAGGCAGACAGTGTTTGTTGGTAATGAGGATCACCCTGTGGCTAAACATGCCTTGGTGCACGGCCAGCACATCTTAGCACAGTGTTACACCGCCCGGGTTATCTGGATACTTCCCACTAACACCAACCTGTCAGAACTCCGGAGGTGGGAACTTGCCCTTCAGCATATCCTCTCTGCTCGCTATCCACCAGGCCTCAATCTCTGCTAATTTCTATTTGCCGCCGCTCATACCTCACCTGTCTTTCAACATCACCTTTGCCTCTGTACTTCCGTCCCGACTGAGATCTCTGCCCAAACTCTTTGCCTTTACAAATGTCTGCTTGTGTCTGTGTATATGCGGATGGATATGTGTGTGTGTGTGTGTGTGCGAGTGTATACCTGTCCTTTTTTCCCCCTAAGGTAAGTCTTTCTGCTCCCGGGATTGGAATGACTCCTTACCCTCTCCCTTAAAACCCACATCCTTTCGTCTTTCCCTCTCCTTCCCTCTTTCCTGATGAAGCAACCGTTTGTTGCGAAAGCTTGAATTTTGTGTGTATGTTTGTGTTTGTTTGTGTGGCTATCGACCTGCCACCACTTTTGTTTGGTAAGTCTCATCATCTTACACACACATACACTCCTGGAAATGGAAAAAAGAACACATTGACACCGGTGTGTCAGACCCACCATACTTGCTCCGGACACTGCGAGAGGGCTGTACGAGCAATGATCACACGCACGGCACAGCGGACACACCAGGAACCGCGGTGTTGGCCGTCGAATGGCGCTAGCTGCGCAGCATTTGTGCACCGCCGCCGTCAGTGTCAGCCAGTTTGCCGTGGCATACGGAGCTCCATCGCAGTCTTTAACACTGGTAGCATGCCGCGACAGCGTGGACGTGAACCGTATGTGCAGTTGACGGACTTTGAGCGAGGGCATATAGTGGGCATGCGGGAGGCCGGGTGGACGTACCGCCGAATTGCTCAACACGTGGGGCGTGAGGTCTCCACAGTACATCGATGTTGTCGCCAGTGGTCGGCGGAAGGTGCTCGTGCCCGTCGACCTGGGACCGGACCGCAGCGACGCACGGATGCACGCCAAGACCGTAGGATCCTACGCAGTGCCGCAGGGGACCGCACCGCCACTTCCCAGCAAATTAGGGACACTGTTGCTCCTGGGGTATCGGCGAGGACCATTCGCAACCGTCTCCATGAAGCTGGGCTACGGTCCCGCACACCGTTAGGCCGTCTTCCGCTCACGCCCCAACATCGTGCAGCCCGCCTACAGTGGTGTCGCGACAGGCGTGAATGGAGGGATGAATGGAGACGTGTCGTCTTCAGCGATGAGAGTCGCTTCTGCCTTGGTGCCAATGATGGTCGTATGCGTGTTTGGCGCCGTGCAGGTGAGTGCCACAATCAGGACTGCATACGACCGAGGCACACAGGGCCAACACCCGGCATCATGGTGTGGGGAGCGATCTCCTACACTGGCCGTACACCACTGGTGATCGTCGAGGGGACACTGAATAGTGCACGGTACATCCAAACCGTCATCGAACCCATCGTTCTACCATTCCTAGACCGGCAAGGGAACTTGCTGTTCCAACAGGACAATGCACGTCCGCATGTATCCCGTGCCACCCAACGTGCTCTAGAAGGTGTAAGTCAACTACCCTGGCCAGCAAGATCTCCGGATCTGTCCCCCATTGAGCATGTTTGGGACTGGATGAAGCGTCGTCTCACGCGGTCTGCACGTCCAGCACGAACGCTGGTCCAACTGAGGCGCCAGGTGGAAATGGCATGACAAGCCATTCCACAGGACTACATCCAGCATCTCTACGATCGTCTCCATGGGAGAATAGCATCCTGCATTGCTGCGAAAGGTGGATATACACTGTACTAGTGCCGACATTGTGCATGCTCTGTTGCCTGTGTCTATGTGCCTGTGGTTCTGTCAGTGTGATCATGTGATGTATCTGACCCCAGGAATGTGTCAATAAAGTTTCCCCTTCCTGGGACAATGAATTCACGGTGTTCTTATTTCAATTTCCAGGAGTGTATATCAAACGAAAGCGCTGGCATGTCGATACACACACAAACAAACACAATATGTGTGGATGGATATGTGTGTGTGTGCGAGTGTATACCCGTCCTTTTTTCCCCCTAAGGTAAGTCTTTCCGCTCTCGGGATTAGGATGACTCCTTACCCTCTCCCTTAAAATCCAAATCCTTTCGTCTTTCCCTCTCCTTCCCTCTTTCCTGACGAGGCAACCGTTGGTTGCGAAAGCTAGAATTTTGTGTGTATGTTTGTGTTTGTTTGTGTGTCTATCGACATGCCAGTGCTTTCGTTTGGTAAGTCACATCGTCTTTGTGTATGTATATATATATATATATATATATATATATATATATATATATATATATATATATATATATATATATATATATATATATATATATATATAAAATAGAGGGAAACATTCCAAGTCCGCTCCCGGGATTGGAATGACTCCTTACCCTCTCCCTTAAAACCCACATCCTTTCGTCTTTCCCTCTCGTTCCCTCTTTTCTGACGAAGCAACCGTTTGTTGCAAAAGCTTGAATTTTGTGTGTATGTTTGTGTTTGTTTGTGTGTCTATTAGCAGTTGATATGACTGAATAATAGTGTTACATACATAGTTAAAAAGCGCTCCTTTCCCTGCTACATAATGTTAAAAATTATTTGATTATACACAGTTCGACATTTACAATACAAAGGCAAATCTTATCACATGTTGAATCGGTGGGTTCCGTTACACTCTCCAAAAACAAAGACATTTAAGGTGACACCATCCAACAGGAAGGTGATGGCCATAATTATTTGAGACAGCATGGGCATCACACTCTTGGAGTTATTGGAAATAGGGAAGACATTGACCAGTGACTAATATTGAATGACCCTAATGTGATTGCATAGGACAGTTAGTAGTGCAACTTATTAGATGAGCTGTACTTAGCCCAGAACTGAGATTTTATGTGCTATGATAGTGTTTAAACTCCAAGTGAGTTGAATCTGTTAAGAAGGGTAGATAAGAAGTAATATTACTGAAGTACTTTTAAATTTAAATATTTTTTTTCAGTTAATATTGTATGCCTATGCAAGTGCTACTGTGAGATATGGAACTCAATGTAATGGGCGTATTTGCCGAATTAGAGGAGTTGAAGGAAAACCATTAAAACAGAATTAACTTCTAGCGTTGGTACACAAGGTGCTATGATTTCTAATTTAGAAAAAATAAAAACAGAATTAATTACCAGCATTAAAGCACATAGTAATAAGATTTCAAATTTGCCTAAGGAATTAAATACTGAAATGAATAAACATTGTGACATGGCAAGGAATGAAGTTAATGAGCAGTTGAAAGAGATACAAGAGGTACACAGTGGACTAAGGCATTAAATGAGCAGATGTAAAATATGTGAGATCAGTAGATGCATTATAACTGGTTAACATAGCTATGGACCCAAATGCTTTGACTACTTTGGAGAAATGTCTATAGGCATTAGCTGAAAAAAAAAAGATCAAAAGAATGTCAAATCTACTATCACTATCACTAATTCTCTGTACAATATCGTCAATGAATTTCAGAAGTTGTGGTAAACCTTAAAAGGTACCCCAAGAAGCACAAAATAAAATGACTGTCACTAGTTCTGGGTATCAGATGATTCAATAGAGGAATTTCTAATGGGAAATAGGATGACTTTGTCAAAGCAGTTACTTAAATTTTATCCAGATGGTAATGTACTTCAAACTTCTTTTCTAGGAGTGTTCTTTCAATCTTTACCAAAGAGTTGGGTAGATTCTAAGAAAATATATTTTACACTTATTTATCTAGTAGGAATTAGGAACTGTTCATTCGGAAGAATTTAAATATTGGGACAATTCACAATAAAAATTCTGAAGAAAATATTGGTAATCTATATACATTAGAAATTAATACTAGAATTATGGGATCCTAAATACTATAACAATACAGTGGAAGTGTCTGCAGTTCAAACTGTAGTAACAAGTCAAACCCCTGGATATGTTTAAGGTAACTTTTAAAAAAGAAACTGTATGTCCAAGTGGGTTTACAAACATATATGGCAGTATAAACCTAAGTTACAAGAAATTTTAAGTTGTCATGGACATGAGGGTGAAAATTTAAGCATTGAACTTGGGGTATGTAGAGGAAGGGTGAGTCCATGTGGTGACACTAATGTGTGTCAAGGTGTTAAGTCTTACTGTAGGAAGTATGTGTACCACAAAGATTGCCTTAGATAAATCTTAAGTAATTATTATGAATTGTATCTATACTAGAATTGTTGTAATACTAGAATTATGGGATCCTAAATACTATAACAATACAGTGGAAGTGTCTGCAGTTCAAACTGTAGGAACAAGCCGAACACCTGGATACGTAAATTGTTGTCTGTGAGTGGAATAAAGTTTGGTGGCTGTGGATTGGCAGTGCAGTACACATGCCATAATTTTGCAGATGTGATGTAACCTCTAATGATGAGAGTGTTATTTAAATACTTAAGCTGGATTCAAACTCCTAATGCCAGAGATGGATGTGAAATTTAATGGATGAAGACATTATGCAACAGCAGTGTTGGTATGTATTTCATGGGACGTGGTACCAGACTGTATCGACCTCCATTAACCAAAGAGTTGTATCGAGATCAGTGGAGTCTTTAACATATTAATATTGTCAGTGAGATTTAATTATCAAGGATAGATGAGTCTTTAATTGTGTTAGTAATGTCTTTAATATACATTGGTCTCTTACTGTCCTATCCTCAGAAAAAGCACAAAAGTAACAAAAAGGTATGTTATTTGAGTATAAGGAACATATGTTATTCAATAAGCTACATGGGTGAGCAGACCACAAAAGAGATAAACACAAGAATTATCTGTTTATTTTATTTATGTATTTAGTGCCTGTGTTATCACATTCATGATACTGGACTGTCAAAGTACAAAACAGTATAAAATATTATATATTTACATGTACAAAATCTCATAATTTGTATCAACACATCTTTACAACAAAACATTATTCTGCTTAATTAGGTTACAAAATTATATACATACATACAGATAAAATAAAAGCTAGTGATTTTATTAAAACTATTAAATACCAGTACTTTAGTTAAATAGGTGTAGTAACATACAGTACAGAAGTTTGGTGCATAATTAGATACATACATGGATAAACAAAATTTAGTTTTGTCTAGGAATGGTTTGATAATTATTAATTTTTGTTTAGAGAGTTATGAAACAGACCTACAGATTTGAGCAAAATTCCGGGTATTCATTAATGCTATAGAGGCTACTGCTTATTAATAGATATTTTTGCAAGCTTTGTTTGATTAGACAAAATGAGCTTTAGTATGTTTTGTACATATGCTTTTCTACCTTTTCTTTCCTTTTACATGCAGTCGTTGGACTTCATATGCTTTTTACAGTGGAGATTCGTTAATCTAAGATATTAAATATACACTGTAAGTCATTAAACACAGAGGTACTTATGAACAAGACAAAATATATTATGTCACTATGTACAGACATATGTTTGATACTTGTAAAATAATGTGAACAACCACTGACTTACAAACTGATGACTAAAAATTCATTACTACAAGCATGTTCTTATCTAATCTCTACTGACTACTCATAAGAGTGTAGCTAGGATCAATTTCCAGGGCTTGTATGGATGAAGTTGAGACAAGTTCATTCTATAGGTTATGACTAACGCACTTCAACCTAAAAGAAGATTCAGGTGATACAAGGTAAAGCAAGTGCAAAGTACTGACTCAGACACTCATATGGTAAACTAGTGGATCATTTGTATGTATTTTGATGTACATGTTAGTGACATCAGATGGATTTGGGGGGGGGGGGGGGGGGGGTTAAAGAAAGAGAGCTAATACTGATCTCTAAAAGAGGCTGTATGCTAATGTCAGTGATAATGAAACAGGGTAGCTCGCAAACTGCTGGGCTGCAGTAGATGGACTTAGTATTATCTGTGGTAAGAGAGTGCTAATGACTTGTTTAAAAGATGACAAGTGACTTAATCTGAATAAACTAACATTGTTTCCAATAAGAGTGCACTAGTGGATAAAGGCTTTGCGTAAGTGTAAGAAAAATGTGAAAGTTATTGATATACGAGGGCAGTTCAATAAGTAATGCAACACATTTTTTTCTGAAACAGGGGTTGTTTTATTCAGCATTGAAATACACCAGGTTATTCCCCAATCTTTTAGCTACACAACACTACTTTTCAACGTAATCTCCATTCAATGCTACGGCCTTACACCACCTTGAAATGAGGGCCTGTATGCCTGCACGGTACCATTCCACTGGTTGATGTCGGAGCCAACGTTGTACTGCATCAATAACTTCTTCATCATCCGCGTAGTGCCTCCCACGGATTGCGTCCTTTATTGGGCCAAACATATGGAAATCCGACAGTGCGAGATTGGGGCTGTAGGGTGCATGAGGAAGAACAGTCCACTGAAGTTTTGTGAGCTCCTCTCGGGTGTGAAGACTTGTGTGAGGTCTTGCGTTGTCATGAAGAAGGAGAAGTTCATTCAGATTTTTGTGCCTACGAACACACTGAAGTCGTTTCTTCAATTTCTGAAGAGTAGCACAATACACTTCAGAGTTGATCGTTTGACCATGGGGAAGGACATCGAACAGAATAACCCCTTCAGCGTCCCAGAAGACTGTAACCATGACTTTACCGGCTGAGGGTATGGCTTTAAACTTTTTCTTGGTAGGGGAGTGGGTGTGGCGCCACTCCATTGATTGCCGTTTTGTTTCAGGTTCGAAGTGATGAACCCATGTTTCATCACCTGTAACAATCTTTGACAAGAAATTGTCACCCTCAGCCACATGACGAGCAAGCAATTCCACACAGATGGTTCTCCTTTGCTCTTTATGGTGTTCGGTTAGACAACGAGGGACCCAGCGGGAACAAACCTTTGAATATCCCAACTGGTGAACAATTGTGACAGCACTACCAACAGAGATGTCAAGTTGAGCACTGAGTTGTTTGATGGTGATCCGCCGATCATCTCGAACGAGTGTGTTCGCACGCTCCGCCATTGCAGGAGTCACAGCTGTGCACGGCCGGCCTGCACGCGGGAGATCAGACAGTCTTGCTTGACCTTGCGGCGATGATGACACACACTTTGCCCAACGACTCACCATGCTTTTGTCCACTGCCAGATGACCGTAGACATTCTGCAAGTGCCTATGAATATCTGAGATGCCCTGATTTTCCGCCAAAAGAAACTCGATCACTACCCGTTGTTTGCAACGCACATCCGTTACAGACGCCATTTTAACAGTTCCATACAGCGCTGCCACCTGTCGGAAGTCAATGAAACTATACGAGACGAAGCAGGAATGTTTGAAAATATTCCACAAGAAATTTCCGGTTTTTTCAACCAAAATTGGCCAAGAAAAAAAAGTGTTGCATTACTTATTGAACTGCCCTCATATTATGTCTTTTAATATAAATAAGAAGTATTAAAGAGCTATGAAGTAAAGATTCTGTATTCCACTATTATTTAAAAAGATGAAATAGAGATTAACAACAAATGTAGCTAGGTATTCTCTACAGGACATGGGCAGCTACTGCTACTTTATAATAGATACAACAAATAAGGGTCTAAGAAAATGTAAAAAAGTAAGACAGAACCATTGGGTCACAGTCATCCCAGACTATATTTTTTCATGATTTCTGACATGCATGGAATGTGACAACTTTGCTAATAAAGAAATATAAACATTATAATCTACTAACAATAAACAGATCATTGGCAAATAACCTTTGACAACATATGTATGAAAATGTTATCCATAATAAAAGGGAAAAGAAATGCAGAAAGGATGAGAGAAGGCTCTTTATTACATATTCTGAAAGAATACACATGAGTTATAATATTGCAAGAAGCTTAGGAAAAAAGAGTAGAAAAGAACTAGTCAAGAAACATGCATTTAAAATAACTGAGTTAAGTTGATATGCCGCAGAGAAACTTCATGACTGGAATGTATAAAGGTAAGGGTCCAAGGCTAGGCTCATGGCTACAATTTTTAAGGTGGGGTGGACCCAGTTTTATGTAGGTATGGGAGAGAAGAAGGATAGGCAAACCCAAAAGGGGATGAGTCTATAGAAGGAATGACCTGAAGGACCATTTCTGAGTGGAAGGATAAAGAAAGTGACTCTCACATTGCACACAGTATCCATCCGGAGGATAAGGTGTTAAGTTAAGTGTGGCTCTTACAGAGACAGGAAGTTGGAAAGTGACTAAGAGTCACACATATGAAGTATTCTCCAAAATAATTAAAAGCAAATAGACTTACCAGAGCAATGATGATTCTCTGAATCCTTGTTTCCCTATATGTTTGATTAAATACAGATCTGAATTTGAAATCATGGAAAGTAGATTAAAATGTCAGCACGTATCAACTTATGGTAAATAAAGACAAACTTTTTACATCTCAATAAATTTGAGAATCTATAGTGTTACAAGCTATTCAAATGGGTTTACCTTTGAATAAAAATACTGTAACAATGATACAGCCTGATTAGAAACAGTAAATGTTTCGGATATGTATTTAAGTTATTGCAACAGTGTATGATCAAAATAATTGTAGGGTAATAAGAATGCAACAAAATGTTAAATGAGAAAGTAATTTACCAGATCAGAATACAAGAAACAACCTCATGGGTAAATTAATATTCAGTAGCAATTTGAATATCTAATGTTATGAAAGAAATGAGGATATTAAAAAGACACAATACCTTTTTCTCAAGGTAGTTGAATTAAGTGATAGTAAAAATCTAAAATGGAAATGTGTATTATAATATTCACTATTAATAAACCAAATAATCATTAGTTGAAAAAACAGAGATAAGCAAAATGCATGGGTATGTTTTTATTGTGTGAATGGAAAGGAGTTTGGTCTTAAGGACTTTTAATAATGATAAAAATTTAAGAAAAATTAAAGGTTATTAAATGATTGTAGTTAATTAAGTATGTTGTTTTACATGACATCTTTCATATTAGTGTGAGAATCGGTGGTGTGACATTTTGTTCATTCAGAACAACATGTTACACTTCTTCCTATCAAACTGAGGGACATGCATGTAAAAATGTAGTAGAGAACTTTCTACTGTATATAATGGTTGGGCAGAGGGATACTATGAATTCTCCAGAGCTGAAGTAATTATGGTAATGCACATAAAATTAGCCACACCAGGAATTGTATGCCCAGAAATGCATGCAGGTATGGATGAGTGCAGGTTAAGAAACATTTTGGCAGTTCTGAAACATTACTTGAAGATTAATTCCTTTGAGATGTGGTTTATGGCTTGATATTCTCTCTTCATGTTGACTTCTTCTCCAAATAGATCGATTTAAAAATGCAAGTCCTCATTGGATTGGGAGGTGGATATTTGGACATAGCTCAGTAGGAGAATGAAAACTTGCAAATTCTGCATATTGTAACTTTTAATTAACACAATACTGGGAGAGTGCAATTACAAATGTCTTTATTACACCAGCTAGCTCAGAAGACCAACACACACCAAGATCAGTGAGAAAAACAAATCAGGTACAAAAATAATTAATAGTTCAGCCTTCACTTTTCTGTTAACTTACACAGATAATCATACCTCTCTATGATATTTTTGCTGCATAGGGATGGCTCGAATATTTACTTATATGTGTAGGCCATTTAAAGAACCTACACAACTCCCAAAGTAGTACAGGCATCAGTCATAACATCACATTGAATCCCAAAACTATGTTTTTGTATCCTGTAACTGTACATGAGGTAGAGAATGCCATCAGCAAACTAAAAAATAAATTATCCTGTGGCACCGATGGCATTCCAGACAAAATCATTAAACACAGCAGATATATTACTCCTCTTCTTGAAGATATAATTAATGCATCTTTCAGTACTGGCACTTTCCCTAGAAAGCTGAAACAATCAATTATAAAACCATTATACAAAAATGGGGATCGTTATGATGTAAAAAACTACAGGCCTTTATCAATGTTACCTTGTTTTTCAAAAATCATAGAAAGAGCAATGTATGGAAGACTCTCTACTTTCCTAAAAATAAGTGGAATATTGGTCATTGAACAAAATGGCTTTCGAAAGAATAGATCAACTGAAACAGCTATATAAAACTTTCTAAAACTTGTCCTAAATTCCATTGATAATAATGAAGTAAATTATGGGGTCTTTTTAGATTTATCAAAGGCCTTTGACATTATTGATCATAAACTGCTGCTTGAAAAACTTAGTTGCTATGGAGTCCATGGTACTGCTCATGCATGGTTTAAGTCATACTTATCTGGCAGACGCCAGAAAGTAGAAATAGTTCATGATGGAAAGTCATACTTTTCTGGTTATAAGGAAGTTAGTTATGGGGTGCCCCAAGGTTCGGTGTTGGGACCCCTGTTGTTCTTGATCTTTATAAATGACTTGCCAAACTATTTAACACAAGCTGATTGTGTACTTTTTGCTGATGATACAAGTCTCTTTATTAAAGCTCAGAATGAGACTGACCTTAACAGGAAAATTGAAACAACAACAGTTGAAGCAAGTAAATGGTTCAGGGACAACAGTTTATTTGTGAATGAGAAAAAAACATTATGGATGAATTACAGACATGTTTCAAATAATGTGAAGCCCAATATAACTGTGAAGCTAGGCCAACAGAATATACTACAAACGCCAAATACAAAATTCTTAGGAATATGGTTAGATGAGGATCTAAAGTGGGACAAGCATATAGATGTGCTCAATAAAAAATTAAGTAAATGTTGCTATGTATTTAGAATGCTCAAAAATTGCTACAGTCATCAAACAGTACTGTGTACATATTATGCATTTATGCATAGTCTTTTACGATATGGTGTCATATTTTGGGGCAATTCAAATCAGGCAAAACGCTCTTTTATTATTCAAAAACGAGCGATAAGGATCATAAAAGGAGCTGCACCTAGAGATCCATGTAGGGAATTTTTCAAGGAATATAAAATCATGACTCTTCCATCCATTTACATCTATGAAAGTATATGCTTTCTGAAGTGTCACCCCCAGTTTTCTTCTTTAAACAGTGAGTTCCATGACTATACAACAAGACAGAGTAATGACTTTCACAGAGAAGTGCATAAGAAAGCCCAGCACAACAAGAGTGCAATATACAACCCAAAAATTCTCTATAGTGCTCTTCCCTTAAAAATTAAAAAGATTCAGAAGCTGAGCAGTTTTAAAAGTGAACTCAGAAGAGTGTTAATTAGTAATAGCTTTTACAGTGTTAGTGAATACATGAATTCTTCAGAAAGATAGCATGCCTTCACCTATCTTATAAGTCACTCATATACAAACTTGTGTCATGGGGTAGACTCTTTTCTGTACACACAAAAATTAATTAATTTGTCAATATAGAGTGTTATAAGCATTGTTTCTTGTTGCTGTCCATTATACACAGAATATATGTAACTTATTTGTGTCCTATATTGTTACAAATTTATATCATGTAAGCTATAATTGTTTTTGCCCATATATTTAATTCAGATTGTTCACTGATAATTTTTTACATTATATGTTGTTATTCATATTTTTTCTGTATGTAACATTTGACAAATCCCATATCATTGTACATGATAAAACGTGTGCTTAATAAATCAAATTAAACTGTCCCCCCCCCTTACACACACACACACACACTTTATACTGGCATGATCCATACAGGCACATTTGAATTCAGTCTGTAGTTTGATAATTGCAATCTAACCACTGCTATTGTGGTATTGTCAAGTGTGCACAGCGCACCTAATGTATGCTGCACATGCACTTGACTTCGTTAATACTGAACTCAAGTTGAGCTGCCCATGAGTTTGCTACAATTTCACTAACTTGCACAAAGTCGATAAAAGTGTTCATCCAATTGCTGCATCATGGTGTGGTGAGGCTTTGCATAGTGGAAGCATTGATGATGTGGTGAGGAGTTCCATTATTTATGGCCCAGGCACTTGTTCCTGTCATAATACACGTTTCTGTGGCTGAACCTGGCTCAAGCTATCAGCATCCCAAAGACACTTGAATGAGTTTAAGGTGAGTTTGCAATGCTTTTATTCATTTCCATGCTCTCTCTGTGGTAGAATGTCTTGTCAATACCCACGTCCATCAAGGATGTAAGTGTTTGCTACTGCCCAGCAGCGGCACACATGGGATTATGGGTTTCAAAGCTTTACAAAATGTTTGTAGCACATTTATAATTGTTAGTTAACGTATGCAGTCCTGGAGAAAATATTCAGCTTTACATTGCGTTGTAGTTTTTACGTTACATCATTACGTTACATCCAGTATTTAAATTTTAAAATATATTGATTTGCTGGGTTTTTGTATTTCTTACTCTGTACATATACATTTTCATATGTCATTTACATTTGTTTATGTAAATATTGCACAGAACTTTACATAAATGGTGCACAGAAATTACACATACAAGACAGTTAATATTACATACATTTCTTGTGATTTCATGTCACACAACATCTTTCAGTATTTATATTATCATTTTTATCACATTTACTCTCAGGCATAACCGTTTTGAATGTTCATTTGTGAACACTCTGTATTCATAGTCTCACATTACTTTAACATTACACAGGCTGTCATTTTTTTTCAATCTCATTTTCCAGTATTGAAAAAATATTTGCATACAACATTATCACATGATGTGCACACACATTGCACCTGATGTAAGTATCCCTCACTACAGATGCTGAGGCAAGAAAACTTCATAGCAAGAAATCATGATAAGACTACATAATTACATTTAGCTATGTCTCCAACAAGTTTACTAGGATGTGTCTAACCGTCTGCAGGAAATTTTATGGATGGGAAGAAACATTCACTTTTATTCTACCACTGCAATCCTTTGTTCATCATGAGAGAACTACTAAGAACATCTTTTCATGCGTATCTACTTGTGTTAATCCACTTACTTTGCATTTAATATCTACTGATACAGTCTGACAGTACAATATTGTGTTATACAAGTGTCATCATCAGTTGTACACAGTTTACTTCACTGTCAGTTGCTTATAATTCCTCTTGCTACATGATATCACTCTTTTGAATTCTGTTGTGCGTGAATATGTCGCTACGAGAATTATGCAAATGAACAAGAGTAAAACAATATTGAGACAACTTGTGTTCATGTGCACATGTACAGTAATAACTCTTCCTTGGCATTCTTCTCAGCCACGTGGACTTGTAACTCTTGGTCTGATGCCTTTTTATTTTGTAGCACAAGACCTAAATTCATGCTTTTTATACATCTGGCATAATGTAGCTTTTTCATACACACATTCCACCATTGCACTCACACATATTTTCATAGATATAATTATTTATTTTCGGTGGGCCCTGATACCTATTTTGTTCCCTATTTTACCTAGTATGTGGCTCTCCATTGTTCACTGGAAGGACCTTAAATACTAACTTAAAACTAGGTGCATAGTTACTCATTGGCTACTAATGCATCACACCCTGAATACTCATATTTTCAGTTACTATCAGCACACCACTTATTCCTAATCAATTTTCCTATGAGTTGTAAGAGCAAGAATGTTCATACTGTGGTTGTAGTTTTGACTCACCTTTTCATGTCTTGAAAGAAAAGTGACGTCATAGGCGGGCCACAATTCTATCTCTCCAAGTACATTCAAGACTTCATCTATATTCCTTCATTCCTCATGTAAATAATCCTTTTTGTGGAAGCTTTGGAGCTTGTAAATAGCCACTTGTATAAATGTATATAGCTTGTACATAGTATCATAGCATGTAGCTAGTTTCCTGTAGATAGTATTTACTTCATGTTGTATATATACATCCCTCAGCATCGTTCTTCCTAATCTCTTAATATTAATTTAATTCTGTAGTACAGAAATTTTAGTTCCTTTGTAGTCAACTCACATTATAAAGTTTTTCTTTATGACTAGATTGCTTGGTGTTTCTCTGCTAAGCTACAATCGTCTGGCAGCGATCCGTCAACTTATGCTGCGCTGTGCACATGCGAGGAGGTTGTCAGCCTTCAAGCTAGTCACTACACTTGTGCAGTTCTGTCCTCACTCCATTTCATCAGTTATACACGCTGTGCCTCAATCACATGCCTACTGTGTGTTTAAACACTACAGTGTCAAAATACAGGGTGTCCCAGCTATCTTATCCACCCAAAATATCTCTGGAACAATGACAGCTATTGGAAAACGACTTTCACTGGTATCAATGTAGGGCTGGGGCCCATGAATGTACATATTTGGAAACATTTAAACGAAAGCATATGTGTTTTTTAACACAAACTTATGTTTTTTTTAAATGGACCTCCTATATTTTTTCTTCAGCAATCCGTAGCATGACAAAGCACATACACAATGGCGTTGATTGCATCGCAATATTCCCATTACATCCCGATATATTGAGATGTGAAGTTGACGCTTGAAACACCCGACATGTGCTGCTAGCGCACGTCCTGAGGCTCAGGCATGAACCCCATGCTGTCTGTAATCACGATGTGATTGACATGTGTAATCACACCTCCATACTTATCAAGAGGTCCGAAACGAATAATACGGTCTGCTGCCATCAACTCTCATAAGCACACAATGGGTTCCCTCTTGCACGTTTTACGTATCTACGTACACATTATGAACCAGTACCAATTGGTGTACAACCGTCAGGTTGTCTTATTTATCCTGCACACCCAAAATAAGGTTTGTCTAATGCGTTATATGACCCATTGTGCCTGTCGTGCAGGGCCTGGCTCTACCTAGTCAAGTGTCCAACATAGTTCCCACTACTGCCACACTTCGCCTTGTTTATGATTTGTGACCCATGCAAACTCCTGTACTCCACCACCCTCCAAGCATCCCATTTGTTGTTGCTTTGGCGTGCAGTACACCGCTTGCCAGTGTAGTCGTGCATCAGAGTAATCTAGTGACAGCACGGAGGTAGTACACATTGTGAATAAACGTTGTGTTGTGGATCTTATACAGTACAGTATAATGTACACACATGAAGATATGGTAGAAATGCTGCTGATCTATGGAGAATGTACATTGACGGGAAATACGTTATGAGATTGCTAGTTTGTTGATAGTACTGTTGGTGAACATTATTATTATTAAGTTAATATGTCTGTTTTCTACCCTACTCTACATACCTGTACTGTACCCCATTGTAGGTGGTGGCACATGTCGGCACTAATGACGTGTGTCGCTTTGAATCTGAGGAAATTCTCTCTGGATTCCAGCGGCTATCTGATTTGGTGAAGGCTGTCGGTCTTGCTTACAAGATGAAGGCAGAGCTCACCATCTGCAGCATCATTGACAGAACCGACTGTGGACCTTTGGTGCAGAGCCGGGTGGAGGGTCTGAATCAGAGGCTCAGATGGTTTTGCGACCGTGTTGGCTGCAGATTCCTTGACTTACGTACGTCATAGGGTGGTGGGGTTTTGGGTTCCGCTGAATAGGTCAGGAGTTCACTACACTCAGCTCGTGGCTACATGGGTAGCGGAGGCTGTGTGGCGTGGACTGGGCAATTTTTTAGATTAGAAGGCCTCAGGAAAGTATGGGGTGGGCTGCAATCTCAAAGGGTGCATGGCAAATACAGGACATGCTTCGATCAAGGAACAGTCGGAATTGTAGTTGTAAATTGTTGTAGTTGTGCTGGGAAAGTCGCTGAGCTTCAAGCACTAATAGAAAGCACAGAAGCTGAAATTGTTATAGGTACAGAAAGCTGGCTAAAGCCTGAAATAAGTTTTGCAGAAACTTTTACGAAGTCTCAGACGGTGTTCAGGAAAGATACATTAGGCAGAATTGGTGGTGGAGTGTTTGTCTGTCAGTAGTGGTTTATCTTGTAGTGAAGTCGAAGTAGATACTCCGTGCGAACTGGTATGCGTGGAGGTTACACTAAACAGCTGAACTAAGTTAATAATTGGCTCCTTCTACCGACCCCCAGGCTCTGATGATATAGCTGCTAAACATTTCAGAGAAAATTTGAGTCTCATAACAAATAAATACCCCACTCATACGGTTATAGTTGATGGGGACTTCAACCTTCCCTCGATATGTTGGCAAAAATACTTGTTCAAAACCAGAGATAGGCAGAAAACATCTTCCGAGATTGTCCTGAATGCTTTCTCCAAAAATTATTTCGAGCAGTTAGTCCACGAACCCACGCGAAATGTAAATGGTTGCGAAAACACACTTGACCTCTTAGCCACAAACAATCCAGAGCTAATAGAGAGCATTATGACTGATACAGGGATTAGTGATCACAAGGTCATTGTAGCTAGGCTGAATACCGTTTCTTCCAAATCCACCAGAAACAAACGCAAAATAATTTTATTTAAAAAAGCAGATAAAGTGTCACTAGAAACCTTCCTAAGAGAAAATCTCCATTCCTTCCGAACTGTCTATGCAAATGTAGACGAGATGTGGCCCAAAGTCAAAGATATAGTAGCAACAGCAATTGAGAGATTCATACCTCATAAATTGGTAAGAGATGGAACTGATCCCCCATGGTACACAAAACAGGTCTGAACGCTGTTGCAGAGGCAACAGAAAAAGCATGCGAAGTTCAGAAGAACATGAAATCCCGAAGATTGCCTAAAATTTACAGACGCGCGAAATTTGGCATGGACTTCAATGCGAGATGCCTTTAATAGGTTCCACAATGAAACATTGTCTCGAAATTTGGTAGAAAATTCGAAGAAATTCTGGTCGTATGTAAAGTACACAAGTGGCAAGACACAGTCAATACCTTCACTGCGCAGTGCCGATGGTACTGTTACCGACGACTGTACCACTAAAGCAGAGTTATTGAACGCAGTTTTCCGAAATTCCTTCACCAGGAAAGACGCATGGAATATTCCAGAATTTGAAACACAAACAGCTGCTAGCATGAGTTTCTTAGAAGTAAATACCTAAGGGGTTGTGAAGCAACTCAAATTGCTTGATACGGGCAAGTCTTCAGGTCCAGATTGTATACTGATTAGATTCCTTTCATATTACGCTGATACAATAGCTCCCTACTTAGCAATCATATACAACCACTCGCTCACCGATAGATCTGAACCTACAGATTGGAAAATTGCGCAGGTCACACCAGTGTTTAAGAAGGGTAGTAGGAGTAATCCATCGAACTACAGACCTATATCATTGACGTCAGTTTGCAGTAGGGTTTTGGAGCATAAGCTGTATTCGTACATTATGAATCACCTCGAAGGGAACGATCTATTGAACGTAATCAGCATGGTTTCAGAAAACATCATTCTTGTGCAACGCAGCTAGCTCTTTATTCGCACGAAGTAATGGCCGCTATTGACAGGGGATCTCAAGTTGATTCCGTATTTCTACATTTCGGAAAGCTTTTGACACTTTCCTCACAAGCAACTTCTAATCAAACTGCGGGCCTATGGGGTATCGTCTCAGTTGTGTGACTGGATTCGTGATTTCCTGTCAGGAAGGTCACAGTTCGTAGTAATAGACGGCAAATCATCGAGTAAAACTGAAGTGATATCGGGTGTTCCCCAAGGAAGCATCCTGGGACTTCTGCTGTTCCTGATCTATATAAATGAACTGGGTGACAATCTGAGCAGTTCTCTTAGGTTGTTCGCAGATGATGCTGTAATTTACCATGTAGTAAGGTCATCCGAAGACCAGTATCAGTTGCAAAGCGATTTAGAAAAGATTGCTGTATGGTGTGGCAGGTGGCAGTTGACGCTAAATAACGAAAAGTGTGAGGTGATCCACATGAGTTCCAAAAGAAATCTGTTGGAATTTGATTACTCGATAAACAGTACAATTCTCAAGGCTGTCAATTAAACTAAGTACTTGGGTGTTAAAATTACGAGCAACTTCAGTTGGAAAGACCACATAGATAATATTGTGGGGAAGGCGAGCCAAAGGTTGTGTTTCATTGGCAGGACACTTAGAAGATGCAACAAGTCCACTAAAGAGACAGCTTACACTCCACTCGTTCATCCTCTGTTAGAATATTGCTGCACAGTGTGGGATCCTTACCAGGTGGGATTGACGGAGGACATCAAAAGGATGCAAAAAAGGGCAGCTCATTTTGTATTATCACGTAATAGGGGAGGGAGTGTGGCAGATATGATACAAGTTGTGATGGAAGTCATTAAAGCAAAGACATTTTTCGTCGCGGCGAGATCTATTTATGAAATTTCAGTCACCAACTTTCTCTTCCGAATGCGAAAATATTTTGTTGAGCCCAACCTACATAGGTAGGAATGATCATCAAAATAAAATAAGAGAAATCAGAGCTCAAACGGAAAGGTTTAGGTGTTCGGTTTTCCCGCACGCTGTTCGGGAGTGGAATGGTAGAGAGATAGTATGATTGTGGTTCGATGAACCCTCTGCCAAGAACTTAAATGTGAATTGCAGAGTAATCATGTAGATGTAGATGTAGAAACATGACTGTAGGACAGAAGAATTGTATACAAATATTAGCAGTGTGTTTTGGTTTGTTTTCTGTGGCATTTGACTTGACTAGATGTATTGAATATTGTTGCCTGTTTGCAATAAAATGACACTTCCCCTTACCTACGTTAGCTTGTGCTTGGTACTTCCTAAAGGTGTCAATGCTGAAAGGCAGTTTACTATTAGCATTTCAGCCACAAGAAAAAATGCATTGCAATTTGAGCAGGAATCCATGCCTGCAATTTTAAACCTTTAGACTAACCTCTTAAACTGTTTGGATTTTACAGCTTTGAACTGGAAACATCAGCATGTGTCCATATTTTTGTAACTGGTCAAACAGGCCCTGTGAAAATATATTTGTGGAGCTTCATTGTCCAGTACCATGGGTATCCTTAAACCAAGTATTTGTGCACTGATTGCTGCCTGTACTGCTTGCCTGCCTGTACACAGTTGGTGATATCTTCCTGACACAGGACATCTTTGATATCACCACAGTTGTCATACATAAGAAAATAATTTTTGACTGGTTCCTTGCTCCCACCCCTATTACTGGTCATCAAACAGTGCCTATCAAGACCAGTTTGAGCTTTCTGAACTAACCTGACCACTGATCTCCTCATTAAGTGTAACCTCAACTATGAGCACATTATGCATATCATTTCACCAGTTAGTATCTTGTGCGGCTCTTTATCTCAAATTTAATTTGGCCACTATCCGAAAGGTAATTTTGATTGTACTGATTACAGTCAGGTGGTGGTGGATTATTTTGTCACCTGGTTGCATTCTGCCCTTGCCAGTGGCCATTTGGGTCATTACCCCCAGTTGGAGGTTCACTGTGAGTTTGCTGACTATAACCTCTCTGGCCATTAAATCCTGACTGATTGGAATTCTATCTTTGGTTATTTTTATTTCTTCACTTGAATTTTTGCCCCTTTCCATTACAAAATTGGTTCCTGTTGGTATTGCTATGAAGGGGATATGGCTGCCAACCAAGTTGGTTGTTATTGGCATTCCCACCAAGTTGTTCATTAGTTTGTGTGGGGTCTGCCTGCATGGTGTCACTTTGTGGTTGCGTTGGTCTCTCTTTGTAGGTAAGATCAATGGAATCAAGAACTAAGAGGATACTCTCTATATCATGCTCACGAGTGATGGTTAAATTCTCACATAGTTAGACGGTAGTCAGCTTTTCAAAATTTTTGGACATCTACGTGTGGTATCGGGTTTGTCTAGTAGTGGGTTTTATTTAGATACTTCTTGAACTACCTTCTGAGTCCTCCATGTTTACTGCTGAATGATGTTTGGTTACACCATTCATAGCTCAGTCTCTCTTGTACTGCAATGGACCAGAACTTGTCTAGAAATGCCCTTTCAATCTGTCTATATGTGTGGCATTTTTCTGCCATGTCAGTGGTCCCTGTGTATACCCTACCACAAACCGTACCTTCTGTGTTTTGGTCCAATTTTTTGGCAAAACATTCCGGGAGGCTCTTATGAGTGTGACTGAGTCTGTTTGCTTACCTTTGGAAGAAAAAAGTGGAAACTGCCTGTGTAGTAATAATCCTTCATCTGTGAGTAAAGTAAAAAGGAATGCAGCACTGCCTGTCGCTGGCATGGCATTTTTTCAATGTATCAGATTGTATTCTGAATACCTCTGTGTAACAGTGGCACAAGTCAGCCATGCACGTTAAATTTGGAATAATATTTCACCTGACAGGTTAGTGTTGAAGTGCGGATGGACATTTGGATTATCTATCCTGTCTTTTGGCACATGATAACTAGGGGCAGAATGTTCCGTTTCCTTTTCAGTGTTACTAATGATGTTAGTCCATGATTTTTCCTCCACTGATTTCAATCTCTGTTCTATTTCAGCTCTTTGTTCTGCCTTCTGTACAGTCATCACTTCCTCAGTTACATGTACAGAATTCTTGTGTTCCTGGACTACATAATGTGCCACGGTATTGCCTTGGTCTAGTGTACTGGCCTTCGTTTCATTCTTTATTTCCTTAATGTATTTGTCCTTCCTTCCTTGCTCCTTTCTCATGAACTGAGTGTTTAAACTTATGCTACCTAGTTGCAGTGACAGGTCTTGCACCTGTCCAGGTTTGCAACCAATCAATGGTACCTGAGAGAGCATTTACATTCTGGCACAACTGTGACTGCTCCTGCTGCATATTTGTCTGAGCCTCAGCTATGTCCTTCACCTTTTCTCAAAAATGTTCTTGTGTCTTGCCTACTGATGACACTCTTTGGATTGAATTATTTATACCTTGTGACAAATCAGTGAGAAATTGTGTTTTTAGATCTTTCCCCATACCGACAAATTTATCTGATAACTCATTTGAAAAGTCAAGTCAGCTCTCAAATTTTTTGTCAGTAATTGAACTGTTGTGTTAAGATGGTTCTGAAAGCATCAAGAGTTTGCTTTTGCTGTTCAAGTGATTTCCTTTTGTTTTGAAAAATCATTACATTTTCATCAATACTTTGTTTTGGCTCTTGCTTATCCTCATTCTTGATATCGTTGAAGCTTTGTTTCAATAACTGTTGTTAAATTTGGATCGTGATGGAGGTTTCTGGTGTCCACAATGCACCCTGTCCAATCATGTTTGCATTAGGGATAAGTGTGATAGGCAAAGAATGATTTAATAAGCCTGCACTGTGGTGTGTTACATTTTTACCTGGGGAAAAAATACTCCCTGGAGAAAATTGTGACAGTGTTTCATCTACTGTCATATCATATCATTTCAAATGATAATGTTACAACATTTGTGTCCATATTAAATGAAAAATGCAATTGGTCTTTGCCACCGTGACCAACATTTTCAGTTTTGATTTCATTTGTTACGACGTCCATGTCAGCAACATCTTGCGCCGGCTATGTGGCAATGGACTGGCAACATTGTGCCTGTCTTGTGTACTCATTATTTGATAATTTTACAAAATGGCAAAATAAATGAATGCTTTTGGAAATGAAATATTCTGTTTGTAATAGTGAAGATATGAAGCCTAGTCAGTGGTGCCTCACTAACATTGCATCAAATACATTGTCAGCGTAGCTCAACTGTATGCACACACTCTCTCTCTAAAATTAATTTTCTGTCCACATGTCTATGTATTTTATGAGAATACTTCAGTTTGGGAATTGGATTAGAATAGGTATTACGATCACTACTGGCAGAGGCACTACTGCAGTCATGCATGCAATGGATCATGAATTTTCTACCTTTTCATTGGCTTCTTCACTCCTTCTGGAATTAATTCTCCAACTGATTATGTTTAATCTTTTATACATCATGTGATTCCCATCCTTGTTGCAATAATATAACATCCCAATTTGTGAAACAGTGAAAGACAACAATTAATATAATAGACAATTTTCAAAATTGTATAATTATTTTAAATTATTACAAATGTGCTAACTCTCCTTGCAATGGTGACATCCTTATATAGGTCACCAGATATAGTGGCTGGGGAGAGAGATAATAAAAACTGTCCAGAGCTGAAGTAATTATGCTAATGCATGTTTAGCTGCACGAGAAATTGTAGATCCAGAAACGCATGCAGGTAAAGATGTGTGCCGATTAAGAAACATTGTGGTAGTTCTGAAACATTTCTTGAAGATTAATTCCTTTGAGATGTGGTGCACAGCTCGATATTTACCTTGTGTCACCAACAATGTACAACAATGAGGGCATGATTGTGGTGGGTATTCTTCTTTGTTTTAACTTCTTCTCTGAAAGGATCCATTTAAAAATGCAAGCCCTTGTCACATTGGGAGATGGATGTTAGAATGAAAGACAATGAAAAATTGGGACTTTCACATGTTATAACCTTTAATTATCACAACACTAGAAGAGCAGAATTACAAAAGTTTTTATTGCTCAAGTTCAAAAGACCAACGGACACCGAGACCAGTTAGGAAAACAAATTAGGTACATAAAATAATTGACAGTTTAGCCTTCACTTTTCTGATAGCTTATTCAGATTGTCATACCTCCCTGTGGTATCTTTGCCACGTGGGAACAATGTCAATATTTACTTGTATGTGTGGGCCATTTAAAGAACCTACAAATATCATCTGTGGTTTGATGTATGTGCAGAAATGGTGTGAGCAGCTCAAGCACAGAACATCATCAAGGCACAATGGTGATCAAGTGTTTCCACTTGCAGTGGTGAGGTCACTTATACTCTGGTGTCATGGCTTCTTGGAAGGCACATAACAAGAGGTGCTGCTAGTAATGACTGCCCCTGGAAATAGTTGAAGAAAGCTTAACAAAAATATCATTCTTTTCTGAGATTGTGTATGGAAATCATTACAAGTAACAATTTATGCAAGTTATGAATTGAAAAGAGATTTGTCCACGCACCCACAGTTATAAATGTTCTTATGTATTGGATTTGAAACAGAGAAGTGTCATTGAAAGACGTTAATGGCATTTAGTAGTTGCATAGTTTGGAGCTGTCTTACCGACTTTGACAGTCTGTGGGAGGTGAGGTCACATGGCAAGGTTTTGTGGCACTTGATAATGGGTCCTTTACATCAAGAAACTTTTTAGAAAGGTAACCATAAAAAGATATAGTTGAGATAAAAGTTATCACAGCATCAGGGAGAAAGATCATTTGGAAGATAACACTTCATTTTTGCTTAGCCCATCTGCAGAACTCTGCTGTTATACTCCAACTTCTGGGAAGGGATCACTTTGGCAGAGCTTGTAGGGGGAGGGAGTTTTGGTCGACAGAGTCTTTCTGCTGGGTAGTCACTGCAACTCGTCTCAACAATGGTGGAGTCTTCATTTGCAGGGAGGATGATGGATTAGGATCTGTTACCAGGCTAACTACAGCTGTCCTTTCTATTGCAGGAAGATTAGTGTTCTAACAAAAGCGCCCTATGAAAGCGTGATGGGCCTGGAATGTCACCATGGGTGGTTAGGTAGGGTGAGGGGAAGGTCACAGTTGGATGATTGTACAAACTTCCTAAAGTGTTGTTCCATCATTCAACCACCCTACAGAATCCAAGTCTGTCCCCATGCCATTCCCACCCCCAGCCACATGCGACAGTGGCCATCTGGATCCTTCCGTCTATAACATTCCCTTACGAATGATGAGTAATAAACACTATTATAAACCTTTTTCTAACAAACATTCAGAAAACACTAAGAATCATTGTGTGTTGCAAATATGTATTTTATTTATCAAAAATTATTTTTTATAATTAATGTAATCATCAAAGAATAACTATATGTTAAAAAATGTGTTCTAGAGCTACATTATAATAATATCTGACGTCATGTTAATGAAATGTTATGAAAAGAGCGCTACTACAGATTTCATTCTCTCTCTTCTGTTTGCTTTCGATGCTGTGTGTGTGTATGTGGGTAAATTTGTTGAATATTTCAATATACGCTTATAGAGAATTTGCTGGAATTATTTAAGTACTGTAAATACATTTCCACATCAAGTTCATTAAGATTTTTCAGCATTTAGCATTTTAGCTGTTCAAGCATTATTGCTGCTGAGCTGCTGCCACCACCATTATGTGGCAAATATGAATTTAAACTGACCATGCAAAAGATGTACGATTTGCAACAATTTTAATTAAGTTGTTTCATTTTTTAGAGCAGCAGAGAAGCTGAGTAGTACAATTTATAAACATTTTATTATTGCATGACTTAAATCCCAACTTAAGACTTGGCCTGGCCTAACATAGGCACTTATAATATTTTGTGAACAGTAAAGAGTTTTGCTATCAACAGTCAGTGAATACACTGACTAATATAACAGTAAATTATTTTTCTCACAGTCAAATTACTACAGATACTAAATAAGTTCTATGAAGGCCAATGTGAATCTTTATGCCTCTCTCCACCTTATTAAAATATTGTGATACACAATGTCCTAAATGCAATGTGACTGAGCTTAGCCAGCAAATAATAGTATTCATTATTAACTGCATTACTGTGGCCAAACAAAAATAGACAGAATTTTTTTCATTTTGATTTTCAGACATTCTTCAACAACAATTAACAATTTTCAAATCTCACTTAATAGAAAAAATAATAATTAAATGGAGAGACAGCATACCTCTTGCACCAGCTTCTCTGAACTACACAGGTGGGAATTATCTTTGCATCGTCATTTGCTCCCATAATCATCCTGGCCTCAAAACCTGGTGACCCACAGTTTCCGCAACCTCCACCCAGCAGTTCCCCTTCCTCCATCCTGTCACCCCTTCCTAATCCATGTCCCCAAGTAACCTTCAGCATGTGTCACTCCCAAACAGCTTCGAAAACCATGCATCACATGCCTAGCCTGTGTACCTGCCACACCTCCCTCTCTCATTCCTAACACTCAGCCCACCAGAATCCCACCCAGCCCTTAGCCATCCACCGCCAATCCCTCTCCCTGCCTCCTGTCTTTCTCTCCCTCTACCCAGCCCATCCAACACCACAACCTTATCCACTGGCTTTTTCATTATTCTTACCTTACATACCCCTGCTATAAATAAAACAATGGAAAGTCCAGATTGGAATATCAAGAATATTATGAAAAGGGTAGTTTGCTACTCACCATAAAAATGACACACTGAGCTGCAGACACACACATCAAAAATGTTACAAATTGAGCTTTTGGCCAAAGTCTTCTTCAGAAAAAAAAAACAACACACACATTCACACAAGCAAACACACTTCACATACATATGACTGCTATATCTGGCCACTACAGCCAGATAAATAAATATGTAAATAAACCTTGAGTGTATGAGATATCCTCAAAGGAACATACTTCAGATTGTTGTCAGTGGAATGTAAATTAATAGACATTGTTAGCAACAATGTATGTCTCTTGAAATTGATGATCTTCATCATATGATCATTGTTTAATTTAAATGTGGCATTGCAAGAAAAGGAAAAAAGTACTACGAGGTGTGTTTTTTTAAGTTTGGTCCATTTTGTTGTAGCCACTAGCAGTTCACGCACATACCACAATGAGCACATGCATCATGTACGGGCATGCCTTGGGAACAACTGTGCTCAGTTTTAGCTCTGTAGCTAACCAGTACATCTCTGTTCTGTGCTTTCAAAATGTTTAAGACTATCAACTCGTCTGCTGCGTGTGAGGTTCGCTCAGTGATATGGTTTTGTCAGCAAGGAACCTGTCTGCTGCAGAAATTCATCAACAGATTTGTGAAGTGTATGGTGAAACAGTTATGAGTGAAAGCAAAGTGTGTAAGTGGGTACAAGAACTCACAGATGGCCATGACAACATCCATGATGAGGAGCACTCTGGTCGTCCTTCTTTGATTACAGACGATTTGGTAACTTCAGTTGAAGCAAGGATTCGTGAGAACAGGCACTTCACAATAACAGGTCTCTCATCAAATTTCCTGATGTGTTGAGATCAGAGCTTTACAACACCTAAAGTTTAGGAAACTGTCCTCCCGTTGAATCCTGAAACTCCTAACAGATGACCACAAAAACCAAAGATTTGAGTGTGCAATGAAGTTCTTGGCTCATTATTATGAAGAAGGTGACAGCTTCTTGAGTTAGATCATAACTGGAGATGAAACATGGGTTTTGCGTATCATGCTCAAATTGAAGTAACAGAGCATGGGATGGAGACACATACACACTCGCCTGTAAAGGTGAAAGCCAAACAGACTCTGTCCCAGCGCACATGGCGTTGGTGTTTTGGGATAGGCATGGTGTTTTGTTGGTCGACTTCATGCAATGCAGAACCACTATCAATGCAGAAGCATAGTGCCAAACCCTGAGAAAGCTATGCAGAGCGATTCAAAACAAAAGACGCAGCATGCTGACAAAGGGAACTGTCCTTCTCCATGACAATGTAAGACCTCACACAGCAGGTCAGACCCACGATTTATTGGACAGTTTTACTGGGAAGTTTTAGACCACCCACCCTACAGTCCTGATTCTGCACTGAGTGATTACCATCTGTTCTTCCACCTCAAACAATACCTCAGTGGCAACCGTTACAATGATGACGACAACGTGAAAAGGACAGAGAACTCTTGGTTATCGGAGCAGGTGGTAAGTTTTTATGAAGAGGGTATTTTAAAATGGTTGAGAGGTATCATACGTGTTTCAACAAACTTGGCAACTATATCAAAAAATAGAGTGAAGTACATACTTTCTGAAAATAAATTTACCTTTTTGAAATAACCTTTTGTTGTGTACTTATGTTCAAATAGACCATACTTAAAAAACATGCCTTGAACTTTGGACAAAAATTAGTAAAAAAGATCTGAGCATTCATATTTAATGCTGATCTACAAACTGTAAGTAGGAGCACAGTGCAAGTTCAACAATAGCAAAGAGCACTTCCAATGTCAGATTACAGCTGATTCAATTATGCTTGTTACATTCCAGGTCAACACTTCCTTCTCCTTCCCCTCCCTCCACATTGCTCTTGATTAATTGTTTATGATGATGTTGGCCAATCGCAGGGGGCCTCCCACTGCTCTCTGCCAATAAGGATCATTTGTGAGATTAGTGGCACAGGCCAAAATTCAGATGTGCCTGCCCACTACAAAAAAATTGATATATGTTTATGCGTCCATTATCGTAGAACAACAGACCTACAATGCAGATGTAACTGCACACTGTAAATGATTAGCTACCCGACATTAATATAACAAATTAATTCCCAAGCATCCTTTTTTTAGAGCAATTACACGAGTCTAGTCATTTGTGCTCTGTAATGAAGGGATCAGATTCATTATGTAAATAATAACAGTGATATAACAAATTAATGTATCATTTCTTATCATCACAAGTTTTTTAATATGTATTGTTAACAATAGTTTTAAAATCTTTTGGTTCATTTACAAATATTTGTAAACTTAATTAACAACAAATGATATTTTTGTACCTTAAAGATGACCTATGTACAATTTTCTTTCTCAGTTAATACTATCTAATACATACAGTATATCTACAAGGTATACATGCAGACAAGAAATAACAATTCCTGGATTTCCCAGTTAAAAAAAACATCTTTTCGTGGGTGAAAATACAATATATCCTGGCTGAAAGTATATTTTTTTCTTTCTTAAGTGACAATTATACTTTCCCTCACAGCTGTAAAACTTATCAATCCTTTGTATGGTAAAGGTTTTATACACCACCACAGAACCTGCCAGCACTTTATGAAACAAAGTCCAGCAAAAAACAATGTACTTTGCAAAGACCTTCAATGTGCAGCAACATGCACAGCATATTTTCATATTATGAAATTTTAGAGCAATGAATACATTAGTTGTACTTAACATATATGTTTTTGCTTTATGCTTAATATTTTAAGAAACAAAGCCTGAGTATATCATGCACTGCAATTTACTCAATGTGTGAGTCACATATTGCTCGAAAACCAGACTCATTTCGTACGAGAGCAAGACACAAAGGTCTCACTACCTGTCACTTGACAGCTGCTGCCTTCCATTGTCTATTTATATAATTACTTTGAAAGAAGCAATTGTGGACATTAGAAGTGTTTGGAGCAAGGTTTGGAGAATTTAAAACAGTTCACTGGCATAACAAGTAAAAAAGAAGCAAACTGGTTCTGGTATTGTTCTAATTGCAGAATACCTCTCTGCATGCCAGACCACATTGAATTTTCCACAAAAGAGCCATTTATGTGTGAAATTGCTCAAGAACTCACCTTGCACTTTTTCGGAGGATAATTATACATACTGCCATGGTTCTTGCATAATTTGTAGCCTATGAAAGAACTACATTAAATACAAAAATCTAATATTGAAGCTTTGGACTTTTTCAGTGTGTGCTACCTTTTAAACACAAATGTGCCACTAAAATTTTAAATAATCGCATAAATGGCTGGTCTTCCACATCCAATTTTTTTTTTATGTGGACTGGACTGTTTGACTGTCTTTCTGTTCTATCTGAAGCACCACTGGGCTGTGCCCATTTGACTTCAAGCATGGCTGTCATGAAGTTAAAAAATGGCCTTTTTAATAGATCTGAATGATAGTTCGTGTATATGATATATGTGTGTGTTCTGTTACTGCCTAAATTGTCTGTTACGTGTGGAGTAAGATCTCTTATTTGAATGGTCAGGGTAATGTGTGCTTAGTTGTTGGCTGAGAGGTGGGTTGATGTGGATGCCTTATTGTATAGAGGTTTTGACTTCTTTTTGATGTAAAAAGAGATGGGTGGTTTATTTGTGTATTCCCTAATGTCTGTGTTTGGCATATATCTGTCAGCGTCAGGTATAGTGCGAAGAATTCTGCTCTGCAGTGACTGTAATTTGCTGATGTGGCTATCAGATGCCATGGACCACACCTCTGATCCATATAACATGGTAGGCAGGGTGATGCTCTTGTGAAGCTATAGCTTTGTCTCAACTCTTAGCTCCCTACCCTTGAGGAGTGGGTACAGTTGGTTGTAGACCATGCAACCTTTAGCTTTAGTGTTCTTTATGTGTTTCCCAAACATGAGTCATTTGTCTAGAACAATTCCGAGTTAAGTCACCGAGTTGCTCCATGGATTGTTCCTCAACACAGTCTGGTGGAGTCAATTTGTTAGTGTACAGAAGAGCTATGGTTTTTTCCTGGTTTTTCTTGGTTTTCCAGGCCTTGCACCATTTTATGATTGCATCGAGATGCTCTTGAAGCTTACTGGTTATGAAGTTTAAATTTGTGCTACTCTTAAAAGCTGCTGTGTCATTGGCATATAGTGCAATGTCACCTCTAGCCATTTTTGGTATGTCATTTGTATAGAGCGTGTACAATATGGGGCCCATAACCAAGCAATGTGGGATCCCAGCCACAGCGTTGCTGAATGAGGTGACACCTTTGCCCCACCTGACAGAGTACTTTCCCTCTGCCGGGGATGAATCAATCATGCTGATCATGTACCCCAGAGTGTCTAACTGGGTTAGTTCACCATCAAGCCATCACGCCAGGTTTATTGAAAGCTTGTGTGATGTCTAGGAAGACCACTCCTGTGCTGTGTTTCCTGTCTCGCCCTACATATGTGGTCCAGATGTTGGGATTGATGGGCAGCGCTATGTTCGGGATGGAAGCCAAACTGCTCATGGGTGATGATGTTGTTGTCTTTTAGGAACTGGGAGAGGACTCATAGGATTAGACACTCCAATACTTTACTGAGGATGGACAAGAGTGAGATTGGTCTGTAGCTTTGGGGTAGGATGGGGATTTTGTTTGGTTTTGGTATGTTTGTTATATGAACAGTTTTCCAAGCAGGTGGGAAGTATGTTAAGGAAAGGCACTGGATGCAGATTGAGGTGAGGTAGGAGATTGTTGAAGGAGGTAGATGTTTCAGATGTGTGGCGCATACCTTGTCAGGACCAGGGGATTTGTTGTTCCGTAAGTGTCTGATGTTGGCACACACAAGGCAGACAGAAACTGGTGTGAATTCTGTTTCTGGCCTGGTTTCTCTCTATTGAGCCACTCGTTTGACTGTTGTTCTCCCCTGACTATCACTCTTGTCATCTTCAATGACGTGTATTTTGGAATTGTGACTCTAGTGATCTCACCATTATCTCTGATTTTTCCTCATCATCGTATTCTATCCCACTTGGACCTTGGAGTGGCCTGTCTACCCTGGGAGTAGCGATCAGTGATTTTGTGGTCTTCCATATTTGGTTCACATTGTATTTTGCACTTTCAAGTTTCTCTTCTCCATTGAGGCCTTTGTGCTCTTGTAGTTTTTGCTTTACCTGGACTTCAAGTCACTTAAGCAAGCGATGGTCGGTGGGGTCATGGTAACATTGCCACTCCTTCCTCACATGCTGAATGACTACCAGATCCCAGATATCAGGGGTCAGGTCACTGGCACCAGGTTTGGTGGTCACCCTGGTGCTTTTCTCTCGAGCACAGGTCTGGAAGACCTTTGTAAAATACTTAATTGCTGAATCCACCTATCTTTCATCATGCATCTGTGATACGTCCTCCCGATGATGTCCTACCAGGGTGGAACATTGTTCCCAGTCAGTATAGTAAGTAGTTTATGGCATCCTCCAGTATATGGCTTCAACATTAGCACATTCCAGAACAACTGGAATGTGGTCGAGTCCATCTCATAGTGCACTGTGGCTGCCGTTTTCCACCCTAGGCCCTTGTACTGGAAGATATCCAGGATATCTGGACTCTGCTGGTCGTTTTGTGGGATATGAGTAGCCTCCTCAGGAATGGTTACCCTCACTGAGGGATCACTCTCAACAAACAGTGTCAGTCTCATGCCATGTGTATTCACAGATCAGCATCCCCAGTCACCACATTTGCAGTTTAGGTCCCCTACTATTAGTACACACTCGAAATTATCTGTCAAGGTCTGGAAGTCCTGTGCACTACTGTTCCTATGGGGCTGTTTGTAAGCAGCTATTATTGTGAGAATGGTGTTCCCTACCTTTAATTCTACACCAGCAGCCAAATTTGGCATCTCGACTGTCCAGTGGCAAATCCTCTGCAGCACAAGGACGGCCACTCCGCCACCAGGTCTGCATTTCAGGTGTTAGCCGGGCCGGTCGATCCTGTGGACAGAGTAGTTGCACACTTTAAGTTGACTGGTTAGAGATAGATGCATCTCTGAGATACAGGCAACGTCTCTAGCGTGCTGGTGTAGAAATGACTGAAGTTGTATGGTTTTGTCAGAAATGCTCTTTGCATTTCAATTTAGGACTTTGAAATTTGTACACCTAAGGGCTATTGAAAAATGTCATGGTGGCTTGCGCAATGATCTTCACTTTCATGAGTATGTCTGGCTCTGTGCACACTGCTGTTATTGTGTCCTTGAGTTTCTCTATTATGTTGCTACAGTTAAATCCATGAAACATTACTTTCAAATCTTTTAGTTCATGCATTAGGTTTACGAGTTTGCTTCCTGCAAATTTGCAGCTCTTGTGTTGCCAATGTCAGTTCTGACACAGCATTGGCAGTGTTACAGTTGGCGTATGTGTTTTGGGCAATGTGGCTGTAGCTGGAGGCAGTTGTACCCACTGTGAGGACATTGGTGGGGGGACTACGACAGTGGGACAGGTCGACACATTTTGCGTCGATCGGAGTCCAGGAAATAGCGCTTGGTTCATTTGAAAATGTTTGTCAATTTGTTTGTTGTTCTCACACAGATGCAGACACAACAACAGTCATTGTGGCTGCTTTCTGTTGCCTCTGGGTATGCACTAGTCTTTGATATACCTCGCAGCCTTGATAGGCGCTTACCATTGCAGTTTCTTTTTGGCACAGTTTGGTTAGATGTGGGGCAGCATGTTTTATACACCTGGGTTTCAGGTGGCAGTTTTGACTTCTGTGATTGTATCTTTGGCAGCAGTGACACTGCCCAGAACCTTCAGGCCTATTGTATTTCTTAATAATGTCCAAAAATCCTAAAATGAATCTGACTGAGAAAATTCTTTGTGCATCTTCATTATTTTCAATGGTCGCTAGAAAGTTCGGTCCTTTTTTGCAATCACCTCCCTCATTGCATGGGTTTCAAGAACTGATGCACACTACTTTAAAGCCATCTATGATCAGGTTTTCTTTTATTTTGACGACATTGGCATTGACCAGAAGCATTTTTATTACTACCATTAGTGACTGCTTTGGCTCTACCATATAAGAATGAAATTCAGTTTCTCTCTTTTCCAGCTCTGTCTTTAATATGTGGTAGTCCTCTAACAGCTCATCCTGTAATTTTGTGGTTCTGGGGCATATTCTGCCTTGAGCTTGCCTTTTAGCCCCACTTTTAATTCCTTAACCAGTATTGATACTCACTGCATTTTGTATGCAATAATCAGTGGTATCTGCTCTTTCTTACTTTTCACTACCTGCATTTCACCTTTCCCTTCTGTGCCTATGTTTTCCAGAGCTGAAAATGCATTTGCCGTTGGAATGTTTGTAACTGTTTCCTCATCCCGTCCCTTTTCCACTGCTTTATTGCTTTGGTCACTGCAGTCTATAACCCATCTGTTCTCACTGCATGAGCTACTGTCCTCCTCGATCACTGACACTAACCTCTCCTTGTTGGTGTTGACTGTTGTCTGTGTGGATGATTTCTCCCTATTCTGGTTTTGTGCACTCTGGTGAGTGCTGCAACAACCTGTGGTTGAGATTACACTCATGGTAAATGACGAAGCCATGCTATTGGTCAATTTTATGTGGCTGTTTAAGTTTTGAATGAGATTCAAATGCTCCATGATTTAAGACATTCATCATACACCCTGAGATGTAACACAATTCACCTTGCATAAAAGTAAATATACTTTGAAAGTTATGCTTCTCAAACCATCATGTGCAATATTTCCCTGCCGCCTGTTCAAAATGTAAACAGTTGTGATGTAACATTCATCGAAAGCAGTTTGTTGTTTCAAAGTATTGTTCATGATTAATCATCATCCTAAAGCCTTTGACACATTCTGCTGTCAGCAGATGCTTGTGTGTGCACTATGTCTTGTTGATGTAAATGGTGCAATTTCTTCACAACGAATGTTTTATTTTGGTGTTATTCTCTTGTTTATGTTTTACTGCTGCAGTACAGTCTTCAGTAGTGGGCTAAAGTAAAATTCTTTGTTAGAGTATCAGTTTTCATCAGCTAAAATTATAAAAATTTAATTGAAAACCAAAACAAAGAAACATTCCTGGAATTCTAAAAATTCTGGGATTTGACGCTGAAAGATTTACCACAGTTTTCCCAGTTGTCCCGGGGTGTATACAAGCTGGATATATTATTTATAGTAAAACTAGGAGGGAATCTATGTACACCATTTGCCATTTAATAAGTGCTTTCTGATTGGTTTTTTACTCTGTGTACTGTTTTATACATATTTACTTTTAATCATTCTTGTCTAATTGTTTTTTCTACAATTGTATAGCATGCATAATACACTCAAAAGAATGCACCAAAGGAATCATCTGAATGAGACAAATGTGCTGTACATGTACAGACAAACAAATGATCACAATTTCAGAAAAATTGGCTGATTTAGTCAAGAGGAAGATCTTCACAAATTGGGCAAGTCAATAGATCCATGTCTGGCCCTTATGCAAGCAGTTATTCAGCTTGGCATTGACTGACAGTTATTCAATGTCGTTACCAAATTCTGTCCAATTGATTTGTTAGACTATCAAAATCACATGTTGGTTGGATCATCCTGCACATAATGCTCCAAAAATTCTCAATAGGGGAGATATCTGCCCACCTTGCTGGCCAAGGTAGTTTTTGGCAAGCATGAAGGCAAGCAGTAGAAACTCTTTTTGTGTGCAAAGCATGAAGGCAAGCAGTAGAAACTCTTGTTCTGCGCGGGTAGGCACTATCTTGCTGAAATGTAAGCCCAAGATGGCCTGCCATGAAGGGCCACAAACTGGGGCCTACAATGTTGTCAACGTGACACTGTGCTGTGATGATGCTGTGGAAGACAACCAAAGGGGTCCTTCTATGAAATGAAATTGTCCTCAGACCATCACTCCTGGATACTGGGCCATACGGTGGTGATAGGTTGATATCTCACCACTATCCGGGATGTCTCCAAACACATCTTTGTTGATCTTTGGAACTCAGTTGAAAGTGGGATCTATCACTGATGATAATTCGACTTCAGTCAATGAAATTCCAGACCAAAGATGTGTCTGGAGAAGTCCCAGACAGTGGTGGGACGTCAATCTGTCATCCGCCACACAGTCTGACAACCAGGAGTGACGATCTGCAGTGCTATTTTATTTTGTAGCACGACCCCTTTGGCTGTCATCTGCAGTGCCCTTACAGCACAGTGGTATGTCGACAATATTCTGTGCCCTGATTTGTTGCCCTTCACGGGTAAGATAATGCCCACTTGCACACAGAGGGAGTTTGTATGACTCGACTTCACGCTTGCCAAACCATACCATGGACAGCAAGTTTACCAGCATTTGGAGCACTCTGAGAAGAGATATTGGTCATCTCTGTGTGAGCTGCAGTTATGTGAATGTGTGTGTGTTGTCTATCTAAGAAGAAGGCCTTCTGACAAAAAGGCCACATATTTAGCAGTACTTTTGTTGTGTCTGTCTATGACTCAACATCTCTACCTATATGGTGAGCAGCAATCAACCCTTTTCATAATAATATCATTATTCCATCCTGGATTCTCCACTGTTTGATTTTCCTACCAATATATTCTTTATATAAATTTAAATTAATCACACTTTTTATAAGTCAGCCAACAGAAGTTATAAAGTATAGCATTTCTGGAAAAGAGCAACATTAGAAATGACAGATAGAAGCTGCATAATGGCATATAGGTGAGCGACCAAATAATGGAAACTGATTAATAATTTAAAAAATGAATGGAAAGAATAATTGAAAGAAATTGGAAGGTAATTTATAAATCTGTACATGCATTCTGGGTGAATTTTAACTGGTACTAATACCAACAGATCTTCAGTGTCAATACATTTAAGATCAATATTCATATTTTGAGTTATGTACTGTTTCACATTAGTTCCATTGTGTGTAGTGCTGAGTACGACAATGCTCACACATGATCGCCCCTCCACTGCTCGCGCAAATTTCTCTCGTCTGCTTCAAACACCATGATACAGGATTCTTGACATGGGCAAAATGATGAACAGATCGGTGTGATTGATGTAAATATATGAATAAAATTAGCCTTGATAATGACTTTTATAACACTTTTGAAATACATGGTTGGAATACACATTTTTAAACAATATTAGCACAATGAGCTAGTCATACGTCTGCCCGCTGCCACTTATAGAAACAAAAAGGTGAAGATACTGGAATTAATAGATTGAAGAGCATATCTCTTCTCATTTTGGTATCAAAACATTATCTTTGCCACAAAATGGTGCATTACTTTACCTTTGGCTTCATTTGTTACATGTATAAAAAGAAAAGAATGAAGAAAAAAAACTAATAATATGGTTCATCATAATTGCCCACTGTTGTGCACTGACATCATATGGAGATGTGCAGTGTCTGAGTTGGTTTCTCATTTTGAGGGTTGATAACCCTGGCCGTCAGCCATTGGAGTTGTTCTGGATGGTTATCCATTTATATGGAGATATCATCTTCTTTTAACTCACACATATATATGTTTTCTCTCCTAACAAAGTGCTTGCTATAACTGCATAGTCCCATTGTTTGTCCATCAGCATCTGCCCAGTGTTTAGCTAGCAAAGTGTGCACACATAGCACAAGGGTCATTACCATCCCAGTTCGCGCTCACATGTTCAGTATCAGGCCCAGAGTGTCCATGTCACACATTTACAGTAGCTTCACTGCACAAATTCATGAAGCTTGTGTTCAGTGGCGTGAACCTTTGTGAAATATTCGATGTGACGACAACTGATTTCCATATCAGCAGCCCAAGGAATTTATTTCACCTTGTCGCTCTCACTTATTCAGTGAGAACACCAGTTGTACATCCAACATCTGTTTACAAGGTAAGTTTCTTTCCACTTTTACTATGTTGTTGAGCACAGAAAATTCATGTTATACAAAGTATTGCAATCTTTAGTTTGTCAAGCGTACACATGCATATATCACACTAACACTTAACACTTTGCAGTCAGGTTTAGTAAGTTCTTGTACTTTGCTTTTGAGCATCTTTCATACAATTGAATACATAAAGTTTCTGTAGTATCCTTTCCACATACTATACACATAACACTGAAAAATACAAATACAATAACAAAATACACTTATCCTATTAATTTGATGACATACCATTTTCATCACTTATATACATTATAGTCTGGTTGTCATTTTGCTAAATACATTTTGTTTAATTAAAACTTCATTACATTGTTTGATTCCAATTATAAGAGTACACATTTTACATGTGTTTTATTATACATTTTTCATACAACATTCATACAATAATAGATTCTGTTATCCTTTACGGCATAAAGTGACATACATATCATTTCAATTAACAATTGTAGCAAATCCACCTGCTTTATTTCTTTGTTTGTTGTCTTCGGTGTCGACATACTCCATTGCTATGCTGGCTGAAAAATGGGGTTTCTAACTTGGACACTGACTATTTTAAATAATGTAGCCAACAGATGCACAGTTGCATTTCACTGTCTTTTACTTTCACTATGCACAACCCACAACCCCCCCTCCCCCACCAGTAATACACACTTACATATGTATGGCCAGTGCACTATTGTTTAACTTTCGATAAGCCGCATTAATAGTTAGCAGGCAAACCATCCACATACTGCTACAATAGTTTCCTATTGAACATCTACTAGCAGTACAAACCTACCCACATAATTCACAGTTCTTGAAGAATAAACAGGTATGTATGGAAACAGACAATGTAATTGTTTTTACACATGACCTGTTTGTTTAACACTTATTTCACTGTTAAGTCACTGCATTGTTGTCGTTCTAACCAACACAGGTTACTTGTCTGAAACTCGTCCATGGACTGACTGACTCATGACCAAAAATCAGGTCCTTATATATCCTCACAATAACAGGTGCTGAAACCACACATTGTTTAAAGATAAATTTACAGAAATTACAATTAAAACTTAACTCATTAAATTAACTTGATACGTCTAAAACTGATTCTTTCTAACAGTTTCTTCCATGACAGGGGTTAAGCCGGATTATTTGTTTAAATCATGAAATTAACAAATATCGTTACCCAAACAATACATTGGACAAAACTGTTAATTACCTTGGAATTAACGAAAGGCTGGCTTTGCTGACATGCTTTCAAAGAGAGCCAAATAGATACTTTAAGATTACTAGTATTTTGTCTTCCAAATGTTTATAATTAGTACAGAATTTATATTTGTTTATACACCACAAGAGAATTTAAGTTACAAAACAATTACTGATTTCGCCCTATAATGAAAGATACTAACCAGGAATAGTCAAAATAAATTAGAAAATCAATTAAATACCTAAAACTTACTAAACTATAATATGTTTTAGGTATGTAATTGATTTTCTAATTTATTTTCACAATTCCTGGTTAGTATCTTTCATTATAGGGCAAGTTTAATAAGTCAAGGCTGCAAAATACTAACGTGAATTCTTAACAGACAAATGGAAAAACTAGTAGAAGCCGACCTCAGGGAAGATCAGTTTGGATTCCGTATAAATGTTGGAACACGTGAGGCAATATTGACCCTATGGCTTACCTTAGAAGCTAGATTAAGAAAAGGCAAACCTTCATTTCTAGCATTTGTAGACTTAGAGAAAGCTTTTGACAATGGTGACTGGAGTACTCTCTTTCAAATTCTGAAGGTGGCATGGGTCAAATACAGTGAGCAAAAGGCTATTTACAATTTGTACAGAAACCATATGGCAGTTATAAGAGTCGAGGGACATGAAAGAGAAGCAGTGGTTGGGAAGGGAGTGAGACAGGGTTGTAGCCTCTCCCCGATGTTATTCAATCTGTATATTGAGCAAGCTGTAAAGGAAACAAAAGAAAAATTTGGAGTAGGTATTAAAATCCATGGAGAAGAAATAAAAACTTTAAGGTTCGCCAATGACATTGTAATTCTGTCAGAGACAGCAAAGGACTTGGAAGAGCAGTTGAACAGAATGGACAGTGTCTTGAAAGGAGGATATAAGATGAATATCAACAAAAGCAAAATGAGGATAATGGAATGTAGTCGAGTTATCTTGGGTGACGCTGAGGGAATTAGATTAGGAAATGAGACATTAAGAGTAGTAAAGGAGTTTTCCTATTTGGGGAGCAAAACAACTGATGATGGTCAAAGTAGAGAGGATATAAATTGTAGACTGGCAATGGGAAGGAAAGCGTTTCTGAAGAAGAGAAATTTGTTAACACCGAGTATAGATTTAAGTGTCAGGAAGTTGTTTCTGAAAGTATTTGTATGGAGTGTTGCCATGTATGGAAGTGAAACATGGACGATAAATAGTTTGGACAAGAAGAGAATAGAAGCTTTTCAAATGTGGTTCTACAGAAGAATGCTGAAGATTAGATGGGTAGATCACATAACTAATGAGGAGGTTTGAATAGAATTGTGGGGAAGAAGAGTTTGTGGCACAACTTGATTAGAAGAAGGGATCGGTTGGTAGGACATGTTCTGAGGCATCAAGGGATCACCAATTTAAAATTGGAGAGCTGCATGGAGGGTAAAAATCATAGAGGGAGACCAAGAGATGAATACACTAAGCTAATTCAGAAGGATGTAGGCTGCAGTATGTACTGGGAGATGAAGCAGCATGTCTGCTTGTGTCTGTATATGTGTGGATGGATATGTGTGTGTGTGCGAGTGTATACCTGTCCTTTTTTCCCTCTAAGGTATGTCTTTCCACTCCTGGGATTGGAATGACTCCTTACCCTCTCCCTTAAAACCCACATCCTTTCGTCTTTCCCTCTCCTTCCCTCTTTCCTGACGAAGCAACAGTTGGTTGCGAAAGCTTGAAATTTTGTGTATGCGTTTTTGTGTTTTTTTATTGTGTCTATCTACCAGCACTTTCCTGTTTGGTAAGTCATGGAATCTTTGTTTTTAATATATTTTTCCCATGTGGAATGTTTCTTTCTATTTTATCCAAACTACAAAAATATATAGAATAGTTATTATTAAGTAATGATAAATTAATAAGAAAATTGGGTAATAAATCAAGAACTACTTAGGAAAATGTGAAAAGGGAAATAGGTAAGGGTCTCAATGGTCAGGAAATAGTACTCAAAAATAGTGAAAATATTGAGTTAAAAGATGAAACTCTGGCAAATTACAAAAATAATTACTTTTTAAATGTACCTGCATCATTAAGTATAAACTTTACTAAACATGAGAAATTAACGGTCCCAAAAGTATACAGTAGTATGTTGTTAACTCCCACAAATGATAATGAAATATTAAAGGTGATAAAGAGTCTAAAATCATAAACGTCTGCAGGTCTGGCTGAAGTCTACTAAGGAATAATTAATTAATACAGCAGAAACAGTAAGCACCAAGTTAGTGTTCACTAAGGAATAATCAACTAATACAGTGGAAACTAAGTTACCAAATTCAGAAAACACTTTTGACAAAGTTAGCTAAGGAGTTGAAGGATGAAACGGATAACCAATGCAATTTAGTTAGAGAAAGGAAGTCAAAGAACAGTTTGAAGACTCAGATGCCAAGACTAACAATGTAGTTCAGTTTGCTGTCAAAGAATTCAAACAGGTTAAGGATCAAATCTCAGAGACAAAATAATTTGTTACAGCATTTCAAAAATGCAAAGAATTTGGCGAAATAATTAGAACACCCAAAGCTTTATCTAATCTGGAGGAATGTTACAGGAGTTGGTAAATTGTACAGTACAAGAGAAAGTAGAATTAGCTAACAGTAGGACTTACTGTTGTATGAAACATATTACAGGGACACGACTAGTTCAAGAATTTCATCTAATATTAAATGAACTACTGCATCTGTCAAAGGGATTAGCTCTGGTAGAGATTATGACTAAAACATTTATACGAGAACACTTGTTGAAAATATTTAACTGGCCATTATCACCAGATACTGACTTAGAAAAATTGCAAGAGAGTGCAGGAGAATTCTGCATAAACAGGCACAGAAAAGAATCAAGGTTTTTAATGATAAGGCTATTACACCTAGCTTTCAAATAGACTATCTGGTATTAGTAAGTGATTTTGATCATAGCTCAAACTTAAAAAAGAAGATAAATAAATTTTTCCCTCATTACAGGGGGTGATTCAAAGTGCAAGATACAGCACATTTGAAATCAGTACATTTCATAGACTCTGACACAGGACAAAATAAAGGATTGTACAATACAGATACGCTTTAAAAATTCAAAGCCCCAGGAGAGTTCCCATCCTTTTTTAATTCAGTGGACTGATGACCACCAGCTGTCCCGGCTAAATTGTTTCCATATTTCTCTTTTTAGTTTTACCATGGACCATTTCTTTATTCTTCATCTATATTGTTATCTTTTAATACTATCAATTTTTCTGCAAAAATAACTGTAAGAAAACAAAAAGGAGCTGAGCTCGACCTGAAAATGGTCTGGTAGTCCTCTATGTCTGCAACAGATGAATGCACAGCATCTAGTGCTTGCCTTGTGACTACTGAACTGCTAAGGTAATATAACAGATGATAAATTAGTCCATAAACTTAACTATCCTCCAGATTAAATTTACCATGAAAATATGGCTGTTAATATTTCCATGTAATTTATTTAATTACTTGTTACCATATACATGTGGTACATGAAAAACTAAGAATAGGAACGATTTTTGGTTCATTTGCATATGATAATATTAGGACTTGGAGAAATATATAGTACTATAAAATGTGCAGAAAATGGGAAAAGCAACGAAAATGTGCTCTGAAAAAACTATGAATGCAGTAAAATTACTATTTAAGAATTACAATTAACATGTTTTTGGTTTTATACAATTTATAAAACTGAATAAAGAAGAATAGCATGGTTGGGTTTATACGTGACCTTTTTTTTTAAGAGAGGTCAATAATGGGTAGTGAGGGAGCACCTCTTTAGAGTACTAACAGACAAGCAGACTGACTTTAATTATTATAATGACAGTTTGATGATGATTTACACAAAAATACTTCCCTTTCTACTGTATTTCAAAAGGGTTTGTTAGTCAGTGTTTGGGTTTTCTGCAACAGTGAAAGCATGGCAAAGGCATTCTGCTGGAAATACCAAACACATTCTTTCTTCAGCACCAAGGTAAAGTACCTTACGTGAAGGGGTCTCGGGATACTGTCTTATTTTCTCCTTCGATTCTAATATATCTATCTCTTTGTTTCCTTTTCTTACTTCTCCCTCAGAAGTACCAAATCTATCCTCCCTCAGCCCAAGTTTCTATTGCAGGATCTCTTCTCTTTACAGTCCACATAATTGAAGTTACAACCTATAATAATAGAATTGCACTGGAGAGTATTTCATGCATGACGTCAACAACAGACTGACAGAATTTTATCCAGTATACATTAGATGATATGTCTCAGTCACACCTCATGCTGTAGGGGAGAAGAGTCCATGAAGGATGCAGAAGGCAACGGAAACATGAGTAACAGAACAAGAGATAGTATGCTAAAGAGTCAACAATTTAATGAGATGATGTACTTACTTATCTTCAACAAAGAAGTATCTTAAGTAGGATAGGGGTTAGTATGTTAATGTATGTTCATTATGAAGGATTTTATAGAACAAGAGATGAGATGCTAACGTTCTCCAAGTACATGAAAAAGATGTATGTAGAATAGATCTATATAGTCAAGTGTTGTCTAAATCTAGTAGGTGCAAGAGAGTGAAAGATAAGAAAACATGTATCAATAATCAGGAGCAGAATACATAGAGGTGATAACTATGTGTACGTGGAGTTGTTGTATGGATTATAAACAAAAGTAACAAGTAAAAAATAAGTTTAAAAAATGAAGCTTTACAATGCAGAGGTAGAGAGTAATCAGGTGAAATCAGGCTAAAATGATTACGGAGAAACTTTTCATTTATTGTGATTAAAGATTGTAGAAAAGGACTAATTGTTGCATTTAGGGGTGATGAATTTAAAGTGGGGCATTCCCAAAATCACAAAACAAGTGTTGGAGATCTGTAGGAAGAATGGCCTATGCCTTAGTCAGATGGATCCAAAGGAGGAATGACCTGTACTGATTTATGTAGGTAGGATAGGTATCTGCCCTATGCTGGCTCTATTTCTGCCAAAATCAGTAGGATCCTCCGTAAACACAATATCAAGTGTGTTTTCTGTCCATCCAACAAGATTGGGGGACTGCTGGGGAGTGTCAAAGACGTCCTGGGGTTACGAAAACCAGGGATTTACAATATACCTTGTCAATGTGGCATGTCCTACATTGGCCAGACGACAAGAACTGTGGAGATCAGGTGCAAAGAACATCAGAGGCACACTAGATTAAGACAGGTGACTAAGTCAGCCATTGCTGAACACTGTCTAGAACTAGATCATGCCATGAAGTATGAGGGTACCAAGATTTTAGCACAAACACCCAGATTTTGGGACAGTGTTATAAGAGAATTGATAGAAATTAAAATGGCTGACAATCTTATGAACTGTGACACAGGGTACCAGCTAAGCAGAGCCTGGGATCCGGCTCTGGAATTGTTAAAGGAGCAACGGGGCCAGCTGCAACACTACACAAACAGAAGAACCAGAGACATGGAGATGCAAAACGAGCCCCTGACGGACTGCCAGGTGCACCAGACTGAAGATGGAACACCCAGAAGTGGGACTGGTGGGCGCGGACTGCAGAGGGAACATCCAGAGCCGCAGCGGACGAAAAACGGAGCGGCAATGCTCCAACAGGTCGTGGTGAGCGGGCGCGGACCGCAGCGGGAATGCTTGGTACCCCAGACCATAGATGAAACCCCCAGGAGCGGGTTTGGTGGGCGCGGACCACAGAGGGAACACCTAGAACCGCAGAAGACGGAAAACGGAGCAGCAACGCTCTAGCAGGTCGCAGGGAATGGGCGCGGACCACAGAGGAAGCGCCTGCAGCCGTTGGTGGAGGGGAAAGGCCATAGGCATAAATACTGGACCAGGTCCACTCGAGGAGCAGTCTCAGGTCACACCTGATGAAGGTCACGAGCTACGTGACCGAAATATCGTGCAAGTACGACGCTGATATCCGGCAGAACACCCGACAATCCAAGATGTCAAAATTTTGATATCTTATCTACATTTGATAAACAGCAATGTATGGGCTAAAATCAACTACACGTATAGTTTACACAATAAGTTTATGTATATAGACTAAAGTGACAAATGAAAATTTGTACCAATGCCCGGAATCAAACATGGGTCCACTGTTTAATAGACAGGTGCATTAGCCACTAAGACAGCTGAGCACAGCAGTTCACACAACTGCATGAATTACCCTGGTCAGCCTCCCTCCTTGATCGAAATTCTCACTGCCGCCCCAGTCTACTTTAAATTCACCATGACACAAGAACAAAACTGTCAAGGCTCTCCATGTTCTGGAACAACACATGTGCATTGAGCATAAATGGGGGCTCCAGCCTGAAACTCAGAAGCAGGTACTTATACAACTGAAATGACACAGTTTCAGAGACTTTTACTGGTCTCATACAAATATGATATGTGCAGTTGTGTGAACTGCTGTGCCTAGGTGGCTTAATGGTTAATGCACCCGCCTCTTAAGCAGGAGACCCAGGTTTGATTCCTGACCTTGATACAAATTTTCACTCACCACCTTATTCTACATCCATTAGATCATATCTGTATGAGATCAGTAAAAGTCTTTGAAATTGTGTTATTTCATGCACTTACACAATCTATTTTTACCTCTGCAAACTCTTTAAAATTTCATGCAGTGCTTCACTCATATGATGCAGCACGATAACTATGAAGAATAATGAAAAGATGTTCCATTGGGTAACAAGAGAAGATATACTGTAAACTGTGCAATATTCAAATTATTTCACTGAGTAGTTTTCAATAAAGTTGGATTGCAATTACTTCATAGCAGCCACAACACCATCTCACAACACAACTAGCAGCATTAACCACCAGGCGAGCAACAACAAAGCCACAATCATCATAGAATGCAGAGAGAATGCTTGTAGAAGTCAAGGGAGTAATATTTCTTTGTCACTGTTCATGTTATCATGTCTGTGTGAAATACTGTTAGGAACTTCTTTGGTTGTTGCACGCATAAACTGTGTTTAGCAGACTGCACTTTGTAAGTGTTTTATTACCTGTTCCACACTGATTTACTTAAAATGGGCTGTTAATAAAGAGTTATGCTCACTGACTGCACTTTATAAACTGTGATTTTTCAGATGATGATTTCCATTACAAGAGTTGTCACTGAAATTTCCACTGATTGTGTGGTCATCCAGGTATTTGTGTCATGTAAACAGCATATTTACGAAACTGGTCGTTGTCTAACTGGTCAATTTAAAGTGAATGAAAATGTGACTAATTGAAAGTAGAAAACAATGGTATTGCATCTGTTATTGTACAACATGCATCAATATCAAAAAAGTTTCCCATGTGGATGTAACAGAGACACTATTGAGAAGATGAGACATGAGCTGGGTTAATACCATGACATACCACTTGGTATGTGACATTCACCAAGACAACTATAGGATGGTTTTAATTAAAGTTTCAGTTTCAAAATGCTGTAAAAAATGAACTGCTGTTCAGAACAATCTCAAATTTGAATGGAATATTATCAAAGAAAGCGTAAACATTATGGAAACAAAAATTTAATGAACACTTTCCCCACTAGATGGCAGTGCAAGTGTCATAATGTAAATAGGTTTGGCTACAAATGACAGATGAATCACAAAATGACAACTATGATGTGAGTTGCACATTAAACCAACTGTACTGTGTGGTATGAATGACTACACCAAATAACAATGACATCAGTTTTTAACTATACTGAGCGGGGAGGGGGGAAACAAACATAAAAAGCAACAATGACCTTGACTTTTTATTATGCTGAAGCCAAAATCCACAAAAAAGCAGCAATGAAATCAGTTTTTAATTGTTATGAGGCTCGTGGAAGACATATATGCTATCCACTATTTTCTGCCGCAAGCTCAAATCAAGAAACAGCATGTTCCACAACACAAAGGAGTACCTTAGGTGTCATGTTCAGAATGCATTGCACAATGCATGCCTTCAATTCTGCTACCTTTGTAGTTGGAGCACTGAATACAGCATCTTTCAGATAACCCTTCTGCCAGAAGTCACACATATTAAAATCAGGTGATCTGGATGGCCAAGATGTAGGGATATGGCAGCTGATAATGCTAGTAATTCCAAAATGTCTCTTCAGCAGCTGCTTCACATGCTGTGCAATGTGTGGAGGACTACCATCTTGCATAAAAATGATCCTATCTATTCAACCATGGTGTTGAAGGGTTGGAATGACATTGGTGCAAAAAGACTGTCATAGTGTGTACCAGTGATGGTACAGGTAACAGGATCCACAGGACCAATCTTCTTGAAAGAATAAGGATCTACAATAAACAATGCTGTCAACCCACACCTCACAGTTACCTTTGCAGAATGAAGTGGTATCAGTTGATATACAAGCAGATTTTCTGTTGCTCATATACTGCAATTCTATGTATTGACATGTCCTTGGAGATGGAATTGGGCTTTGGCTGTCCACAGAATGTTCCATGGACTTTCATTGTCAACATTCCATGCAGGCAAGAAATTCTAGAATATACATTTGTCTTACTGCTAGGTCAGCATGAAGCAACTCCTGGACATGATTAATTTTGTAAGGGTAGCAATAGACGATGTTTTGTAGAATTCTATGCATGATGCTCACAGGTACGTCCAAAAACTGGGCAATTGCATACCATTGCTCAGCCCCTCCTGCAATGCTGTGGTCACATCTTCTACTGATGCTGGATCAATTGTTTTCCTCCCACTGCCACACTGCATTCTAAGGGCATCTGTGTTTTTGAATTTTGCAATCATCTTCTCCAGACCCTCAGCAGATATTGGACTAATACCTTTTTTCATACCCTTGACTGTCCATAACTTCTGCAGAGCTACTGGTGCACAGTCACATTTCATGTAAAATAGCTTTACCAGCAGTGTACAATACTTTATTGAGACAGTTATGTTGAGTGTCTCAGATGAAAACTGAGGAATAGCCATGTACCCTGTGTGTATATTTTGCTATATTCTGGCACTAATGGTAAAATTTCTGTTAATTTTTTCCATAACATTTCCCCATTCTTCAATAATATTCTGTTCAAACTCATTCTGAGCAGTGGTTCATTTTTTACAGTGATTATAGTGATTATTACTAAGGTTCCTGTTTTGAAACAGGAACCTTAGCAAAAATCACCCTGTATGTTTAGAATTCCAGACTTCATTATGCCAAAATTTGATTTCTTACCTAGTGGCTTTATTGTTTAATACACTGGAGAAATATCCTGATAACAGATAATCTGACAATAGGGAATTGTACAGCTTTGGCTCTTCCAGTAGGGTGCCAAATATTGTTTGTGAAATTGCCTTCCCATTAAGAAAATTTTAAAATGCAGCATTCAAGTATAGGAATCCTGACTATTAGATTCCCAAAGTATGTAAGCATGTAGTAAACCAACAGGTTTTCTCAACACTCTGATATCCATGGAAGCAGTGCAAATAGCTTTATTGCTAAGTGAGTAATATTTCTAATTAGAGTGAAAAATTGGCATGTCAGTGTTGAGATTATAGCTGCTATAAACAATAATATAGCTTCCTTTTTCACATATTATGGTTCACAGTATTTACAAGTTAGCCCTAACTTGTATTTAAAATGTTTGTTATTCCTATAAACTATTAATTATAATAAAAGGCTAAAATCGTTTGCATTGTGACCATATAAAATTGTTAATGGCCCGGGTTTTATTATTATGATTCTATAATCTTCATGTTTTTTGAAAATGATGTGAAGGAGAGCACCAAAATCCTAGAGTTGTTTACAGGTATTAAGTTGAAATATGCTGCTTATTTTCTTTATATTTTTTACACTATATGCTCTGAGAATGACAAAAGTTCTGATACTGGTAGAATAACAACATAACAGTGACAAAAAAAAAAATTATTATGTACATCTTCTAACATTTCTAGACAGAAAAGAATAAACTGTCACATTTTTTCACTTGTTCTTATCATTTCATCTGCAGGTTGATGTTTCTTACCATGTACTGCACTTCTACACTCACGTTACATATTTTCAGTAACACACCAACCTGACCATTTTTGAGTGCCTCTTCAAGCCTCGATACAATGTCATTAAGATGCTGTTCCTGAGCTGGAGTGAAAAGGAAAATCATGTCTTGTTGCCTCCTGAAGGAACTGGTAGGCCTTAGCTCAGCGTTCTGTGGCTGTAGCAACATAGGTTCAAGATCAAACAGTGATCTTGAGAGAGTGCTCAGACTGTAAATAAGAATAATTGAAGAAAAAGTATAACAAAAAGGAAAATAGATATATTTTACATAAAATAAAAAGCAACCTCTACTAAAACAACAGGAGAGCTGGAGATGGAGTGAGCAACAAGTGATTGAATCTCATATCAGTAATTTTGCTCATATGTCCTCATCAAGCAAAAGTTAGTACATGAGCTGAAAGAATGGGAAAGTTTTCCAACCCAAAAGTATGGAAAAGCAATCAATAAAATGGCAAAAGCTAAAGTAAAAATGAACAAATGTTATATGAAAGGAAACACTCTTGAATGAGAGATTAAGAAATAAAATATGGAGAATTCAATTGTTATTATAAGCTAAAAGATAGTTGCTGTTAAAAAAATCATTTTCAATGTAAAAAACACATTTTAAATGTACTGACCACAGGCATTAGATGTTTGTCTGAGAGAATCCTCTATCGCTGTACACAAATATCCACCAAGAACATGGCATTATATATCTTCAAAGTCTATCCTTGACGGTGTGGATGCTCTGTCCCTGTATGCCGGAACCATAATGCCCATTTCCTTGCTACTGTGGAACACTATCTTTCCTTGCGATGTTGTGATGCTACATCCACCAGATTCTTCATAACAGAACTCTACATTCTGTGACAATCTCCAACTTAACCAATTCTGCGTACACTGTCACCACTGACATTACTGTGGCACTGATAGAACATAAACATTCGCCACTCATTATGTCATCGTCTCTCTTCACTGTCTTTCAAACACTGAGTTTCTTAGAGGTCTTAAGCACAGTGCAGAGTTCTAGTTTCAGTTATAACAGTTTTCATGATTGCTTTATTGACACACTACCGAGTTAGATATCCACACTGTTACTAATTAACATTGGTTCTTGATATTACACTGGTTGCAATGAGTGCTTTCATCAACACTCAGAGTAATTAGCAGAAGGAAAAGTCATTTGCAACACAATTAGTTGGAAGATATAGTGCGGAATGATGCATCTAAACAATTCCTTCATCATCCTTATAAACAACCATCTCCTGACCAACAATATTATGAAAACAAAAGTAGCTACTCACCATACAGCGAAGAAGTAGAGGCGCAGATAGGCACAACAAAAGACCGCCACAAATAAAACTTTCAGCCCATAAGGCCTCCATCAAAAATAGATCACACACACACACACACACACACACACACACACACACACACACACACACGACTGCAGTCTCATGCAACTGTAGCCACACTGCGAGCATCAACACCAGTGCATGACGGGAGTAGCAACTGGGTGGTGGTAAGAAGTAGGCTGGGGCGGGGAGGGGGAGGGATAGTAGAGATGGGGTGGTGGACAGTGCAGTGCTGCTGGGAAGTGCACATGGATGAGTTGAAGTGGGTAGGGCAGCTATGTGCAGTCGGGAGGTTAGACAAGAGGCAGCAGAGAGATAGAGAGAGGGGGTAGTGGGAAAAGAGAGAAGTAACAAGACCAGGTGTGATGGCAGAACGAGGCCTGTATAGTGTTGGATTGGGCACAGGGAGCCTGGATAGGTGAGGATAACCTTACATCCACAGAAAGAACCACAGTCCACCATCTAAAAATAGATCCTGACCTTATAATCCTACTTGCAGACAAAGGCTCTACTACTGTTGTTTTGAATCACAAGTATTACATTCTCTGTCAGGGTTTCGACTACCTCTTGTCATACAGTGCAACGAGAAATGTCCTGCCCATTATCCTTCCCAACACTCCCACAGTTGTATTCCACTGTCCACCAAACCTGCTCAGTATACTCGTCCATCCCTACACAACCACTGCTCCCAACCCCTTACCTCATGGCTCATACCCCTGCAATAGACCTAGATTCGATGCCTGTCCTATCGCCACCTACTACAGTCCGATCACAAAAATTGTCGGTTCCCTCAGATTTCAACTTGTTTCCCCCTTTCATCCTTCTCATGATCCTATGGCCCATCCTATGCCAACCTATTCATGGGTCATCAGATGAATCCTTCCTACACACCCAGAATCCTAAACCCCTCACCTGGTTCAGATTCACTGATGGCATTTTTGTGATCTGGATCGAGTGTGAGGACACCCTATCCACATTCCTCCAGAACCTTAGCAACTTCTCCCCCATTTGTTTCACCTTGTCCTACAAAGCCCAATGATGGCTACATCAGTACCTCTGTTCATATCAAACATATTAACCACCAGCAATACCTTTTCTAGCTGCCACTTGTTCCATACCAAGAAGTCCCTTTCATACAGCCTAGCCTTACCTAGTCATCGCATCTGCAGTGATGAGCTGTCCCTCTCGAAATACACTGAGGGTCTCACTGAAGCCTTCACAAATCGTAATTATCCTCCCAACCTTGAACAAAAACAAACCTCCTGTGCCTTATCTTTCCAGTCTCCCTCCACCTCCCAAAGCCCACCACCCAGATACAGCAGAACATTCCCCTCGTAACTCAGTACCACCCAGGACTGGCGCAACTGAATTACACTCTCCACCAGGGTTTTGACTACCTCTCATTGTGCCCTTAAATAAGAAATGTGCTGCCCATTATCCTTACCACCCCTCACACAGTGGTAGTCCTCCATCCTCCGAACCTACAAAATATTTTCATCCATCCCTACATGACCCCTGCCCCCAACCTCTTACCTCATGGCTCATACCCCTGTAATAGACCTTGATGTAAGACCTGTCCCATACAACCTCCCACCACCACCTACTCCACCTTGGTCTCAAATATCACCTATCCCATCTAAGGCAGGCTGCAACCAAACTACAGCCGTAATTTTTCCCGAGGGCATGCAGCTTTACTGTATGGTTAAATGATGATGGTGTCCTCTTGGGTAAAATATTCTGGAGGTAAAATAGTCCCCCATTCAGATCTCTAGGAGGGGACTACTCAAGAGGACGTCGTTATCAGGAGAAAGAAAACTGGCGTTCTACGGATTGGAGTGTGGAATGTCAGATCCCTTAATTGGGCAGGTAGGTTAGAAAATTTAAAAAGGCAAATGGATAGGTTAAAGTCAGATATAGTGGGAATTAGTGAAGTTCGGTGCCAGGAGGAACAAGACTTTTGGTCAGGTGATACAGGGCTATAAATACAAAATCAAATAGGGGTAATGCAGGAGTAGGTTTAATAATGAATAAAAAAATAGCAGTGCGAGTAAGCTACTACAAACAGCATAGTGAACACATTATTGTGGCCAAGATAGACACGAAGCCCATGCCTACTACAGTAGTACAAGTTTATATGCCAACTAGCTCTGCAGATGTTGAAGAAATTGAAGAAATGTGTGATGAAATAAAAGAAATTATTCTGATAGTGAAAGGAGACGAAAATTTAATAGTCATGGGTGACTGGAATTCGGTAGTAGGAAAAGGGAGAGAAGGAAACGTAGTAGGTGAATATGGATTGGGGGGAAGAAATGAAAGAGGAAGCTGCCTGGTAGAAATTTGCACAGAGCACAACTTAATCATAGCTAACACTTGGTTCAAAAATCATAAAAGAAGGTTGTATACATGGAAGAAGCCTGGAGATACTGATAGGTTTCAGATAGATTATATAGTGGTAAGACAGAGATTTAGGAACCAGGTTTTAAATTGTAAGACATTTCCAGGGGCAGATGTGGACTATGACCACAATCTATTGGTTGTGAACTGTAGATTAAAACTGAAGACACTGCAAAAAGGTGGGAGTTTAAGGAGATGGGATTTGGATAAACTGAAAGAACGAGAGGTTGTACAGAGTTTCAGGGAGAGCATAAGGGAACAATTGACAGGAATGGGGGAAAGAAGTACAGTAGAAGAAGAATGGGTAGCTTTGAGTGATGAAGTAGAGAAGGCAGCAGACGATCAAGTAGGTAAAAAGACAAGGGCTAGTAGAAATCCTTGGGTAACAGAAAAAATATTGAACTTAATTGATGAAAGGTGAAAATATAAAAATGCAGTAAATGAAGCAGGCAAAAAGGAATACAAACGTCTCAAATATGAGATGGATGGGTTGTGCAAAATAGATAAGCAGGGATGGCTAGAGGACAAACGTAAGGATTTAGAGGCTTATCTCACTAGGGGTTATCTTACATCCTTACTGCCTACAGGAATATTAAAGATACCTTTGGAGAAAAGAGAACCACTTGTAAGAATATCAAGAGCTCAGATGGGAACCCAATTCTACGCAAAGAAGGGAAAGCAGAAAGGTGGAAGGAGTACATAGAGGGTCTATACAAGGGTGATATACTTGAGGAGAATATTATGGAAATGGAAGAGGATGTAGATGAAGATGAAAGGGGAGATATGATACTGCGTGAAGAGTTTGACAGAGCACTGAAAGCCCTGAGTCACAACAAGGCCCCCAGAGTAGACAACATTCCATTAGAACTACTGACAGCCTGGGAGAGCCAGTCCTGACAAAACTCTACCATCTGGTGAGCAAGATATGTGAGACAGGCGAAATACCCTCAGACTTCAAGAAGAATATAATAATTCCAATCCCAAAGAAAGCAGATGTTGACAGATGCGAAAATTACCAAACTATCAGTTTAATAAGTCACGGCTGCAAAATACTAACGTGAATTCTTTACAGATGAATGAAAAAACTAGTAGAAGTTGACCTCGGGGAAGACCAGTTTGGATTCCATAAAAATATTGGAACACGTGAGGCAATGCTGACCCTACAACTTATCTTAGAAGAGAGATTAAGGAAAGGCAAACCTATGTTTCTAGCCTTTGTAGACTTAGAGAAAGCTTTTGACAATGTGGACTGGAATACTCTCATTCAAATTCTGAAGGTGGCAGGGTTAAAATACAGGGAGCGAAAGGCTATTTACAATCTGTACAGAAACCAGACGGCAGTTATAAGAGTCGAGGGACACGAAAGGGAAGCAGTTGTTGGGAAGGGAGTGAGACAGGGTTGTAGCCTCTCTCTGATGTTATTCAACCTGCATATTGAGCAATCAGTGAAGGAAACAAAAGAAAAATTTGGAGTAGGTATTAAAATCCATGGAGAAGAAATAAAAACTTTGAGGTTCGCCGATGACATTGTAATTCTGTCTTAGACAGCAAAGGACTTGGAAGAGCTTTTGAATGGAATGGATAGTGTCTTGAAAGGAGGATATAAGATGAACATCAACAAAAGCAACACAAGGATAATGGAATGTAGTCGAATTAAGTCGGGTGATGCTGAGGGAATTAGATTAGGAAATGAGACATTAAGAGTAGTAAAGGAATTTTCCTATTTGGAGAGTAAAATAACTGATGATGGTCAAAGTAGAGTAGATATAAAATGTAGACTGGCAATGGGAAGGAAAGTGTTTCTGAAGAAGAGAAATTTGTTAACATTGAGTATAGATTTAAGTGTCAGGAAGTCGTTTCTGAAAGTATTTGTATGGAGTGTAGCCATGTATGGAACTGAAACATGGACGATAAGTTGTTTGGACAAGAAGAGAATAGAAGCTTTTGAAATATAGTGCTACAGAAGAATGCTGAAGATTAGATGGGTAGATCACATATCTAATGAGGAGGTATTGAATAGAATTGGGGAGAAGAGAAGTTTGTGGCACAACCTGACTAGAAGAAGGGATCGGTTGGTAGGACATGTCCTGAGGCATCAAGGGATCACCAGTTTAGTATTGGAGGGGAGTGTGGAGGGTAAAAATCGTAGAGGGAGACCAAGAGATAGATACACTAAGCAGATTCAGAAAGATGTAGGTTGCAGTAGTTACTGGGAGATGAAGAAGCTCGCACAGGATAGAGTAGCATGGAGAGCTGCATCAAACCAGTCTCAGGACTGAAGACCACAACAACAACAACAACATGGTATGCCCATAGGAAAACGTACAGCAGTTGAGAAAGAATTACATAAGATGGAAGTGTGTGGCATTATTGAAAGGAGTATCAATGCTTATAATAACCCACTGGTAGTTGTGTCAAAGAAAAATGGGGGAGTGAGAATAGTTCTTGACTCCAGGCCTTTAAACAAGATCTTATATACAGGGAAACAGACCATCCTGAAAACATCGATGAGCTATTGCACAAGTTCAAGGATATAAAATTAATGTCAAGTTTAGACTTAACCTCAGGCTTTCACCAAGTACCCCTGGCACCCAAATCTAAGAAATACACTGCTTTTCTTTACAATGGCCATTGCTATCAGTATTGTGTAGTCCCTTTTGGCTTGAACTCATCGGTAGCAGAATTCATTAGAGCTTTAGACCATATGCTTGGGCAGGAACTTGTGTCCAAATTAGTGATTTATGTAGATGACATTTTAGTAACTGGACAAGATTGGAATGAGCATGTTGGGCTTTTAAGACAGGCATGTGAGAAACTTAGAAGAGGGGAAATGACACTAAGACTAGAAAAGTGCAAATTTGCAGCACCTGAGTTAAAATTTTTGGGACATGTCTTAACAGAAAAAGGAATTTCGGCTGATCCAGACAAAATTAAAGCTATTGCAGAGTTTCCTATACCCCTGTAACAGAAAACAACTGAAATCATTTTATGGGCTATGTGGCTTCTACAGAAAATTTGTAAGTAAACAAAGCTTAAACACACCCTGTCTAAGTAACTTGTTAAAGAAGGACACTGTTGGGATATGGAGTAAAGATTGTCAAGAGGCTTTCGACAGAATAAAAAAGGAACTGAATAACCAGAACCTGTTACACAGACCAGATTTCAATTTACCTTTCTGTTTACATACTGACAGCAGTGATTATGGACTAGGTGCTGAATTATTTCAAGTAAAAGAAGTCAATGGGGAGACAGTTCATGCTACAATTGCATTTGCAAGCAAAATGTTACTGAAGCATGAAAAGAACTATACATTCACAGAAAAAGAGTTATTGGCTATACAATGGTCATTTTCAAAATTCAGGACCTATTTACTTGGACATAAGGTAATAGTGTACTCTGATCATAAAGTATTAAGCTATATACAGTGCAAGCTCTATCATGATAGGCTTACAAGATGGGCATTGTATTTACAACAATTCAACTTTGAAATTAAGTATATTAAAGGCAGTGACAACATATGTGCGGATGCTCTATCAAGGCTACCAGTAGGAGGGGAAACAGAAATTTTTGATCAGAATGAAGAAAAACAGTTTAAAAAGAGGTATATTAAAGGGGTCACAGATGAAAAAGTTGTTAGATCATTGTGTGATAAAATCAGGAGGAGCCAGAACCATGATGCAAATTGGAAATTAGTAAAGAGCTGTTTAGGGAAAAAGAACTATGAAAAATTAGACAAGTAATACAAGGTGTTGAAAGGTACTCTGTTTAGGAGAACTGATGAAGACTTGGACAATTGGAAACTATGCTGGCCTGAGGAAGAAGCTGGGAGGTTAATTAGGTATACTCATGAGAGCTACGGCCATTGTGGCATTCAGAAGTGTATGCAGAAATTACAAGAAAACATGTACTCTTACAATATGGCCAAGAAAGTTAGAAAAGAATTGTCGACTTGTGATAAGTGCCAACGGGTCAAAGTAAGTACCAGAAAATGTCAAGGTGAAGTGCAAAACATTATTCCTGCACAACCTCTAGACTTAGTCGTTGTTGATTTCTATGGGCCTCTTCCAAGGAGTGGGAGTGGCCACTGCTACATTTTTGTCATGGTGGATGTATTTTCTCAACTAATCAAGTTGTATCCTGTCAGAAAAGCCACAGGTAAGGAGATAGTTATAAAAGTTGAAAAAGACTATTTCTTAACTGTTGGGAAACCAAAAGCAATCTTGTCGGATAACGGTTCTCAGTTTTTGTCAAAAGTTTGGAAAGCTTTTGTTGATAAATTGGGAATCAAACATGTTCAAATATCTCTATATAATCCGTTGTCAAACCCAGCTGAGAGGTATATGTGCGAGATTGGTCGTTTATGTCGTACATATTGCAGTCATAAACATCCTACATGGTACTACCATGTACGAGACTTTGAAGATGTAATGAACAGCTTGCGGCACACTTCCACAGGATTTTCACCTTATGAAATTAGGTTTCATCTAAAACCAGACAACATTATCACTGAACTCGTAGAATTTCCACCATGCACAATGATGACTATGCGTGAACGTGAAGCCATAGTCAAAGAAACCATGATAAAACAGTGGGAAATTAGAAAAAGATGACATGATGGCAAGATCAAAGCAACCAAGTTTAAAGTAGGAGATTATGGTTTAGTAAAATCACATGAGAAATAAAAAATTCTAACTTCTGAAATAAAGAAATTCTTTGATATATACATGGGTCCATTCGAGATTGTAGAGCATCCACACCCTAATGCATACCGGTTGGTGTATCCTAAATCCAGGAAAGTTCTCAGGCTAATGAATATTGTTTCGTTGAAATTGCATAAACAAAAGGGGTAAGACTATTCTGAGAAAGTTAAAATGTGACTACAAAAATTTTTCACTGGAAATTATGAAATTTTATATATAAAAATTGTCTGATTTTGATACAGTTTTGTGCCCTTGAAAATGTTTATTATTTGTTTAATATGTATGTACTGTATGAAGTGTTTGCAATGAATTTTCTGTGTAATACGCTTGCCATGTTAGTTCTCGATATTTCTGTATGCTTATGCAATTTGATTGATATTTGATAATTTGTGTAATTTTAGCTTGTGTAACTTTCTCACACCACACTTGTTGAGACATCATTTAAAATGCAAGCCACTAATCAGCACTAAATCTGTCTTGCAACAATTAAGTTTTTTAATTTTTTTAATCTTAAAGGCAGAGTCCTAATTACTACACACTTAAGTGCTTGAAATGTCTAACTCTACTAGGAGACAATCATTTTTAGTACACCACATGAATTACTGTATATTTCTTTCTCAACCACTGCAAAAGCATAGGCAGTAATATTTTTTAATTTTGGTAGATACATACAATTCCAAAACTTTCATCCATGATTCTACCTTTGCACTTTTACTGTGAATATGAACCCTTGTAACAAACTGCCTGTAACTTTACTTTTGAAAACATTTTAATTTTTTTATCCTTGGAGTAATGTCTTTGTCTTAAGACATTTGACACCCAATATGTTAATGCACTTGTATTAAATTTTTATTGAATTTATTGTTGGTTAAAGGATCTTTTTTGGACCAGTTCATACCTGTGTAGTATTACTCAGACAGATTCGGTAAACTTCTCCCACTAGATAAACATTACCAGAAGGATAACTATGTATCCTAACCATGTACTTACATATAAACATTATGTAACCGTAAGGTGATCTCTGTATGTGATGTTTAGATAACACGGCATTATAGTCAATGAAGCGATACAAACAGCTAAGCTTTGGAAACAGACGCACTGCAGGACAAGCAGAAATCAGACCTATTAACGGAAGTCACCTATGTGCAGATGGACAATGTGGGACATTACTGTGAGTAGTGTGAAAAGTGGGCAGCAAAAGAAAATAAAACAAGCCTGTAGTTAAAAGTTACAGTCATTCAATGGTTTAATGTGAAGTGCTGCAACATTATGGACTCTTCTAAGCGAAAATTGTGATTCTTCTTTTGTATTTCATTTACTCTAAGGTTAAAAATTGTATGTTTTCCTTTACTTTGTATAACAATTTCAGTGTTAGCATAATTCAAAGGAAACAGTCCTATTAAAAATTTTAATTTATTTAAAATCATATTCTTGGCAGTAATGGTGTCCTTATGGAGATAACTTTTTCTGCACAGTAGAGCAGGTTCATGTCACCACCAACACTAGCTTTTCTGGTGGGAACTTTCCTTGCAATATATCCTATGTTCTTGTAATACTCCTGGCCTCACCTTTCATTAGTCATTGCCCTTACCCATCCAGCCTTCTTGTTCCCGTTCCAGCACTACAGCCCTCATACCACCATCACACTCACTCTTTTTACTTCTCTGCTTTTCTTCTACCCCTTCTCCCCACCGCTCTCCTGCCCCTTGTCTAACCTCCCGACTGCACATAGCTGCCCTACCCTCTCCACCTCGTCACTGTGCACTCTCCAGCAGCACTACATTGTCCACCACCTCTACCTGACTATCCCTCCTCCTCCCCACCTAGTGTCCCCCTTACCTCCACCCAGTTGCCACTACCATCATGCACTGGTGCTGCTGCTCGCAGTATGGTTACAATTGAGTGAGACAGCAGACATGTGTGTGTTAGTTGCACATGTGTGTGTGTGTGTGTGTGTGTGTGTGTGTGTGTGTGTGTGTGTTGTCTATTTTTTATGAGGGCCTTACAGGCCAAAAGCTTTATTTGTGACAGTCTTTTTGTTGTGCCTATCTGTGACTCAGAGTCTCTGTTATATCATGAGTTGCAACTTCCTTTTCATAATATTGTTAGATCGCATCATGGATTTTCCACTGTTTGATCTCATGACCAATAATTATTTCTGCCTTGGAGGTCTAATCCATAAATAAATTCATTCACTTTCCACTGGTTCTACCTTTGTGCCTTCCTATATAAACCTTTTTCTAAGCCACCTATCTATGCAAACAAATAAATTCATGAAATTGCCACTGATTCTACCTCAATGCCTTCCTATATCAACCTTTTTCTGGGCCACCTACCTATGCAAATTGTTATACACCTAGCTCAATTCATATTAAGGGATAACATTGAGATTAATTTAACACATGGAAAAAGTATATCTGTTCTTTCTTCAAGAACCTCTATATACTCCAAATCCATTCATCTGGACCAAATGAGCCACTTTCTAGAATTTTGAGCTCAACTTCTCTGCTCCTGTCTACAGAATTAACCACCAACAGTAACCTTATCTTGAGTGCTGTCAATTTGTCCACATCACAGTGTCTTTACCCCACTATCTTGTCATCTGCGATGGCTGTATCTGAAGTGGGAAGAAAGAGTTATATTAGCATGCTGATAACCTTACCAGACCTAAAAAACAGTTTCCTGCATCAGTTCACACTGTTTCCAATAAATCCATCATCACTGTGAATCAGACATTAGTTAATACTCCCTCATCAAACCTTCAAAAGCTCAACTACATTCTTACTCAGGACATTGATTACCCTTCATTGTGCCCAGCAATTAACAATATGTTGTAGAAAAATTCTGGTATTACCACTGAAACAGCAGTACACAACCTACCCAACTGCATAGGATATAGTTATATAACATCCTAGACTATATCCATATCAACTCTACTCCCACGCAGCCATGTCATATATTGACTGTACTGTTATTATAGCTGTGCTTCCTTCTGAACATACTGAAAAATGGTACAACATTGACTTCAAGAGCTGCTTCACATGTGCCATTTAGATCTCCTTCCCCTTTCCCGTGCAGCACTCATGACCTTTTCCTCTCCTGCAATTTTCCAATGCATTCTTTCTATGTTACAATGTAATCTCCTTCCCACAGTATGTCTCCCTCTCTCTTTTTATCTATAATATTAATCAGTATTTTGTGTTTTTCAGATCACTACCTCCCTCTCCACTTCCTCCAATACTGTGCAAGAGAGAGAGAGAGAGAGAGAGAGAGAGAGAGAGAGAGAGATGTGTATTCAGACTAGATAAAGAGAAAAAACTTGATGCTTATGAGATCTTCTCATCTGTTATGTGGTTTATTTGGCATCCACTTGCACATGTGTAGGGTCCTTTCAGCATTATTGTTTTTCATTTCTGTCCTGGAATTTCCACTGTAGTAGTACTAAGAACTCACTTTGTAATGGGCATGATCAATAAATAACAGCGTCTGATTTTTTTTGAATGACTATATATTATTATGTACATAATTTAGGAGTAATGACAATATTTTGTAAATGATAGATCACTATTGACAGAGCACTGAAAGACCTGAGTCGAAACAAGGCCCCCGGAGTAGACAACATCCCATTGGAACTACTGACGGCCTTGGGAGAGCCAGTACTGACAAAACTCTACCATCTGGTGAGCAAGATGTATGAAACAGGTGAAATACCCTCAGACTTCAAGAAGAATATAATTATTCCAATCCCAAAGAAAGCAGGTGTTGACAGATGTGAAAATTACCGAACAATCAGTTTAATAAGTCACAGCTGCAAAATACTAACATGAATTCTTTACAGACGAATGGAAAAACTGGTAGAAGCCGACCTCGGGGAAGATCAGTTTGGATTCCGTAGAAATACTGGAACACGTGAGGCAATACTGACCTTACGACTTATCTTAGAAGAAAGATTAAGGAAAGGCAAACCTACATTTCTAGCATTTGTAGACTTAGAGAAAGCTTTTGACAATGTTGACTGGAATACTCTCTTTCAAATTCTAAAGGTGGCAGGGGTAAAATACAGGGAGCGAAAGGCTATTTACAATTTGTACAGAAACCAGATGGCAGTTATAAGAGTCGAGGGACATGAAAGGGAAGCAGTGTTTAAGAAGGGTGTAAGACAGGGTTGTAGCCTCTCCCCGATGTTATTCAATCTGTATATTGAGCAAGCAGTACAGGAAACAAAAGAAAAATTCGGAGTAGGTATTAAAATCCGTGGAGAAGAAATAAAAACGTTGAGGTTTGCCGATGACATTGTAATTCTGTCAGAGACAGCAAAGGACTTGGAAGAGCAGTTGAATGGAATGGATGGTGTCTTGAAGGGAGGATATAAGATGAACATCAACAAAAGCAAAACGAGGATAATGGAATGTAGTCGAATTAAGTCGGGTGATGTTGAGGGTATTAGATTAGGAAATGAGACACTTAAAGCAGTAAAGGAGTTTTGCTATTTGGGGAGCAAAATAACTGATGATGGTCGAAGTAGAGAGGATATAAAATGTAGACTGGCAATGGCAAGGAAAGCGTTTCTGAAGAAGAGAAATTTGTTAACATCGAGTATAGATTTAAGTGTCAGGAAGTCATTTCTGAAAGTATTTGTATGGATTGTAGCCATGTATGGAAGTGAAACATGGACAGTAAATAGTTTGGACAAGAAGAGAATAGAAGCTTTCGAAATGTGGTGCTACAGAAGAATGCTGAAGATTAGATCGGTAGATCACATAACTAATGAGGAAGTATTGAATAGGATTGGGGAGAAGAGAAGTTTGTGGCACAACTTGACCAGAAGAAGGGATCGGTAGGTAGGACATGTTCTGAGGCATCAAGGGATCACCAATTTAGTATTGGAGGGCAGCATGGAGGGTAAAAGTTGTAGGGGGAGACCAAGAGATGAATACACTAAGCAGATTCAGAAGGATGTAGGTTGCAGTAGGTACTGGGAGATGAAGAAGCTTGCACAGGATAGAGTAGCATGGAGAGCTGCATCAAACCAGTCTCAGGACTGAAGACCATAACAACAACAACAGATCACTATTCACCATACAGTGGAGATGGCATTCACAGGCACAACAAAAGGCTTAATAAACATGTATATACATTAATACTCATTCCACAGATCATGAATACGACACTTCATATCTAAAAATACATCTATTGAGTAGAAGGAGTTCTCATTCATAAATACTTTTAATTTGTTTTTAAATATTGGTAGACTATCTGTCAGACTTTTAATGTTACTTGGCAGATTTTTACAGCAGTATAATTCACCCCTTTCTGTTCCAAAGTCAGATTTAACCCAGAACAGTGAACATCATCCTTTCCTCTATTGTTGTAGCTATGCACTAGGCATCGTGAAGGTACAGTGAATACCCTGAGTTCCTTAATGTCTGCAAGGTGATCTTAGGTGGGCTCCAGCTATTATTTTGATTACATGCTTTTGTGCAATGAATACTTTTTCTCCTAATGATGAATTACCCCAAAATATGATGCCATATGAAAGCAGTGAATGAAAATAGGCACAGTACGCTAATTTACTGATACATTTATCACCAACAGACTTCTGTTCATAATTTATATTTATCAATGGTGTTATGCCACTTACTGTACAGAATTGTACCTACAGCACTCTCTCAAAATTTACTGAGAGTCCATTTGCAGAGAACCACTTAACAATTTTCTGAATGACATTATTTGCAATTTCCTCAGCTGATTCTTGTTTGTTGCATGTATCATCAGCAAAAAGAACTAGCTTTGCATCTTCATGAATATAGAATGGCAAGTCATTAAGATACACTATGTGATCAAAAGTATCCAGACACCTGGCTGAAAATGACTTACAATTTCATGGTGCCCTCCATCGGTAATGCTGGAATTCAGTGTGGTGTTGGCCCACATTTAGCCTTGAGGATATCTTCCACTCTCGCAGGCATACGTTCAATCAGGTGCTGGAATGTTTCTTGGGGAATGTCAGCCTATTCTTCATGGAGTGCTGCACTGAGGAGAAGTATCGATGTAGGTCGGTGAGGCCTGGCATGAATTCGGTGTTCCAAAACATCCCAAAGGTGTTCTACAGGATTCAGGTCAGGACCCTATGCAGGCCAGTCCATGACAGGGATGTTATTGTCATGCAACCACTCTGCCACAAGCCTAGCATTATGAACAGATGCTCGATCGTGTTGAATGATGCAATCACCATTCCCGAATTGCTCTTCAACAGTGGGGAGCAAGAAGGCACTTAAAACATCAATGTAGACCTGTGCTTTGATGATGCCACACAAAACAAGGGGTGCAAGCCCCCTCCATGTAAAACATGACCACACCATAACACTACCACCTCCGAATTTTACTGTTGGCACTACACACGCTGGCAGATGATGTTCACTGGGCATTCACCATATCCATACCCGGCAATCGGATTGCCACATTATGTACCATGATTTGTCACTCCACACAACATTTTTCCACTGTTCAATCATCCAATGTTTATGCTCCTTACACCAGGGGATACCTCCTTAACATAGCACTATCTGTGCGGGCAAGGATGTTTGCGTGCTCTGGATCTGGAGTGCTATGCCGGCGGTAGTGTAGCTACCACCAGGGTCACCCACACCCGACAGACCAAAGGGGAGGAGCCAGACGAAGTGTGTCCCACAACGAACTATCATTAGCCATCTCCTATCCTATCCTAAATGTCTCCTTTTTCCTTACCATTATTAAACCCTTGCCAGGGATATGGCGAAGTCCTTAACAGCAGCTACGGCGGAGAAGAACGTCTATGGTATGACGCAGCTGGCAGAGGAGGCACCCTTTCCCCCCTAAGGGCAAATGAGGAGTGGAACCACTGCTCTGCGGTGAAGAGGGATCTTCAAAGGCTAAGGGAGTAAACCCTGAAAGAAAATCCTTGGCTGCATTAGGCTTAGCAGGCCAGCAGATGAGAAAAAGTTGTTATTGCTTTCAATCAAAGAATGAGCCTCAAATTAAAAATACCTAATGCAGGCAGCACTTCTTGCTCCCCTGGAATGAATGACAGCTCTTCACAGCCTGAAGAAAAACCAAGGAATGCATGAATGTACACTAAACAAGAACAGAAAACTAGAACCCAACAAAAAGACAAAAACAAATTGAGAGTGGGAACATTAAATGTGATAACCTTGACAGGGAAGGCTGAAGAGATTGTAGACCTGATGGAGAGGAGAAAGATTCATATCCTTGGATTGAATGGGGCCACGTGGAAGGGAAAAACCACTAAATTGCTGAGAGGTGGGTACAAATTATACTGGCAGGGTCAGAATAAAGAGGCAAAAAATCGAGTGGGGTTTGTGTTTCACAAAGATATTGACCCAGTTACAGATGTACCTTTGTAAGTGAAAGGATAATTAGAGCAATAGTGAACTTGGGAAAGAATAGTTTTACTATACTCCAAGTGTAAACACCTCAGCAAGGGTGCAGCAAGGCAGAAAAAACGAAATTCCTTGAAGAACTGGAAGACCAAATAAGAGAAGACAACTTTATGGTAATTGGGGATCTGAATGCTCAGATTAGCATGGATAGAAATGGATATGAGGAGGTGATGGCCCTTTTGGATACAGAAGACGAAATGTTGAGGGTGAAGAAATTCTAAATCTGTGTATAAGGAATCATCTTTTAGTGAAGAATACATTCATCAAGAAACAAGACAGCCATAAGATTACTAGATATGGCTGGGATGGCAAATCTAAGACAGTTATAGACTATATATTAATGGACAAATTAATTGGATGAAAAGTAAGGGACACTAAAGTCATACCAAGTGAGCACTTGGATAGCGACCACAGGTTATTAATAGCTGATATAAATTATAAGATGAAAAGTTTGAATGCTGTACAAAGAATATCAAAAATTAAGAAATGGAAGTTGAAAGAAGAAGAAAATAAGAAAAGTTTTCAAAATCTAGTAGCACAAGAACTGCCAAAAACTGAAAGGGGTAGTGTAGAGGATGAGTGGAACCTATTCAAAACATCAACAGCTAACCGTGCTGTGCAAATATGAGGCAAAATAAAGGGCAAAGTGAAAGACGAAGAAACCAGTTGGTGGAATGATAGAGTAAAAGATGCAATTAAAAAACATAATATGGCAAAGAAAAACATGGAGTTTGAAAAAAGAAATCAGAACCAGTGGCTAGTACCAAAAGATGATCACAAGGTGACAACAATGGAGAAGGAATACTGACAAAAGAAACTCTAAGCAAAGAGAATTGTGAAAGAGGAAAAGGAGAGGAGTTGGGAAATATTCACCCAGAAACTAGTGCAGGACAGCAAAGGGAACCCAAAACTGCTACATGGGTTACTAAAAAGTAGAAGATCTGATAGAGAAGATGTAAAAGCGATTGAAACAGAGGATGGGCATATTATCAGGGACATGGAAAGTATCAGAGAAGCAATGAAGAATTATTTTGAAATCTTACTGAATGGGGAAGGTGCACAAGGAAGTGACACCGAAGTCACTGAATTAGAGGAAGAGCAGGATCCAATCTCTTGGTTAGAAAATGAGAATTTCCTGAAACAGATGAAAAGTGGGAAGACAGCTGGAGTAGATGAGCTGACAACGGATATTATTAAAGCCACAGGAATCCATGGAATACAATGGTTACGCTGGTTGCTGGGCTGATACGGAAAAAAAAAAAAAAAAACATCAAACTGCCGGATGAATGGAGAAAAGGAATTATAATACCATCATTCAAGAAAGGTATTAGAAAGAAATGCACCAACTACCTTATGTCAGCTCTACATAAAACTAGGAGAGACAGAGTCAGGAATGATTCTGTAAGGAGAGACCTGCAGGTGACATTGACGACACAGGAGAGAATGAGTGCTTTGAGATTGAAGTGGTTCAGTCATGTGAAGTGAATGCACCCAACTCGAACTCCACACCAGTATTTGGAGGTGGAGGTACCAGGAATAAGACCAATTCAGCAGCCTAGAAAGAGATGGACAGACTAGGTTAAAGAAGATCTCAAGAGGAGAGGAGTGACGTGGGATGTAATGGAGAGGGAAAAGCTATACAAGGACAGAAACCAATGGAGGCATATTGTTCACAAAGTTCCTACCCAGCTTGCTGGAAGGAAATCCTGATGATGATGACACCAAACAAGGCGACATTTGGCATTTACCAGTGTGATGCGTGGCTTATGAGCAGCAGCTTGACCATGAAATCCAAGTTTGTTCACCTCCCGCTTAACTGTCATAGTACTTGCAGTGGATCCTGATGCATTTTGGAAGTCCTGTGTGATAGTCTGAATAGATGTCTGCCTATTACACACTACGACCCTTTTCAAGTTTCAGCAGTCTCTGTCAGTCAACAAAGGAGGGCAGCCTGTGCGCTTTTGTGCTGTACGTGTCCCTTCACGTTTCCACTTCACTATCACTTCAGGAACAGTGGACCTAAGGATGTTTAGAAGTGTGGAAATCTCATGTACAGAGGTATGACACAAGTGACAACCAATCACCTGACCATGTTCAAAGTCCGTGAGTTTCGCGGAGTGCCCCATTCAGCTCTCTCCCGATGTCTAATGACTACTGAGGTTGCTGATATGGAGTACCTGGCAGTAGGTGGCAGCACAATGCACCTAATACAAATAATATGTTTTTGTGGGTGTCCATATACTTTTGATCATATAGTGTATATTAAGAACAGTAAGGGACTTGAGACTGAACCCTATGGGACATCATTCTTGATACCTCTCCAGTTACAGAACTCTGTTGATTTTTCCAGACTATCTGTACTGTTATTTTCAACCTTCTGCATTCTTCCAGTTAAATATGAATTAAATCATTTGTGCACTGTCCCATTCAAACAACAATACTTAAGCTTATCTAGAAGAATTTCATGATTCACTCAATCAAAAGCCTTTGAGAGATCACAAAATATCCCGCTGGGTTTAGTTCGGTTATTCAATGCATTTAATATTTGATCAGTGAAATCATATATAGCATTTTCTGTTGAAAAGCCTTTCTGAAAACCAAATTAACATTTTGTCAGTATTTCATTTTTACAAATATGTGGTGCTACTCTGGAATATTTTATTTTTTCAAGACTTTTGGATAAAGCTGTCAGAAGTAAGATTGGGTGTCAGTTGTTAGCATGAGACCTATCCCCTTTTTATGCAATGGTTTAATAATAGCGTATTTCAGTCTGTATAGAAAAATGCCCTGTTTCAGTGAGCTACTACATATGTGACTGAGATTTCTACTTATCCGTTGCGAACAGGCTTTTAGTATTCTGTTGGAAAGACCATCAATTCCATGTGTGATTTTACTTTTGAGTGAATTTATTACTTTTCTAATTACAGTAGGAGAGGTGGGTTGAATTCCAGTTTTATCAAATTGCATAGGTATTGTCTCTTCCACATACTGTCTTGCATTTTCTGATGAGTAGCTGGATCCTATTTTCTCTACTGCACTTAAAGAATGATTTTTAAAATTTTTTTCTGCTTCTGACATCTTGTTAACAAATTTTCCATTGAGTTTGATAGAAATACAGTCTTCCTGTGGTCTTGTTGCCCATTTCTCTTTTCTGTTTACAAGATATTTTTATCCCTTTGCCATGGTGTTTTTAGATGGTTTCTTGCAATTATATTTCACTGTTTTCATAGGGATACTGTTTCCAAACATACTCACAAAGGTATCATGAAATAGGTTAAATTTTAAATTAGCATCAGGTTTCCTGCGCACCTCATCCCAGTTAACTGTTGCAAGCTTTCCCTAAAATTTTCAATTGTTAAATCATTAATTGGACACACTATTTTGGAGGACTGTTTTTGCTTTACTGTATGGAGCTATGTCATATACTGTAACAAGCTGTGCATCATGATCAGACAGACCTTTCTTAACAAGAAAAGTTTTTATTTGATTAAATTTATCTTGGTCTCTAAAAACATTATCTATCAGTGTGCTGTTTTCCTGTATCACCCAATAACTGACATCAAATTGAGAGAACCAAGTAATACTTGAAGGTCAAGCTATCTATTGGACTCTTTCAGAAAATCCAAATTGAAATCCCCAGAAACAACAAAATTCCTTCCCTATGTCTCATAGATAGCACAACAGAGAATCCAAGTTTTTCAAAACTAGCTGAAAATTTCTGAATGGGAACCTATATATGGCTACAATTATAAAAGTAGCATTATTTAGTTTAAGCTCACACACATTTGCTTCTATACATTGCTCTACAAAGAATTTTTTAGTTTCCAAATTTTTCATACTATGACAGATTTGACATATGTGGCAACTCCTCTTCTCTCCAACTGTGCTGAAAGCTTATATCAACCTATATTTACCATTTTCGTATTATTTTTCACTGTGCTTTTATGAGAATCTTACAACGTACTATTTTTCACTATACTGTTATCAGAATCTTATGATGTTTTAACATTTCTAGTACCTGCCTGTCTTGATCTTAGCTCAAAAAAGAGATACTCCCATGAGCTTCATTATCTCCCCCCCCCCCCCCCCCCCTCCTGATAATGACTTTGCTATCATCCCAGCTCATTTACTCTCCCCTTTCCTATTAAGATTCAGGCCATGGCTTGTGAAGTCCCACCCACTAATACCATCAACAGGAACCAAACCCATGCCTGATGAAGTAGCCATCCAAAGCAGCTGATCTAGCTCCATATTGACACTCCTGACAGAGCTGTTCATTTGGGGCTTATCATACTGCATGAAAGCAGAAATCAAGCCGACATTTGTATGGTTCATTGCAGATGCTATTTTTACCAGGTCAAACTGAATGTTGTAGCCCTGATCTCTGTCAATATTGTTTTTCACTCCACCCACCACCACATCATCATCCTGCATTGTAAAACCCTTGCACAATGATCCTTCATCCTTTATCACCTGGCAAATACATGCTCTGGGCTTGAAAATACTTGTGACCTGCTACTTGTCACCTAATTTTTCCTGCAAGATTTGGCCCACAGCTCTTCCATGGCTACTAGCTAACAACAGTCTGCCTGCTTAGCTGGGTGGTAACGTGACTGCCTCCCGTTCAGCGGGCCCGGGTTCGATTCCTGCCCGGGTTGGAGATTTTCTCCGCTCATGGACTGGGTGTTGTGTTGTCCTCATCATCATTTCATCCTCATCACAGGCACGCAAGTTGCCCAGTGTGGCATCGACTGAAATAAGACTTGCACTTGGTGGCTGAACTTCCCTGGATGGGGCCTCCTGGCCAACGATGCCATACTCATTTCATTTTACCTAACAACAGAACTTTCCTCCTACTTTCTACTATTTTTAAACAGTTGGATTCCTAGTGAATGTTTGTTGTGTGCTGACTACACTTACATCTACCTGAGCCTCTTCCTTAGCTGACTGAGGTAACAAGGCAAACCTACTGTTTGTGCCAATGATGAAACTGTCAGATATTGTTCTCTTTCTGTGGCCTCTGTCCCCTGCAACCACTTCCCACCTGTCTTCAACCTTCTCCCTCCTTAATCTCATCAATTCCTCCCAAGCATTATCCAGTTCAGCCTTAAGGGCTCTAATCTTCCCTTTCTTTTCTGCTATTTTCCTGTCCCTTTAGCATACTCTGCAATACCATGGAAGAGACTCATTTACTTCCCTAATCCCCATGCCATTACATTACCCCCCCCCCCCACCCCCGCCAATGCAACCATCTATCACACCAGCTGCACAGAACCTCAGAACTAACTTTCCTACGGCAGCTCAAACACTTTTCGTTTATGGTTATTTACAATATTTATCTAGAGTACAACAGTAATATTCTTTTAACTACAGGTCAGAAGAGTTATGTGGAATGCTAATATAAGGGTATACTATTAATATAGAAATGTAATGCACTTAAACTAATGTTAAAATCAAAACCTGTATACCCAAAAAGTTAGGCTTAAGTTCGTTAATGTGCAATTCATACTTTATGTGTTTTGAAAGTAAATAAAAGATAGAACTTAAAACCTTTAACTTCCTGAGTATATGCAGCACTGCTAAATACATGTGCAATGAAAACAACCTAAATTCTTCACTTAATACTTAAGCAAATGTCTTAGATTTGTATGTAAACCTATGTCTAAAATATGCAGAAACCAGCCCTTAGGTTATGTTTTTATTTTTTTGGAGAAATACTTTGAAACGAGTGAAACCTCCAATAGATAATATGAAACAGACTCTAACTAACTTCTTTTGGTGTAATATGAACTTAATTTTTATTATACAATTAGCTACTTATATTCACAAGGTCAATATTCAAGTGTGTGTGGTCTGAACCAGGGCTGCCAAGCAGCAAAGAAGGTCTCCGTGTGAAATAGATAACATGCACACACACATTCAAGCAAACACAGCTCACACATGCTCATGACCCATGTCTATTGCCACTGAGTCCAGTCTGCAAGCAACAGTGAATGATGGGATAATCAATCTGGGTGGTGGGGCTAAGGAGAAGGCTGGGGTCGGATAAGGGAGGGAGAGCAGAGTGTGGGTGGGTGACAGTAAAGTGCTGTTTGTGAGAGCATACAGGGACAAGATTGAGACAGGGTAGAGCAGCTAGGTGCACTTGGAAGGTTAGATGGAGGGTGGGAAGAAGGCAGAACAGGAGAGAAGTAAAAAGCTCCACCATCCAGATTAATTCTCCCATCACGCACTGTTGCTTGCAGTTTGGCCTAAGCAGCCAGAGATAGTGGTCACAAGTGTGTTAGTTGCATTTCCATGAATGTGTGTGTGCATGTCATCTATTTCAGAAGGTCTTCTGGGCGAAACTCACATGTTAAATTGCTCTTTTATTGTGCCTGACTGTGACTCAGCATCTCTGCTATATGGTGAGTAGTACTCTGTCCATTACATAACAGTAACGACCTCACGCACACACAACCACCAACTCCAGCATGAGTTGTTGACAGCCACACACAAAAGAGGAAGAAGGAAAAAGAAAGAAAAAAAAAAGGGAAGAAAACTTGATTACGATCTTTTGGTGATGTGAACTTTTTGAAAATGCTTGCTGTACAGCGTGTGGCCTCCTTCTTCACATTAGTTGTGGACAAAGTCATTGTGGAAACTGTGTTTGGAATTTACATAATGGCTGTTAATTTCACTCTGTTTGTAGAAGTATGAAGACTATGAGCAAGTATTGTTTGGAACATTTTCTTCAGTCAAATGGAACTATAAACTGAGGTGACAAAGGTTATGGGATACCTCCTAATATTGTGTCAGACCACCTTTTGCTGGCCATAGTACAGCAACTCAACATGGCGTGGACTAAGCAAGTGGTTGATAGTCCTCTGCAGAAATATTGAGCCATGTGCCTACATAGCCATCCATCATAGTCAAAGCATTGCCAGTGCAGGATTACATGCTCGAACCGATCTCTCAATTATGTCCCATAAATGTTTGAAGAAATTCATGTTGGGAAATCTGGATGGCGAATTCATTCATTTGAATTTTCCAGAATGTTCAAACCAATTGCGAACAAGTGTGGCCTAATGACATGGTGCACTATCATCCATAAAAATTCCATCTTGTTTGGGAAAAACAATGACTGTAAATCATGTCCAAGTAGCTGAATGTAACCATTTTCAGTCACCAATGGTTCAGTTGGACCAGAGGATCCAGTCCATTCCATATGAATGCAGCCTACACCATTATGGAGCCACCACTAGCTTGGACAGTGCCTCATTGATAGCTTGGGTCCATGGCTTTTTGGGGTCTCCACCATATTTGTGTCCTACCATCAGCTCTTACCAACTAAAATCAGGACTCATCTGACCAGGTCACAGTTTTCCAGTCATCCCAAGTCCATTAATATGGACGTGAGCCCAGAAGAGGCATTGCAGGTGATGTTGTGCTGTTACCAGAGCCACTCGCATCAGTCATCTGCTGCCATAGCCCATTAGCACCAAATTTTGCCGCACTCTCCTAATTATCACATCCATCATATGTCCCACATTGATTTCTGTGGTCATTTCATGCAGTTTAGCTTGTTTGTTAGCACTGACAACTCTATGCAAACAATGCTGATCTTGATTGTTAAGTGAAGGCTGTTGGCCCTGTATTTTCCATGGTCAGAGGAAATGCCTGGAATTGGTATTTGCAGCACACTGTTTACACTATGGATTTGTAAATTGAACTCCCTAATGATTTCCAAAATGGAATGTCCCATTTGACTAGCTCCAAATCACATTCCACATTTTAAGTCTGTTAATTCCTGCTTTGTGGCCATAATCACATCAGAAATCTCTTCATTTGAATCACTGGAGTACAAATAAAAGCACTGCCAATGCACTGCCTTGAGCAGCCGCTGGTGAAGTATCAGTGCAGCAGCAGTGCAGTAGCAAGTCGCATATTTAGCTTTCATATTGGTTTTGTAGTTTGATTCTTAATTTCTTTCTGAGTGTCTGTGCACTTGCATATTTAATTACATAAAATCCTTGCATTTTCTCGTATTTGAGAGGAGTAATATTGCTTATTGATAGCCATAGAGTATAAATTCACGGAGTCATTAGTCAGTTGTTTGTTTTGGACAGCCAGTGCACTTTTGACACAGCTCAGTGAGCCTTGAGCAGCCACTGGTGAAGTATCAGTGCAGCAGCACTGCAGTAGCGAGTCGCATATTTAGCTTTCATATTTGTTTTGTAGTTTGATTCTTAATTTCTTTCTGAGTGTTTGTGCACTTGCATATTTAATTACATAAAATCCTTGCATATTGTCGTATTTGAGAGGAGTAATATTGCTTATTGATAGCCTTTGAGTATAAATTCCTGGAGTCATTAGATATTAGCAGTAGGATGGATAGGGTGTGTGCGTGCTGTGTGTGGGTGCAGGAGGAACTGGCTGTGGTTTGCGAGCAGTGAGTGTGCTGTTTGCCATGGTCAGCCGTCTTCAGGCTGCTGCCTCAAGGTGCAGCAACGGCGGAGGGTCTGGCGCGTCGCTTGAGACACCCCAGGTGTCACTTGCTGCCTCCGCTGACTCAGCCGCCGAGGCACCTTCTAGTGTACCCAGTGCGTTGGGGCCGCCCTCACCTCAGGGTGAGTGGTGGACTGCAACGCGTTCGCGTCGCTCAAGACGGAGGGTCAATGTGGAGGCTGTCCTGCTGGCCTCGCCCATTCGTCCTGTCAGTGGGCAGGTGGCCGATCCTTCAGCAGGGCCCTAGCAGGCACATGGGGCCAAAGACTTGCTGGTTATTGGGAGCTCCAACGTTAGGCAGGTGATGGAGCCCCTTAGGGAAATAGCGTACAGGGCTGGAAAGAAATCCAACATGCACTCGGTTTGTCCGTCGGGGGGCATCATCCAAGATGTGGAGGCAGCTTTGCCTGTGGCTATCAAGCGTACGGGGTGCAGTCATCTGCAAGTAGTTGCTCACATCGGCACCAATGATGCCTGTCGCTTGGGTTCTGAGGTGGTCCTCAGTTCGTATGGGCGGCTGCTGGGTTTGGTGAAGACCACTGGCCTCGCACGTGGGGTGCAAGCAGAGCTCTCTATTTGCAGCATCATTCCCAGTCTGGATCGGGGTCCTTTGGTTTGGAGCTAAGTGGAGGGTCTCAACCAGAGGCTTCGTCGACTCTGTGATGCTCTCTGCTGCAGATTTCTAGACTTGCGCTATTGGGTGAGGAATTGTAGGACGCCTCTAGATAGGCCAGGGGTGCACTACACAAAGGAAGCAGCTATTCGGGTAGCAGTTTACTTGTGGCATGGACGTGGGTTTTTTTTAGGCTAGGCAGTAGTGCGAGGTGTCCTGATCAACACTCGAACACTCACCAGTCGATGTGCAGGCAGGGAAATCAGGACACGCTCAGTGTAAAGACACTTCAGCTATCAAGATATTAGCAGTAAATTTTCAGAGTGTTTGGAATAAAGTTCCTGAATTTCCTGCTCTCCAGGAAGCGTGTGGCTTGCAAATTATTCTTGGGACTGGGACCTGGCTGAACCCTGAAGTATTTAGTGAGGGTTGGAATGTATATCGGAAAGACAAATTAGATACCGTACGAGGTGGTGTCTTCATTGCAGGTGACAAAAATATTGTGTCTACTGAGGTAGAAGTAGAGTGTGATTGTGAAATTATCTGGATCCGTTTAACAGGGCTAGGGGAAATAAAGTTAATTGTGGGGTGTTATTACCGGCCACCAGGTTCCATCGTGACAGTTCTAGAATCATTCAAAGGGAGTCTACATTTTGCATTGTGGAAGTACCCGGATCATGCTATATTAGTCGGAGGCGACTTCAACCTACCTAGTATAGACTAGGATGTCTATGGATTCATTAAAGGTGGTACAGACAAGCGGTCGTGTGAATTACTTTTGAATACATTACCCGAGAACTGTCTTGAGCAGCTAACTCAACAGCCAACATGTAATGGAAATCTTTTAGATTTGGTAGCCATGAACAGACCAGACTTCATCAACGGTGTCAGTGTTGAGACAGGGATTAGTGATCGTGATGTTGTCATTACGACTATGGTTATGAAAGTTAAAAAGTCGGTCAAGAAGGCTAGGAGAGTATTCTTACTAGAAAGACCAGATAAGCAGTTGTTAGCATCCCACTTAGTAAATGAATCGACTTCATTTACTTCTGGTACAATGGACATGGAAGAATTATGGGCAAATTTTAAACACATTGTAAATCAAGCATTGGACAAATATATGTGCCGAAAAAGTGGGTAACAGACAGAAAAGACCCACCGTGGTTTAACAGTGTAATTCGGAGAATGCTCAGGAAGCAAAGGCAGTTGCACTCATGGTACAAGAAAGATCGGGAGAATGAGGACAGGCAAAAGTTACTAGAGATTTGTGCTGCTATAAAAAGAGCGATGCGCGAAGCATTCAATCACTACCACCATCATACTTTAGCAAAAGATCTTGCTGAAAACCCAAGGAAATTCTCATCTTACGTAAAATCAGTAAATGGGTCGAAGGCTTCCATCCAGTCACTCACTGATCAGTCTGGCCTGGCAGTGGAAGACAGCAAAACAAAAGCTGAAATTTTAAATTTAGCATTTGAGAAATCTTTCACGCAGGAGGATCATACAAACATACCGCCGTTTGAGTCTTGTACAGATTCCCGTGTGGAGGACATAGTGATAGACATCCCTGGGGTTGTGAAGCAGCTGAATGGGTTGAAAATAAATAAATCACCAGGTCCTGATGGTATTCCAATTCGGTTTTACAGAGAGTACTCGACTGTATTGGTTCCTTACTTAGCTTGCATTTATCGTGAATCTCTTGCCCAACGCAAAGTCCTGAGCGACTGGAAAAAAGCGCAGGTGGCGCCTGTATATAAGAAGGGTAGAAGGACGGATCCTCAAAATTACAGACCAATATCCTTAATATCGGTTTGTTGCAGGATTCTCGAACATATTCTCAGTTCGAATATAATGAATTTCCTTGAGACAGAGAAGTTGCTGTCCATGCATCAGCACGGCTTTAGAAAGCATCGCTCCTGCGAAACGCAACTCGCCCTTTTTTCACATGATATCTTGTGAACCATGGATGAAGGGTATCAGACGGATGCCATATTCCTTGACTTCTGGAAAGCGTTTGACTCGGTGCCCCACTACAGACTCCTAACTAAGGTACGAGCATATGGGATTGGTTCCCAAGTATGTGAGTGGCTTGAAGACTTCTTAAGTAATAGAACCCAGTACGTTGTCCTCGATGGTGAGTGTTCATCGGAGGTGAGGGTATCATCTGGAGTGCCCCAGGGAAGTGTGGTAGGTCCGCTGTTGTTTACTATCTACATAAATGATCTTTTGGATAGGGTGGATAGCAATGTGCGGCTCTTTGCTGATGATGCTGTGGTGTATGGGAAGGAGTCATCGTTGAGTGACTGTAGGAGGATACAAGATGACTTGGACAGGATTTGTGATTGGTGTAAAGAATGGCAGCTAACTCTAAACATAGATAAATGTAAATAAATGCAGATGAATAGGAAAAAGAATCCTGTAATGTTTGAATACTCCATTAGTAGTGTAGCGCTTGACACAGTCATGTTGATTAAATATTTGGGCGTAACATTGCAGAGCGATATTAAGTGGGACAAGCATGTAATGGCAGTTGTGGGGAAGGTGGATAGTCGTCTTTGGTGCCTGACATTTCATCAAGGCTCACTTTCCTAGTTGACACTGGTGCTGACATGTCTATCAAATCTACATCGATGGCTCCCCCCGTCTTTCCACCAATGAGGTCACTTCTACGAGCTGTTAATGCATCAACATTACAAACCTCAGGCTCTGTCAAAGATATGGTGCACCCATCTCATTCTCTGTGTTTTCCTTGGACTTTCTATATTGCTGACATTGATGAACCAATTCTTGGTATGGATTTTTTTTCCTATTACATAACACTCTCCGAACGTAGCTCAGGGCTCAGTGCTACACCATCCCACTAACACTTAGATACTGTGCCCCCGCAATTATGTTCTCCGCTCTGCTTCTCTCGCGACATGTGAGTTAGTACGTGAGTGCTCCGCCCTCGTGGGCAACATTGTGACCTGTGTAACTAATCTACTGTCAGAACATGACTCGGCAGCACAACTCTGCCGAGACAATGATGAGTCGAAACAGTTCATCGCACAAACATACAACGAGCTCATCACAACTTGTAACTCACTGCTAAAACTGCAGTCCACATATCCACCATCTAATTGAGTTTCTCCAGCCGACACCAGCTCAGACACTTATCAGGTTAGTCCAAACACATTAATTGCACGTGACGATTCGCATCCAGTTGACTCCACACCTCCGACATGCTTGCAATGTTCAGTGCCTTGTGTTTAAAACAGTGCTCCTAATAACAGTTGAGTGTGTGATGCAACAATGCACACGGCACAAGCAGCCACCCCGTGTGTTGATAAATATTCCTCCTCTATCACATGCCAGCCACTTGAATTGGTGGCTATGGCTCTTCCACACATGACACCAACGCCGCTCTCGCCTGTGCCAGTTATCAAGTGCAAGGTTGACAGCAGATACTCACTGTGAGTTCCGACCCACTCTGCACTGTGCATGCAGCTGCCCTCTCCACACAAGCTCATGCCTTGCTCATGTACTAGGCATGTGACTTTCGGGCTGCCCTTTCCACTCACGCTAATGGCTACGCCTCATCACGCCCTAATCGTCCAAAAACTTCGCATCAGGAGAGTGATAAGTCTCATGTGCAGTTCTCAGTTTCTTCCGTCACTGATGGAATGATGCACAAGATAGTTACCACTGCTGGCCCTCGTATTAGGTACAAGGTTAGATGCCTCAACCCTATTAAGTTTCACGTCGCCCGGCAGCAAATTAATGAACTTTTGGAGGCAGGTATCCTGCAACCGTCAGACAGCAACTGGTCTTCACTGATTCACCTCACCCTCAAAGACAATGGTTCTTTCCAAATGTGTGGTGATTACAGACATCTAAACACTCGTACTGTCATGGACCATTACCCCGTGCCTAACATACATGATTTCACTCATATGTTATCGGACGCTACAATCTTCAGTGTTATTGACTGTAAACATGCCTACCACCAGATTCCCGTAGTGCCGGAAAACATCCCTAAAACAGTTTTCGTCACGCCGCTTGGTTTTTTCCAATACAATGTCATGCCATTTGGCCTGAAAAACATGCCGCAAACGTGGCAGCGATTCATTGACTCCGTCTACGACAGTTCGAGTCTTGCTTTGCATATATGGAAGACATACTCATTTTCAGCAAGTCAGCTGAGGAATATAAAAATCATTTATCCATGGCCCTCCAGACCTTGCAATCCAATGGTGTTGAGGTCAACAAAGACAAATTCCAATTCTGCCAGCCTTCCGTCACATTCTTGGGTTACACCTTCTCCGCCAGGCTGCCAAATCTTGTGTCCTGGTCATCATGTTAATGCTGCCCCCTGCTACTTACAAAGAACTCTGACATTTCCTTGGCACATTAAATTACTACTGCCATCACCTGCCCTCTTCCGCCGCTGGTCAGGCTCCGTTGACAGACTTGCTGTTGGGTAAACAGACTTTAGGACTCAAACCCGTTTGCTGGACTGCACCTATGCTGCTCTGTGGCATCGATAGGTCATATCAACCATGAACAACATGATCTTTGACTGAGATTGGTTCATTCGAGCTGCCGTGTAATTCTAGTAGTCTGCATTTATGTGTCTTGTCAAAATCAATCAATCAATCAATCAATCATAAAACTGAGTGATAGAAAACCACATAGCTGGTTTACCAGAAGAACACAAAGCATACTTTCAGGCAGGATACAAAGCTGCTGTTAACCTTCATAGGGATCCCAAACTCATGGCATTTTTTAAATCTTGCAGTGGTAATATTACTGCCTCCAAGTACCTTCACCATGAAATTCCACAATGTTTTGTGTTGTCAAAACGGATGATGGGTTATTTGCAGGAGACACACTAAGTGCTTTGGACACAACTAAGAGTCAGTCCATCTGACATCAAATGATGTTTTATCTCTGAGTATTACTTCTGTATGTCAAAGGACTGCAGTCATTTGATGCTCTACACACAGTTAATGGAATACTGTGGTACTTATTTCTCCAAGTTGCAGAAAAATTACATCCCCATTAATGATGCCAAATGGAAAACAATCTTGCAGGACACTGCCAGACACCATGTGCCAACACATCTGAGATGGTTTTTCAACATCATGTGCATATTCTACTCTCCTGTCAATACACCTCAGTTTTGGACAATATTTCAGGATGCACTTTCAGAAGATTTTCAGAGGCAGCACATTTCACCTAAAATGTACCATCTTGCATTGCAAGAATTAGAAAATGTTTTTAAATATCATGACAAATCTTGCCAACAATTCAACCTGTCGACCCCAGTTGTAATCACTGGACAGCAAAGCATAAATCTACAATGTAGAAGAAGAACACATGAATGGAAAGAAAATTTACAAAAAGCTAAATGAAAAACAGAAAGCAATAGCTAAGGAGGTCCCATATTCAGTAATAAATTCTCAATTGTTACTTCACTGACAGACCAGGAGGCTCCGGTAAAACATTTGTCTATGGAACTTGGTGCCACATTTTATGAGGTGAAAACAAGGTTGGTTCAAAATTGTTCAAATGGCTCTGAGCACTATGGGACTTAACTTCTGAGGTCATCAGTCGCCTAGAACTTAGAACTAATTAAACCTAACTAACATAAGGACATCACACACATCCATGCCCAAGGCAGGATTCGAACCTGTGACCATAGCGCTCGCGTGGTTCCAGACTGTAGTGCCTAGAACCGCTCGGCCACTCCGGCTGGCAAACAAGGTTGTTTTAACAGTTGCGTGGACAGGTATGACTGCCAATCTCCTATCAGGGGAATGCACATCAAACTATTTTTCAAACTACCTGCACCCATCTTGAATACATCGGCCTCATCATTTCACATTCACATGAACAATACACAGCTTCTTTGTAACTCTGATCTCATCATTTGGAATAAGATATAAATGTTTCCCAAAGATGCACTAAGGATTGTCGATCAACTTTTGAGGGACATCAGGAATAATAATCTTCCTTATGGAGGCAAAATAATTTGTTTGGCAGAGATTTCTGTCAAGTACTATCTGTCATTATACAAGTTAATAGAATAGCAATTGTCAAAAGTACATTTAAATGATCACTCTTATGCTCTCACTTTAATATTCATAAGCTGGCTCAAAATATGGAGGCAAATGTGATCCCATTTTCACTGAATGGTTACCTGAAATGGGAAAAGTGATTTAGGAAATCAAACAGATTACTTCAATAAAGTGATCAAAATTCCTGAACATTGTTACTGCAATTATGATAGTTTTATTACCACCACAATCAATGCCACAGATATCAATGAATAAAATGTTCCACAATTTTATTCAACAGTGATTCTGTGACCAAAAATTATGATTGTACAACAATTAATGAATATGTCATCTCCAATTTCTTACCTGGAGAGGCAAAGGTTTGCCTAAGTTCTGACTTTGTCCACATTGAAGAACTAAACTATGTTCAATTTTACCTGCAGAACTCTTGAACTCTAAATCTTTCCAGTTTCCCCCTCACCAACTGCTTTTAGGGAAAATTGCTGTTATGCTAATTAGAATCTCAGTGCTAATCAGTCATTAAATAATGGTGCCATTTTAATGGTAATTCATTTAGGTGTATACACCATTCCTGCTAAATTCATTGACTCTACTAAAACTTTGCTCATACCCCACATTACCCTCACAACTTCTGATCCTACTATGCCTTTTGCAATGATAAGAAAACAGTTCCAATACAAGTAGCCCTTTATATGACCTTTAACAAAGCACAAGGTCAGATGCTTGAAAGTGCAGGATTTTATTTTCCAGAATCTGTTTTTTGCATGGACAATTATATGTGTTTTTTCCACAGGTTTGCACATTCAGTGGTATTAATGAGGGCCAGACAGTGAAAACAACAATTTAGGTGAAGTTTTATTTTTAACATAATCTCCTATAACTTCAATGCATTTCATCCATTGGTGTTCCAGTGTCATTAATCCCCTCTCTGAAGTGCCCATGCATAGCAAGAATGGCTTCTTGACTGAACAAAAAGCACTGAGCAGTGGGGAATTTCATCAATTTTGGGAAAATATGGAAGCCTGAAAGAGCCAAATCTGAGGAAAAGGGTGGATATCCCAACACCTCATAGAGCAAATCCCTCAATTTCCCACTGCCAAGACACTTTTGTTGACAGGTGCTATGTTCTGGTGGAAGATGATTTTTTTTCTTTTTTAAGCTGGGTCTGTTTTTACAAATGCTTGCATCCATTTTCATTAGAGGTTGAGAGTGGGATTTTTGAGCTATGGTTCTACCTTTTTCAAAACAATCAAAAAATAAAATTCCTTTAGCAGCCCAAAACACCAATGCCATGATCTATCTAAAGCTGAAGCCATGACCCTTCTCCAAAGAGCAGTGCAGCACAAAATTAGTCAGATGCATGTAACCTATATTACAGTTGAAGAGATTGAGAAGGTAATAAGGCAAATGAAAAATAAAAATTCCACTGGTGTGGATAATATATCTATCAAAGCATGGAAGCACTGATACAAATTTATTCTCGAAGTTCTCTGTCACATATTTAATGAATCCATAAATCAAGGTACTGTTCCTAATAGACTCAATTATGCAATTCTGAGATCACTGTTCAAAAAAAGATGATGAAGCTGATGTTTCCAACTATCAGCCAGTTTCGTTGTTAACAAGTCTCTCTATAAAATCCTAGCGAAACTAATGTTCAAGAGAATCATGGACCATCTTAATAAAAGTAAAATCCTTAATAGAAATCAGTTTGAATTCCAAAAGGATACTTCACTGGACACACCATTTTCTCATTTTTCAACCAACTCCTGGAGCCCATAAATAATAAAATGTCATCAGTTGGAAACCTTCTGTGATCTGTCTAAAGCATTTGACTGTGTAGATCACAAAATTCTACCTACGAAGGCTGAGCACTATGGATTAAATGGTAAAGTAAGGATGTGGCTCACGTCATATCTAGATGACAAAAGACAGAAGGTAGTATTGAACAACTCTGCAAGGCACCTATCTGCTCTGAGCGAGTCACAGTAAGATGTGGAGTATTACAGGGCTCAGTGCTTGGTCCCTTACTTTTCTTCATCTTTATCAGTGATCTGTCATATGTATGACACAAAAAGCACACTTCATTCTGTTAGCTGATGACACAACCATTATGATTGACTAAACACCCAACTGCAGTCCAGAGAACACTGCAACCACTGTATTCAAAGAAGCTCTAAATTGGTTCACTTCAAATGGTCTGCACTCAATGTTAATAAGACTGAATACACTCAGTTTTAAACAGCAAATAAAAAACAGGAAAATATTGAAATAAAATGTGCTGACAAAGAAATGTTGAGAGTTGAGTCTTCCAAATTTCCGGGGTTACACATCAGCCACAATATAAACTGGTCAGTTCACATTAACAATCTATGTAAAAGACTGAAATCAGCAGCATTTGTCATTTGCTCAATTTCATCTCTGTGTGACTTGGAAACAATTAAAACTGCATGGCTAGGATATCTCCATTCACGTATGACACATGGTATCATATTTTGGGGTAACCAATCACAAGGAAAACAGCTCAGGATCCTCAACATGCCATCTCAGTACATTTTTTCACTAATGTGCTTTGTGAACAATAATCATGCTACTTACAAAATAAACAGTGAATATCTGTTTATATATGATTTAGTTTGTAAGCCTGTTGACCATTTACATATGGTTATTACCGTAATAATCTGACATGTTCTACATCCTAGCAATACACTCACATCAAGCATTTGTGGAACACGAAAATAAATAAATAAATTAAACTGAATAAATTTCCCACTGATGGCATTGTCTTTGCCTTCTTTGGAGCTGAATAACCGACTTTTATCTACTGCACAAACTGCAATTTGCTTTCGGGTGTGTAGTGGTGAATCCACGTTTCATCCACCATCATGTATCAACACAAAAAGTCACTTCTGTTTCTGTTAAAACACACCATGAACTTTTCTGAAAGTGTCATGTGAATACATTTGTGATCTGCATTGAGCATGTACCACATATATCTCATGCAAAGGTTTCTCATGTTAAATTTTTGGTGCAATATATGACCAACACATTCCTTTTATATCCCTGGAGCATCAGTAATTTCATGTACCTTTACATGCCTATCCTCCAAATTCATATCATGCACTTTGCTGATGATTTCTGGTGTGCTTGCATTTTCTGGACTTCTTCTTATGGATCATCTTGGAGCTTTCATGGCCATATTTAAACTTGGCCACCCACTGATTCATGTTGGAAATTAAGGTGAAGAGTTGCCCTATGCATTTACAAGCCACAAATGAATTTCAGTTAGTATTAAACCTTCTTTTACAAAGAATTTAATCACTGTGTGACACTTGATTTTTCCATTTTCAACACCGTGCACACCACAACTGCTTCAAATGACTGCCTGCAGTCAACTGCTGTCTGGAATGACTGGCAATTTTATGTGGCATCTATAAATCAAGTACACATGTAAGGGCTGTGATATCTGTATGATGCTGAGAACTTTTCAGATGGTCCCCTTATGTCTCTAATAAACACATATACAGCCAAAAAGTACTCAATGATCACATTACAATTGCTAATGTTCCTTTCAAAGATAAATTTTAAATTAAAGGAGTTTTAAAAATAAAATTAATCTGACAAGGACAATATAAGCTTTTTATATGTTTTACAATTATCCATGATGCATATAAAGATACTGATTTTTTACAATGAGACTAATATTTATTTGTACAACTCAAAGTATAATACCTTTCATCAGTCTGTGTATGACAATGTACAGTACCAATATGTTCCGAAAAGCCATGTGTGAAAATTCTATTTCTCAGGGCATCATATCTTGGATTCTACTGATTACAGATATAAGGGATCAAGTCTTTTTGATATCCCTTGGCCTAGCGGCCAATTGTACACCTATCAGAGAACTTAGGTACTGTAGCTATCCCACAGTACAGTGTCAAAATTGAAACACTACATATTTCTTCCAGCCCAGGAAAATTTAGCAAATCTGTTCGTTCTTTTGCATTTTATGTGGTCTAGAGTGGACTTAAGAAGGCACCATTTGTTTACGGATGATTACTGAGAAACCCCTAAAAAAAATGATTTTGGGGCATGAAAAGTACCAGTTGTGGGAATGGCCACTTCTGTAATTTCTATCCATGGCAGAGCACCAAAATTTTTACCATATTTTTTTAATATGACATTCTCAAGGACCTTCAATGCTTTTTGTGATATCATTATCTGTTACCAAGTTCCAGAGACTCAAAGTTAACACACGCTTACACAGGAAAAAATACACATAATATCTGGTCTGGGATGTAAATGTAGTTTTAACAGTCATAGTGAACTCATGGCAAGTGTTTTAGGATCACTGCAAAGATTCTGTAATCACCAATCTATGTTTTTAATCAGCATTTTTTCCACTACATTTTTTTAACAAGCTCTCTCTATGTAATGAGCTCTTCACACCTATACAAATATGCCCAAAGTGGTGGTCAGTGACATGAAATGGGACAGAAAAGCTTTTAACATGGGCGAAAACAAATGGACTGCCAAAACATATGTAAAATAAGAAATACTGCAAATTCATTTAAATATTTCTAATAACATTTTTAGTCTTTTAAGACACAAATCATAAGCTTGTATAACAGCAAAAATAGGCAATTGTTGACAATACCCTTTTTTATATGTATGTTCTGCCACCTCTTCATGAGTAGATTTTTTTAACTGTCCAATTACATTAAAACACAAGCTTGGCGTTTCCAAAGAACTGCAGTCAGTGAACAAGGTATCAAAAAAAACATAAAGCAAACAATTCTGTGCTAACTTCATATTATGAATATTTATTTGTTGTCTACATGTGTCAAAGTGTATAAATATGTTTAAGATATAAATAAAGTCAGAACTTTAGTGACCTAAAGAATTCATTTTATATAAGTAGCACACCCTTCTGTAGCAGAGAAAAGAAGGGAACCAGAAGAACCAGGGCACAAAAAAGGAGAATAGATTTCTCTTTAAATGACGCTGGCAGAAAAGTGGTGAATGAGCTGCCTCAGTCCTCATTCCTCACCACAAGTTTTGGCATGCAAACATATTCTTACTTATTTGTCCTGAAAGAGAGTGGCAGAGAAACAGTAATGATGGGAGAGAGAAGAGACACTGCCAGTGTGAGAGGAAGAGAGAGGAGACAGTGATGGTGGGATAGCAAGGGTGGCAGTGAAAAAGAAAGATATGAATGAAGGTAGTAGCAGTGGGAGCAAAAGAGAGAGGAGATATTGGTGATCAGTGAGAGACAGTAGCAGCAATAGAGAAAGAGATGGATGGAGACAGAAACAGTGGGAGCAAAATAGAGAGACAAATGGTTCAAATGGCTCTGAGCACTATGGGACTTAACTGCTGTGGTCATAAGTCCCCTAGAACTTAGAACTACTTAAACCTAACTAACCTAAGGACATCACACACATCCATGCCCGAGGCAGGATTCGAACCTGAGACCGTAGCGGTCGCGCGGTTCCAGACTGTAGCGCCTAGAACCGCTCGGCCACTCCGTCCGGCAAATAGAGAGACAGGGAAATGAAAAATACAGATGAGTGGCGACCATACAGAGGCTTGGGGAGGGGGGGCTGTACCCTTCCAGAGCAGCAAAACTTTAACGTATAGGTACTGGAGAGGGTGCATTTTAAACACGTGGGAGTAGGGGAAAAATAAGTTGGACACCCCAGAATTTTTCAGCTGCTGAGGTGTGGTAACGGAGACAGTGACAGTCAGAAAGAAAGGAAAAGGGGGACAGAGGAAGTGAGAGAGGAGAGAGTGGCAGTGGGATATACTGTCAATCAATGTGTGAGAAAGGAGACAGTAGGAGAGAGAGAGAGAGAGAGAGAGAGAGAGAGAGAGAGAGACCGCAATGAGAGGGATATGCTGAGTACAAAGGCTTAACTACAAAGAGAGACTTGATAAAAGGATTTAAGAATGTTCTGTGTAAAATTTTTAGTGAAGAAGGCAGAATGAGGATTGACACAGTTGGTTGCCAACTTTTCCGTCAGAGTATTTTATATAGGAACTATTCGCCTCTTTTATGGTCTGACAGAAGCATTTTTTCTACTGTTTAGTTAATACATTTACTTATTTATGCATTATTGTATTATCTGTCACGACTAATCAGGATAGTGTGTGAATTATTCACATAGTAGATGCAAAAAAGCTTCAACAATTTTAGGGCCTGAAAATTTTTTCACTAGACAACCATACAAATACTATGAAAAGGGATGTGTGTGATGAAATAAGTACTGCATTTCTTCCCATTTCTATTGAAAACATTGTTCTTGCTCATTAATGTTTGTCAACAGAAAAACGTTAATTGAAAAAATTGAATAAAATTGAAACATTTGATGAGACAGCATTTGGAATTGGTTGCCAAATTTCTTTCAGTAGACTCCTTATATCCCCAATGTATGAGCATATCAGTTGCTACAGTTAATGATTTGCATAGCAGTGGTGTCTCTATTGATAAAATATTTAATCAACTGATTTTCCATAGCAATAGTATCTCAACTGGTAAAGTATTTTACTGCTTGACAACACAGAAATACTATCTCAAGGCCACACAACAGCAGACTGCATAGTCTACATAAAGGGCAGAGGGAGTGGTCGAAGTTTCAGGGCTCGGGTTGGGAGACTGGCCCCCAAAAGGCAGAAGCCTCACCAATGATCAACAGCATGATGATGCATAAGGAATTGGAAACCACTGCATTAAAGACAGTTAGTGTGTATTCACAGGCCTTGTAGACTGTAACTGAAAATGTGTGATTATGCTCTCTCCATTGACAAAAGTTTTATGGTCAGTCTCCCACTGTTTTAGGGTCAGTCTCTCATTCAGACTCTCTGGGAAGGGACTGCCAAGGGGGAGGTAACCATGCAGAAAAGATTGAATAATCAATGATATGTCTAGCTGGAATATAGAATGTCAGAAGTCTGAACATGGTAGAGCAGCTAGAAATTCTGAAGAGGGAAATGGAAAGGCTTAGTCTACATACAGTTGGGGGCCTTTGAATTGAAACAGAAGGAAGATAAGGATACATGCTCAGACAAATATTAATGGTAACAGAAAATAGAAATATGATTCATTACAAACAGGAAAGTAGGGCAGAGAGTGAGTTACTGCAAAATGTTCAGTTGTAGGGTTTTTCTCATTAGAATCGACAGCAAGCCAACGGCAGTGACAATAGTTCAGTTACGTATACTGACATCACAAGCAAAAGATGAAGAGACAGCGAACGTTTATATACAGGGTGATTATAATTAAAGTTAAACTTTCAAAATGCAGTAAAAATAACACAACTGGTCAGAATGATGTCAAATCGCAACAGAATATTGTCAGAGACAGGGGAAAATGTATGGCAGAAGAAAAAAATAATGTGAAAATTGATCAACAGGTGGCACTGTACATGTCAGAATATGTAAATGAAAACACCTGTCATGCGCACGACCAATTGAAGTTGGTATAAACATGCCATGTACACGGCTTCTCCTCCTTTTGCATCTGCAGCGTTTGCCATGACTGTCTCAATGCAGGATCACGCTCTGCTTCTAAATCTGTATTACAAGAATGATGACTGTGCACACATCACTCTGCAGAAGTTCCAGACTCTGAAGGGTTTGAAAAAGGGCGTTGATCCAAAAACTGCGGTGGGTCTGTAGAAAATGATTTGGAAATTCAAAAAGACGGGTTCTTTTGGTGTGAAACCTGATAGAGGAAGGAAATGAATTGATTCAACATCAGTGGAAGCAGTAGCCACAGCAATGCAGGAGGAGACAAGTGGTGGTGCGCAAACATGTCGTGCATGGAGAATTGCCTGAGCATTGGACACACACATGAGCACAGTGCATAAAATCCTACAAAACACCCTTCTTTGCTATCCATTCAAAATTATCCATGGGCATGAACTGCTTCCTGCTGACCTACCAGTAAGAGAGACCTTTGCTTCAGAATTTCTTGTTTGCATGGAAGTGGGCAATGATTGGCCACGGAAGATTTTGTGGACAGACAAAGCCGACTTCCATCTGACAGCATATGCCAATACACAGAATTGTCAGATACGGGCAACGAAAAATCCACACACAAATCAACCAGTACAACTTCATCCTGGAAAGGTCACTGTATGGTGCGGATTTATGGCATCATTTATCATAGGGCCAATTTTTTTGAAGAGACAGGTGCTTCCACTCCTGTTACCTGCGCCATCATTGGTAAGCACTATGAGTGTCTTTTGCACAACTACATCATTCCAGCTCTCCAATAGCATGGATGTGTGGATGGGATCATTTTTATCCAAGATGGTGCACCTCTGCACATTGCAAATCCAGTTAAGCAGCTGCTGAAGTGCCATTTCGGAAATGCTAGAATTATCAGCCACCATTTCCCTACATCCTGGCCGTCCCGATCACCTGATCTTCAACCGTGTGACTTCTAGCTGTGCTGCTATCTTAAAGATGTTATGTTCAGTGTTCCAATTGCAAACTTAGCTGTACTGAAGGTAAACATTGTGCAACACATTCTGAATGTGATCCCGGAAACACTTCAATCAATTGTGGAACATGCTGTTTCTCAATTTCAACTTGTTGCAGAAAATGGTGGACAGAATATTGAACATGTTTTGCACCAATCACATGGATATTAATGATCCAATTTGATTTTGATTGGTGCTTTTTATGTGTTTTTTTCGCCTCAGGACAATTAAAAACTAATTTTTCCCATCTGATGTGAAATGACCTTGCTGTGGTGGGTGGGCTTATGTAACTAACAGTATCACACCTGTACACCCAAGCACACAGAGTAATAATGTTTGTTTAATGTCAAGCATACACCTTAGGCATTGTTGTATGATTCATTTGTCATTTGTAGTTGACCACTATTAAATTATGATGCTTACAGTGCCATCTATTGTTACATTTTGAAACAACTTATTTTTCTTCTGCCATACGTTTTCTCCCTTCTCCAATAACACTCCATTGCAGTTTGATGTCATTTTGACCAGAGTGTTATTTCCACAGCGGTTTGAAAGTTTAACTTTAATTATAACCACCCTGTATGTATTGAACACATAATTCCTTATGTAAAGGGAGATGAAAATCTGATAGTCATGGAAGACTGTGGTTTTAAGGGAAGGAGTAGAAGAAATGGTTATGGGAGAATATGGGCTTGGTAGCCAGAATGGGTGAGGAAAAGAATAATTCAGTTCTGCAATAAACATCAGTTAGGAACAGTGAATATACAGATCAAAAATTACAATAGGAGGAGGAGGTATACTTGAAAAAGTGCTGGACATACAAGAAGGTTCCTGCTGGGTTACACAGTGATGATAAAGAGATTCCAAAAACAGATATTCAATTTTAAGGCATACTCAGGAGCAGATAAAGACTCTGTTCACAATTTAGTAATGATGATAATGATGAAGAGTATTCATCTGGAAGAATCAATGTGCAAAGAAATAGGATACTGAAGTAATGAGCAATGATAAGATGTGGTTGATGTCCTCTGAGGCCATAGATGCTATCATAATGAATATTTGAGTAGGCAGTTCACTTGATGAGGAATGGACACCTCTCCAAAGGATAATCACAGAAGCTGAACAGACAAATGTTGGCACAAGGAATGTAACTGTGAAGAAACTGGGTAACAGAAGAGATATTTAAGTCAAGTGACAAAAGAAGAAAGTACAAAAATTTTCATGGATATTTAGGAATGCAGAGATATAATTTGAATTTTGAATGTTTTAAATTTTTATGGTAACTACCTTTTCAAATATTTTTGATAGTGATGGAAGAAGATAGATTGGGCAGTAGTTTCCCATTTCTTTTTTTGAGCCTTTTTTTGAACAGTGGCTTAACTACTGTGTACTTAAGTGTGTCTGGAACATAAACTTCTTGAAGGGACTGGTTAACTATTGTACATAATGGCTCTGCAGCTGTTTTAGAGACTGTTTTTAATACAATACTGCAACTGTTTTAGAGACTGTTGTTGGTGCCCCTTCCCCTCCTGCTGATGTTTTACTTCTTAGTGATAATATCATGTTTTCTATATCTTCTACAGTAGTTTTGCTAAATGTACTGAGAAGCTCACCTTCGAATTGCTCAGTGTTGAAGAAACCTGCCTTATCTGGGTAATTTTCTACATTGATGTTTGCTTTGTTTACCTTTATAAAGAATTCCTTATGTAATTCAGAAACCTGAACAGGATTTAAAACAGTAGTGTCCTCTAGCTTGTTTTCAGAAATATCATGACCTCTAGCTGGTGCACCTGTTTCAGCTTTGATCACTGACCATAATGCCTGTGACTTGTTTTCACTATCCAAAATAAATCTGTTATTTGCAACTTCTTTTCTGTGTTTGCAACCTTTTTAAAAATATTTTTTTACACAGGTAACACAATCAGAACTTTTGGTATGTTTTAGTTCCCTATATAGATGTCTTTTTATGGGACTAGAGATTTTTATTCCTTTAGTAATCTACTTTACTTTATTTCCCACTTTTTTATGATGTACAGCAAGGGGAAATTTTCATTAAAACGTGTAGAAAGTTTTCCAAGAACACAGCAAAATTTTCAGAAGATGAAATACTGTGATCTATAGCCCACTCCAACTTATTTCATCTGTCAGAGATCTGACAGAGATACCAAACATACCGGTACCAGTATCTGAAGGAGTGGTAGAATATGGGGTACGAGCAGAAATGTCAGGAACATCCAGCAGAGTTGAAGAGGAAACAATTTCTTCAGGTGAGAAAGCCTACAAACCTAGTGTAAACTCATGAGCACCTGAAACCTCCAAGGATGAAGCTGTCAGCACATTCGACACACTTAATGCCTCATGCTCACCTGTAACTAGGACTGCAATCACACCAACAACCAATAACCATTCTACTAGATCCAGAAACTCATCAGCTGCTCTGCAGAAATCTCAAAGGAAGAGCCTCAGGATAAGAAGGGCTGCTGTGCGTAGTGACTATTTTTCATGGGATCTTCGCAATTCAAAGAAGAAGAAAAGGCAGAATCTTTACAGTGTCAGCAACAAGAAAGTACAAAGATAAATAGTGCAGCAAATCCACTACATGAAACTTAAACAGTTGTATACCAAAACGTGCAGGGACTAGAAAGTAAATTAGCTGAAATAGAAGTTCTATTAACTGACTATCTAAAAGACATTAACATACTATGCATAAGTGAGCACTAAGTAAAAGAAATGCAAGCATCTAGCATAATTATTCCCAATTTTGAAATGATTAGCAAATTTTGTAGAATCAACAATAAAGGGGGTTGGGACATGTATTTATGTTAGGACAGGGGTAGAATAAAAAGAAATTAAATGTAAACTAAAATGCATAGAAAAAGATTTTGAATACAGTATATGTGAGCTAACCAAATTAAAAATTACTATTGTGTGTTTGTACCGATCACCATTGGGCAACTTTGCCATTTTTATGGAAAACCTTGAGGAACTACTGAATGAACTTAAACATAATGTAATTGTTCTTGGTGATTTTAATGTAAACTTTAAGAATGATTGTCATAAACAACAGCAACTGTGCAATCTGTTTTTGTGTCATAATATGATGGCAACTGTAAATGAAGTTACCAGATGTGGAAATATGTCTGAAACTATAATAGATCAAGTATTTATAAACAAGGACAAGTGTGAATATAACACTGAAGTAACTGACACTGGTTTCTTGGATGACAATGGTATCAAATTGAGTTTAAATGTCACATCTTACAAGAACCCCGTTATCAATAACAATTACAGAGAAAGGAGATTTATAAATGATGACAGCATAAGAATTTTTAATTACATTCTGGAAAATAACAACTGGGGCAGTGGATCAAGTGGTGATGTCAACACAAAGTTTGACTCATTCCTTGAAAGCTACAAACACTGCTTCGATATTGCCTTTCCTATAAAAAGATTCAAAACTAAACATAAAACCAAAACATGGGTTACACAGAGGATTAGAAAGTCATCAGACACTCTCAGAAAGTTAAATAAATCAGCCAAGAAGAGTGTAGCACTGAAAGCACATGTGAAATGTTATACAAGCCTGTACAAGAAAGTAATAATTGCAGCTAAGAAGCTTGATAATGATTCATATATTGAGAAAGGTAACAACAAAATGAAGTCAACTTGGGAGGTAATAAATAAAAATATAGGTAGACACTAAAGAAAAGATAACAGCTTTGTCATTAAAAGTGGGGGTAAAAGTGTTAAGGATCCACTTCAGATTGCCAACATATTTAACAAACATTTCCCAAATATAGCCATAAATTTAATTAAAACTAAATGCAATTCCAATAGCAAGGTAAAAATCCCCATGAATGACATGACAATGTTCCTTTATCCAGTAACTGGATCAGAGGTACTAAATGCTATAAATAAGTTAAAAAATAAAATGTCATGTGGGTGTGATGGGATTCCTGACAAAGTCATTAAGCAAAGAGCAAGAAATATAGCCCCACATCTCACTGAAATTATAAATGAATCTTTTAAGACAAGGGTGTTTCCATGAAAACTTAAAATGTCAGCTGTAAAGACACTTTACAAGAATGGTGATAAACATGATGTTAGTAACTTTAGGCCTTTATCAATGTTGTCAGGTTTCTAAAAAATAATAGAAAGGATAATGTATCATAGACTATACAAATTTCTTATTAAGAATAGAATATTGGTTAATGCGCAAAATGGTTTCAGTAAAAATAAATCAACTGAAACAGCTATCTTCAATTTTTTGCAACTTGCTCTAAATTCCAAAAATAGAAAGGAATTAAATTGTGGATTGTTTTTAGACTTATCAAAGGCCTTACATGTCATTGACCATAAGTTACTTCTTAGGAAGTTATATGCCTATGCGATACGTGGAGTTGCCCACAAATGGTTTGAATCATATCTGTCGGACAGGTATCAGAAGGTGGAGATAAGCGATGCAGATAGGACATATTCATCAAGATTCGAGAGAGTTTTGTACGGAGTACCCCAGGGATCTGTATTAGGGCCATTACTGTTTTTAATATTTATCAATGACCTACCAAGTCAACTATATGAAGCAGATGCAGTACTGTTTGCTGACAACACAAGTTTGTTTGTATATGTTGAAATCAGCAGTTATTAAGACTCTTTTCTTGGTTTCTTTTTGAAGTTTTTGCATTAGGCACTGTAATTTTAAAACAATTTGTTTCATTATTTCTGGACCTGGAATCCTATACACAGATAAAATTTTACAATATTTTGTCTTAACTCTACACAGCAGTTTTCAAAAACACATTCTTCACTAAGGGAATCAAAATCATATCTTGCTTTATTTCCATTGATCTTTCCACAAGTATGCATGATCCTCCTTGAGTGCAATTGCTGCAACAAAAGCTGACAACATAAAAATGAATGAAGTTACTTAACATTTTGATACTGTCCGTTGTAAGCCAGTGTTCATTCAAGCGTACAACATGATATTTGGCATCAATTACAAAACAATTTGCAAGTCTCTGCCATTTGCATAATTTGATCTTAGGCCGTTTATGTTCAAGTGCATTAAGAACATATTGTTACTTTTTTCAATATTCTTAATGGTATCTGTTTTGAAACACTGTTTGTGTATTTTAGTTTCAACTTTGTTATCAATTTTCAGACCCCCATCTCTGCATGTTAGTTTCCCTTAGTAAGTATGATCTTACAAATATTGTGACTTTTGCCTAGGGGGCATGAGGCATGGCAGAAAATATGGTTACAAAGCAGTGTGCAGGAAGGACTGTGGACAACTTCAGTTTAGTGCCCGGTTGGCATGAGGGCTGAGAGGTGGTGCTGTGATGCTGAAGTGAGAAACTGTTTTCCACTATGGCTGGACTGGCTATGAGGATTCTTGGAGCCATGGCTACCTGGAGCGTATACCGAAAGAAACCGATAGCGGCTGGAGTTGCTTTTGTGCGCTACTTTTGATAAAAGGTGATCTAGCCACTTGAATACTGAGACTGTGCTCTGATCTTGTCTGTCTGCAATGGAATGAATGGTGAGAGTCTTTTGCACTCTGTCTAGCACAGCTGTTTTCTGTAAAGCTACAAACTGTGTTCTATGGGAGTCACCTTATATGCTCCAGGTTTGAATTCCAGTGTGTAGAATTAAAGACTGTTGTGTTGGCCTTACCTGCTTGCAGCTTACCACTGATATGCAAACTCAGCTCCTAGTGTAATAAGTTGTTAAAGCAAGGTATTTTTCTCGTAGTGCAGTTCAGTCTGTGAAAATTGTTATTAGTTCAAGTCCGAGATGCAGAGATTGTTTAAGATATATATGGCTGCCATGATGTGTACAATAATCCTGGGTCTCTGTCTGTTTTAGATGCCCATTTATTACTGTGTACTATAGCAATATTTTCGCAAAGTGTAGAGGCACTGGCTGGTGGCACCAGTTACAACCAAAAATAAAAATATTAGTACTAACCCAATGCAAATGAGCCAGTGCCAGAATGAGGAATGGTGTCATGCCCACTCCACTTGTATGTATAGTAGTAAATGTATAGTAATCTTATGCAGTTCTTTTATTGATGCTGTGAGTTTCGTAAGTTCTGTTTCATTACATGTGATTCTCTTAAGTTACTATGGATATTGTCATTTTATACAAGTTTCTGCCTTGAAGTGTTTAATGGACAGATACAATAAGCCCACTGGCTCTTACAGGCAAGCTCTGTGTATAAATGTTGCTGCATACTACTTTAATCCAGGTAAAGAAATTTAGTATCTCAATTCCTTAAATTTTGTGTGAACTATAGCCCCTGTTTACGTTAACTGCTTCTATGGGTGGAAGTCCATTAGATGTTTAATGGTTTGGGCAGGTGCATTGTAAAATTTTGAAAATCAACCAACTTTGATTCCATAAGGAACTGTTGTGCAGAGTGACCATAGACTATAAGAAAGGAAAGGCATGCAGTAATCAGCTGAAACCCCATTAGTTTTTATTACTCTTGCATATGTAGATTTTGAAAATTTTGCCATCTTCAGTGCATTTGAGTAACTGAAATGTTGGTAGCTGCTACAAATTTTTGATAATCATTCTCAGAATAGTAATTGATTTTTCCTGAGGTTCTATAACCATGTAGGTGTTAATTGTTCTAATAAGCAGAAACCCATTGGATGTGTCCAACCTTTTGGGGCTCACGCCCAATGAAAGTTTGTTCTTTTTAAAAATTGTTGATCAAGTATTAAATTAAATTTCTAATTACTGAAAGGGCAAGGCCCATCAAAGTTTCCCAATTGCTAACCTAAATGTTTGTGGGCAGAGGCCCAGTAACTTGTTGTTGAACAAATAATTTTATGAGTAGGTCACATTTTTAATACAATGTGTCTGTTAAAAAATTGTTCTGTAAAATAGTTGTAATGTAACAACTGATGTGTTAATAAACTAATTTTTTAACATAAAAGCTCAGTGGCTATCTACTTTAGGAGCTTTGTATCCAAACAAACCTGCTCTATGGTTCATTCTCTGCCATCAGATACACATGGTAGTAGTGTGTGTGGTTGTGCTCGATGCATACATTCTTTGGCACTGAACAATTAGGATAAATTAGTAGTTGGTGATTGTTTATCAGTGGTATTGTAACATCTTTCTATATGTTTGCAACATCCTTGCCATGGGAACTAGAACTGTGTTGGATTTGATGTACTTAAAACAACCTGCATTATGAATTGCACCAGCAGCTGTGGGGTATGTTGCTTTGTTAGAAGGTACCTCCCATTCCTGGGCTCAGATGTAAAATTTGATTTGATTTGATTTTTCATTGGTCCAGTTTTATCATACAGCGCAAATTGCACTATTTATATTGGAGACGTCAAAGATATGTTACAATAATCCATAGTATTAGCAGAATAGTAGGCAAATTAAAAATAGGTACTGATTACAATTAATTTTGTTACATGTTCATAAATTCTCTGACAGATCACAAACAGTGCTTTATTAGAAATGCCTTCAGTTTAGCTTTAAATATTGGTTGAGTGGCATTTTTTATTTCCTCTGGTATTTATTGTGTAGTATTACACCAATGTCAATTATGCTCCTCTGATAGTTGGTTGTTCTGTGATATTTTTGATTTCCCTCTGGTATTATAGTTGTGTACATTTTCGTTCTGTAGCAGTTCACCTGTTTTCAGGAGGTAGTCCCTAGTGAACAAGATAGTTTCATAAATGAATAAACTTGGTACATTTAGAACACCAAGCTCAGTAAAATGGGATTTACAGGACTCCATCTTTTTAAGGCCCCAAATTATTCTTAGAGCTCTTTTTTGCATTCTAAAAATGTTTACACTGTAAGTTGAGTATCCCAAGAAAACGATCCCATATTGGACTAGTGAGTGGAACTGTTCATAGTATGCCTGCAGTACTGTTGTTTTGATTGTTGTAGCCTTTAAAATTCTTAGGCCATAGCACACCGACAAGTTATTCAGCACAAATTTCACTGATTTCACTCGAATAAATGAAGTGTCTGCAACATATATAGATAATATTTTAACCAATTACACTTATAATGAGGCAAATAAGTTTTGTTTAAATTTAGGACTTTCTGATCATTGCAGTCTGTTTATGGAGTTACCAAAAACAATAGAACCTTGCTAAAAAAAAAGCTACACCAAACACCAGTTCAGCAAAGAATATATAAACTTATTCTATCAAAGATTAAATAAGGTGGAGTGGTCTATAGATCATAGTATTTCATGCTCTGAAAACTTTGCTACTTTTCTGGAAAAATTCCTGCTCGTTTTTAATTAAACTTTCCCCCTTACTGTATGCCATAAAAAAGTAGGAAACAAAGTAAAGTGGATTACTGAAGGTATAAAAATCTCGACTGCAAGAAAAAGACATCTACAGAGGGAACTAAAACATAATAAAAGTCCTGATTTTCTACCTATGTAAAAGAATACAAAAATATTTTTAAAAATGTTGTGAAGGCAGCCAAAGAACTGGCAAATAATAGATTTATATTGGATAGTGAAAACAAATCAAAGGCGTTACAGTCAGTGATCAAAGTTGAAACATGTGCCACAGGTAGATGCCATGATATTTCTGAAATCAAGATAGAGGATAAAACTACTGTAAATCCTGCTCAAATTTCTGAATTGTTTAATGAATTCTTTATTAATGTAAACAAATCTAATGTCGATGTAGCAGAGTATCCAGACACGGTAAATTTCTTCAACGGTGAGCAACTTGTTGATGAATTCTTCAGTACCTTTACAAAAACTACAGTAAAAGATATAGAAAATGTGATACTGTCACTAAAAAGTAAAACATCAGCAGGATGGAATGGGATACCAACAAAAGTGTTAAAAACAATCTCTAAAATAATTGCGCAGCCTTCATGAAGGTTATTTTCCAGGAACACAAAAGTACGCAGTAGTTAAACCACTATTCAAAAAAGGCACAAAAGAACACATGGGAAACTATCAACCAGTATCTCTACTTCCATCACTGTCAAAAATATTTGAGAAGGTAGTCACCATACAAATTCAAAATTTCATAGAAAAATTTAAAATAATTTAAAAAAAAAATCAGTATTGATTTCAAGAAGGCAAAACCACAATATCTGGTACAAATACTTTTATTTATAAAATTAGCTCGTCTCTAGACAACTCAGTGCATGCTACAAGAATTTTTTGTGACCTATCAATAGCCTTTGATAGTTGAATCACCTCTTGTTACTTTGTAAACTGGAAAAGTATGGAATTAGGGGCACAGTATTAGAATGGTTTAAATCCTATCTAACCAACTGGAGACAAAGAGTGACTGTAACATCAGAGAGAGGAACATATACTTTAGGATGGAAAACCATTTCACAAGGAGTACCCCAAGGTTCTGTCTTAGGTCCCATTGTGTTTTTGTTGTACATGAATGATCTGCCACTTAATACTGAGTGCCACTCAGTTTTATTTGCAGATGACATGTCTTTAATCATTGAAAGTAACATTACAGATCAAATTCCACAAACTGTATTAAATACTCTAGAAAACTTAGGTACCTGGTTTGATTTAAAGGGGTTAAAATTAAACATGGAAAAGACTCAGTTAATGCAATTGAAAACAAAACGAGCTAATTAAATGGTATTCAGGTCAGTCACAGAAACCACGATTTGCAGGAAGCTAGCTGTGTGAAATTCCTAGGAATGCAACTAGATAAAAATCTATCATAGGGCTCACACATACAGTACCTTGCAAATAAATTAAATAGCCTAGCATAGGCAATGAAAATATTGTATGATGCTGCCAGTATGGGCTAAGTAGTATATCACAGCTACTTTGAGTCAGTAATAAGGTATAGAATTGTATTTTGGGGTACCTCAAACCTTATGTGTCAAATATTAAAACTTCAGAAAACCATCATTAGAAATATGCATAATGTAGGGTGAAAAAAATCGTGTCGCCCACTTCTAAAAAATCTGAGTATACTAAGTGTTCCCTCACTATAGGTATATGAGTTGATTATCTTTGTACACAGTAACCCTGATTTATTTGTAGCAAATCATTTTCAACATGATTACACCACCAGAAATCAAAATGATTTTGTGCTGCCCACCCACTGTTTAAAACTTAATGCTTAAACTCCACATTATATGGGTATGAAAATTTATAACAAAGTGAAAGGAAGAGAATTGCTCAGTGTAAATTGAGAAACACTGAAAAAATCCTTATATGAGAAACTAGTGTAGAAATTTACTATTCAGTAAAAGAATTCATAAATGACTACCTGAAAATTTGAGCAGGAGAGAGCAAATACTTAAGACTGTTAATCTTAAAAGTTTGTTACTTTTGAAGAAAAATTATTAGCTGCTTCATTAAGTAATTATTCAGTACTGTATATTATATTACTGGTATTATAAGGAAAATTGTAAACCAGATTTGTGTTCTTGCGAGTCTCCTGTACTTCTAAGTCAATGGCTTGAAATAGTATGTAATGAGACAATGAACTTCTACTTCTACTTCTACTACTCAGTCTTGCTGAACCCATAGACCCAAAAATTTGGTGACACTTACATTTTCTAGGGGATACTTTTTTAATTGTGCTTGAATCGACGGTTGATTTGTTCGAGGAATTAAATGAAAATCGACACACAGTTTCTTCAGTATTTATTATTATTATTATTATTATTATTCCCCCCCCCCCCATGAACCATGGACCTTGCCATTGGTGGGGAAGCTTCCGTGTCTCATCGATACAGATAGCCGTACCATAGGTGCAACCACAACAGAGGGCTATCTGTTGAGAGGCCAGACAAACGTGTGGTTCCTGAAGAGGGGCAGCAGCCTTTTCAGTAGATGCAGGGGCAACAGTCTGGATGATTGACTGATCTGGCTTTGTAACACTAACCAAAACGGCCTTGCTGTGCTGGTACTGTAAACGGCTGAAAGCAAGGGGAAACTACAGACGTAATTTTTCCCAAGGGCATGCAGCTTTACTGTATGGTTTAATGATGATGGCGTCCTCTTGGGTAAAATATTCCAGAGGTAAAATAGTCCCCCATTTGGTTCTCCGGGTGGGGACTACTCAAGAGGACGTCATTATCAGGAGAAAGAAAACTGGCGTTCTACGGATTGGAGCGTGGAATGTCAGATCCATTAATCGGGCAGGTAGGTTAGAAAATTTAAAAAGGGAAATAGAAGTTCAGTGGCAGGAGGAACAAGACTTCTGGTCAGGTGAATACAGGGTTATAAATACAAAATCAAATAGGGGTAATGCAGGAGTAGGTTTAATAATGAATAAAAAAATAGGAGTGCGGGTAAGCTACTACAAACAGCATAGTGAACGTATTATAGTGGCCAAGATAGACAAGAAGCCCATGCCCACTACATTAGTACAAGTTTATATGCCAACTAGCTCTGCAGATGATGAAGAAATTGAAGAAATATATGATGAGATAAAAGAAATTATTCAGGTAGTGAAGGGAGACGAAAATTTAATAGTCATGGGTGACTGGAATTCGAGAGTAGGAAAAGGGAGAGAAGGAAACATAGTAGGTGAATATGGATTGGGGGTAAGAAATGAAAGACGAAGCCGCCTGGTAGAGTTTTGCACAGAGCATAACTTAATCATAGCTAACACTTGGTTCAAGAATCATAAAAGAAGGTTGTATACGTGGAAGAATACTGGAGATACCGAAAGGTATCAGATAGATTATATAATGGTAAGACAGAGATTTAGGAACCAGGTTTTAAATTGTAAGACATTTCCAGGGGCAGATGTGGACTCTGACCACAATCTATTGTTTATGAACTGTAGATTAAAACTGAAGAAATTGCAAAAAGGTGGGAATTTAAGGAGATGGGACCTGAATAAACTGACCATACCAGAGGTTGTACAGAGTTTCAGAGAGAGCATAAGGGAGCAATTGACAGGAATGGGGGAAAGAAATTTAGTAGAAGAAGAATGGGTAGCTTTTTTGATTGATTGATTGATTTCTTTATTAATCCATGTAACAATTTACATTGTGTTGATTTCGTCAGCAAAATCATATACAATACAATATACCTACAATTATACACATAAAATTTGTATTTACACATTTTTGAGGTACCTTAAATTAGTTTTATATCCTTGTGTAATTTGTAATTTTCTTATAGTACTGTACAATTTTGATTTCATATTATAATTATTTCCTCATGTATTACAATGCAGGCTACTTTAATTACGCTACATGTTTTAATTCAGATAGTCCATTACTGCGTAATAACTTTTATTTAATAAAAAAAATTTTAGTTTTGTTTTGAACTGTCCGATTGTGTCAATATCTTTTATTTTTTGGGGTAATTTATTATATAATTTAACAGCATTGTACAACAAGCTCTGCTGAGTTTTAATTTTATTTTTCCTCTCTAGATGCAGATTGTATTGGTTTCTAGTTTCATAGCTGTGTACTAAAGAATTTTTCATATAGCAGTCAATATTTTTTTTTTTACATACATAACACTTTGAAAAATGTATTCACAGGGGACAGTAAGGATTTCCAGCTTTTGGAAATCTTCAAGGCAGTGAGCCCTACTGCCACTTTTGGTTATTATATGAATTGCTCTTTTCTGTAATTTGAAAACTATTTGAATATTTTTACTGTTGACTCCCCCAAAATATTATTCCATAGGTAATAACAGAGTGGATATAAGAAAAATATACAGATCTGACACATGTAGTATCACAAACTGCAGTCAGAATTCTCAGAGCATAGCATGCTGTAGCGATTCTGTTACTAAGTATTTTAATATGTTCTTCCCACTTTAACTGACTGTCAACATGCATACCAAGAAATTTTGTGTAGTCTACACATTCTATAGTTTCATTGTTTAACTTAAAGTTGTTATAGTGTGGTTTTTTGCAGACATAGAAGTTAACAGCATTTGTTTTTTTAAGATTTAGTGTTAGTTTATTATTGGATGCCCACTCACGTACACTGTTTAGTGTTTGTTTGGCTTTTTCTTTTAGTGCATCTGGTGATTTGTCACTGATTAGAACATTTGAGTCATCTGCAAACAATATTGTTTGTCCATGCTTGATGCTCTGTGGGAAGTCATTTATGTAAATGAGGAATAGTACTGGGCCAAGGACACTACCCTGTGGGACACCTATATTTACATAATTTGGGTCTGAAGTATACTTTACAATATAGTTTATTTAAAAAGAAAGATGATGAGACTTACCCAACAAAAGCGCTGGCAGGTCGATAGACACACAAATAAACACAAACATACACACAAAACTCAAGCTTTCGCAACAAACTGTTGCCTCATCAGGAAAGAGGGAAGGAGAGGGAAAGACGAAAGGATATGGGTTTTAAGGGAGAGGGTAAGGAGTCATTCCAATCCCGGGAGCGGAAAGACTTACCTTAGGGGGAAAAAAGGACAGGTATACACTCGCACACACACACATATCCATCCATACATACAAGACACAAGCAGACATTTGTAAAGGCAAAGAATATGTGAGATTTCAGTTATCTGTCTTCCATTTTTTAGGTATGACTGGAACCATTTGTTCACAAGTCCCCTTATTCCAAGTTCATCTAACTTATTTAACAATATGTTGTGATCTACTGTATCAAACGCTTTAGTTAGATCAAGAAATATACCAGTTGTGTAGTTCCCTTTATCTAATGCTTCTAGAATGTGTTTTGTGAGGTGTGCTGTTGCTGATTCTGTGCTTTTCCCTGATCGAAATCCAAACTGGTCAACAGACAGTAAGTTGTATTTATTTAAATAATTCATTAGCCTATCTTTCATAATAGTTTCCAATATTTTTGCAAAGCATGATAGTAGAGAAATTTGCCTATAATTTTCAATTATTCCTGCATCACCTTTTTTGAAGAGAGGTAGTAATTTCGCATATTTTAAATAGTCTGGAAAGTAGCCCTGAGGGATGAAGTAGTGGAGGCAGCAGAGGAGCAAGTAGGTAGAAGATGAGGGCTAGTAAGAATCCTTGGGTAACAGAAGAAATATTGAATTTAATTTGATGAAAGGAGAAAATATAAAAATGCAGTAAATGAAGCAGGCAAAAAGGAATACAAACGTCTCAAAAATGAGATTGATAGGAAGGGCAAAATGGCTAAGCAGGCATGGCTAGAGGACAAATGTAAGGATGTAGAGGCTTATCTCACTAGGGGTAAGGTAGATACTGCCTACAGGAAAATTAAAGAGACCTTTAGAGAAAAAAGAGCCACTTTTATGAATATCAAGAGCTCAGATGGAAACCCAGTTCTAAACAAAGAAGGGAAAGCAGAAAGGTGGAAGGAGTATGTATAGGGTCTATACAAGGGTGATGTACTTGAGGACAATATTGTGGAAATGGAAGAGGATGTAGATGAAGATGAAATGGGAGATACGATACTGCGTGAAGAGTTTGACAGAGCACTGAAAGCCCTGAGTCAAAACAAGGCCCCGGGAGTAGACAAAATTCCATTAGAACTGCTGACGGCCTTGGGGGAGCCAGTCCTGACAAAACTCTACAGTCTGGTGAGTAAGATGTGTGAGACAGGCAAAATACCCTCAGACTTCATGAAGAATATAATAATTCATATCCCAAAGAAAGCAGGTGTGGACAGATGTGAAAATTACTGAATTATAAGTTTAATAAGTCACAGCTGAAAAATATTAACACGAATTCTTTACAGACGAATGGAAAAACTGGTAGAAGCCGACCTCAGGGAAGATCAGTTTGGATCCTGTAGAAATGTTGGAACACGTGAGGCAATACTGACCCTACAACTTATCTTAGAAGAAAGATTAAGGAAAGGCATACCTACGTTTCTAGCATTTGTAGACTTAGAGAAAGCTTTTGACAATGTTGACTGGAATACTCTCTTTCAAATTCTAAAGGTGGCAGGGTTAAAATACAGGGAGCGAAAGGCTACTTACAATTTGTACAGAAACCAGATGGCAGTTATAAGAGTTGAGGGGCACGAAAGGGAAGCAGTGGTTGGGAAGGGAGTGAGACAGGGTTGTAGCCTCTCCCCGATGTTATTCAATCTGTATATTGAGCAAGCAGTAAAGGAAACAAAAGAAAAATGAGGTTTGCCGATGGCATTGTAATTCTGTTAGACACAGCAATGGACTTGGAAGAGCAGTTTAACGGAATGGATAGTATCTTGAAAGGAGGATATAAGATGAACATCAACAAAAGCAAAACAAGGATAATGGAATGTAGTCAAATTAAGTTGGGTGATGCTGAGGGAATTAGATTAGGAAATGAGACACTTAAAGTAGTAAAGGAGTTTTGCTATTTGGGGAGCAAAATAACTGATGATGGTAGAAGTAGAGAGGATATAAAAGGTAGACTGGCAATGGCAAGGAAAGCGTTTCTGAAGAAGAGAAATTTGTTAACATTGAGTATAGATTTAAGTGTCAGGAAGTCGTTTCTGAAAGTATTTGTATGGAGTGTAGCCATGTATGGAAGTGAAACATGGACAATAAATAGTTTAGAAAATAAGAGAATAGAAGCTTTCGAAATGTGGTGCTACAGACGAATGTTGAAGATTAGGTGGGTAGATCACGTAACTAATGAGGAGGTATTAGATAGGATTGGGGAGAAGAGAAGTTTGTGGCACAACTTGACTAGAAGAAGGGATCGGTTGGTAGGACATGTCCTGAGGCATCAAGGGATCACAAATTTAGCGTTGGAGAGCAGCGTGGAGGGTAAGAATCATAGAGGGAGACCAAGAGATGAATACACTAAGCAGATTCAGAAGGATGTAGGTTGCAGTAGGTGCTGGGAGATGAAGAAGCTTGCACAGGATAGAGTAGCATGGAGAGCTGCATCAAACCAGTCTCAGGACTGAAGACCACAACAACAACAATAGTGAGTTTGTTTTTTGTGAACCACTCAGAAAGTCCAAAGTTTCTGGACTGGATCCAGTGAGCAATATGCTTGTGTCATCGGCAAACAGGATAGTTTTTGTGGGACTCATATATTCAACTAAATCATCCACATAAATCAAGAAGAGTAGTGGACCTAAGATTGAGCCCTGTGGTACACCATATATTATTGGTAATTCACTAGAAAGAAAGGAATTGTTTCTTGTTTTATTCATTTTTTATAACTCATATTGAACTGATACTTTCTGCCTGCAGTTTTTTAGGTATGAACACAACCAGCTATGTGCTACACCTCTTACTCCTCGTCTTTCTAATTTTTCAAGCAGAATGTTATGGTCCAGGACGTCAAAGGCTTTTGATAGATCTACAAAAATACCTGCAGCTAATTTATGTTGATCAAGGGATTTTAAAATGAGGTCTAAGAATTTGAAAATTGCTGTCTGTGTAGATTTAGACTTTCCAAACCATGTTGTTGTACTGTAAGAGGTGCATTTTTATTTATGAAACTTAAAAGCCTGTCATAGAAGAGTTTTTCTAGAATTTTTGAAAAGGAAATTAATTGTGACACAGGGTGGTAGTTTGATATTTTTTTCAGAAGACTTTTTTAGCAGTGGTGAATCTTTTGATATTTTAAAAATATCTGGAAGTACACCAGTTTTTAAAGAGAGGTTGAAAATTTTTGCCAAGGTGTTTGGTGAGCACATGCTTTTAATATGAAATCAGGTACTTCATCAAGACCACTTGACATTTTATTGCTTAATTATTTAATTTTACTTATAATTTCATTGGGGTTTGTTTCATAATCATACAAAGAGGTCGTCAAGATCACTAACTTGCTGGAGGAACTTGGAACTGGTCCTTGACAGTATACTTGAATGAGTTCTCATGTAGTGAAGTGAAGTATTCATTGACTTTTTCCACAACTGATTTAGTTCTGTGACTTTCAAGCCTTCTAGTGTTAATGATACATTCTTTTTCTTTGTCGCTGAACTACAAGTTTCTTTCTTTATAACTCTACACGTGGATCTCATTTTGTTAAATGAGTTTCTTATCGATTTGTCATTTCACGTAATTGTTGCCTCTTTGACTACTCTACCATAGATTCTTTTGTAGGCTTTTAAATAACCTGTGAATTCTTGGGTTACTCTATATTTCTTACAACAGTACTGCAGAAACCTGTTTCTCTCTCTAACAATTTTTATGCCTTTAGTTACCCATTGCTTATTATTATTAGGTTTTACTGTTTTTACTACTTTTGGAAATGCTAAATTAAAATAGTGAAGAAAGATGCTCTGAAAACTCATGTACAAGCTATCAACATTCTTCTGAGTGGTGATGCTTTCCCAGTTTTCCTTTGCCAATAAGAGATTAAAAATTCTAATGTTATCTTCAGAAAAGGTTCTTTTTTCAACTACTTTTTTGAAACTGCAACTACTTGTTGGCATTTCTATACACAGCAGCTGTGCCTCATGATCACTATAGCCCATGACCAGTACTCTGCTTGTGAATCTGTAATTTTGTTTCTGAGATGAATATTTGGTCAATACTGGAATTTGTGCATTCTGTTAATCTTGTTGGGCAGTGTATCGTGGGGATCATATTGCATGTGTTGGTCACATTTATCAAAGCATCTCGGGTGCTGCTGTCTTTTGAAAAATCAATATCGAAATCCCTACAAAGCACTATCTTCGTATTTAGTGTACTGATCCAGTTCAGCAGAACCTCTAGTTTATTCATAAAGACTGGCAGATTTCCACTTGGTGCTCTATATATGTTAATAACTATGAAATTAAGCTCTGGCAGTTTAGTGATGGAAAGTTCAAAGTCTTTTTCAATTGAGTCAATATAACTTTTACTGACATCACAGAACTTTATTTGTTCTTTCACAATGATAGCAGAGCCACCATGTTCTGAAAACTCTCCGCTAAAATGACTTGCTAATCTATATCTTGTGATTGAGGTTAATTTTACTTCATCATATCACAGCCAATGTTCAGTAATGCAAATTATATCTACATTTAGTGAATACTGGAGTAGTGCTTCCAACATGGAAATTTTATTTGTGAGTGACTGCACGTTATGGAGTAGTATAGCAAAATCTGGGTATTTAGTAACTTTAATTGAAACCGTTTCTGATTCTTTATCTAATGGCATTTCTAATACAGGACTTACCCTAAAATATTTTTGGTATCTTTCTTGTATGTGGCTTCTGTTTGCTGGTGGCAATCAGCAGGTGAGTTAACTTCTGGAGCTTGTATAAGTTTTGCTTCATCCACATCTGTTCTCTTCCATTTAAACTATTTCACATTTTTTCATTTGTCTGATGGCTTGATTGTTTGTTTCTCACCTAATCAGTTTAAATCACTTGGTAATTTGCGTTTGGCCAATGTCACAGCTTGTAACTCATCTAAAGCGCTTCTTAATCTCCGTTTGTTTGTCAATTATACTTTTTTCTTAAATCTTCTTCAAAATATTTCTGCAGCTAGCAATTTCTTTTCTGGTGTATTTAAATGAAGTCCATGGACTCTATGGAACCTTCTCTCCAATCTGTTTATATCTACAATATCGACATTCTTAAAGTAAGTGCATATTTCAGTGATACACTCGTTTGCAACATTAATTTCACGGTTCACACATGACCAGGGTGGTAAATCATGACAATGTGGGATGTTCACAATGAGTACATTTGTATGAGTTAAAATATTTAAACATTTCCTCATTTCTGTAATAATCTTGTACGTCTCGTTTCTATAGACACAGTTTGATCCCCTTATTAGCATGGCAAAATCATCTTTATTCAAAATAGCTACGTCAGTTGATGTTGTTAGGTCCATTATTTCACTCAATGGAGCCCCTGCCGTTATGAAACCAGATGCCTTGAAACTACATGTTCTCATCCAAATTGCAGAAATTGTTGCTGCATGCTCTGATGGACCACGTTGCCAACTCCTTCCATGATATGTATTTAGGTTGTATTGGCCCTAAATGCCTATCAGATATAGGAGCCCTCCAGGATAAAATTATTTTGGTTCAGAGGCTTCTTTCCTTTCTTAAGAAGGGAGGTGGGGGAGAATCATGGTTTGGTGGAGCACTTGGCTATGAACAGACAAGTCGATCTGAGGTATCAGTTCAGTAAACTTCTTAATCTCCTGTTTTCAGTGGTTCAGAGTGTTCATGTTCTGTCTGTTGCAGGTATCAATTACATCAAATACACTACTGGTCATTAAAATTGCTACACCAAGAAGAAATGCAGATGATAAATGGGTATTCATTGGACAAATATTTTATACTAGAACTGACATGTGATTACATTTTCATGCAATTTGGGTGCATAGATTCTGAGAAATCAGTACCCAGAACAACCACCTCTGGCTGTAATAACAGCCTTGATATGCCTGGACATTGAGTCAAATAGAGCTTGGTTGGCGTGTACAGGTACAGCTGTCCACAAAGCTTCCACAAGATACCACAGTTCATCAAGAGTAATGACTGGCGTATTGTGATGAGCTAGTTGCTCGGCCACCATTGACCAGACGTTTTCAATTGGTGAGACATCTGGAGAATGTGCTGGCCAGGGCAGCAGTCGAACATTTTCTGTATCCAGAAAGGCCCGTACAGGACCTGCAATCTGCGGTCGTGCATTATCCTGCTGAAATGTAGGGTTTTGCAGGGATCGAATGAAGGGTAGAGCCATGATTCGTAACACATCTGAAATGTAATGTCCATTGTCCGAAGTGCCGTCAATGAGAACAAGAGCTGACCGAGACATGTAACCAATGGCACCCCATACCATCACACCGGGTGATATGCCAGTATGGTGATGATGAATACATGCTTCCAATGTGTGTTCACTGCGATGTCGCCAAACACGGGTGCGACCATCATGATGCTGTAAACAGAACCTGGATTCATCTGAAAAAATGACGTTTTGCCATTCGTGCACCCAGATTCGTCATTGAGTACACCATGGCAGGTGCTGCTGTCTGTGATGCAGCATCAAGGGTAACCGCAGCCATGGTCTCCGAGCTGATAGTCCATGCAGCTGCAAACTTCATCAAACTGTTTGTGCAGATCGTTGTTGTCTTGCAAACATCCCCAACTGTTGACTCAGGGATTGAGACGTGGCTTCACGATCCATTACAGCCATGTGGATGAGATGCCTGTAATCTCAACTGCTAGTGATACGAGGCCATTGGGATCCAGCATGGCGTTCCATATTACCCTCCAGAACCCACCGATTCCCTATTCTGCTAACAGTCATTGGATCTCGACCAATGTGAGTAGCAATGTCACAATACGATAAACCGCAATCACAATAGGCTACAATCCGACCTTTATCAAAGTCAGAAACATGATGGTGCGCATTTCTCACATCACAACAATGTTTCGCCAGGCAACACCGGTCAACTGCTGTTTGTGTATGAGAAATCGGTTGGAAACTTTCCTCATGTCAGCACGTTTTAGGTGTCGCCACTGGCGCCAGCCTTGTGTGAATGCTCTGAAAAACTAATCATTTGCATATCACAGCATCTTCTTCCTGTCAGTTAAATTTCACATCTGTAGCACATCATCTTCGTGGTGTAGCAATTTTAATGGCCAGTAGTGTACATATTATGGTTAACAGTCAGGTCGCAAGACCAAGTTTTTCAGATTCTGGATGTATTAATATGTACACCAATTCATCTTTCCCTTAGCACAGGGGAGGCTGAGTAGGTTAATAGCTAAAGCATCAGGGAGTGATGGTTCCCTCACAGTCCTCCACAAAAGTATTCTTGGTATGTGTTTGGGGACACACGGGTGGAAAGGTCTGAGTGATGGATATTTTTAAGAAGGGCTGGCCACTGATCAGTCATTAGTTGATTATGTAGACAGAATACATATGGCCATGGTTTCCCTATGCATGGATACCCCACTAAGTGAAGTTGTGGTTAGCATTCTAGAGGGCATGCAGCCAAAGACCAGTCACAGGTAATATTTACCGGCAAGCCACATTCATTCTCTGACTTAGACCATACAGTATTTGGCGAAGAGAATTTTAAGCATGGGGATGAGAAACAGAGGGCTGAATAGTTATCTGTGAAATGTGGAGTGAATTTCAGCAAGAAGTTATTGAATAAATAGATCATGGGGGACCAATGTGTTTTCAGTGTGGGAGAGAGGGGCATTTTGTTAGAGACTGTAAGGAGCCATGGTAACAGGGCATGAATAGCTGATGCCAGAAAATGTTGTGAGGGAGAGGTGCCTCCTTGCTGTTTCATGGCTGCTGCAAAGTTTTTGGGATTAACATAACTTGCTTACTGTTCATGTGTGCTGCTTTGGGTTCAGAATTAGTCTGCGGATTGCTTGATTAAGGAAGTAGGGTACCCTTTGTTTATCATAAGTGGTATAATGTCAATAGGAGTATTACTCATTTTCTCTTACTCCAATTGGTTAAGGAGGATTGCTGGCCAGTCTCGAATGAAACCCTGAAAGTTGGTTGGCAGGTTCATTGTACGCTTAGAATAGGCAAGTTAACATGGCCATGGACATTGTTAGTGGTCAAGCACTTGATAGTGCAAATGTTACTGGGATGCAGCTTTAAATACATACTCACTGTGTACTTGATTATTCTCAGAAGGAATTCTATATCAAATTTTGTTCTACTGAAATATTTAAATTTTGTAACTACTGAGTATTGGGTGGCGTGTTTCAGGTACAATTTGAAGGCTTGGGGTTCAATGTCAGGCAGATACTGCAATCACAGGTGACGCTGGAATTGCTGTATCAGTACCTAGAAGGTCTTTCAGATAGGTTAGTGGTCATGCATAAAATGGAGTACCATATTAGATTGACTGGCCAAATTCCAGTGAGCCAGTAACCCCACTGGCTCTCACCTCCTAAAATGAACGATCTACATAAGATCATGAGCAAATTACAGCACAATGGAGTGATTAGCCCATCAGTGTCCACAAATGAATCTCCAATATTCTTGGTTCCAAAACCTAATAATACCATAGACAGACCAGTTGTGGATACTGGCTTCTGAACCAGTAGGTTGTTTTAGAATCTGTACTATTTACCAATTTATACAATTGTTTCCCTTGGTTTACTGGGGCTTGTGTTTTTACCATACTAGACTTGAAACAGGCTTACTAACAAACACCTTTAACAGAAGACTCCAAACAATTAACTGTGTTTTGTACTGATAATAACTGGTATCAGTTCAATAGGCCACAATATGGTCTACATAAGATCATGAGCAAATTACAGCAGAATGGAGTGATTAGCCCATCAGTGTCCACAAATGAATCTCCAATATTCTTGGTTCCAAAACCTAAGAATGCCATAGACAGACCAGTTGTGGAGTACTGGCTTCTGAACCAGAAGGTTGTTTTAGAATCTGTACTATTTACCAATTTATACAATTGTTTCCCTTGGTTTACTGGGGCTTGTGTTTTTACCATACTAGACTTGAAACAGGCTTACTAACAAACACCTTTAACAGAAGACTCCAAACAACTAACTGTGTTTTGTACTGATAATAACTGGTATCAGTTCAATAGGGCACAATATGGTCTTGTCCTCTTTGCTTCACTCAGTTTTGAGTGAGTTAAAATTTAAATCTGTGTACAATTATCCAGATGATGTGGTCTTCCATAGCGCCAATTTTCAAGAGCAATTAGAACATCTGAAGCAGCTCTTGATTTGACTTAAAGAAGTGTGTGCCAGTCAAGACAAGTAAGGTCACATTAGCTAGGAGTGAAATATCTTTTTTAGGACACATTGTGTTGGCAAAACAAGATAGTATTGACTAATCGAGCACTGGTGTCATCCATAAATTTCCAGTATTTGGAATTTTTAAAAAATGTTTCTCATTTCATTGCATTGATGATTTTTTTTTCAAAAGTTTGGGTCCAACTTTATTGGGACAGTGGCTCCCCTCAGTCAGCTGAGACAGAAGGGAGAGAAGTTTGAATGAGGTGAGAGTCGGCAAGCCATCTTTGAAGCTTTAAAACATGTCATCAGTAATGTTCCATTACTTGGTATACTTGACTTTAATTTAAAATCAAACAATCAAACATCCAGGATGAAATCTAAGATAAATTTCTAGTGGAGATTTTAATTGAAGACAGAGACTACAAAAAGACTGCTATCAAGTGAGCTTTTGGCCAAAAGGCCTTGTTCTAAAGTAGACAACGAACACGCAGGCATTCAGGCAAGCACAACTCTTACATACATGATGACTGACTCTGGCCACTGAGGCTGGACTGTGGGCAACTGTGCATGATGGGAGAAGCAATCTGGGTGGTGGGTGTAAGGAGAAGGCTGGTGTGTAGAAGAAGAGGGATAGCAGGGTAGGGGTGGGGGATGGTAAAGTGCTGGTTGTGGGAACACACAGGGATATGGTGAGGACTGGGCACAGCAGCTAGGTGCAGTCAAGATGTTAGGCAGGGGGTGGGAGAGGGGAGGGAGTGGGGAAGGGAGTGGAAAAGAAGGGAAGTAAAAAGGCTTTAAGTGCATTAGTGGAACAGAAGGCTGTGTAGTGCTCGAGTGGGAAAAGGGAAGGGGATAGGTGGAAGAAGGACGTGACTAACAAAGACTGAGGCCAGGGGGATTATCGGAACATAGGATATATTGCAAGAAGAGTTCCCACTTGCACAACTCAGAAAAGCTTGTGTTTGTAGGAAGGATACAGATGGTGCAGGATGTGAAGTGGTTGCTGAAGTGAAGAACATTGTGTTGGGCAGCTTGTTGGTTGTCATGCCCATGTAGAATACAGCACATTGGTTCACGCAGATGTTTACAGTTCAGGTATCATGGAAGTTAATTTACAAGAGCAAGGAAGGGAATGCAAGCCTTTGGCATATGCGTCAAGGGCACTGTTTGGATCTGAACTATGACATTCCATGTATGATATTATCCAGAACACGGGAGGTTTCAGTTAGGGACAGATAACTGGGTGTGTTAGTCCACCCACATAATATGGGGAGAACAGCAATATGGGCAGTGCAAATTTTAGCTATTCACTTTTATGTTGTGCTTAATAGAGGGTCCCAAAATCAACTGATAAACACACTGAATCACACATTCCAGCATGAAAGAGAAGAGGAAGTGGAAGGTGAGTCTGAGGCAACATTATCGGCTGGTATGGCAGAGGTGCCCAGTTCCCAAGTGACTGCTGCCATCCTAACCCCAACCCCAGCATTATTCTGTGACCTCCAGTAAGAGCCGGAAAAGGGTGGGGAGCTGAATGCCATCTAAATAGAATTGAGTGAGCAGCTCCTTTTGAACAGGTACTCATTGCAGAATTGACAACACTCCTGCATTTACCTCACGAGTTCTGGATATTTCGTTTCAGCCACAGTATTACTTATATAGCTACCACAGATTATTACATGCAAGATTCATATGATGAGTACTTTAACTGGAGCTTGTAGAGTGCATTCATCATTTACCATGTGGGCATGAAATGAACAAGACAACTCCCGCCAGGTTGGTGTTTGGTTTCAAGATTACCACCTCCTTGAGCAACCTCTGTTCTTTTAATGAATTGTTGCCACAGTGTGTGGACCGTGACGGTATGAAGGCTACATGGCAGGCACTGAGGAGGAGCATCATTCTTGCACACCAGAAGAAAGCCTATACCTGGAACAAGGGGAGGCATGCAGTGTCAGAGGCAGTAGACGACAAAGTGTATATGAGAAATACTTGGGAGTGCATTAAAGGGGAAAAGGGGATAACAGGGGAGATGCTTCCAACACATGTTGTTCCCCCAGAACATTATATGTGCATATTGATTTTTCTCTGTTATCACAGTCTGGTGCACAGATATCGATTGTGAGTCTGGCCTAGGGGGCATGCATTGCTGGGAGAAAATGGTTGGTAAGCAGTACACAGGACGGATGGTGGACTTCAATGGTTTTGTGTCCAGTTACTGTGATGGCCAAGAGGTGGTATTGTGATGCTGAAGTGAGTAGCTGTTTTCTGCTAAGGTTGGACTGAGCAGTAGAGCCTCAGTTGACAGGAGCATATAATGAGGACCAGGAGAGCAACAGTGGTTGGAATAGCTTGGGTGTACTAATTGTGGCAGGAAGACTGAGACTGTGCTCTGGCCTCGTCTGTATGCAATGGAATGAATGGTGAGCATCTTTTATGCTCTGTCCAGCAGAGCTGTTTTCTGCAAGGCTATGAATTATGTTCTACTGTATAAGTGACATTCACCTTATATGCTCTGGGTTTGAATCCCAGTGGGTAGAACAAAATCTGTTGGAGGTGTTGGCCTCACTTGTGCACTACTTAACACATATCTGAAAACTCAGTACCTAGTGTAATAAGGTGTTAAAATGAGATATAGATCTCATAGCTCTTTTCAGTCATTGATAATTATTATTAGTTCAAGTCTGAGGTGCAGAGATTATTTAAGGAAGATGTGCCTGCCATGATGTGTAAACTAATTCTGGGTCTCTGTCTGTTTTAGATGCCCATTTATTACTGAGTATTGTAGCACTGTCAGCGCAGAGCATAGAGGCACTGGCAGATGGCACCAACAGCAACCAAAAATAAAAATACTGGCACTAACACAGTGAGATTGGGCCACTGCCAGAGAGAGGGATGGTGTCACGCACACTCTGTTTGTATGCCTGGTAGCTGGTGTATTGTAATTTTATGCAGCTACTTTTAATTATGCTGTGATTTTTTGTAACCTCTGTTTTATTACATGTGGTTCTCTTATGCTACTCTCTTTATAGTCATTTAATAAAAGTTTCTGCCTGGAAGTATTTAATGAACAGGTACACTTTGTCCACTGGCTCTCACAGGCAAGCTCTGTGTATAAATATCACTGCATACTACCATAATTTGGATAAAGAAATTTAGTTTCTCAATTCCTTAAGCCTTAAGAGGGCTACGATTGCTTCTGTGGGCAGAATTCCATTAGATGCATAATGGTATGGGCACGTGTCAACTAAAATTTTAAAAGTTCTTTCATTGATTTAAGGGCAGATCCTGATACAGGTTTCTCAATGCCTTCTAACTTAAATGTTGCTTGCTGCTACAAATTTTTGACAATCTTTCTTATAATATCAACTGATTTACACTGAAGAGCCAAAGAAATGGCTACACCTGCCTAATATCGTTTAAGGTCCCCATGAGCAGGCAGAAGTACCGCAACACGAAGTGGCATGGACTCAACCAATGCCTGCAGTAGTGTTGGAGGGAATATACACCATGAATCTTGCAGGGCTGCCCATAAATCCTTGCGTACGAGGGGCTGGATATCTCTTCTGAACAGCACATTGCAAGTATCCCAGATATGCTCAATAATGTCCATGTCTGGCGAGTCTGGTGGCCAGCAGAAGTGTTTAAACTCAGAAGGGTGTTCCTCGAGCCACTCCGTGGAAATTCTGGACATGTGGAGTGTCGTGGCTCCTGCTGAAATTGCCCAAGTCCATCTGAATGCACAATGGACATGAATAAATGCTGGTGATCAGACAGGATGCTTACGTACATGTCACCTGTCAGAATTGTTTCTATACATATCAGGGGCCCAATATCACTCCACCTGCACACACTCCACACAATTACAGAGCCTCCACTAGCTTTAACAATCACCTGCTGAGATTCTGGGTCCATAAATTCATGAGATTGTCTCTGTACTCGTACATGTACATCCGCTCAATACAATTTGAAACAAGACTCCTCTGACCAGACTATTTCCAGTCATCAGTAGTCCAATGTCGGTGTTGACGGGCCCAGGCAAGGCATAAAGCTTTGTGTTGTGCAGTCATAAAGGGTACATAAGCAGGCCTTCGGCTCCGAAAGCCCATATCAATGACATTTCATTGAGTGGTTCACCCTCTGTCACTTGTTGATGACCCAGCATTGAAATCTGCAGTAAGTTGCAGATGAGTTGCACTTCTGTCATGTTGAAAGATTCTCTTCAGTCATTGTTGGTCCCGTTCTTGCAGGAGCTTTTTCTGGCCACAGAAATGTCAGAGATTTGACGTTTTATCAGATTCCTGATATTCACACTATACTCGTGAAATGGCCGTATGGGGAAATCTCCACTTCTCCGTTACCTCGAAGATGCTGTGTCCCATCACTCATATGCCGACTATAACACCATGCTGAAACTCACTTAAGTTTTGATAATCTGCCATTGTAGCAGCAGTAACTGATCAACTGTTCAAGACACTTGTTGTCTTACATAGGCATTGCTGACCACAGTGCTGTATTGTGCCTGTTTACATCTCTCTGTATTTGAATAGGCATGCCTACACCTGTCTGTTTGGCACTTCAGTGTACAGTCTTAGACATAAAAACTGACCGCTGGCTGGCCGCCACAAAGACTAAGTCCAAGTCGTTCACTTAAGGTGGCCAATAAAACTAACCACCCCTGACAACTCTAAGTCCGGCCATCTGCACAGTCTGGCAACACTGTAAGATGTGAAAGTGTGAGGAGGAAGTGTTGTCTTCTTCCTAGATGTTGTCGGATTGTGTGAGCCCGTGGTCTAGTGGTAATCGTCATGCATCCTAAACTTATGATCGTCTGTTCGCGTCCAACTGTATCCTTTTTTTTTTCTTTTACAACATTTTGGCCCTCATCTAAAGTAATGAGTCTGATTGAACATCGAAGGTAATTGGCTTCACACTCTACCCACCAACAATAACAAGTACTTCCAGAAACAATTCCGCATGACAGCTCATGGCTGCGTCATGATCAGAAGAGCTTATGCTCGAGCGTTTCCTCACACTGCAGCTGCTACCGGCTACCGGCCAGATGCCACGCGTCACCTGAAATCCAGTGCCACCCAGGTGAACGCGGCGCGACGCTGTCAGTGTATGTATCAACTGACATGTTCGAATTTGAAGTTCTAGTTATCATCTTACAGTTAAGCATTGGATTTTGCATACCTGAAAATCATGAACTACTATTGAGTGAATGCAGAGGAGGCAGCTAGAAAGATTTGAACTGTGTGTGGAGCGAGTGCTTTTGGAAAAAATACTCCAGAAAAAGATATTCTTGTTTCAACAAAGATCGTTCTGGCATGAATGATTTTCCACAAGTCTCAACTACTGATATATGTGACGGATTACCATTTAAGCATCATGCGACATTTGCATTCAGCAGGCAAAGTTCAGAAGTCTGTTGTAGGAGTACTGCATGCTCTAATTCGAAACAATAAAAATCAATGGAGTAACTATTATTGAACGTCATCAGGTCACTCATTGAGCACTCCTATGCAGTACTGTTACTAGTGACAAGCTATGATGCCTTTATCGTTAACTTCCTAAGAACAAATGAAGGGCTGAGCCCCACCAAAAGACGTAAACTTGAGCAAGGGGTAGTGTGAACCTAATATTTTACATCTGATAGCTCCAAAAATGTGTTTTGGAATTCTGCCCCAAGGGGTGTGTGCATCACAGCTGGAATTTGTTGCCAACAACTGAGACACCTTTAGGTCGCAGAGTAAGAAAATCGACTGACAAAACTGCATGACCCGTGCTACTGCATGATAACGCACACTGTTGATTTGAGAAACAAAACTATCCAGGAGATTGATAGGAAAGTCATCTCTCAGGCACTTGTATTGATAGGGAAGTCCTCTCTCAAGCACTTGTCCCTCTTGTCATATACTCGTAAAATTTTACCTTTCCCACTCTTGAATGACCAACCATTAAGGCAATTTATTTCTAGATGAAAATATTCTTCAAATTACCCGGGTTTAATGATATCATTAGAACCAGTAGGTTTCTACAGGTGTAGAATTTGTAAACTACTTTAACAATGTCAGATTGTTTTAGATATCATGAAAGGAAATTCTGCTGCTGATTAATTTCTCTTTGATTGTTACTGTTGCGTTTGGTAAACTGATGGAAAACGCAATTAAAGTATTCACTGTACTAATACAAATTAAAATCAGCTTACTACGGAAAAATCACGACAGAAGTCTATCTTAATAAAGTGGCATTATGAATTTTGCATTACCATAAGGTTTTCGCTCTGACACTAAGAGGTACTAAAAGTAGCAAGACAAATTTTGCTCGAGCATTTTCTTACAATTCCCTTATTAAGTTTGTATCTGCCTGCTTGTAGATCTGCTACAAAAGAATTAAAAATCTGGCTTTCGGCGAGTCTCGAAAAGCGAATGAAAGCACCCTTCACCTGGTAGACAAGCATGTTACCTTAAAATTGGTTTTTTCCTAAAGTGGGTAGACATCATTTTGAGGTTGAAATGTTAGCATATGTCAGTCACACATGTGCCGTTGGTGTAAGTGTTTCGGTGTGTTGAACTTGTACCCATGATTTTTCTGTAGGCTTTTTCTGTCCCAAATAGAGAGTTGAAGTCTCCCATTAGTATTTTCACGTCATGTTGGTGAATTTTGCTCATAGTTTTTTCCAGTGTGTTCCAGAATTTTTTTGACATTTTTGGTGTTTTTCTTATTTTCGATGTTGGTGGGGACATGCGCATTGATGAGTTTATATTTTTTATTGGGGCTCTGAATGAGCATAGTCATAAGTCAATTGTTGATCGGTGTGATTTCTTTGACAGAGTTGATGATAGATCTGTGTTCGAGAAATGCCATGCCAAAGATTGGTGCGCATTTCGCTACCTTTTGTTGTGTTTTCCTCTTGAAGATGTGATGCTTTTTGTAATGCAAGGTTTCATTGATAGTTAGCCGTGGTTCTTGAAGAGCAAGGATGAGAATTTTTTGCCGGTTAACTTCTTATGTGAGATTATTTAGTTTTCGTGTTTGGATCAAAGTATCAACGTTTTGTTTTCAAATGCATGTTTTCTGTTTGTAGGGAAATTTACCAGATATCTCCGATATTCTCTGCCGTGCAAGCCTGGACCCCTCAGAATCCAAAAATCCAGCTGCCGCCTGTTGGCGGGCGGGGTGTGTACCACCTGGGCTAAAGTTGACTTTGGTTGCACAGTTCATGTTTGCTTGTGTTTCTGTTGTGTACATAGTTCCGCATAGTCAGCGCGTAAACAACTTTCCCACTAGAGAGCGCCCTGCTAAGCTCAACAGCACAGGCGTAGCACTCATCCGTCTCTGCACTACAAGATGGCGCTGCCATAGAGCCGGACCAAATTCTGCTTCAGCCGATCTGTGTATTAATATATAATGCAGCCAATGAGACTGCTGCTTACGTAGAACCTTTTCTCCTTGTGGATCACACTCACGCAGTGATACATGAACGCATGAGGTATTATAACGAGTGTACAGACGTCTGATTAGTCAGTCTGCATTTGTCTGCACCAGCTGTACCAGTCTGCATTTGTCTGCAACAGTCTGTACGAGTTCTACATTTGTCTGTACCAGTCTACAGTCAAGTTTCAGTCTGTGCCCAATAAGATTACCATATTCCTGTACCTAGCCATGAAGATAAATGTATAGACACTTTTTTCAAGAATCAGAGTATATGTGAGAATAAGATTAACATACCAATACCAAAGGAACTTCAGATTGTCAATTGTAAATAGCATACAAAACCAAGTTAAATAATTTTTATGCTTGTTATTATTTTAATAAATGTGTGTGAAAATTAATCAAGTTCTGTTTAAAGTTGGTCACCGTCAACCTGCTACTCTAAGCCTGCAAGTGGCTTTTCTATCGTCTGACCTAACAGCAGAAGATAAACACGCCACGATAAGACCACGAGACATATTGCTGACACTCGCCTACTTCGTCAGAATGACAAGTGAAATAATCTGATGGTGTGTGTACTGAAGGTCTTACAGTACGCTCACCACAGTTTCATTGGTTTGGCTGGGTGATACCAGGACCAGATACGACCAGACATGACCAGAGGATGTTCAAGCCTTTGGAAGCAAATATTTTCAGCCGAGCTCATTGAGCTAACAGACGGTGACCAGAGTACTGGTGATTTTCACTCAGACATGTCTGAATTTTGGATTTAATGGCTTGAGTAGCCATTCAGGATTGTGTCAGTATTTGGTTCACCCCAAGTATTTGATTTCCTCGGTACCACCCACATGTGGGAGGCTTTCCCCTATTCGCCACACAGGATTATTATTATTATTATTATATTACACCATATCTGATATGGTGTATCTTCCCACTACTAAAATAGATGTGTATTGTTCGATTCAATATTTCCATCACATAAACAGGGGTTGTGATTATGTTACATTGCAGCTAGTAGACATATTTCTCATTTTTCTTAGTGAGTTGCTAAATGTTACTCCATCAAAGGAATTATGTGCACAGCATTGTTGCAATACAGACGTTCAAATTATCCAATTTCTGTAAATTCATTTCGATACAATATTGTTCTAATCGGATTCAGCCAGTCAGTCTTCATGTGGATATCCGACTACAGCTCTCATCGTATGATAGACTGGGTACACCACATTCTTAATCGGACTGTTGAATGTAGATCACTTATCTATGATGGGGCCTGAATTCTTAAACACTATGGAAAATACTAATACAATGTGCTTATTACCAATACGTTATTTAAATTTAAAAATATGAAGTAATGAGATAACAGTTTATTTACAGGAGCAGAGCCCCATCCATCATAGCAGAGCAGTGCAAGATTGGTTTCAGGGCCAAGAGAGAATAAAGCTGTTGCCATTTGTTCCACGATCACCGAACATCAACAAGATACAGAATATGTGGGCAGAGGTAACAAGGTCATTGCCATGTGGACCTACAAATGCAAGCGACCTTTGGACGAATATAGAAAATGTATGGTGGGAAGTAAACCATCACGCTACACTGTCGACGACTTAATGAAATCAATGCCCCTACGCCTTCGAGAAATCTTACGTAATGATGGTGGGTGGGTTGGTTACTAAATGTATACTCGTCTACAAAACCCACGTGGACCATTATCTGATAATCAGTCAAGCTTTGCTTTGTCGCAGCTCTTTAGCATAAAAGCCCACTTACTTTCAGTCTCCTCCTTACAATTCTTGCAATCCAAGGTAATTGAAAAATCTCATCCACTCGACGCCAACTGAGGAATTGGCTGGTGATGTGTTGTTCAACTTACAGTAGTCGTCAAAATCACTGAAATCAATGACTGTTTGTGTGTGTGTGTGTGTGTGTGTGTGTGTGTGTGTGTGTGTGTGTGTGTGTGTGTGTGTTTATTTTCATGTTCAAGCACAATCTGAATCAATACTACTAACATTAGAGAGACAATATATATTGCATTAAATATGACTGTAAAGTATTTTAATGCGATGGGAAGTTACAAACTGAATTTTTACCCAACCCACATCCTGCATATTATGTTAAGTAAGTAAGATGTATTAACTCCATAATATCATTAGGACAGAGAGTGCGCTCTTGTTGTCGCAGATCATGACAAGTGCAGCGATTAGCAGTGCCCAATGCCGCCACGATCTGTTTATGTTGGCCGAGCGTGGACACTGCAGCAGATGCTTCACCATAAACAGAAAGAAATCACCTTGGCTCTGACTGCAGTGAACAGACATCACTGCCTGCATGTTCTTATAGTAACAAACGTATACGTAGTAGTAACTCACAGGTGCCATGGAGGAATTGCAACGGGTATCATGTCGTTAGTCATCAGAATATTTACCAGTGATGAAATGTCCACTCTATTTGAATCCCAAAAAAATGGGAACTTTCTCACAAAATAATGTGAGATGACACCAAAATTTATCTAAGACATAAAAATTAACTGCAACATTTTCATGCACACAGCAGTAGCACACAAGGAAATATTATGTCTTGGAAGCTTGTATTTCATTTCCTCTTCTCATATCAACGCCCTTGTCCTAGCATGAAGTGAGAAAACAAACACAAAAAACTAAAGTTCCTAAGAAGCATATAAGTCATTTCTTCTTCTCATATCATAGCTTTTGTTTTAGTATGAAGTAAAAAAATACACAGCTTAGGGTTCTGAAGCGTAATATGACACCAGATTCTTATCGTAGACGCTATCGGAAAAGCAAAAAGCAGGGAGTTGTCCATTCTTTTGCCCAACAGTCTGTTTCTTTTCATGCATTACTACAGCTCAGAACTTCTTATTTAAGGACTTGTGGGCATCAAGTTCTTCAGCAGAATAAGCCTTATATTGTTGTGCTAATTTCAGTATGGGCAAAATGCAACAAAGACGAGTTTCCCTAGAGCAGTGAGGATATTTGCACATGTCTGTATTCAGCAATGACTGCCAGCTGCCACAACACTTCACAGAATCCATGCAGCAGGCAACACAACTGTGCATGCACTTCAGACTTCATTCAGTAAGACGTCAGGAGATGGAAATGTCAAATTAATGTCACTTTCCAAGTCTTATTCAATCCAGAATGAGGTGTTATTGAGGTAGTTGAGTGTTCTAGCTATTGCACTTTGATAATTTCCATATGAGTATTCTGAAAGCCAAAAGAACCCATTAGTGTGAAACCATCGGGAACTGCATTAATATCAGACTGCAAGAACTTGAAACAATACGTGGACTCGTCTCTTCACAGGGTGACCTGTTGCTGTTATTTAGGATTCTCTTCATCCTAGGCGTAATGCAAATGGAACATGAGGCACTTTCTGCTATTCTTGACAAATACCAGCAACTTGTAATCACTGCGAGTTACAACTGTGTGATGATAATGGTACAGGTTGTCAGTAGTAGTGGTGGTGTTGTTGTCAAACTGCTTACAGTAACATTAATGGTGGCGCACATAATTTAGCGCTGAATACCTTTTTAAGTAAAGATAGTGTGGTGGCGTCGTCACTTCTCTTTATTTGGCATCAGCTTGAGTAATCCAATTTAACAAACACAGTACTCCATTCGCAATCTGCTAATGATACAGTATGACTACAGAGATCATTGTGCAGGTATTACATTAATTCTGCAGTGAACTGCTAAACAAATATTACCCTCAGCTATGCAGCTGGAATGACTCATTACACAGGAACTCTAGGTTACACTTGGTTAAGTGATCAGTTCGCTGCAATCCTGCTTCTACTGTTAGTAAATAATTTTATACTGACCATTCATTATTTTATTAAATATGTTCTACAATCTGATTCGCATGTATATGACATGCGTTAGCGACGTCACAAAGCAATGACTAAGGGTTGGATGCCGTTGAAGTCCTGTTACATTGATGGCAAGACAAATGTTTGCAAATCACCACTATTGCCTCAAAAAACAATTGCATCTTAAATATTGACGGACCGACGTCCACAGTGTCACAGCGCATTGAAATATAGCAACGACAGCAGGTGAAAATTTGTGACCGACTGGGCTTCGAACCTGGACCTCCTGTTTACTAGACAGAAGACTTTCAGCACCAGGTAGACAGAGGTAAAGAGGACAGGGGTCGAAGATCCGAGGCCTGGCCACAATGCCTCTCCCATACCTGTCACTGAGTAACTGCATTAGTCACATGTATTCCATGCTTGTTCCCATATATGCCTTAAATTGTAGAACAAAACTGAAGTAGTAATTAAGGTAAAATAAATTACAGATTGCCGCCTCCAATGCCATGTGTTCCTTGTAGAACGTCGAAAGGGTGACAGAAAAATACATAAACATTCATTCAGAAACGTATTCACAATTTAAGTTATTATGCACTGGAAGCATACGAGGTCTGTAACGAAGCCACATATTTTTCAACAAATGAAAGAAATTTCGGAGCCGGAGGGGTTTTGCCAAATTAGAACAGTTATGACTTTAGAACCAACATAAAAGCAGATTCCAAGAATAAAAAAGTGAAAGAATAGTATTCTGCTTCTAATCAATAAAACTGTCCACTTCTTTGTAGCCCACATAAAGCAATAGACAAAACATTTTGAAACCATTCCTTATAGCTGTTGTTTTTCTTCAGCTTAAAATGTTCCTCTGCAATATAAAACATGTACTCTTCTAAGTTTGAAGTTTTGTTTGTTAACACATAAAACACAAACTGTCTCAAAAGCCACGAAAAACTGTTATTCTTTGCGGACGGGTAACATTTCCAGTTGGGTTGTAAAGCTTCAGTTATCGGTATATGACTTTCTGCGGTTCTGTTGATAGTGCTAATTTCTTCCTATTCCAGTTCCAAATTCTGATTCTATTTTCACAAAAGAACATGTGTGCTACAATTTCTACAAGCCAACATTTGTCGCAGTATGGAGATGGTCTCAATTTGATATTCCATAATCGTTCCGCTGTGGGTTTGGTTTCGTTTACAACGTCGTACCATACGACAGTGGTAGAATTTTCTTGATGATATTCTTCCAGACATTCATCCAGTTTTTAATAGGTTAATTTACCAGAACTGGATTGTGAAGACGATGTCTGGTAATATAATCATAGACGGTTCTGGTGTTGGTTTGTTCTGGTGGAAGTCTTATACAGCTGCAATCAACATAGTACTTTCGGACGTAATCTAGGCTGGCATGTATATGTGCTACATTAACAGGAGCATTCCTATCCCCAGGATCTAATGAGAGGAAAAGAAGTTTCATGATGCCTGTCTCAGTGGCATGTATTATTTTAAAAGCACGAGTTAGAAACAGTGTGTCACATCTAGATTTAATGTTTTTAATTCCAAGTCCTCTGTTTTGCCTCTGCAAAGTCGCCGTGTGGAAGGATACTTTGAAGATATTTTGTTTACACACATACCAACACACTGCAGCTAGTATTTTATGTGCGTTGACCTGCAGTATGGGTAAGATTGCTGCAACATGATATATTTTGCTAAGTATGTATGTATTTATAAACTGAACTTCCTGCAGTCGGTCTAATGATCGCACGTCACGGTCCTTCAACAAGGCTCCAATGACATTAAGTTTCCAGTCCCAATTGTTCATAGCCATGTGCTTGGGATTTGCCCTTAACCACAATCCGAGTTGGAGTCTCTCTTCAGTTACATCTAACAAGTGCGCACCTATTGCAATATTGTAAGAACTGAGATGCAGTATTTTTGATTTAAAATTTTGTAAATATGTGGTAAGATATTATTGGACTAAGCTGCTTGGGTCGTCAGCCCCTAAGCTTACTCACTACTTAATCTAACTTAACTAACTTACGTTATGGACAACAAACACACCCATGCCGGAGGGAGGACTCGAACCTCCGACAGTGGGCACTATCGGGACACAGCACCCAACCTCTCGGCAGTATCTATCTACACACGCTCCTCGTCAGATGCGAATTCCCATCTTTGCCACGCACCACATGTGCAGTACCTCCTGTCCTCCCCCCCCCCCCCCCCCCTCATCCATTATTCCACTCACTCGCGGCCACACTGCATTCCCGCGAATGTTCGAATCGTGACGTGCGTCTAGCACTGAAAACTTTCGATGACCAGTCAAGACCTGAATAATTATACAGGATGTTTCAGGAGGAATAGAAAGTATTGTAGGAGGTGGTAGTATAAGCAAATTGCAGAAAAAATTACATGATATATGTCCAATTTTTATTGAGTACATATAGCTGGGTTCAATGCATTTTCATTTCGTATGTCTACACTTCCTTGAAAATGAGCTTCCAGCATTATTGGAAGAGGTTCCTTTTGCTACAAGAATGCGTACGTTTCTACAGCATGTCAGGGCTCCTGCACATTCTAGTCGTCAGGTGACATTATCCGAGCCTAACATTTCCAGGAAGATGGATCAATAGATATGGGCACTTTTCTTGGCCACCAAGGTCCCCGGACTTATTTCTTTTTATTGTTGCCTGTGGGGATGGTTAAAAGCGAAGTCTACAAAGAAAAAGTAAACCCAAGAGCCTATTTGATCGTTCAGATTATGAATAGTGCAGCCCTCATAAAAGAACACAAAGACGACCTCAGAAGAGCTACACACGGTGTTATCAAGAAAAGTCAAATGTGCATTGAAGTTCGTGGGGCAATTTTTAAAAATCAACTTTGAATGGCCTCATTTGCCTTTCCTTTGAGTTTGTTAGGATTAAGAACTAGCAACTGTATCTCTGAACTCAAGAAAAAGTGGACACATTTATTTGGAATTTTTCTATGCAATTCGTCTGTACTACCACCTACTAAAATATCTACTATTCCTCTTGAAACACCCTGAATATGGATATATGTGTGGTGTCTGTTCTTTTGGACATGTCCAAAAGAAAAGACACTATGATTCCAGGTTTGAACCTGGTCAGGCACAAATTTTCATTTGACGCCGTTGTTCTATTTTAACGCCCATGACAGCCTGGACATCTATCCTTTGATATTTAATTGATTAACAAGGCTGTCTATTTCAATTTGTAGTATCTGTTCTTTCGGAAATGTCTGAAAGATCACACACACACACACACACACACACACACACACACACACACACACACACACACACACACACACATTTTTATCTTAAGTGCTATTCGGAAAATGTTTGGCAACTCAGTGATAGTGCCAGACTGGAGCTGCATCAACCTACTCATTTCATTACATATAGTTGTAATTTTCTGAACAATTCCTCTTTAATAAGTGACAGTGACAGTGCCTCTTATCATTTACTTTGTCGGAAACCTGCTTCTTTCTGCCCTAGCCTATACTACAGCAATGAGTGATTGCTCACATTGTTGATACCTCACTGGACGTGCTACTGCAACTGTAACCAAAGAGTTAAACCCCAATGGAAAAGTATGTTTCAAGTCAGATGGTTTTGCTCCTCCCCTACTGTCATTGAAAATGATAACAACAAAATTAAGTATAGAGGCATCCTACGAAACCCATGAGTTCATACTGTGGTGCTGTGCAGATGAAAAAAGTAGTTTTTCACAATTATCAGATTCCACTAATTATGACTGCATTATTAATTGTTGGTTCACAGGCACTTTTCTGCCACTTATTGTAACTGGTTTTTGAATGTAAGTGCTGGAAGAATATAAACATCAAATTTTCGCCATACGGAATATTCGAATCCGCCTTAAGTCTTCATGTTTTGAGGCAGACTATCCATTAGAAAAGCAGACAACAAAAAGCCAGACCATGCCTGTCTTCTGGCGGATGTGCCAATGACAGTGATCTCAATAAATATATTGTGAGGCAAAGATACATTGCCAACTCAACCACTGGAGAAGCTCCAAAATTGTGAACTGCATCTGGTGATTACGCTTTCAAGGTTTCGGTCCGATTAAGACAGTAAAACACAAATAATTGTCACATTTATTAATTTATGACATTTAGTTTGCACTCAGTGCATCGATGTATTACAAGTAATTACACTATAGCCCCTAAACGTAGTTACAGAAATGCGAATAAGACTCATTGACATAAAATGAGGATATTGCATCCCTTGCCACCCACAACTTTGAGATGAAGCTATAGTCACGTCTGAGGTTCCTCACAGAACACATCAGCTGGTATCCTCCCTGGCAGTATAACTGAAACTTGGCAACAGTGCAGAATATGTTTGGCAACTCTGTAACCGACAAGGTACTTCCTTGATGACACAGAACTAGCCTGCTAAATTCACTTGATATTAACATGTCATTTCAATTGAATAACGTGATTTTCTCTTGAAATGTGACATAAGGATATCAATTAATGCTTTTGAGTCAACAAAAGTCATTCCACATGGGAAATACAAATACTCTCATCTCTTATGTTGCGATTTATCTGCCACAGCAGCTAGTGGGCCTATAAGTAAGTCAAATACACCCCACCTGTTCACTAGCCCCTAGGTAACGTGCTTGTCTGTCTTGTGTACACTGCCTTTGTTCGCATTTCGAGACTCGCTGAAAGCCAGATTCTTAATTCTTTTGTAGCAGAGCTACAAGCAGGCAGATACAAACTCAATAAGGGAATCATTAGGCAACGCTAGAGCCAAATTCGTCTTGTTACTTTTAAACCTCTTAGTGTCAGAGCGAAAAACTTATGTTACTGCAAATTCATAATGCCACTTTTGTTTTCTGCTGACATATTTTTTGTTGTTGTGAATACATAATTTTATCTATGAACTGCCACATTTCCATAATACTTGCGAATGATACAGGACATGAAGTAAATACAGACCTTTTCGAAGTCGAAAGTCGATAATATCCTACTAATTCATGTTAAAATAGGCTCAGTCATCTTACAGATACTTAATGCTTTATTAAGATAGACTGCTGTCATGATGTTTCCATAGTAAGTGGAATTTAATTTGTATTAGTACAGTGAATATTTTAATTGCATTTTCCATTAATTTACCGAACGCAACAGTAATCATCAAAGAGAAATTAATCAGCAGCAGAATTTCCTTTCAACGCTATTCTAAAACAATCTGACATTGTTAAAGTAGTTAACAAATTCTGCACCCGTGGAAACCTACTGGTTCTAACGATGTCATCAAACCAGTGCAGTTTGAAGAGTATTTTTGTCTAGAAATGAATTGCCTTGATGGTTGATCAATCAAGAACAGGAAAGGTAAAATGTTATGAGTATATGATGAGAGTGACAAGTGCTTAAGAGAGGACTTCCCTATCAATACAAGTGCCTGAGAGACGACTTTCCTATCAATCTCCTGGATAGTTTTGTTTCTCAAATCAACAGAGTGCGTTATCAAGCAGTAGCACAGGTGATGTAGTTTTGTCAGTCGATTTTCTTACTCTGCGACCTAAAGGTGTCTCAGTTGTTGGCAACAATTTCCAGCTGTGATGTACACACCCCTTGGGGCAGAATTCGTAGCCCAAAACACATTTTTGGAGCTCTCAAATGTAAAATATTAGGTTCACACTACCCTTTGCTCGAGTTCACGTCTTTTGGTGGGGCTCAACCCTTCATTTCTTCTTAGGAAGTTAACTAAAGGCATCATAACTCGTCACCAGTAACAGTACTGCATAGGAATGCTCATTGAGCGACCTGATGATGTTCAATAGTAGTCACTCCGTTAATTTTTATTGTTTTGAATTAGAGCATGCAGTACTCCTACAACAGACTTCTGAACTTTACCTGTTGAATGCAAATGTCGCATGATGCTTAAATGGTAATCTATCACATATATCAGCAGTCGAGACTTCCTTAATGTTGAAAATCATTCATGCCAGAACGATCTTTGTTGAAACAAGAATATCTTTTTCTGGAGTATTTTTTCCAAAAGCACTCGCTCCATACACAGTTCAAATCTTTCTAGCTGCCTCCTCTGCATTCACCCAATTGTAGTTCATGATTTTCAGGTACGCAGAATCCAATGCTTAACTATAAGATGATAACTGGATCTTCAAATTCAAACATGACAGTTGATACATACACTGACAGCATCGCGCCGTGTTCACCTGGGCGGCACTGGATTTCAGGTGGTGTGTGGCGTCTGGCTGGTGGCCAGTAGCCACTGCAGCATGAGGAAACGCTCGAGCGTAAGCATTTCTAATCGCAACGCACCCACGAGCTGTCATGCGGAATTGTTTCTGGAAGTACTTGTTATTGCTGGTAGGTAGAATGTGAAGCAAATTATCTTTGATCCTCAATCAGACTCATAACTTTAGCCAACTGCCGAAATGTGGTAAAAAAAATAAATAAAATAAAATAAAATAAAATAGGACGGGAACAGGCGACCATAAGTTTAGAATGCATGACGATTACCACTAGACCATGGGCTCACACAATCCGACAACATCTAGGAAGTAGACAACACCTCCTTCTGACACTTTCGCATCTTATAGTGTTGCCAGATTGTGCAGATGGCTGGACTTAGAGTTGTCAGGGGTGGTCAGTTTTATTGGTCACCTTAAGTAAATGACTCAGACTTAGTCTCTGTGGCGGCGTGCCGGCGGTCAGTTTTTATGTCTAAGATTGTATCTTGCTGGGCTGTAGCCATACTGATGTTAATTGTTTAAGTTGTTTTTCTAAAATAAGAGCTCAGTGGTTTTCCACTTAAGGATCTTTATATTCAAGCAAACCAGCTCTATGGCTAACCCCTAACCCTCTATCATCAGTTCCATTCATTACAGACTTATTTTCTTTAGGACTACACTTCAACTGGTGTAGGAACTTGTGTTGCCTAGTTTTCCCTATAATGTTCTTATATCAGATTTATTTTTAGATTATGATGAATGTAGTGCTCTAAGCTTACTGTCTGCTTCTTTATTCATCTGTTCCGCTGGAGCTTCTAATGAGCAATTGTAATAAATGTGTGTTAATACAAACTCAGAAGTTTGTTTGTGTTCAACTTGGACTTACAGATTATTCAGGAAAGTAATACTGAAACTTTAAAATTCACCAACTTAGCTCTAAAGTGTAAATAATTACAGTATAATACCTGTTAACATAGTATTAAAGCTTCAACAGCAATCATTAGATTTGTGTGAATAAAAACTGTTTTTGTTTATACCTTTTTTCAGGGAAGCAGGTATTATGAACAAGTGAGAGAACTTGTGTTTTGACTGATTCAGGTGCTATATATAATGCCATAGCAAGTAATCTCTGAAGAACTACGTGATCCAGTATGCCTGAATATGCCTCTTGCCACATGCAGTTATGTGGTGCCAATTTAGACATCAGCAGCAAAGCCTGCAAGGAAAAGAAATTATGAGAAACACCTGCAAATAAATCTAGCAAGACAACATTATATGACATGGCACAATATCCACACAAAAGTTAAAATAGATGCTATCTTTTGTGTCTCTTGATATAAGATACAAAAAGCCAGGGGAAAATTAGATTCAGTAAGATAATGTTCATAGGTGTAGGAATAAGATTCATACAAAAGATAACAGAGGCACTGGTGTTTCAATCATATGACTGAAGATATAAAAAGTTTAGACAAAATTGGGATATACTTCCTGTAGACAGAGAACTCCCAGGACTCAGTTCAATATTACAAAGCAGAATACCAATGAATTCAATAGTGACACCTCTTAAATGAATTAAAGTTAAGAACAGAGCACTAGCAGATGTATCAATACCATGCGGCATATGCGAACAAAGTAATAGTAAAAGTCCATAGGAGGGAAATCAGGGTGGATAAAACATAAAAATGTCATAAAAAGCAAACAATGGGTGGGGACACTTTACTGTTATCCTAGCCTCAAGAACCTTAGGTTATATGCTCCTTCCAGGGTCATTTTAAGGCTCAAGTGACACAAGCTTCTGCTTGGGGTGCCAAGCTGAGCGGCATGCCAGAGAAGGCTAAGTGTTACATTTGCATACAGTACATATCACAATTAGTAGTGAAAACTGACATGACTGAAAGTGTATGAGGGAAAAGAGGAGATGGGAGTGGGATATCAAATATGAGCTACTCGTGTGGAGCAATGTTCTTGAACTGGCCCTGGCTTCCTCTCGAAGTGTGTTCATAACTTTATAACTTCCCACATCACAATACTGCCTATATATCATACACTAATCATTCTCATTCCAGTATCATTACTGATTAGACTACTTCTTCAAATAGAGAGCCATCTGTTAAGTGAACTTTCTTCTACAAAGCCTACTAGTTCACAGAAACTGAATGTTACGGAATCAGATATCTTACCAGCGATTGGTTTCCATCCTATGTAACTGAAAGAATACCAAAAATCACAAGAAGAAACTCAGGAAATGTACACAATAAAACAGCATCCTAAACTGGGAAAAATCACAGCAATGGAGTAAGTTCAATGCTTGAAAACATAAAATTTTTTTTGGAAACAAAATTATGAAAAGGATGGTTGCTACAAACTGTACAGCAGAGATGCTGAGTCACAGATAGATACAGACAAAAAGAGTGTCACAAAATGAGCTATTGGACAACAAAGCCTTTGTCAAAAAAAGACCTGTCTTCAACTCAGCATGGATGTAGGACATGTCAGAATTATTACAAATAATACAAAACGAATACCTAAAAGTACCTCTTGCAAGAGGATATCTGGTATAAGACAAAATATGCATTAATAGGTATAGAAAAAATTACATTAAAAAAATGGTAGATCTTAATAGCTAAATGAAAGACACAGTAATGTTAACAGAGGTTGTGAGTATCATAATGCACAATAGCACATCAAGTTAGTAAATGAAAAAATCAATTACAGTTAACTCTACTGAAATATTCTTCTACCAAATAGAATGAATTATCTAATAAATACTGTTTGAGCTGTTGTTTAAATTTGGGAAGCTCATGGATAAGTAATTTCAGTGAAGGTGGGAGAGCATTGAACACCTTGCAGCTCATGTAATGGACTCCTTTTTGTACAATAGTAAGGTTTTTTGAGTCATAATGGATGTCCATCTTCCTCCTGGTATTGTGGGTATGGTATGAAGCATTGGTTTTGTACAATTGTCCATTTTTACCAATGAAACATAACAGGGAGTAGATATATTGGCATGCAGTTGTCAGTATGCCTAATTTTCTGAAAAGGTTCCTACAAGAATGTCTAGGCTGGACTCCACTCATTATCCTAATAACTCTCTTTTGGGCAGTGAATATTTTTTTGGATAATGGCTGATTACCCCATAAAACTATGCCATACAGCAATAGTGCATAGAAATAACTAAATTAAGCAGTTTTTGTGGTGTCTTGGTCACATACAGTGGAAATAATACGAACAGCGAATGTTGCTGAGCTGAGTTTTTTGTGGAGGTGCAAAATATTTTCAGACCATTTTAGACTGTTGTCAATGTGTACACCCAGAAACTTGTTTGACTCAACTTGTAGTAACTCACTACCATTCAATGTAATACTTAATTGATGCTCAACTTTTTTCCTTACATGGAAATGTACAAACTGGGTCTTATTAACATTTAGTGATAACCCATTATTTACAAACCAATTACATACTTCACTAAAGACAATATTGGCCGATTCTTCAAGATTGAGGTTGGGAGTTTTGTTGATGAGGATAGAGGTGTCATCAGCAAAAAGAGTAAAGTAAGTTTCAAAGCTAGTACACAAGGGAAAGTCATTGATAAAGATGAGGAAGAGAAGGGGTCGAAATACAGAGCCCTGAGGAACACCACAGCCAATAGAGCCCCAGCTAGATGACACAGAGTACCCCTCAGAGTCATGCAACATGACCTTCGGCTTCCTTCCAGCTAGGTAGGATTTAATCCAAGAGCCAACTGAGCCACTTATACCATAATATTCAGCCTTTGCTAAGAGGATTTCATAATTAACACTATCACAGGCCTTAGAAAGGTCACAGAAGATACCAACAGGAGACAATTTATTATTAAAAGACTCTAAGATTTGATGGATGAAGGAAAAAATAGCTTGTTCTGTTGATACACTCTGTTGAAGTCCAAACTGGCTACTGTTTAATACCTTATAATGCTTGAGGTGTTCAATAAGTATTTTCTGAACCAATTTCACAAGAATTTTAGAAAAGGTTGTTAAAAGGGAGATAGGCCTATAGTTGGTAACTTCGGCTTTATTGCCTTTTTTAAAGAGAGGTTTGACAATAGCAAACATTAGTCTGTGTTTGGTTTTCTTCTTCTGGTTTCCACAAAACACAATGAATGCAATTCTGTATTGCACGAGGTCTGAACACAATGGTAGAATTAATGCATGAGGAAAAAACAGTAAATGAAACACAAAATTTTTAATTTTTGGGGCTTTATAATGATAAAAACATGAATTGGAATTCACTTGATACTGATTTCAAACATCTGGGACCAGAAACTTCTGGATAATGACAATATCAGATACAGAATAATAATATTATTAGAAAGTAGACTTAGTCTTCCTATTTTCATTCATTAACGTCATGTGGCACCATATTTTGAGGTTCAATCTCAGTTTAGTAACAGTATTAAGTCTCATAAAAATAACAACAGAAGGAGGTATAATTATTGCAAGGAAATCTCTAGCAGAATTTAAATAATTTAGGAGTACACATGACCACTCACTGAACAGTAAAAGCATTGACCCTTTGACAGGCACACAAAAAAAGAATGTAAATTTGCTAGCTTTCAGAGGAACACACACGCACACACCACACATCTACATCTACATCTACATTCATACTCCGCAAGCCACCTGTCGGTGTGGTGGAGGGTACCTTGAGTACCTCTATCGGTTCTCCCTTCTATTCCAGTCTCGTATTATTCGTGGGAAGAAGGATTGTTGGCATGTCTCTGTGTGGGCTCTAATCTCTCTGATTTTATCCTCATGGTCTCTTTGCAAGATATACGTAGGAGGGAGCAATATACTGCTTGACTCCTCGGTGAAGGTATGTTCTCGAAACTTCAACAAAAGCCCGTACCGAGCTACTGAGCGTCACTCCTGCAGAGTCTTCCTCTGGAGTTTATCTATCATCTCCATAATGCTTTTGCGATTACTAAATGATTCTGTAATGAAGCGCACTGCTCTCCGTTGGATCTTCTCTATCTCTTCTATCAACCCTATCTGGTACACTGGTGAGCAGTATTCAAGCAGTGGGCGAATTTCCTTAGGCTTCTTCCAATGAATCTCAGTCTGGCACCTGCTTTACCAATGATCAACTTTATATGATCATTCCATTTTAAATCACTCCTAATGCGTACTCCCAGATAATTTATGGAATTAACGGCTTCCAGTTGCTGACCTGCTATATTGTAGCTAAATGATAAGGGATCTTTCTTTCTATGTATTCGCAGCACATTACACTTGTCTACATTGAGATTCAATTGCCATTCCCTGCACCATGCGTCAATTCACTGCAGATTCTCCTGCATTTCAGTACAATTTTCCATTGTTACAATCTCTCGATATACCACAGCATCATCCGCAAAAAGCCACAGTGAACTTCCAATGTTATCCACAAGGTCATTTATGTATATTGTGAATAGCAATGGTCTTATGACACTCCCCTGCGGCACACCTGAAATCACTCTTACTTCAGAAGACTTCTCTCCATTGAGCATGACATGCTGCATTCTGTTATCTAGGAACTCTTCAATCCAATCACACAATTGGTCTGCTGGTCCATATGCTCTTCCTTTCTTCATTAAACGACTGTGGGGAACTGTACCGAACGCCTTGTGGAAGTCAAGAAACACGGCATCTACCTGTGAACCCGTGTCTATGGCCCTCTGAGTCTCATGGACGAATAGCGCGAGCTGGGTTTCACATAATCGTCTTTTTCGAAACCCTTGTTGATTCCTACAGAGTAGATTTCTAGTCTCCAGAAAAGTCATTATACTCAAACTTAATACATGTTCCAAAATTCTACAACTGATCGACGTTAGAGATATAGGTCTATTGTTCTGCACATCTGTTTGACGTCCCTTCTTGAAAACGGGGATAACCTGTGCCCTTTTCCAATCCTTTGGAACGCTACACTCTTCTAGAGACCTACGGTACACCACTGCAAGAAGGGGGGGGGGGGGGGGGGGCAAATTCCTTCGCACATTCTGTGTAAAATCGAACTGGTATCCCATCAGGTCCAGCGGCCTTTCCTCTTCCGAGCGATTTTAATTGTTATTCTATCCCTCTGTCATCTATTTTGATATCTACCATTTTGTCATCTGTACGACAATCTAGAGAGGGAACTACAGTGCAGTCTTCCTCTGTGAAACAGCTTTGGAAAAAGACATTCAGTATTTCGGCCTTTAGTCTGTCATCCTCCGTTTCAGTACCATTTTGGTTACAGAGTGTCTGGACATTTTATTTTGATCCACCTACTGCTTTGACATAAGACCAAAATTTCTTAGGATTTTCTACCAAGTTAGTACATAGAACTTTACTTTTGAATTCATTGAACGCTTCTCGCATAGCCCTCCTCACACTACATTTTGCTTTGAATAATTTTTGTTTGTCTGCAAGGCTTTGGGTATGTTTATGTTTGCTGTGAAGTTCCCTTTGCTTCCGAAGCAGTTTTCTAACTCGGTTGTTGTACCACAGTGGTTCTTTTCCATCTCTTACGATCTTGCTTGGCACATACTCATCTAATGCATACTGTATGATGGTTTTGAACTTTGCACGCTGATCCTCAACACTATCTTTACTTGAGGTAAAACTTTTATGTTGAGCCATCAAGTAATCTGAAATCTGATTTTTGTCACTTTTGCTAAACAGAAAAATCTTCCTCCCTTTTTTAATATTTCTATTTACGGCTGAAATCATTGATGCATTAACTGATTTATGATCACTGATTCCCTGTTCTGCATTAACTGTTTCAAATAGTTCAGGTCTGTTTGTCACCAGAAGGTCTAATATGTTATTGCCACGAGTCAGTTCTCCATTTAACTGCTCAAGGTAGTTTTCAGATAATGCACTTAAAAAAATTTCACTGGATTCTTTGTCCCTGCCACCCGTTATAAACATTAGAGCCTCCCAGTCTATATACGGCAAATTAAAATCTCCACCCAGAACTATAACATGGTGGGGAAATCTACTCAAAATATTTTCCAAATTTTCCTTCAGATGCTCTGCCACAACAGCTGCTCAGCCAGGGGGCCTATAGAGACAACCAATTACCATGTTTGAGCCTGCTTTAACTGTGACATTCACCCAAATTATTTCACATTTCAGATCTCCGTCAATTTCCTTCGATACTATTGCACTTTTTATTGCTATAAACATGCTTCCCCCTTCACTTTCCAGCCTGTCTCTGTGGTATACATTCCAATTGGAGTTTAGAATTTCATTACTGTTCACCTCTGGTTTCAGCCAACTTTCTGCCCTAGTACTATGTGGGCATTGTGACTGTTTATTAATGAGAGCAGTTCTGGGACCTTTCAATAGATGCTCCTGCAATTTACTATTACCACATTAATATTGTTATTTCCTGTTGCGTTTTGCCTACTACTACCTTGCCGCGTCTCAGGAGGCATCTTGTCGGGCCTAGGGAGGGAATTCTCTAACCTAAAAAACCCACATGTGCACTCCACACATACTCTGCTACTCTTGTAGCCACTTCCTGTGTGTAGTGCATGCTTGACCTATTCCGGGAGACCCTACATTTCCCCACTTGATAGCAGAGGTTGAGAAAATTGCACCCCAGATCTCCGCAGAATTATCTGAGCCTCTGATTTAAGCCTTCCACTCGGCTTCAAACATACACCACTGTGTCAGCTGGCCGAGAGAAAGGTGGAAAGAGGAGAGGGGAAGGTGCGTGAGGAGGAGTAGATGGACATAGATGAGAGGAAAGATGATATGGACGCAGGAAGGGTGGAAGAAGATATGGCTGGAGATGGGGAAGAGGAGATGGACAGATAGAGGAGGGAAGAGGATATGGAGAGGCAGAGAGGTAGTGAGAGGAGATGGACAAAAAAGGGAAGGAGCAGATGCAGAGAGAATGGGGGGGGGGGGAGGGAGGAGGCGGAGATGAAGAGATAGAGAGAAGGGGCAGGAGGACAGGGACAGATAGAGATGTGATGATAAAGTGGGCAGAGAGTTTGTAATGGAACTGACAAACAGACATCATTTTGTTATACTATACACTAAAGTCATGTTAAAAAAGCTTTTGCTTAAGATAATACTAAGTTAGATGTTGCAATCAATAATCGATATTGGAATTGTATGTTCTTTGTAGCTTATGACCGTGATCTTTGGTCTACAACTGGTTTTCAGGCACTTGAGTGTTGGCCGCAGTTGAGTGTAGTTGTTTATCTAGTTTTGGCAATAAATATGTGTTTTGTTACAAATAAACTGTGGAAAACTGCATCATGATTTCAATAGTCCAGTGATAATTAAAAAACCCGCAGCTTTTTCTTGGACCCAGAGTAGCAAAGGAATCATCGCCTAGACAATGACAAACCACATGGACAACGCAGACTTAGCAGCATCAACAAAGGAGACATCATGGCCAGCTCCACTAAAGTACTATACAACCATTAGCCACCCCGTAACGGTGTCCTTATGGAGATAACTTTTCCAGCTCAGTAGAGAGGGTTCATGACAACTGGGGGCTCTGTGCCAGGATTAAGACATTTATATGTACTGGATAGACAAAATCTGTTTTGCAGAAGTCTAATGACCACGTGGTACAAAGAAGTGCTATACATGGAAGTCAAGGGAGACAAAATGAAATAGTAAAGTGGACTGACCACACGAGTGAGGACCCAGACTGAAAAGATAAGAACATCTGTGTAGTGTTGTTTATTCCTTTTATTATCTTGTGTGTGAAATTTTACGAAAATGACCATTGTGAAAGAGGAAAGTGGTGCTGAATCTGAGCAGGATGGTGAAAATTTGTTAGTCTTTGGGGATGTAGACATGCCGATAAAATCGGAAGATGAGTCAGTCAAAGAAGCGGATCAAAGTCTTAATTCATCAGAATGTGAGATTTCTGATATTAGATCACTGATACAAATGATAGAACAATCGTTAGCTTTACATCAAATAGTTGCAGCCCGCTTACAAGCTAATGAAGAACAATTGCAAAACATGAATCAGATGGTCGTGGACAGTTTTTGGATCATAAATCAGAAAGTGTCATGTCTAGAGGGAGCTATGAACAAAAAAATTGATATGTCTTACTTTGGGGTAATAAACTTCACAACGATATATCAAAGATAGACAAGAAACGTAGCAGGACAGAAACAAAGATTTTGGTGGTAGAATCTAAAGTGGGAGAAGTAAAATATAGTCTGAGTAACAAAATTCAGTCTGTAAAAAATGAACTGGTCACAGACAGAGAGAAAAATGCAAAGTGTTTTGTTAATGTTCATAGTCAAATAAATACAGTTTGTGTAAATGTAAAAGCTATGGCGTTAGATCTTGTAAGCAGAGTAGATTCAAAACTAAATGTTGTGAATGATAAAGTAGAAACAGTCAATAACACAGTAAAACTCCACGAGATTGAAACTAAGACAAATGTTAGTGAATTTAAAAGTACAGTATCAGAGATAAACCAGAATTTTGAAATATTTAGCAATGATGTAGCTAACGAAAATTTTTCTATGAACACATGTACCTTATTATTATCCAATATTCCAGTTAAAAACTTTTCTAATGAGTGTAGTTTGCATCCTGTTGACTTTCTGCAGAGTTGTAGAGACAATTTTTTGCTCAATATGAGCGAAAGTTTCAAAATTAAATTTGTTAAAAAATTTTTGGAGGGGGAATCTTTGTCATGGGCCAATCAAAATTTTTCTATGGACATGTCTTATGTAGAATTTGAAATTGAGTTCTTAAAACAGTTCTGGGCTGAAACTGAACAAGCCAGCATAAAGAGCGAGTTCCTGAATGGACCAAATTATAGAGAAACACAGAAGACTATGAAACAGTTTTGTAAAAATAAATTGAAGAAACTTGTACATTTGAGTAAACCCTTTGATGAGCTCACACAGATAGATGCTTTAACGAGAAGGTTGCCAACAGATGTGCAATGGGACCTAGTGTATGGACCAGATGACAACACTGAACAATTTCTAAACTACATGGACAAACTTGACAGGGTTATAGACAAAGTGGGGAAACTAAGAAACTATTTCAATAACACACAAAGAGGTGGGGATCATTGTTGGGGAAACACTAGTTTTAACAGGAGGGAAAACAGTAGGCCCAACAACCATAGTTTTCATCATAGGGAACAAAATAGTCACAATATTAACAATAATTTCCATTCAAGGGAAAACTATAATTTCCATTCAAGAGGACAACCAGGGAGCAATTGGAACAGAAGTAATAACAGGGAGTCTGAAAACAGGAATTGACGTGAACATAGTGACACCAGGAGTCAAAATGCTACGGGAAGCCATGAAGTAAAAAACTAGCATGCGCTCCATTGTTGGTCCACAAGGTAGGGGCGAAAAGCATAGATAATAGATGGACCAATAACAGTGACTACGTTACACCAAGAGATACATCTCAAGTAATGAGTAGTTATTTTATGAATGTGTACTACCCTCTAAACACAGTACCTGTTAAGAATGAACACACTGGTTGTAATAAAGAGCCAGAGAGAATAATTGACTTAGTTGAATTTTATGAATGGGCAGAAGCTTGTAGTTTGTCAGAGGACCAGCACGTTAACGATTTAAATGCTTTAGGAATTGATGCACTGGTGAGGTAACCAGGTGAGCAAATTGTTGACACTGATTTAATGTGCAAAGAATTAAATACACTTGGGTGTGAAAGCAATGTTTTAAGTTTTCGGGAGAGAGAGGTTGATGATTGTAGTATTTGGGAAAATGAAGATTTAATGATACATGATGATGGTGAAAAATATTTTGTTTGTTTGAAAGAGGAAATGGAGGCATTAGGTGTTGTGGGAGAAACTGATATGCATGTTGTAGATGTACTCAAGGATATTATTAACAGTTTAAGTCGTGTTAATGCCAGTGTCACAACCAATAGGCTCTGTAATCAACATCTTATGAAGGAACCTGGGCAGATGATAAAGATTCCCTAAACAGTAAAACTGACTGTGCAAGTAGGCTACCATTTGCAATGAACAAAGGTGAATTATTTCTTTATAATATGTGGCTAAAAGTGATGCAATTAGAAATGACAGCAATTTTAGAAAAAATGATTCTTAATATGTCTCAAAGTTTATATCCTGATTGGTGGCAACATACTAAACATATTATTGTTAAACAACTGAAGGATAAATATCTTAGTGATGAACAATGTTATACGTGTGAAAATATTTGGATTAATGAAATTATCAATGCAAGTGACAGTGCTAATGATGTGTGTGTTAATGTAATGACCGTAGATAATAAAGGTGACAGTAATATTGGTACTTGTAAGTCAGGAAGTCATTGTTTCAGTGAAATTCAAAATGATTTGTTGTATGAATATGTTCAGCCTGAAAAAAGTGATGACATAGGTAGTTCATTCATTAGAGCAAAAGTTGTTACCTGGGAAGGCAAGTGCCTTATAGACACAGGGAGTCACATGTCAGGAATATCTGAAATACTAAGCAAAAAGCTGAAGTGCGAGAAAGATTACATTTAAATGCCAGTCATTGGGGTGAGTATAAGAGGGGCTACAGGAAAACATAGTAAAACTGTGAAAAGACAAACTTTGTTATCTTTTACAATTGAGGGAGTCACATTTACACATGGATGCCTAATTATACCAGGCCTAAGTGAGGACTGTATTCTCGAGATGTCATGGATTCAGAGTGTAGATGCAAGATTTGACAGGGGAGAACAAAAACTTATCATAAACACCAAATGGGGGTGTATCTCCACCAAGTTTGTCAGTTCAAATACAGTTTTGTGTAATGATAAATTTAACACTATAAATCTTGTAAAGGAGAAAAGATATGTTGACAAACACATAACAGAGCTAGATTTAAGTGAAGCAGATTTCAAACGGTTCAAATGGCTCTGAGCACTATGGGACTTAACTGCTGAGGTCATCATTCCCCTAGAACTCAGAACTACTTAAACCGAACTAACCTAAGGACATCACACACAACCATGCCCGAGGCAGGATTTGAACCTGCGGCCGTAGCGGTCCCGCGGTTCCAGACTGACGCGCGTAGAACCGCACGGCCACACCGGCCGGCTGAAGCAGATTTCAACACAACAATCTTAGTAAACACTAAGATTTCAGAAGCTAGCGGTCTAAATAATGAGCAAAAACATGAACTAGAGTCTTTGTTATGGGAATACAGTGATGTCTTTAGCAACATTTCAGGGAAAGTTAGGAGTTATGAATGTACATTGCTAGTAAGACCACATGACCCATTTTTCATAAAACCCTATGGTGTGCCCATAGCAAAACATACAGCAGTTGAGAAAGAATTACATTAGATGGAAGTGTGTGGCATTATTGAAAGGAGTATCAGTGCTTACCACAACTAGCCACTGGTAGTTGTGTCAAAGAGAGATGGGGGAGTGAGAATAGTTCTTGACTCCAGGCCTTTAAAAAGATCTTATACAGGGAAACAGACCACCCTGAAAACATTGATGAGCTGTTACACATGTTCAAGGATATAAAATTAATGTCAAGTCTACACTTAACCTCAGGCTTTCACCAAGTACCCCTGGCACCCAAATCTAGGAAATACACTGCTTTTCTTTACAATGTCCGTTGCTATCAATATTGTGTAGTCCCATTTGGCTTGAACTCATCGGTAGCAGAATTCATTAGAGTTTTAACCACGTGCTTGGGCAGGAACTTGTATCCAAATTAGTGATTTATGTAGATGACATTTTAGTAACTGGACAAGATTGGAATGAGCATGTTGGGCTTTTAAGACATGCATGTGAGAAACTTAGAAGAGGGGGAATGACACTAAGACTAGAAAAGTGCAATTTTGCAGTACCTGAATTAAAAGTTTTGGGACATGTCACAACAGAAAAAGGAATTTTGGCTGATCCAGACAAAATTAAAGCTACTGCAGAGTTTCCTATACCCTGTAACAGAAAACAACTGAAATCATTTTATGGTCTATGTGGCTTCTACAGAACATTTTTAAGTAGTCAAGGCTTAAACACACCCTGTCTAAGTAACTTGTTAAAGAAGGACACTGTTTGGATATGGAGTAAAGATTGTCAAGAGGCTTTCGACAGAATAAAAAAGGAACTGAATAACCAGAACCTGTTACACAGACCAGATTTCAATTTACCTTTCTGTTTACATACTGACAGCAGTGATTATGGGCCAGGTGCTGAATTATTTCAAGTAAAAGAAGACCGTTCAAGCTACAATTGCATTTGCAAGCAGAATGTTACTGAAGCATGAAAAGAACTATACAGTCACAGAAAAAGAATTATTGGCTACACAGTGGTCATTTTCAAAATTCAGGACCTATTTACTTGGACATAAGGTAATAGTGTACTCTGATCATAAAGCCTTAAGCTATACACAGAAATGCAAGCTCTATCATGATAGGCTTACAAGATGGGCATTTTATTTACAACAATTCAACTTTGAAATTAGGTATATTACAGGCAGTGACAACATAGTTGCGGATGCTCTATTGAGGCTACCAGTATGAGCGGAAACAGAAATTTTTTATCAAAATGAAGAAAAACAGTTTAAAAAGAGGTATATTAAAGGGGTCACACATGAAAAAGTTGTTAGATCATTGTGTGATAAAATGAGGAGGAGCCAGAACCGTGATGCAAATTGGAAATTAGTAAAGAGCTGTTTAGGGAAAAAGAACTATGAAAAATTAGAAAGTACTATAAGGTGTTTAAAGGTACTCTGTTTAGGAGACCTGATGAAGACTCGGACAATTGGAAACTATGCTGGCCTGAGAAGTAAGCTGAGAGGTTAATTAGGTATACTCATGAGAGCTATGGTCATTGTGGCATACAGAAGTGTATGCAGAAATTACAAGAAAAGGTATACTTCTACAATATGGCCAAGAAAGTTAGAAAAGAATTGACAACTTGTGATAAGTGCCAACAAGTCAAAGTAAGTAACAGAAAATGTGAAGGTGAAATGCAAAACAATATTCCTGCACAACCTGTAGACTTAGTTGCTGCTGATTTCTATGGGCCTCTTCCAAGGAGTAGGAGTGGCCACTGCTACATTTTTGTCATGGTGGATGTATTTCCTAAACTAATCAAGTTGTATCCTGTCAGAAAATCCACAGGTAAAGAGGTAGTTACAATAGTTGAAGAAGACTATTTCTTAAACGTTGGGAAACCAAAAGCAATCTTGTTGGATAACGGTTCTCTGTTTTTTTTTTTCAAAAGTTTGGAAAGCCTTTGTTGATAAATTGGGAATCAAACATGTTCAAATGTCTGTATATAATCCGTTGTCAAACCCAGCTGAGAGGTATATGCGCGAGATTGGTTGTTTATGCCGTACATATTGCAGTCATAAACATCCTACATGGTACTACCATGTACGAGACTTTGAAGATGTTATGAACAGCTTGCAGCACACTTCCACAGGATTTTCACCTTATGAAATTAGGTTTCATCTAAAACCAGACAACATTATCACTGAACTCTTAGAATTTCCACCATGCACAATGATGACTATGCGTGAACGTGAAGACATAGTCAAAGAAACCATGATAAAACAGTGGGAAATTAGAAAAAGACGACATGATGGCAAGATCAAAGCAACCAAGTTTAAAGTAGGAGATTATGGTTTAGTAAAATCACATGAGAAATAAAAAATTCTAACTTCTGAAATAAAGAAATTCTTTGATATATACATGGATCCATTCGAGATTGTAGAGCATCCACACCCTAATGCATACCGGTTGGTGTATCCTAAATCCAGGAAAGTTCTCAGGCTAATGAATATTGTTTTGTTGAAATTGCATAAACAAAAGGGGTAAGACTATTCTGAGAAAGTTAAAAGGTGACTGAACAAAAGTTTTCCACTGGAAATTATAAATTTTATATACAAAAATTATCTGATTTTGTTACAGTTTTGTGCCCTTGAAAATGTTTATTTTCTGTTTAATATGTATTCACTGTATGAAGTGTTTGCAATGAATTTTCTGTGTAATATACTTGCCATGTTAGATCTTGGTATTTCTGTGTGTTTATGCAATTTGATTGATATTTGATAATTTGTGTAATTTCAGCTTGTGTAACTTTCTCACACCACACTTGTTGAGAGATCATTTAAAATGCAAGCCACTAATCAGCACTAAATCTGTCTTGCAACAATTTGGTTTTTTTTAATTTTTTTTAATCTTAAAGGCAGAGTCCTAATTACTACACACTTAAGTGCCTGAAATGTCCGACTGTACTAGGAGACAATCATTATTAGTAAACCACTTGAATTACTGTATATTTATTTCTCAGCCACTGCAAAAGCATAGGCAGTAATTTTTTAAATTTTGATACATACATACCATTCCTAAACTTTCATCCATGATTCTACCTTTGCACTTTTACTGTGAATATGAACCCTTGTAACAAACTGCCTGTAACTTTACTTTTGAAAACAATATCATTTTTTTATCCTTGGAGTAATGTCTTTGTGATAAGACATTTTACACCCAATATGTTAATGCATTTGTATTACATGTTTATTGAATTTCTTATTATTTAAAGGATCTTTTTTGGACCAGTTCATACCTGTGTAGTATTACTCAGACAGATTCTGTAAACTTCTCCCACTAGATAAACATTACCAGAAGGATAACTATGTATCGTAACCATGTTCTTACATCTAAACATTATGTAACCAAAAGGTGATCTCTGTTAAAAGTTACAGTCTTTCAATCGTTTAATGTGAAGTGCTGCAACATTATGGACTCTTCTAAGTGAAAATTTTGATTCTTCTTTTGTGTTTCATTTACTCTAAGGTTAAAAATTTTATGTTTTCCTTTACTTTGTATAACAATTTCAGTGTTAGAATAATTCAAAGGAAATAGTCCTATTAAAAATTTTAATTTATTTAAAATCATATTCTTGGCACTTCCATTATTCTGGTGTCAGAATTTTGTTCGCATTTTCATACTTACAATATTCTTGGGGGGCTATTGTAATGGAACTGACAAACAGACATGATTTTGTTATACTATACACTAAAGCCATGTTAAAAAAAACTTTTACTTAAGACAATACTAAGTTAGGTGTTGCGATCAATAATCGATATTGGAATTGTATGTTCTTTGTAGCTTATGACCATGATCTTTGGTCTACAACTGGTTTTCAGGCACTTGAGTGTTGGCCGCATTTGAGTGTAGTTGTTTATCTAGTTTTGGCAATAAATATGTGTTTTTGTTACAAATAAACTGTGGAATATCGCATCATGATTTTGATAGTCCAGTGATAATTAAAAAACCCGCAGCTTTTTCTTGGACCCAGAGTAGCAAAGGAATCATTGCCTAGACAACGAGAAGCCACATGGACAACGCAGACTTAGCAGCATCAACAAAGGAGACATCATGGCCAGCTCTACTAAAGTACTATACAGCCATTAGCCACATCGTAATGGTGTCCTTATGGAGATAACTTTTCCAGCTGAGTAGAGAGGGTTCATGACAAGTTGATGGGAGGAAGAGATCAAGACAGAGAGGGTGGAGAAGAGAATGTATGGAATATAGGTGTTTATGCATACTCATATTCAGGCAAATTCATGAGGAAAAGACTAGTATATAGACAATATTATGAAAAGGAAAGTTGAAACTCACCATATGGCGGAGATGCTGAGTTACAGTTAGGTACTGAGAGTGGGAAAGGAGGATGTGGACAGAAGGTGGGAGGAGACAGACATGGTCAGAGATAGAGACAGTCACAAATAAAGCTTTTGGCCAGTTGCGTTTGCGTGTGTGTGTGTGTGTGTGTGTGTGTGTGTGTGTGTGTGAACGTGTGTGTGTGTGTAGTCTATTGCTGAGAGGACCAACGTAGGGGGGTTTATATTGCTATAGCTCTAATATTTACGGACATACAGACATGCATGTTTTAAGCCCTTGCTGTATAGGCTGCAATGCATGACAAATGTGTTATGTGGGAAAAGTATTAATCTGCCTTATCAAACTGCTTTGCATGGCAGCCTACACATCAGGGGCACAAAATGGTTTTGCAGCCTCTGACACGTAAGTCGCCCAGCACAATGGGCATGTTGTGTTGTAGTAGTATCTGCTTTCTTTATCAGCCTCTGTGCATGCCAGCCCACACATCATGGGAAAAAAAGGTTCCCAAGCACAGGCATATAGGCTGTCCTGCCTGAGAACGGAATTGTGGGAGAAGTATCAACATGCTTTATCAGTCACTTTGCAGTGGCTACACCTACAGATGGTCATACCTGGGATGAAGGTTAAGAGGGATAGAGGGGATGAATAAAGAGGGACGCAGGGGGGGGGGGGGATGGATAGGGACAGAGTGGGGGGTGGGGGGGCAGAGGGTATGGATAGGGAGAAAAAGGACAGGGAAGGGTGTAAAGTAAGGGATGGGGAAGAGGAGATGAACAGAGAGAGGGGGGCAGAGGAGATGGACAGGAAGGAGGGAAGGAAGACAATATGGGCTGAGAGGTGGGAGAAGGAGATGAGAAGTTCAGAATGTGGGGAGGTGATACACAGAGGGGGGAGGAGGAGATGGACCAAGAGATGTACGCATTATATGTGACATACATGTACACAGGCAAAGCTTTGGGGAAAAGACTAGTGTATAATAAAACAGACTGTAAGTATGTATGTATGGGATCTCCTGCCAAACTCTGGACTGATTTCAATCTAATTTAACACACAAACAGCAAACTTAACGAATGTCAGCACTGCGGGGCTTATAACCTCTGAACTCCAGTACGGGTGAAGACACAGGTAAAACTTGTTTTTATAGTCCCTGGCATATAGGCTCCACTGCATTACATACATAGGATTAGTATCAGCCCGCCTTATCGAAATGCTTCAATAGGGCAGCCTATAAGAACAGTTTTTTCCAGCTGCCCTGCATGACATTGTGCTGCAGTTGTACTGACCAACTTCATCAAACTTGCTTTGCATAGCAGCCAATACATCAGTGACAAAAAAAATTGTTCTTAAGCCCATGACATGAAGTCTGCTCATCATGACAGGTGTGTTGTGAGAATAGTATTGGCCTGCTTTATCAACATATTTTGCAGTGACTGCATGTGCAGATAAGCACAGCTGGGGGAGGCTGAGATAGATAGAGGTGAAGATGGACAGATTGAAGAAGTAGGAGAAGGATGGGCAGAAAGAGGGGTGATGAGGACATGAACAGAGAACAGTAACAGGTATGGTCAGGTAGATGCAGGAAGTAGATAATAATAGAGAAATGAGGAGAGAGAGGAGGTGGGTGTAGAGGTGGGTGGAGAAGATGGACCAAGAGTGATGGGAGGAGAAGATTTGTGCAATATGGATATGAAGAGGTGGAGAAAGAGGAGGCTAGGGAGATTGGGACGGATATGGATAGGATCAATGGCTCAAAAGGATGTGGAAAGAGTGATAGGGGCAGTAGATGGACATCCAAGTCAAGAACTGATGAGGAGCTGCAATTTCCATCATCCAGAGTGCCTTCTGAGTCAAGGGTGCAGATATTGTCCATCTGTTCCTGTACACAGCCTTTCATGCTCCTGGCCTTTTTCCTGTTGGCAGGCTGCAGTGTAATTCAGCATGACCACATACACTCCAGCTTACCAACCTCCCATGATTGCTAGTGATTATGGGGAGTATGGACAACAATGCCAGTTTGGCAGGACCAGTGAGCACATGATGTTGCTGGGTGCTGATTCTCCTGCTGCCTCTACCACCACAGTTGGGACAGCACACCAATCCCTGGCATTATCACACTGCGGCATAGCATGTGCCACATCTGCTCCACCACCACTGTAAGTAGCCCATGAATATGACTGTGTATCTCTGAACAATAAATATTTACTTTGTTAATGATGTTTCAGTAGCACATTTTGGCATCAGAGAAGCCATCTCACACCCAGCCTCTGCTGACCAGGTCCAGGAGTGGTGGGCCATCTAGATGCTGACACTGATAGCCTACCACAATCACACTACACAGCGTCCAAACCCGCAGGCATTACAGCACAATTCGTAACTGAAATTATAGGCTCCACAAGTGTAGGAATTTAAATTATATCTTCCCCTCTCCCTTGCTTCTTGGTAGGCCTGAAAAACAGGAACTGAACTTACAGAAGATGACAGTATTGTAATTCTGCCAGGCATATCTTTATATTAGTATATTAATTATGTACATGTCCAGCAAAGTCTCAAGGCATGGCATGAAAGAAACTATCTGCCAGTGCCAGGTCTCATGGCAAATCACCTGTGGAAGATGAGAGGTCTGCTGTGGACTGCCATGACCTCATTTGTCAACTAGTCAATGTCTACAGCATGATATTTGGTGTATCTATTGACAATGACCCTTAACTACATGATTTTCTACACTACGTGATTTTCACCTGTAGTGCGATCTGGACTCAGTTGTTACCTGCTGACAATGTTCGGCTATCACACAGGCTTGCCTGCCTGCCTAATATGGGACTGTTTTTGTGCATCACTCAACTGACCATTGTGTTTTAAGTGAATAAACTGACAGCATCTGAGTGCCTCAAGAGCACAGTTCATATCTGAATATTTCCCAATTGAACCTACAAACATTGTTCTCTAGCACAGATGTGTGATTTATCCAACAAACTATCAGAGTACTGTTTTGATGAAGAGGTATTTGCCTCCAGAATCTAGTTTTCTGTACTTCCAGAAAAGTCACGAACTATTACTTTCTGTGATTTAACTGTAAACATGGTGTCTTAATAAAATATTTGTTGTGAAGAAGAAGCCTTCCAATGGTCGTAAAATGAATTTTTTGGAACTACAATCCATCTTGTGCTGACTTGTCCGGCCATGTTGCTGTTTTGACCAGAATGGACCAGCAGTTTTTCAGGTTCCAGAAACAACAGCTGGAGCAGCAGCCTGAGCTAATACAGACTCTGAATGATCCAGAACAGATGCAATTCCTTTTGACAATCCTGGCTTTTCAGACATCCAATGAACTCAAGTAGACTGAGAAGTGTATCACCATTTTGCACTTCATTTCCAGGCGAGTTACTGTAAGTGCTTTAGCTACAACCAGCCTTTCTTTCAGCCACAAACCCAAAAATGGTTCCTTTATCTGACCCATAAGAGCTGTCTTTCATCACTAATCACTCACTTTTACTTGAAAATTTTGTTAGAAAAATGCTTGTAAGGGCCACTTGTTTGGAGTTCCTTCATCATCATAAGGCTGCATCAGCCAATTATACATCATGGGTTACAGATCTACTAAACCTGGTTAGAAAATGCTTGTTATCATGTTCTTGTGGACTATCATGCACAGCATCACAAAACATGATGTGATGATTAGATTAGCATCAGGGAATGAAGTGTGGGCTCAAGTGCTCTTGCAGTCAGATACTGCATTAGCTGAAGTTTAGTGTATCACTAGGGCAGCTGAGATTTCTCAAGAAGCTTATGCTACCATTTCCACAGACTGAAATATCACAATTTTAAACTCAATTGGCAAATGTGGCACACCCTTGGCCATCTGATGGTGAAATTGTATAAATATCAGCAGTCCTGGTGGCAGTGGAGTGGCTTCAAATTCAGCAGACAGGAATTACACACAGTACCAAAACAGTTTTCCATCCAGCCTTAATGAAATTTTTGCAGTCTGTTCAGTTGTCCTGATTGTTCTTCGACATACGATGGATTTATTTGCTCACCTCTTCATGATGTTCAGTAAGATCTTTCTAACAGGGTAATGTAGAAGATTTCCATAATGAGATTTTCACTTTGCAGTGAAGTGTGCACTGATATGAAGCTTTCTGGCATATTAAAACTGTGTGCCGGACCGAGACTCAAACTTGGTCACTGTCAAGTCTCGGTCTGGCACACAGTTTTAATGTGCGAGAAAGTTTCATGTAGAAGATGTTTATCAGAGCTGTCCGCACCTTTGACAGTCAAGTGCACTGGTGCAAATGAATGATATCACTGACCCAATCAATAGTTCAAGCTATACCCATTTTAATCTTTTTTGAACCAAGGGAATTGGTCTTGATTAAAATAATCAGCAGCTAAGCTGTGGACTTGTGCTCATCAATAAATTTAGATACTACATCAGGTACTTTTGGGATTAACATATAAGCAAGTAACAAGAACCCTTCCTGTCGGTGCAGTACCAGAAACCTCAGCGGAAAATATTTTTGGCCTGGATTTGTGTTCCTGGGGTGTCCATTCATCCCATTTTACCCAGGACAGTCCCATTTTTCTCCGAGTTCCACTGTCCCAAAAGTTGTTTGGGGATACTCAAATGGAGGAGGAGGAGATTAGTGTTGAAAGTCCTGCTGATAATGAGGTCATTAGAGATGGTACAGAAGTTCAATTTAGGAGAGGATGGGGACGGAAATCGGCCATGCCCTTTCAAAGTAAACATCCAGGCATTTGCCTGAAGCCATTTAGGGAAATTACAGAACTGTTGTCCTCCTGGATATGAGTTCAGTGCACTAACCACTGTGCCACCTCGCTCGGTATGTTCAATGTTCTTCTTTTTTGTGAGTCTGCATGGCTGAAGTATTTTATGCTACAGGATGTTTGATTTACAATTTAGTGGCATTGCATAAGTATATACATTAGGAAGTGCCACTTATTAAATTTACTACAATCTTTGGTTATTTACTGTTAATGTTCTGCACTGTTGTTAGGATCGATTCATATTCACTGTTTCACCATGCCAAAATGAATGTGTAATTTTAACAACAAAATAAAAAGTGACCTTACTTTTATCAATGGCAGTGAAAAAAACTTTAAAATGTATGTTTCACAAAAGAAACTTTTTAGTGGGACACAGCGGAAAGTCTGACATTATGAATCATATTACAATGAGGAAACAGTGCATGAGTGTTCAAACAGAAAAGCATTTCTTGATAAAATGCATAAGAATTTAAAGTATGATGACAGCACAGCAGAATGATTGTAAAAAGTTATTTTGGATCATCTGAGTGCATGATACAAAGGTAAAGTTCTGTGTCCGTTAAATTTTGTCAATACAATTTGTGGCCCCTTTCTCCTTAATTGTAACAGTATTTTTTCTAAACTTTTACTGTGTCCCTTTTTTAATAAAAATGAAATGTACTTTTTATCTGTTCCACCTTTCAGTTTTCTATCCAACACTTGGTCCAAATAACTGCTCCCATAAACTCCTTCCATTCTTCTTTGAAACAATTCAGACTACTATTACATGTGCTGAAGTGGATACTTCATATCTCCAATATGCTTCTTTTTTCCCCTCTGTGAATGGCTTCTAATTTTTTTCACCAGCATTACATTAAAAGAGTCGGCAGCACTGAAATTATTCAAAATCTGCCTAATTCCTTTCGATATATGTGTTCAAGTTAAAGTACAATTAGATTGCTTAGAATAATTAAAATTTCTGTCCCTGATTCCTTATAGCTTATGGGCATTACCCTTATTTATTGTTTGCATACCATGTGGCTGATATACATTTGTGGGTTTTTCAGAAATATGGTAAACACACAATTAATTGTGAACATATAGCCCACTCCATGTCCTAACGAATTACATTCAAAATTGGCAGGTGGTTAATATTTCTCTAAGATCAATCTTCCGGAAGCTTATTTTCAACTTCCTTTGTATGAGACTTTGAAAGCTACTATGCTATTAAATATTGGTTTTGGTTTCTATCAAAGAACTCAAGAGGAGCATATGCCTAATCTCGAGCAAATATTTTCTGTTCTTTTGCCAGCCAGGATAAAGTGTAATTTGTCAGAATGCTCCTCCTTTCAGCCTTCAATTAAGTATATGGCATATATCCATTAAAAAAGATGAAAAAAACTGTTAACATCCAAACTTATCAATTCCGCACTGCTTTCCTTTTATCCTCTTAATCGGTGATAACAGTCAATGACTGATATCTGACAGAATTCCTGCATGGACACCTGCATCATTCCTTCTTAGATCTGTTACAGCCTCTCGCAGTATTATAAAAAGGAGTAGCCACACCTTTTAAGGTGTGCTTCCCCAGCTGGGCACACACACTTGTATATATTCTTGGCTGTGTAATTGGCTCCATCACTGCCCAGCAAGGCTGCCAGCTGGTCCTAGTTGCCATTCCTCAAGGTACCAGAACCATATCCATTTACACCATCCAGGGCAAGCTCCAGATCCAAATTTACCACACTAGTGGGGCTGGGAGAAATCTATCTCACCCACTTCAATGACCAATGACAGCAGACATGGGGTCCAGTTCCAGGACATACCAATCCTCCAGCTGTAGCCCATTATCCCTATGCATTTGTGTCTGAGAGATAAGGAGAAGGCCCCCCAGTCACATTACTAGGTCTGATGTCAAAACCACAGCCTTCTCTAGAAGCATCAGGAAGCCAAAAGTCTGAGACACTGTGACCCCTGCCTCTTCAATACCACTCTTGTGAGTGGTTCCTGCACCAACAGCAGTATCAAAAAGTAGCACCCATGGCTTTGCAGCAGAACTCACCTTAGCCTCTCCCACACTTGCAGGGATGATTTGTACCCTATGTGCTGATTCAAAGAGGGAAGGATCTTGTAAACCCAGTGGATGCATTGCTGAATGAAAAATAATTATGAAACTGTCTGTTGAGGTTGCCAGATGAAATATGGAATGATACACCTGCTGGCATGAGGTCATATGGCATGTCACACACGGAGATTTAAGGGCTGCCTTGGGCACCCACAGCCTCACTTGTCAATGCAGAGGTTTATTGCAGCTGCTCCAGTGCAACTATTGACAAAAATCCTGTGCTCTGTGATTTTATCCTGGACCGTGATATGGACTATATTAATACCTATAGTCACATTTGAATGGTCCACAAACTTGTCTTATGTGATTTTATCCTGGACCATGATATGGACTATGTTAATAGTCAGCATTTGTCTGGTCTACAGACTTCTGTCTGCCAATGTGGTACTGTCTTCACCCATCATTCAACCAACAATTGTGTTTCCAGTGAATGAACCAATAGCATACAAGTGCACTGAGAGCATGGTTCATATCAGAGTGTTCTCCATTTGAACCTACAACAAACAGTGTTCTAAAACATGAATGTGTGAGTTTGCAACATATATTCAGAGAAGTATAACAACAATGAGGTATCCACCTCTCGAAGTAATTTTTTTTTTTTTCCTTTTTCTTTCTGTGATTTGAATGTGAGTAAGTAACACTTAATAAAATCTGTTTTGTTGAAGGAGCAGACTTACAACAGATTTATCATGAAAATACATCCACTGGTATGATTTTTAGGACTCAACTTCTCCATATGGAAACTAATGCACAACCTTTTCTCTGAGCTGTTCTGTTATAATCTTTAAATCACTAATAAATTGCGTGGATATACAAACGTAGAAACAATAGTGGGCTTCATGCTGCCAACTCCGTATCTGTCACTCAACTATCGTGCCGTGACATGCGGCCGGCGCCGCGTGCAGAGACATCCATGGCCTCTTGGGAGACCCCGAGAAGATCCTGCGGAGAAACACGAGAATATGGTCGAAAATGTCCAGGATGGAAGCTTGTGCGTGGAACGTGCCTCCTGGACGAGATGATGGGTGAAAACTCCGGAGCAGCATCCATAGGTGTCGTGGACCTGGGGGTGTGCTCCAGCGAGATGGGTCCCGGAGAAGGCGGCGTCGCGACTGGGGCCGGTTCCGGCATACTCGGAAGCGACAGAGACATTGGTTGCAGCAATACACACGGGAGATCGGCAGCAGTGACAGGACTGGCTTCTCGGGCTGGTGGAGGCGAAAGAAGGGGCGGTGGCACCGGCGTGGCCACCACTCATGAGCGCATCTGGTTGTAATGGCGAACAACCATGCTGTCGTCCATACGTATTTCACAAAGACGGCGGCCGCGAAGAGCCTTGACCACCCCTGAAATCCATTTAGGGCGAGATCCATACCCTCGTGCCCACACGTCGGCGCCTACCGAGTATTTTCCCGCACTAGGGGACACAGTACTAGGCCTGACAGGGTGAAGCAGGTGCAGTAGAGTGCGCGGTTGGTGGCCATGCAAGAGTTCAGCAGGGCTGCGATCACGCAGAGGCGTGAAGCGATAAGAACTCAGAAACTGCAACAGAGCATCATCGGTAGAAAAATCAGTAAGGAATTTTTTTATCTGGCTTTTGTAAGTGCGGACAAGGCGCTCGACCATCCCCATCCGATTGGGGATGGAAAGGCGGTGCTGTAACATGATGAATCCCCTGTCAGTACAAAAATCACGGAAGGCCTGCGAAGAGAACTGAGGGCCGTTGTCCGTGACAATCATGGATGGAAGACCTTTTAGCGCAAAGATTTTGGACAAAGCCAACGTCGTTGCCGCAGTGGTGGGTGACAGACATCGAACAACAAACGGAAACTTTGAGAAGGCGTCAATCAACTATAGCCAATAAGTGCCGAGGAAGGGGCCAGCAAAGTCAGCGTGCACCCGTTCCCATGGCTGCGCTGGATCAGGCCACTGAGAGGGCATTGTATGGGGTGCAGCCAGTTGTTGAGCACACTGACCACAGGCAGCGACCACGTGGGTGATGTCCGAATCGATACCGGGCCAATAAACATGCCTGCGGGCCAGGGACTTAGTCCGAGAAATCCCCCAATGGCCTTCATGCAATAGTTTGAGAACATCTTTGCGAAGAGAAGCTGGCACCACGACCCGTGGAGATGCTCCATCCGTGGCCAGAAGAACAACACCCTCACGAACAGACAGACAGAGGCGCAAGCCATGGTAGTTGCGAAGGGGATCTGATGCCCGGCCCTTGGTCCTGTCCGGCCAACCTCGTTGAACAAAACCGATCACCTGACGCAGGACCGGGTCCTGCGCAGTAGCCGACGCGACCTGCGAACCTGTAAGCGGAAAACCCTCGACCGCACGAAGTTCTGCCTCATCAATGTGGAAACAGAGTAGTTCATCTCGATCGAAAACCGGGTCGGGGCCCATCGGCAAACGCGACAACGTTGGCGTGCTGGGCTGTGGGGCGATAGTGAATCTCATAGTGAAAACGAGACAAGTATAAGGCCCAACGTTGCAGGCGGTGAGCTGCCTTATCCGGAAGCAATGCCGAGGGGCTGAACAGAGAGACCAGCGGCTTGTGGTCGGTGATGAGGTGAAACTTAGAACCATACAAAAAAACGCTGAACTTCTTTAGAGCATAAATGATAGCGAGTGCCTCCTTTCTGATTTGAGAGTAACGCCGTTGCGCATCGTTGAGGGTCTTGGAAGCATAGGCGATGGGTCGTTCCGACCCATCCTCATACCGATGGGCGAAAACAGCCCCTAGGCCATACTGTGATGCGTCAGTCGCCAGAACCAAGTGCTGACCCAGAAGGAATGTGGCAAGACAAGGCGCCGACTGCAAATGAGCCTTCAGGTGGACAAAAGCCTGCTCACACTCGTCGGACTAACAGAAAGGAACGTTTTTGCGTAACAGCTGATGCAGAGGATGAGCCACCGCCGCTGCGGATGGAATGAATTTGTGATAATAAGCAATCTTGCCTAGAAACGCCTGAAGTTCTTTGACCGTAGATGGCCGGGGGAGAGTGGTAATGGCCGCAACGTGCTGACGTAGAGTACGTATACCCTCACGGGACAAGTGGAAACCAAGATACACAATGGAGGGTTGGAAGAACAGTGACTTGTCCAGATTGCACTTCAACCCAGCCGAATGCAGAACCCGAAATAGTGAACGCAAATTGCGAAGGTGCTCCTCAGTGAAGGCCCCCGTGACAAAAATTTCATCCAGGTAGTTGATGCAGCCAGGAACAGAAGCTGTGAGCTGTTCCAAAAACCGCTGAAAAATGGCTGGCGCGCTAGCGACACCAAATGGTAACTGCTAGTACTGATACAACCCACAAGGAGTGCTGATGACGAGAAATTCCTTGGAAGACGCATCCAACGGCAACTGATGGTATGCCTCCGATAAGTCAAGTTTGGAAAAGAACTGGCCCCCAGCGAGCTTGGTAAATAACTCCTCAGGACGGGGAAGAGGATAAGTGTCAATGAGGCTCTGAGCGTTGACAGTGGCTTTAAAATCGCCACACAATCGCAGACTCCCGTTTGGTTTAGAAACCACCACGATTGGCGATGCCCATTCGCTGGAGGTAACAGGAAGGAGAATCCCGGAAGCTGTTAACCTGTCTATCTCAGTCTTGACAGGTGCACGCAACGAAATCGGAATAGGGTGTGCCCGGAAAAACTTAGGGCGAGCTGTAGGTTTATGAGTAATGTGGGCTTCAAAATCCTCGGCATGACCCAGACCAGCAGAGAACACGGACGAGAATTCAGAACACAATCCATCCAGCTGTTGATATAGAATATCCTCAGATATCAGGTGCCCATCATCATCAATGGAGAACCCGAACAACTGGAAAGCATCATAACCAAACAGGTTTTCAGTGCCCGCATGATCCACCACATAAAACGTGAGGGGCCTAACAACAGACTTGTAGGCAGTGGGAGCATCAAACTGGCCAACGATAGCGATTTTCTGCTTATTATAAGTTCGCAAATTTCGCGTAACTGGAGACAAGGGAGGAGAGCCCAACTCCAAACATGTATGAGAATTAATGAGAGTTACTGCAGAGCCAGTGTCCACTTGCATGCGAATGTCTTTATCCATAACACGAACAGTAACAAACAACTTATTTATCTGAGAAAGCACACAGTGAACATCCATGTCTGATGCCTCGTCCTCGTCGACAGGAACTTTAGGGGACTGACACACAGAAGCAATGTGGCCTTTTTTTCTACAGGAATTACACATGGCCCAATGTTTTGGACACGCGGCCCTGTCATGCAGTACGAAACAACGTGGGCAAGAAGGAAGTGTGGAACGAACCTGCTTCTGTGGTTGCTGTTTTCGCTGTGAGCGTGGCAGCCCAACGCGACGTTGTTGGTGCGAGTGAACCGCCGCCACATCATCGGTCCCCTGTGAAACAGGCAAATTGTCCGTGTTGAAAATGTTCTGTACAGCGCCTACATCACACCACGCGTCTATTTGCGCACCAGCAGCGTGAGACACTTCAAAAGATTGAGCGATGCTTAGAACTTCCGACAACGAATGTTCTGTACAGCACCTACATCACACCACGCGTCTATTTGCGCACAAGCAGCGTGAGACACTTCAAAAGATTGAGCGATGCTTAGAACTTCCGACAACGAAGGGTTTGGCAGTTGTAAGGCACGTTGCCGAACTTCTTTATCAGGAGCAAGCCGTAGAATAGCATCCCTAACCATTGAATTAGCATAAGACTCATAATGAGTGTCCGTGACAAACTGACATTTCCTACTCAGACCGTGTAGTTCTGCCGCCCAAGCCCGGTAAGATTGATGGGGCTGTTTACGACACTGGTAGAACGCCACGCGGGCGACAACGACGTGTGTGTTTTTTCAGTAATAGTTAGACAATAAGTCACACATTTCTTGGAAGGACAGAGAGGCAGGTTCCCACAGAGGGGCTAACTGAGACAGCAGCTGATAGATCCACGGGGAAATCCAAGATAGAAATAACGACTTACCCATAGGAGCGTCGACAACGCCGAAAGCCAAGAAGTGTTGCCGCAAACGCTTCTCATAATCCTCCCAGTCTTCAGCAGCCTCGTCATAAGGAGGGAATGGAGGCGGAGAAGAGGAAGACAGACGATGAGTAAGCGACGTCGACAACGCCTGAATAGCAGCCGCAAATTAAATAGAATGATGAAACTGGGAATTTTTTGATGCTACCATTCACTCTCTTCATTATGTTCCCAATGTCCATAACTTATTCATCTGCACATTCTTTTTGTTTGTAGATAGGTTCTTCATTTATCTAAGTTATACCATCCAACTGTTAGAATTTACAGTTTTATACCATTAAGTTTCAATGGGATTTCTGCCAAGATTCTTAGATTTCAGAAGTAATGTTACTTGCCAGGCAGTCGTAGTATTGCTAGAATAAGTACCACTGCAGAGTCTCTTTACTGGTCCTAGGCCACCTGTAAAATCATATAGGTCTTTTTGGGCCTGTAGTGGAGGCATCTTATGAATGGTCCCCTCCCCCAGCCAAGAAAGCAATTTAACAAACTGAGAATTCTATCATCAAGATACACATATTTGCTAATGAGACTTAAGATTAACAAAATAAACTTGCTTAAAAGGAACTGCAGAATTCATTCAGTGAATGGTAGACAATACTGTTCATATGTGTATACATTCAGTTTATTTACAAAAATTGTAAATCGGTAAAATATATTTGCAATTACAAAATCTGTTTGTATACAGATGATATAATACAAGCTTGTTCATCTGATGAAGCCATCATTATTTGTCTTTCTCTTGTTTCTCCCAAAACAGAGTGGTAAATGATAAGACATTTCTACCGGTAGGCCTTGGATTACATCACCCTCTTTCGTTAACCATTTTTAACACTTAAAAATGAAATAAATCCATGAACTGTAGGTATATTGTTGCTGGTGTGTTGTTTTAAATGTTGTGTAAATTTCATTCTGGAGTTTCAAATATTATACAGTTTACTATTTTTTTTCCTTCTGACATGTTTCCATGTATTCTTCACAAAAGCATCACTGACAAAACTGTCTGGTTGCATACAATACCCTAGAATTCACAATATAGCAATGATTGTGTTTATTTTGAGACTTCCTTACAGTTTAAAACTGTGTGCCAGACTGAGACTTGAGACCAGAACTTTGCTTTTCACAGGGAACTATTTTACAGACAGCACCATCCTGGAATATCTTATGCTCTATCTCAAAGATTAAGTTCTGTCAATATATTTCTCCTATAATCCAAACATTACAAAAGTTTTCTGATTTGTCTTGCTGCACTAGCACTATTCCCCTGGGAGAAAGGATAGTGCAAGTCCAGTAGCAAGATTGATACCATGAAAGCAGGATGTAAATCAAACCTGGATAGATCAGTCAGTAAAGGAATTTTCCATGATGAAAGACAAGGTGCTGAACTTGAGACCCAGTCTAGCACACAGTTTTATTCAGTCAGGAGGTTTTAAACCAGTGCACATAATCTTGCAGAGAGAGTGCTTTAAATTCAAAACATTGCCTAGTCTTTGGCTAAGTTGTTTCCAAGTGATGTCTTTTCTTTCAGAAGCTCTAGTCCAGCACTGCATCAAGAGTATTTCAGTGAATTTTTGAATGTGGGCAGGAATCTAGAGTTGAAGATATGAGGGTGAGTTGTGAATTGCATCTAGAAGCCCACTTGGTAAGATTGCTGACAGAAAAAGGCAAAGTTTTTGGTTGGGAATACAGGATGACACAAAATTTAAACTGTCAGGAAATTTCACAACACATCAGCTGTTTACCCACAGGAATGACGACCATAAAACTGTGGCTAACTGCCAACACCTAATTGCTGAACATGCTGCACATGACAACATCAGTAACATTGTTAGCTCTTTCCATACCCATACCATTCAGCTGCTCCTCTCCAGCACCAGCTCTTCTGGACTACGTAAGCAGAAACTTTCCCTCACTCTCACAATCACCCTGGAGTAATTTTCTGAGAAAGACCTACCTAGTTCCATACCCTTCAATCCGTCCACATCCATGTCATTTTTATCCATGATCCTAGAACCAGTTACTCTGGACTGAATAGACTGGAAATGTGCTTCTAACATATCCTCCATTTTCATATTTGCCAGGACTAAAGCTCTACTCTCCTTATATTACCATGTCCATACCCTTAGCCTCACTTTACATCTCTTGTTGTTTCCTACATCACTCCTCCCCTGGTAAAATCCTGATATCTCTTTTTTTCCCTCTACATTTTCCCCACCATTTCACATCCTCTTCCTTTCTCGTCACATTTTCAGTCTTCATTTTGTTTGGTAAGTTGAGAGCTACTTTCCTCCCTCTCTATGTGGCTGCTACAATCTCTCTATCTCCTCCTTGCCCCACAAATTTTACCCATTTACCTCCACATTTTTTAAACCACACAGCAGTTCATAAACAGACAATGATGCTGGATGTGGATGTGTTTTATCACTGTATGCAGGAGAGTGTACTTGAACCACAGAAAATGCAGTATCTCAAAAGAAGTGTGTCTCTATCTGGCATGCAACAATCATCTACAGGTGAGTGTGTTACTTCTTCTCATTCGATTTTATTCACAGTTGATTTCAACAGAGACTGCACCGTTCAGTTAATCAATATATTGAATACAGCTGTGTGTTTCCTGTAGAAGTAATGAATATGATGAGTATTGCCAAAAAGTTTGACATTGCTCAAACACTGGCACAATGCAGAATGCACTTTACATCCTGTCAGTAGGTCACCTCCGTCACTGTCAGAGATCAAGAAACCCAGCAGCAATGGACAGAGGTGAATGAAAGTATAGAGAGCTTAAAAAGAGGGATCTCTAGCAGAACTATTTTAGTAACATGTTTGAATGTTTTTTCTCAGCAATGGCTGGAAGCAATCTGCCAGACTGTGGAAAAGCATTGGCATTGTTTTAAAGTTCACTCTGTTTTATTCAAAAATGAGTTCTTATACAATGTTAAATAATTTAAATATTTTCTTTGTACCTCAACAAACAGGGAAACAATTTCTTCTTTGAAAACAATTTTTCCTTCAACACACTCACTATTATCAAAAAGGGGCCTGAAAAGTGAAACAATGTGTTCAGGGCACATTGCTGATAGGATCTGAAACAAAGAATAACAAAAACAAAATTTGTTAGTTCAATACAGTTGTGCTTTTTACAGTATAATAAATTTAAGCAATACAGAGAAAGAATGAAATGAATTAACAAATTAGCAGAGGTTTGCTAGACAGTTACAAAACGTTCACCACATTTTCCTAAATCACAATATTTGGCTAACTCTGAAGTTACTGTTATTCTGCTACTAAGTAAAACTGTCATTGGTTTGAACACCACAATGCTTTTACTAGGCATGCTCCAAATGAATGTGGTATGCCATTGCCTTCCTCTGAACACTGAACTACCTTACTTGTCCAGCTATAGGGGCAATACAGTTTAACATGGACTCTGAACCATAGTGCAAAACACATTTTTCACACTGATGAAAATTTCCAAAGGTGAAAGAAGTGATAAATTATAAATAAAAATTGTAGGACCAACTGGGGTTGTAGCTCAATACATATGGATCTGTAGTCTAGTGCTTTTCCACTCAGCCACCAAGTCATACTGATATTCAGCAAAACATTGTGACACCTTGGAAGTGAGGCTCTCGACTGAAATTCTCTTCAGCAATCATGGTCAGAACATTGTTGTGTGTAGCAAAGGTTTCTACACAACTGAATGTCACGCTCATGCAACCTGCCAGCAATGAATCTAGCTCATTCTTCCAAAGTTAATAACTGCATTCATAATTTCCTCCTGATTTACTTCACTGAAATGCTACAAATTGCATATTTTAAATTTCCAACCTAATAAAAATATTGCCTTATAATAACAAATCTGCTTTATTAATTTTTATTTATTGTACTGCATAAACGAATGATTCCCTTTGCTTACATGATGGTGAATGTGCTGCTTTATTTAATCTTTTTGTTTCTTTTTAAAATATGTTTTAGATTAACTGATGTTGGTCCTGAAAGTGTTATTGTTTACATTGTCTTTCTTGTGTGGAATGTGATTGTGAATAGTGAAACCGTCAGTAAATGTTAGCATTGTCAATATTTTTCATAAATCGGTGTGGTATTTCATTCATTTTTTCATCAATAGTATATCGTACTTTTCAGCATCCCAGTATAATATAACTAATATAATTATAATAGTCCCAAAGAGATCTGCAATAAAAATTTAGGCTTATTTAAGGGAAAGACCATTATTACCAGAAACACTTATTTTTGTGTGAAAAATTTAACAAAAACATGAGCCACTAGAATTATAGTTAAACAGTATACAAAGTACCCAACAAGTCATATTCAGGTTATCTCATGTGCATTCCAACTGCCTTGCATTACTACATATAGGAGTTGGACAAAAATATAGAAACACAATGAGAAATGCAGATTTCAGCACAAATGCATATGTGAGCAAAGCCAGCAGGTTGTGCTTTTGTATTTGACCGTAAGAGGCACGTCTGCAATGTCCTCAATACATTGCAAATGTCATTCATGGTCAGGATAGTATTGTGTATAGTTGTGAGTGCATTATGTCAGAGCTAAGTTAATTTTAAAGTAGGGAAAATTGTTGGTGCTCTTATATTGGGTGGTTCTGCAGCCAACATACCTAAAATGTTTGGTGTTTCCAGAAGCACCGTATCTACATCTACATAGATCCTCTGCAAATCACATTTAAGTGCCTGGCAGAGGGTTCATTGAACCACCTTCAAAATTCTCTATTATTCCAATCTTGTATAGCACATGGAAAGAACAAACACTACACCTTTCCATACAAGCTCTGAATTCAGAATGAGATTTTCACTCTACAGCGGAGTGTGCGCTGATATGAAACTTCCTGGCAGATTAAAACTGTGTGCCCGACCGAGACTCGAACTCGGGACCTTTGCCTTTCGTGGGCATGTGCTCTACCATCTGACCTACCGAAGCACGACTCACGGCCGGTACTCACAACTTTACTTCTGCCAGTACCTTATCTCCTACCTTCCAAACGTTACAGAAGCTCTCCTGCGAACCTTGCAGAACTAGCAGTCCCGAAAGAAAGGATATCGCGGAGACATAGCTTAGCCACAGCCTGGGGGATGTTTCCAGAATGAACTGTGTGCCCGACCGAGACTCGAACTCGGGACCTTTGCCTTTTGCGGGCAAGTGCTCTACCATCTGAGCTACTGAAGCATGACTCACGGCCGGTACTCACAGCTTTACTTCTGCCAATACCTCGTCTCCTACCTTCCAAACCTTACAGAAGCACTCCTGCGAACCTTGCAGAACTACCACTCCCGAAAGAAAGGATATTGTGGAGAAATGGCTTAGTCACAACCTGGGGGATATTTCCAGAATGAGATTTTCACTCTGCAGCGGAGTGTGCGCTGATATGAAACTTCCTGGCAGATTAAAACTGTGTGCCCGACCGAGACTCGAACTCAGGACCTTTGCCTTCCTTGGGCAAGTGCTCTACCATCTGACCTACTGAAGCACGACTCACGGCCGGTACTCACAACTTTACTTCTGCCAGTACCTTGTCTCCTACCTTCCAAACTTTACAGAAGCTCTCCTGCAAACCTTGCAGAACTAGCACTCCCGAAAGAAAGGATAATGCAGAGACATGGCTTAGCCACAGCCTGGGGGATGTTTCCAGAATGAGACTTTCACTCTGCAGTGGAGTGTGCACTGATATGAAACTTCCTGGCAGATTAAAACCATGTGCCCGACCGAGACTCGAACTCGGGACCTTTGCCTTTCGCGGGCAAGTGCTCTACCATCTGAGCTACCAAAGCACGACTCACGGTCGGTACTCACAGCTTTACTTCTGCCAGTACCTCATCTCCTACCTTCCAAACTTTACAGAAGTTCTCCTGTGAACCTTGCAGAACTAGCACTCCGGAAAGAAAGGATATTGCGGAGACTTGGCTTAGCCACAGCCTGGGGGATGTTTCCAGAATGAACTGCGTGCCTGACCGAGACTCGAACTCGGGACCTTTGCCTTTCGCGGGCAAGTGCTCTACCATCTGAGCTACCAAAGCACGACTCACAGCCAGTACTCACAGCTTTACTTCTGCCAGTACCTCACCTTCTACCTTCCAAACTTTACAGAAGCTCTCCTGCGAACCTTGCAGAACTAGCAGTCCCAAAAGAAAGGTTATCGCGGAGACATAGCTTAGCCACAGCCTGGGGGATGTTTCCAGAATGAGATTTTCACTCTTCAGCAGAGTGTGCACTGATATGAAACTTCCTGGCAGATTAAAACTGTGTGCCCGACCGAGACTCGAACTCAGGACCTTTGCCTTCCTTGGGCAAGTGCTCTACCATCTGAGCTACTGAAGCACGACTCACGGCCGGTACTCACAACTTTACTTCTGCCAGTACCTTGTCTCCTACCTTCCAAACTTTACAGAAGCTCTCCTGCAAACCTTGCAGAACTAGCACTCCCGAAAGAAAGGATAATGCAGAGACATGGCTTAGCCACAGCCTGGGGGATGTTTCCAGAATGAGACTTTCACTCTGCAGTGGAGTGTGCACTGATATGAAACTTCCTGGCAGATTAAAACCATGTGCCCGACCGAGACTCGAACTCGGGACCTTTGCCTTTCGCGGGCAAGTGCTCTACCATCTGAGCTACCAAAGCACGACTCACGGTCGGTACTCACAGCTTTACTTCTGCCAGTACCTCGTCTCCTACCTTCCAAACTTTACAGAAGTTCTCCTGTGAACCTTGCAGAACTAGCACTCCGGAAAGAAAGGATATTGCGGAGACTTGGCTTAGCCACAGCCTGGGGGATGTTTCCAGAATGAACTGCGTGCCTGACCGAGACTCGAACTCGGGACCTTTGCCTTTCGCGGGCAAGTGCTCTACCATCTGAGCTACCAAAGCACGACTCACAGCCAGTACTCACAGCTTTACTTCTGCCAGTACCTCACCTTCTACCTTCCAAACTTTACAGAAGCTCTCCTGCGAACCTTGCAGAACTAGCAGTCCCAAAAGAAAGGTTATCGCGGAGACATAGCTTAGCCACAGCCTGGGGGATGTTTCCAGAATGAGATTTTCACTCTTCAGCAGAGTGTGCACTGATATGAAACTTCCTGGCAGATTAAAACTGTGTGCCCGACCGAGACTCGAACTCAGGACCTTTGCCTTCCTTGGGCAAGTGCTCTACCATCTGACCTACCGAAGCACGACTCACGGCCGGTACTCACAACTTTACTTCTGCCAGTACCTTGTCTCCTACCTTCCAAACTTTACAGAAGCTCTCCTGCAAACCTTGCAGAACTAGCACTCCCGAAAGAAATGATAATGCAGAGACATGGCTTAGCCACAGCCTGGGGGATGTTTCCAGAATGAGATTTTCACTCTGCAGTGGAGTGTGCACTGATATGAAACTTCCTGGCAGATTAAAACCATGTGCCCGACCGAGACTCGAACTCGGGACCTTTGCCTTTCGCGGGCAAGTGCTCTACCATCTGAGCTACCAAAGCACGACTCACGGTCGGTACTCACAGCTTTACTTCTGCCAGTACCTCGTCTCCTACCTTCCAAACTTTACAGAAGTTCTCCTGTGAACCTTGCAGAACTAGCACTCCGGAAAGAAAGGATATTGCGGAGACTTGGCTTAGCCACAGCCTGGGGGATGTTTCCAGAATGAACTGCGTGCCTGACCGAGACTCGAACTTGGGACCTTTGCCTTTCGCGGGCAAGTGCTCTAGCATCTGAGCTACCGAAGCACGACTCACGGCCGGTACTCACAGCTTTACTTCTGCCAGTACCTCGTCTCCTACCTTCCAAACTTTACAGAAGCTCTCCTGCGAACCTTGGAGAACTAGCAGTCCTGAAAGAAAGGATATTGCGGAGACATGGCTTAGCCACAGCCTGGGGGATGTTTCCAGAATGAGATATTCACTCTGCAGCGGAGTGTGCGCTGATATGAAACTTCCTGGCAGATTAAAACTGTGTGCCCGACCGAGATTCGAACTCGGGACCTTTGCCTTTCGCGGGCCAGTGCTCTACCATCTGAGCTACCGAAGCACGACTCACGGCCGGTATTCACAGCTTTACTTCTGCCAGTACCTTGTCTCCTACCTTCCAAACTTTACAGAAGCTCTCCTGCGAACCTTGCAGAACTAGCACTCCCGAAAGAAAGGATAATCCGGAGACATGGCCTTGCCACAGCCTGGGGGATGTTTCCAGAATTTTAGTTAAAAAGAAAAAAATTTTTCAATCAGTGAAAGTAATATAATTAAATACGAAAGCTTTTTCTTTGGTTCACAATTTTTTCACAACCATTTTGTTTGTAATTATTATTTGCATATTACATAAATAAGAAACTACAAGTAACTTTTCTCAGTGCGATTATTACCAAAGGAAACTCCTTTTCTTTTCACAGTCAGTAAAATACCAAAGGAATTGCTTCCAAGCTACCTGTGGACCATAGCTGTTTTTCAGTTTTGAAGTAAATGGAAGTTAACAGTATTATTATCATTCTTGACTTTTCCAAAATTAATTGAAATTAAGCTAAGATGTAACTTGGCCTCTTTCTTATTCAGCTACAGTCAAAAACATAGTTCCAATAAATAATTTTACATAAGCATTAATGCTCTTGATTATCTCATTAAGAATATAAAGTCAGTTTCACGTAATCACAGGTGGTAATGTTATATAATGACAAAGATAAATTCAAAAGAACACAGAAAATTTAAGAAACATTTAGCTTTAGCACCAGCAACAGATTTTTAAGCTCAAGTTCCTCAAGGTAAAAATTAACTGACCTAATTCTGAAAAATAGTTTTCAATAAACGTATTCTACACTACCACCTGACATGGCAAAGAGGCCATACAGTTTGGGAATAGCCAAGTGTTGCAAGTCAGTTTGAGGACTCACATAAATAATTTGTCATTTTGTTCACATTTGATAGATAGTCTCTCACCATGGTCTCATTTTGCATTACCTCTTGGGTCACAAGTTTCAAAGAATAGGCCAAGCAGTGAAAGTGCAGAACTCCTTGAAACCCATAAAAAGTGCTGATCATGTCTGCAGCTCCATCAGTTGCAATACCTCTGCTTGATTTGATATCTACAGAAAAATAACTGAGAACATCCATTAAAGTTGTCAAAAATACTTCATCAGTAGTAGATTCAGTATTATAGAAACCAAAAAAAATTATTAATTTGAAAATTATCATCATTGACACAATGAAAACAAATCAAAATTTGCTCATGCTGAGATAGGTCACTAGTTTTAGCCACAATTATCGAATTGTATTGGGAATATTTTATAACATTTATCAAATTGTGTAAGGCTTCGTTGGCCATAATGAACCCTACTTAATTTGTTATATCACGTGAAAGCCATCGGTATTTTGTATGCCAAAGTCTAGAGGACAGATTGGAGTTATCTTCAGAAACTAACTATAACAATTCATTATAATTAGAATTTTCATCTGTGTGACCATGGATTGGTGACCCTGTACCATCAGACAATGCTGTGTAAATAATATTCTCAACAGAGCTACTCTTACATAACCAATTTCTCACTCCTTTACACAAGACATTGAACACTGCATGTTCACGCCTTTATTAATTGCACTTTTCCTGCTACAGCAAGACATAGGATAATTTGACTTTTCATGACAATAAAACCTTTCTAACACTTTTTTCCAAGGAGAAAAACTGATTTCAATTAATTCTTTTATCACATCTTCATCTTGTTTGGGTTTCTTCACAAAAGGCTCACTAGAGAAATTCATTTCCTTGCATACTGAACAGAACACTTTACTACACTTCATCATATAACATCCACTTATATTTGTTTTTCCACTGTTTTTGAAAGGAACGGTCACCAAAAACATGACCTGTTTTATTTGTTTCAATCAATACAGCAACTGAATCAGAACCATCATAAACAGTATCTACATATGTAGTGGGCAAATCATTTTCCTTTACTGATGACATAAAAAAAATATCAATAACACAAATCAACTACAATAAAGAAATAAACACAAAAATTTGTAACTGTAAATGATATTTTATTATGGAAAAAAGCATTACTGCTCCATAAGGAATGATACTGAATTAATGAATATTTGAACATCTATTGATGCAACACATGTGGTATAAATCTCTGCCAGCCATTGTCTGTTGAGAGGAACATTCAAAATCTTTCATCATATTTTCGCAAAAGAGCTACACTGAGGCCTTGTCAGATTCTTTCTGGAGGGATGAGAAATGATAGGCCATGCTTCCATGGGCCAATGCAAGAGTGTGATTTCAACACTGGCTTAACTGACAGCTCTGAAATTTTCCCCATTACCTCCCTTCGATGATGAGCAAGTACCCCCTTGGATGATGAGCAAGCAACCACAGAGTTGGCACCCCTGACTAGCACACTGTCTTAACTACAACAATGTCAACCACACATATATACACAAATGAAAACAAAAAAATCACAAAAGACAATACATAATGATTACTTCCTAGGCATTAGCACATACTGCACTTGAGGAATCTGGACCTCCTCATCTCATTAACGATCCATTGGTTTCTTCTTCCATGATTCCTTCTTTGTTTCCTTCCCACTTTCTGTGGAATCACTTCTGGCCCACTCATAAATGTTCATACATGGCCATCATGCACTATTACTGAAGCTTGATATTTATTGGTGAAGTAGTCTCACTCTGATATGGGCCCCGGTGCCATATTAAAAACTTCTTCATTTTTCCCTTCGAAGTGTAGGGACTGGATAATACCAACCATTGTCCCACTCTGTACTGCAGCAACATTCCCACTCACTTCACTCCATCTTCTTGTTTTTTCGACATCTTTCACGTTTGTTAGCTGGACCCTTCTCCAAACTTTCCTCACTTTCCGAATGAATTCTCAGACTGACTCACCATTCCTACCTGACTTTTGTCTAATCATCTCAAGTGGTGATGGCATCTACTTCCAATACAGCCCTTTGCAAGTGTGTACCTTGGATCGATACACACTCAGTACAAAGCCTAAACATTTATCCCAATCTGAATGGGGTACAGTCATGTAATAACACAGCATTTTCCCAATCATCTGATGAACCTATTTGTCTTTTTGTTAGCCTGAGGATGAAGTGGACTTGTTTTTAGTTTCTACAGTCTTAGTAACTAACACAATTCTTTTATCAGGTCTGACATGAAATTCATCCCCTAGTCAGTAACTGTCATCTCTGGCACCCTGAGCTTCAGTATCCATCTGTTCACCAACGCTTATTTGATTTTAATAGCCTGTTTGTTTAACATTGGCACCATCTCTACAGAATGAGAAAAATCAAACAATGGAAAATCCAGGATGGAACGAAACAATATTATGAAAAGGAAAGCTGCCAATCACCATATAGCAGAGATGCTGACTCACAGATAGGCACAACAAAAACACTGTCACAAATAAAGCTTTCGGATAGTACTGCCCAACAGAAAAATGATCTATTATGGTCAGCACAAAATGATTACCCACTGGCATCTAGTTGTAAGGTCCTAATATGTCCACCACAATAAAACTGAATGCTTCTATAGCCTCTGGCAACCTCTGAGGTAGTACCTGTTTCCAGTTCAAATCTGCATGGTGCATACGCTCTATACAACTTACAACATATCAATCCACATCATTCTTTCTATCCCCCCCCCTCCCACAGTGTTGCTCAGACACTCTCATGACCTGACAAGACATGATCATGCATCTCAACTAACAACTCCTTTTTCAGTACTCCTGGCACGACCAGGCATGGAACTAATTTTGTCTCTCTGCTCAATAAACCATCATATTCACTGAACTGCTGCTTGCTTTATTGCTCTTCATTGATCAGTGCATCCTGCCATTTGTATCAGTGCTATCTTTCTGTTCAGGCTGCATCCATTTCATGTTTCTTCCCAGGTTCATGGATTACTTCATACTCAAATTCATTAATTTTCAATGCCCATCTCTTCATTCTAGTGGATGGATCCTTAAAACCTAGTAACCACTCTGAAGCAGCAATGTCTGTTACTGCTTTGAATTTTTTACCATATACAGGATGCACACAAGGAAAAGAACAAAAAAACCCTGGATTTTTCCCAGATTTCCCAGTTAAAAATATACTTTTTCCCAGATGAAAATAGATTATATCCCTGGTGAAAGTACATTTTTTCCATGTTAAGTGACAATATACTTTCCCTTGGAGCTGTAAAACGTAGCAATCCTTTAAATGGCGAAGGTATTATACTCCGGCATAGAACTGCCTGGCACTTCAGCAAATGAAACACGTCAAAGAACAATGTATTTTGGAAAGATCTTTGATGCATGGTGACATTTACACTGTATATTTTTATAATATGAAAGTATAAACAGCAATTCCATCAATTCCAGCAACAGGAATACAGCAAAATAGCTTCCAAAACAATAAAATCAAGATTGTGATGCACTTTTGTCAGCCACTTGCAGCTCATGTCACATGATCTTGCCAGCGGATGACAGCAGATATTCAGAGCATAGGACACATGATGTAGTCAACCAACAACAAAATCATTGTTAAGTAATGTGAACACATAAACAAGAAAATTTAATAGTTTACATTAATATACATTCAGTGTAGCTACAAGAAAAGCAAACTTTCACACATGATACTGGTTGTCAAAAGTTTTTCTGCTGTTTTTTCCTGAGGGCGTGGTAAGGCAGTTTCATAATAGCACAGCTTAAATTGCAGCAGTTGAATATTTCTCACAAGTATGGTTACCAGCTTCACTGCCATGCACTGAACATTTGATGGATGACATGGCTGAATACATGGCATTTCAAGCACTTCAACTTTTCTATAGTAAAGCCAATTATGGGCAAAATTCCCCAAGAACTCGCTTCACACTATTTTTAAGGATAGTTACACTTTTTGATATCATTATTGCATGATTTGTAATATATGAAAGAATTAAAATGAATATGAAAAACTTGGTCTTTTTTAGCACATTGTATTCTTTAAGATATGACAAACACAATTGTGCCCCTAAAATTTTAGATGATGGCATAAATGGCTTGTCTTCTGGGACTGTAATTTTTCTAAGTGGATGGTCCTCAGTGATAAGTTTTGAATGAGAGTCTAATGCTCCATGACTTAAGAAATTCATCGCACATTGTCACATGTAACATAGTTCACCTTGCATAAAAGGAAATTTGCTTTGAAAGTGATGCTTCTCAAACCACTGTTCACAATATTTTCCCATGACCTATTAGAAATGTAAACAGTTGTGACATCAGACTCATCAAAATGAGGCCCATGAAAAAGAAGCATTGAAGACAGATCTTTGACACATTTTGCTGTCAGCACGTGCTTGTGTGTGCACTGTGTTTCATTCCAGTAAATGGCACATTTTGTCTGCAAGTAAAGTTTTATTTTTGTGTCATCCTCTTGTTTATGTCTTATTGCTGCAGTATTATTCTGCAGTAGCAGGCTAAAGTAAAATTCTTTGTTAGGTTATTAGTTCTTACCAGCAAAAATTACAAAAATTTAACTGAAAACTAAAAAAATGAAAAATTCCTGGAATTCCACAAATGTATTTGGGCACTGGACTATTACTCTCCTCTATTACTCTGTTGGCCAACCGTTGATTTGTAAAGTCATCTAACATTGGTTACAATGACCATGCTATGCTGTATGGTCTTTGGTAAATGTTCTTTGTTACCTGGCGGATCCTGCACAGTTTGACTGGTGTAGCAGGTAACTACTCTTGAGGATAAAACAGATCTTAAAACTCCAGTAGCAGTTATTCCATCTTCAACCTCTCTATCCCCTTCAAATGCTTCAGTTTTTCATGAAATGCACTTCTAGCAGCATCCCGTATCCTTCCTTAGTCTATACTGTCTGTGTGACAATCTTCCTCTTCTGGTGTCTTCAACATGGTCAACAATGTTCCTTTCAGTAACTTCACTTCCTCAATGCCAAAATTATCTACTACTTTACTAAACAACACACTTCATATCCTTCATTCTTTCCATCATACATAACACAATAACTGGTAAGCAAGGCTTCACATCATGTACATTTACTTCCTGGTGCCTTCTGACATACAGTCATGCTAATCAAGCCTTAATGTCATCAGTTATGGTCAACTGTCTCATATACCAGGTGCTTCTCATGGAAGATCAACACTGACATTAGCTTTCCACAGCCAGAATCTCCTCACATTAAGTTCCACTACACATTGTCAAATGTCAGTTATGACATGATGTTTATGTAGAAAGTACAACCCTAAGTAGCTATCACTTACATGAGACACCACCTCCACACTCTCTCTGAACTCAGGAGTATCAAATGAAAAATTCATCATTACTGACCCCAATAGTCATATATCATCATTCCCTGCTCAAAGCAATTTGTACTGTGGTGGGTTACCCCTTCTCCCACACACTAGCTCTCTTGACACCACTGACACATGTGCCCCTGTGTCCAATAAAACTCTACATTCTCTACCATTTATTACATCCATTACGGCACATACCTCCTCTGTATTTGTTTACTCTAAATTTACTTTCACCCTGAACTCCTGTTGGCAGTCCTGTGGTTCCCTCTGAAGTTTAACAGACCCTCCCTAACTGCCAGACCATCTCTAGTACTACCTCTGTATCCCTGTCAATGACCAACACCTCCTTTACAACCATTCCCATTAAATTGCTGGTAACTATGAACAACTGTAGACTGTCAAATCCTTTTCCTACCTGGGTAGTAAAATTACATCAGATGCAAGACCAAGGAAGAATATCGCAAGCCAAATCCACCAAGCAAAAGCTGTTTTTAACAAGAGAAGAAACCTTCTCATATCCAGTAATATACACATACAGCTCAGGAAAAACCTCACAAAGACATTTATTTGGAGTGTGCTGCTGTATGGAAGTGAAACATCGACATTCAGAGAAGCAGAAAAAACATAAAATAACAGCCTTTGAGAGGTGGTGCTACCAGAGAATGCTCAAGAATTCCTGAGTAGACAAGAAATCGAATGAAGAGGTGTTCCATGGAGTGAAGGAAGAGAAGCCTTATCTGGTGAAGGTAATCGAACACAGAAGGAATGCATCGGTCAGTCATCTGCTGAGACATGATGGTATCATTAAAAGTATCATTTACAGGACAGCAGAAAGGAAAAACACAAGAAGCAGACTGAGACTAGAATGCTTCAATTAGATCATGGAGGATACCATCTGCCCCACATATACCATTCTCAAGAGGATGGCCAAAGACAGAAATGCATGATGAACTGCTAGTAACCAATCTGACGATTGAAGACCAAATAAGAAAGAACCCCTGCTATCCTCATCACTTTTTTGTGACTGGTGGCATGCCTTTTGCACATGCCCCATTTGCCCACAACTGAAACACTCTACATTTGATGCAATACATATCTTCAGTCCCTCAGTTCTGTTGTCCTCTCAATTTTGTAGAAATCCAACACCAATCTAACCTCAGTGTAACAATCTTTAGGCACCCCTTTCTGGTACTAAACACCTCAGAAAAGCATAAAGTGCACATTGCTTGGCCTTTCGCAGTACCACTTTGTTCACCTCCTCATTTTGTGACAGTTCATAAGTGTGCACATTCTTTTTCCAAATTCTATCAGCAAAGCCTTCCACTGCCTCATTATGCCTGCTCGAAACCATACCCAACTGCTCATGAAAAAATTGCGCACTGTTTCACTCCCTATACTTTTGCTCCAACCCCACTTCAGTTCATCAAAACTTCCTGCATTGTGTAATGCTTCTGTGCACCTCACAAACAACTTTGCCTCTCTCACTAGATGCAACTTGCAATCAGCAATAATTGATTATCTGACCAACCACCTGTCAACTGATGCCTGGAGATCCTCTATAAACACTAACACATTCTCAGATGCCCTATCAGAGCAGGGAGAGACAAAGTTAGCAATAGCTGGATCCACTCTAAATTTTGCAATTTCAACGTATCTACTGCATCACATTTCTCTGCCAAACTATTACATAAAGTTACCTCAGCTGCCCGAACCTGAGCTACCTGATTCACTAATGATTTTATCACCTTATCTTTCATGACATGTTGTGACTCAGATTTTGCAAATTTCCTCACTTTTACTCACTGCTACGACACAGAAAAAAACAAGGGTATATAATAAAAATTAATATAGATAGAACAGGTAGTCAGAGAGTAATTGCTCTATCAACCTACTACCTCTGTCTAATCATGAGCCACCTGAAGTCTAGATGTTGACTAGCTTGTGCCAAAAATGATTACAGTAAAACACTTCACCACTTCAGCACATGGGGCAGAATGTGCAAGAGAATTACAATCAGTACAACACACAGGCACTATCCACTCATCCCTATTGTGCAACCCTAAACTGTGACAAATCCATCGGTTTCTCTGGTTTCACAAAGGTAACCCTCATATAATCTCACCACCAAAACCATGACCTCATGACAGTCACCACACAAAGAAAAAATGGTCTCACTCAACCTAGACAAAGATACTGTGGGATGTAGCTTGGGCAATACACTGCAGGAGTGACATTCCCTCTGCTGCTGTTTGCAGTGATACTGGCATCCCTGACACCACTCTGAAGTGCCAGGATGGTGTTTGATGGGCAGTGGAGTGCAAGAAAAACATTGTTAACGGTTACAAATTGCTTTTCTTGACTTTAATACATTCTTTAATGAGGCAGCCACACCTCTCCTCATTGTCCCTGGCTGTTGTTGATGAACGGCTAGCAGCTTCTGCTCAGAGCTGCTGAGCCAGCGCCCTGTGTTGCTGAGCTGGACAGCATTTACAGGCTGTGGCCATTGACTTCAATGGTGCTAGGTGTTGTGCTGTGACAGTGCTCCACTCAGAAAACGGCTCTTCAGCTTCACAATCACCCACAGTGGCAGCGTGTGAAGTCTAAAGTTTGCAGGCAGGAGTCAGTCAGCAGCTGTTGTTGTAACTCAAAATCCCACTAGGGATTCAGTGTCAGAGGCAGTAGGTTTGGTCAACAGGTTGACAGGGATGAGGCACCAAGTCCTGTGACGGACTTAGTGCTGATGGCAGGCACAGCCCAGCCTTAAACCTGTGGTTGCCACTGCTGATGCCTAGTCGTCTCGCTGTGTGGTGTGGCTCTGGCATCATGGTGGTCCTCATGGTATCCAGTGATGAGAAGTGCCCCCTGCCTTAAAATCCAGATTTATTTATGGGTATCCAGTGCCCATTTGTTCCATTAAAACCCAGTGGCCACCCACTGAGAATAAGCTTGTTATACACTAATTCCAGAATACTTAACTCTCTTCACTCTTTTGGGAAGAGTGAAGCACTTTTGTGAAAACTTTGTGTCTCTTGTATCATAGTTGTGAATGTCATAATTTGTTTGAAAAAACTTTCTGCCACTGCCTATCACATCAACAGTAAGTTCATGTATTAGAATTGAGGGTAAATGCCATGATGGTCTGTGTGTGAATGAAGGCATTTTTTACACTTCTAACTGGATTAACAGTCACACATTTTACTCAATATCTGGCAAATTCATTTTCTTCACATGATACATGTCTCACTGGGAACCACTGCTCCTTAAGAAGATGAGCAAGTCAGTCACTGAAGTATTGTGCACAATAGGATCTCATCATGTATGGTGTAACTGGAGTGGTGAGTTTCTTGAGAAGCTAATCAATATAATCACTACATTTCAAACAACGGAGTGTAACAATATTATGAAAAGTAAAATTTCTATTCACTGAATAGTGGAGATGATGAGCTCCAGATAGGCACCATAAAAAGACTGTCACAAATAAACTTTTGCCCAACAAGGCCTTTGTCCAAAATAGACGACACACACACACACACACACACACACACACACACACACACACACATGCAAATGCAACTCATACTCACACTGTAACCAGCAGCAGTGGAGCATGATGGGAGTGGCAGCTGGAAGGAGCAAAGAAAGAGGTTGGGGCAGGGAGGGGAAGGGATAGTAGGGTAGGGGTGGGGGACAGTGAAGTACTGCTGAGGAGTGCACAGGGAACAGGTGTGGGGAGGGTAGGGCAACTCAGTGCAGTCGGGAGGTTAGACAAAGGGCAAGGGTGTGATGAGAGGGGGGGGGGGGGGGAGGATTAGTGGAAAAGGAGAGAAGCAAAAAGACTGTGTGCACTGGTGGAATGGGGGCTGTGTAGTGCTGGAATAGGAACAGGGAAAGGATTGGACAGGTGACGAAGGTTGAGGCCAGGAGTCTTATGGGAACATAGGACATATTACAGTGAAAGTTCCCACCTGCACTATTCAGAAAAGCTGTGGTTGGTGGGAAGGATCCATGTGGCGCAGGCTGTGAGGCCGTCATTGAAATGAACGATGGTGTGTTGGGCAGCCTGCTCAGCAGCAGGGTGGTCCACTTGTTTCTTAGCCACAGTTTGTCAGTGACCATTCATGCGGACAAGCTTATTGCTTGCCATGACCACAAAGAATACACCACAGTTGTTGCAGTTTAGCTTGTAAATGACATGACTGATTTCACAGGTAGCCCTCTCTTTGATTGGATAGGTGATGTCTGAGACCAGACTGGAGTAGGTGGTGGGTGGAAGAATGTATGGGACAGGCCTTGAATCTAGGGCTATTACACGGATATGAGCCATGAGGTAAGGGGTTGGGAGTAGGGATTGTTTAGAGATGGATGTTATATTGTGCAGGAACAGTGGATGATGGAATACTACTGTGGGAGGGGTGTGAAGGATAGTGGGCAGAAAATTTCTTATTTCAGGACGCAACAAGAGGAAGTTGAAAACATGGCAGAGAATGTAATTCATGGTACAGAGTTACGAGGGGAATGCTCCTCTGTGGTGAGACAGTGAGACTTTGGAAGATAGTGGGAAACTGGAAAGATAAGGCATGGGAGACTTGTTTTTTTTTTTGCAAATTTGGGAGGATAATTATGGTCTGTGAAGGCTTCAGTGAGACCCTTGGTATATTTCAAGAGGAAGTGCTCATCACTGCAGATACGATGACCATGCCTGGCTAGGCTATATGGAAGGGTCATCTTGGCATGCAATGGGTGGCAGCTGTTGAAGTGGAGGTATTACTGGTGGTCAGTAGATTCAATATGGATGGGTGTACTGATGTCGCCATCAGTGACTTATTGGATTGAGGAGGATCAGATAAGGCAAATGGAGGAGAAGCTGTTGATTTCTGGAGGAATGTGGATAAGGAGTCCTCAGCCCTAATCCAGATCACAAAGACATCATCAGTGAATCTGAACCAGGTGAGGAGTTTAGGATTCTGGGTGTTTAGGAAGGTTTCCTCTAGATGGCTGACTTATAGGTTGGCATAGGATGGTGTCATGTGGGTGCACAAAGCTGTACCCCAGATCTGTTTGTAGGTAGTGTCTTCACGGGAGAAGTAATTGTGGGTGAGTATATTGATCATGGCAACCAGGAAGGAAGTTGTTGCAACTAGAAAGGAAGTTGTTGGTTTGGAGTAAGTCAGGCATTGGGGAAGGGTAGTGTTCAATAGGAGTAAGGCCACTGCCATTAGGGATGGTAGTGTAAATGGAAGTGGCATCAGTAGTGACAAATAGGGCACCGTACGGTAAATGGAAATGCCGCGTGGCTAGGGCTTCCCGTCAGGTAGACCATTCGCCTGGTGCAAGTCTTTCGAGTTGACAACACAACACCCAGTCCCTGAGTGGAGAAAATCTCAGACCCAACCAGGAATCGAATCCAAGCTGTTAGGTATGACATTCTGTCGCACTGACCACTCAGCTACCAGGAACAGACACCGGGTGGTAAAGGGACATGAACTGTGGAGAGTTGGTTGACGAAATTGTTGATATATTTTATATAGGAGGTACGTTCCAGGTAATAGGATGAAGGTTTTGGTCCATGAGAGCAGAGATTCTCTCAATGGGAATACAGTAACCGGCCCCAATGGGATGTCCTGGGTGGTTGGTTTTATGGATTTTAGAAAGCATATAGATGTTAGGGGTGCGGGGAGTAGTAGGGATGAGCAGAGAGATGGACCCTGAGGAGAGGTCCTGGAATGGGCCTAAGAAATTGAGGAGTGACCAGAGATCCAGCTGGATTTCTGGAATGGGGTCAATGTGGCAATGATGTACATCAACGCCTGTATGCAGCTAGGGTGTTGATTTAATAATCATTTCATTCTAGAGAAGCTGCACAGTCATCCATGGTATCTGTTCTTTCAGGAACAGATACTACCTTCATATATAGTTAAAATATGGCAAGCCAGCCATTGAACTACTTGTGCGAATGCACACGCTATGCCCCAATTCGTACGGGACTTGCTAGATTAATCTGCCATGAGTAATGAGTGTGATGGGCAAACATCTATTAGGCGCACTACGAATGTAGTAGCATGTACATGCTGGGAATGTGAGTTTCACAGGGAGCATGCAAGGGATAAGTCCCTGCAGGTGCACTATTCTCTGTGCCCTCAGTGACTCTGACGGATAGAGCGTCTGCCATGTAAGCAGGAGATCCCGAGTTCAAGTCCCGGTCAGGGCACACATTTTCAACATGTCCCCAACGAGGTATATCATTGTCTGTTTGCAGCTAGGGTGTCAATTTAATTATCATTTCACTGTGGCAATGTTTGCAGGTGGATGTATCTTACAGTTGGTGGAGTCCTTCTGCTAGGTGATCCATGTGGTTCAAAACAACAGTAGTCGAGCCTTTGTCCGCAGGTAGGGTTATAAGGTTGGGCTCAGTTTTTAGATGGTGGACTGCGGGTCTTTCTGTAGATGTAAGGTTAGTTTGCATGTTGAGGGATTTGGAAAATGGTGGTGAGGCAAGGTTTGAGGTTAAGAAATTCTGGAAACTTAACAGGGTGTGAGCAGAGCAGTGGAAATATCACGGTTGTATGGAGGAATGAATTGTGTCAGGTAGGGTTCAGCATTGGTCTCTGGTTGAGTCTGATTGGTAAGGTTGGTGGCAAAAAAGTGTGTCCTGTAGGGACTCGGAGGAGGAGAGAAGGTCTTTAACAAATCCTGCAAGATAGAATTTGGGAATGGGGCAGAAGGTGAGCCTTTGGAATAATATAATGATATTTCTGTGGGGCTAATGCTTCTGGAGGATAGGTTCATGAATGTGTTTTGGGTGTGTTTAGGTTCTGGGTTCTGTTTGTTGGTGGGAGGGAGTTTTGGAGGGTTGGGTAAATGTAGTAGGTGCGAGAGAAGATTTATCAGCTATTGGCAGATATGGGGGAGGTTTGGAGGTTGTTGTAGAGGTGGTGGACAGTGGTACTCCAAAGCGGGACTAGTAAGCAAGCAGGGTGGAGAGTTTTTTAAGGTGGCATTGTGCATGTCGCTCCTGGAGAGTAAGAGTTTCAATGTGTGCTATGGTTTTCGGGAATGTGGGATTGCACAGCAGGAGAATTTTGCAGCTGGAGAGGAGGCACTGCAAGGAGGTTTGGGCTTGGTTGATATGGTTTCGCAGGACTATATTGGTGAGGACTAAGGCTTGGTGGAATCTAAACAGATGGAGGTCATTATGAAAGGAGGGGTGGCAGCCAGAAATGGGTAATTAGATGGTAAGGCCTTTTGGGGGGATTCCATGAACCATAGAACAATGCAGGAACAGTATGTGGGATGGGGTTCTGGCTAGGGGACATTGATGCAGGGAGAGTGATCAATCTGAAGGTACAGGATTAATGATATAGGTGGGAGTAATGTGGGACATAAGATTCTGCACTAACAATCAGCGTGATCTTTTAGCCATCTGATGTGCATGGACTAAATGGTTTATATAGTGTGGCTGATCAGTAGAGCATGCAGTACGAATTGTAAGGTGACAAGAGACGACATGAAAGAGACAAAGAAGGATGGACATTGAGGATAGTAATGCATCAGAAAATACTAACAATCGAAAACAGCACTGGGTTAGCATCAAAGAAAAGCCATCAGGAAAAAATCAAACAATGGAAAATCCAGGAAGGAATGTAACAATATTGTGAAACGGAAAGTAGCTACTCACCATATAGCAGAGATGCTGAGTCACAGAAAGGCACAACAAAAAGATTGCAATGAATAAGCTTTTGGCCAACAAAACCTTTATCAGAAATAGATGACAGACACACTCACACTCTCATGCAAACACACCTCACACACACATGACCACAGACTATAGCAGCTGAAGCCACACTGCAACCAACAGCAGCAGTGCATGATGGGATTGGCAATTGGATGGGGGTACAGAGGAGGCTGGGGTGGTCAGGGGATGGATAGAAGGGTAGGGGTCAGGGACAATGAAGTGCTTCTGGGGATCACGCAGGGACAAGGTGGAGAGAGGGTCGGGCAGGTAGGTGCAGTCGGGAGATTGGACGAAGGGCAGGGGAGAGGAGGGCAGAGGGGGACAGAGGTTAGCAGAAAAGGAGTAAAAAGACTGGGTGTATTGGAGGAAAGAGGGATGTGTAGTGCTGGAATGGGAACAGGAAAGGGGCTCAATGGTTGAGGACAGTGAATAACAAAGGTTGAGGCCAGGAGAGCTACAGGAACATAGTATATATAACAGCGAAAGTACCCACCTGTGCAGTTCTGAAAAGCCAGTGTTAGTCGGAAGTATCCATGTGGCATAATCTGTGAGACAGTCATTGAAATGAAGGATGTCGTCATGAGCAGCACACTCAGCAATAGGATGGTCCACTTGTTTCTTGATCATGTTTGTCGGTGGCCATTCATGTCGACAGACGACTTGTCATTGTCATGCCCACATAGAATGTAGCACAGTGGTTGCGGCTTAGCTTATAGATCACATGACTGTTTTCACAGGTAGCCCTGTCTTTGATGGAATAGGTGATGTTTGTGACCAGACTGGAGTAGGTGGTGGTGGGAGGATCTATGAGACAGGTCTTGCGTTTAGGTCTATTATAGGGATATGAGCCACGACGTAAGGGATTGGGAGCAGGGCTTGTGTAGGGATGGACAAGTATATTTTGTAAGTTTGGTGGATGACAAAATACCACTGTGGGAGGGGTGGGAAGGATAGAGGATAGGACATTTCTCATTTCAGGATGTGACAATAGCTTGTCAAAAACCTGGTGGAGAATGTAATTCATTTTCTCCAGTCATGGGTAATACTGAGTTATGAGGGGAATACTCCTCTGTGGCCAGGCAGTAAGACTTTGGGAGGTGGTGGGAGACTGGAAAGATAAGGCAGGGAGATTTGTTTTTGTACATGGTTGGGAGGATAAATTACGGTCCATGAAGGCTTCAGTGACACTCTCTCCTCAGTATATTTCGAGAGGGACTGCTCATCACTGCAGATGTGACAACCACAGGTTGCTAGGCTGTATGGAAGGAACTTCTTGGTATGGAATGGGTGGCAGCTGTCAGAGTGGAGGTACTGCTGGTGGTTAGTAGGTTTGATATGGACAGACGTACTGATGTCGCCATCTTTGAGGTGGAGATCAATATCTAGGAAGGTGGCTTGTTGGGTTGAGTAGGACCAGGTGAAGTAAATGAGGGAGAAGCTACTGGGTTTCTGGGGGAATGTGGATAGGGTGTCTTCAGCCTTGATCCAGATTACAAAGATGTCATCAACGAATCTGAACCAGGTGAGTGGTACAGGATTCTGGGTGTTTAGGGAGAATTCCTCTAGATGGCCAATGAATAGGTTGGCATAGGATAGTGCCATGTGTTTGCCCATAGCCATACCCCAGATTTATTTGTAGGTAATGTCTTCAAAGGAGAAGTAGTTGTGGGTGAGGATATAGTTGGAGCATGGCGACTAGGCAGGAGGTTGTTGTTTTGGAAGCAGTGGGGCATTGGGAAAGGGTAGTGTTCAACAGTAGTAAGACCATGGGCATTAGGGATGTTAGTGTAAATGGAGGTGGCATCAATAGTGACGAGCAGTGCACCCTCTGGTAAAGGGACAGGAACTATGGAAATGGTTGATATCTTTTATATAGGAGGATTGGTTCCAGGTAATAGGTGGAAGGAGTTGGTCTACGAGAGCAGAGGTACTCTCACTGGGGGCATAGTAACCCCCTTCTTTGCTCTTATTGACACTCAGACCTGCTACCCACAGTAAAATACATATATTTTTATTACTTATATCTTTTCTTTGGTCTCATTGTGACTTCACACCAATTTTAGTGAGTTTTTGCCTTTGCTATCATCAAATCTCTCACATTACATCTTGATTCCCCCTTTCTCAACCGTTTAATCCTTTTCCTGATTTTTCACAAGTATTTCGGTGTATTTCTGCGAATTTTTTGATACGGAATTCTATGTTATTTACATAATTTTTCTCATGTTTTCCAACACCATGGACACTTGCTCCTTTGCCGCACGCGATTAGCCGAGTGGTCTAAGGTGCTGCAGTCCTGGACTGTGCGGCTGGTCCCGGCGGAGGTTCGAGTCCTCCCTCGAGCATGGGTGTGTGTGTTTGGCCGTAGGATAATTTAGGTTAAGTAGTGTGTAAGCTTAGGGACTGATGACCTTAGCAGTTAAGTCCCATAAGATTTCACACACACACACACACACACTTGCTCCTTCCATTTGCATCAATACAGAAAAATTTTATTATCTCTAGATAGAACCCATTCCCACAAACTGTACCTGTATTGTTGTTTGGTTCATGGAATCCCCCCAAAAGGCCTTACCATCTAACTAACCATCTCCAGCTGCCCCACCTCCTGCCACAATGACGTCCATCTGTCCAGATTCCATCAATATTCAGGCCTCACCAACATAGTCCTGCGAAACCATATCAACCAAGCCCAAACCTTCTTGCAGTGCCTCCTCTCCAGCTGCAAAATTCTCCTGCTATGCAATCCCACATTCCTGAAAACCATAACACACGTTGAAACTCTTACCCTCTAGGAATGAGAGCGACATGCACAATGCCACCTTAAAAAACTCTCCCCCCTGCTCGCTTACTGTTACCGCTTTGGAGTAGCACTGTCCACCACCCTTACAACAACCTCCAAACCTCCCCCATGTCTACTTGTAGCTGATAAATCCTGTCTTGCAGACATATTACATTTACCTCACCCTCCAAAACTCCGTCCCACCGTCACACAGAATCCAGAACCTAAACACCCCCAAAACACATTCATGAACCTTTCCTCCAGAAGCATTAGCCCCACAGAAATATCAGTCTCTCACAAAGGCCTCACCTCCTGCCCCACTCTCAAATTCAATCTTGCAGGACGTGTTAAATACCTTCTTTCCTTCTCCAAGTCCTCACAGTGGACACATTTTTTTGCCGTCAACCATACCAATCAGACTCAACCAGAGACCAGTGTTGAACCCTGCTTGACACAATTCATTCCTCCATCCAACCGTGATATCCCCACTGCCCTGATTCACCCCCTGTTAACTTCCCAGAATTTTGTAACCTCGAACCTTCCCTCACCACCATTTCCCAAACCCCTCAACATGCAAACTAACCTTATATCTGCAGAAAGACCCACTGCCCAACATCTAAAAACTGAGCCCAAACTTACAATCCTACCTGCGGACAAAGGCTAAATCACTGTTGCTTTGAACTGCATGGATTACCTGGCGGAAAAACTCCGCCAACTGTCAGATACATCCTCCTGCAAACCTTGCCACAGTGACCTCATTCCAGAAGTCCAGCAGGCTCTCCAGTCACTCCTAAAAATCCTAAATCCATCCCAGAACGCTCTCCCCGGGGTCCATCTCTCTGCTCATCCCTACCCCCTGTTAACTTCCCAGAATTTCGTAACCTCGAACCTTCCCTCACCACCATTTCCCAAACCCCTCAACATGACCTGCTTACTGTTACTGCTTTGGAGTAGCACTGTCCACCACCCTTACAACAACCTCCAAACCTGCCCCATGTCTACTTGTAGCTGGGTGACAATCTGAGCAGTTCTCTTAGGTTGTTCGCAGATGATGCTGTAATTTACCGTCTAGTAAGGTCATCCGAAGACCAGTATCAGTTGCAAAGTGATTTAGAAAAGATTGCTGTATGGTGTGGCAGGTGGCAGTTGACCCTAAATAATGAAAAGTGTGAGGTGATCCACATGAGTTCCAAAAGAAATCCGTTGGAATTCGATTACTCAATAAATAGTACAATTCTCAAGGCTGTCAATTCAACTAAGTACCTGGGTGTTAAAATTACGAACAACTTCAGTTGGAAAGACCACATAGATAATATTGTGGGGAAGGTGAGCCAAAGGTTGTGTTTCATTGGCAGGACACTTAGAGGATGCAACAAGTCCGCTAAAGAGACAGCTTACACTACACTCGTTCGTCCTCTGTTAGAATATTGCTGCGCGGTGTGGGATCCTTACCAGGTGGGATTGAGGGAGGACATCAAAAGGGTGCAAAAAAGGGCAGTTCATTTTGTTTTATCACGTAATAGGGGAGAGAGTGTGGCAGATATGATACACGAATTGGGATGGAAGTCATTAAAGCAAAGACGTTTTTCGTCGCGGCGAGATCTATTTACGAAATTGCAGTCACCAACTTTCTCTTCCGAATGCGAAAATATTTTGTTGAGCCCAACCTACATAGGGAGGAATGATCATCAAAAAAAAATAAGAGAAATCAGAGCTCGAACAGAAAGGTTTAGGTGTTCGTTTTGCCCGTGCACTGTTCGGGAGTGGAATAGTAGAGAGATAGTATGATTGTGGTTCGATGAACCCTCTGCCAAGCACTTAAATGTGAATTGCAGAGTAGTCATGTAGATGTAGATGTAGATGTACTACTCTACACTCTCCTGCCATATACATGCTTCCTAAAGTCCATAAACCCAACCACTCAGGACGCCCCTCACAATTACCTACAAACAAATCTGTGGCACCATCCTATGCCAACTTCATAGAGGAATCCTTCCTAAATACCCAGAATCCTAAACCACTCACCTGGTTCAGATTCATTGATGACATCTTTGCAATCTGGATTGAGGCTGAGGACTCCCTATCCACATTCCTCCAGAAATCAACACTGGAGAAAATGAATTACATTCCTCACCAAGGTTTCCACTCCCTCTCGCTGTGCCCTGAAATGAGAAATGTCCTGCTCACTATCCTTCCCACCACTCACATAGTGCTATTCTGTCATTTACCAAACCTACACAATATGTACTTTTCCACCCCTACACAACCCCTTACCGCATGGCTCATATTTCTGTAATAGACCTAGATGCTAGTCCCATACATCCTCCCACCACCACCTGCTCCAATCGAGTCACAAATATCACCTATCCCATCAAAGGCAGGGCTGCCTATGAAAACCGTCATGTGATCTACAGGCTACGCTGCATTTACTGTGCTGCATTCTATGTGGGCATGACAACCAACAAGCTGTCTCTCCACATGAATGGCCACTGACAAACTGTGGCCAAGAAACAACTGGACCACCCTGCAGCTGAGCATGCTGCCCATGACGGCATCCTTCATTTCAACATTTGCCTCACAGCCTGTGCTACATTGATTCTTCCCAGCAACACCAGCTTTTCTGAATAGTGCAGGTGGGAACTCTGACTGTAATATATCCTACATTCCCATAACCCCTGGCCACAACCCTCATTAGTCATTGTCCTCACTTACCCCGCCCATGCCTGTTCCCATTCCAGCACCACACAGCCCTCATCCCACCAACATATCTAGTCTTTTTACTTCACTCTTTTCCGCTAACCCCCTCCCACTTACTTCTTCCCTGCCCTTCGTCTAACCTCCCAATGGCACCTAACTGTCCTACCCTCACTCCACCTTGTCCCCTTGCATTCCCCCCACTCCTAACCTACTATCATTCCCTCTCCCCACCCCAGCTTCTTCCTTACCACCACCCCGTTGCCATTCGCATCATGCACTGCTGCTGTTGATTGCATTGTGGCTTCAGCTGCCACAGAATGCAGTCATGTGTGTGTCCATTTGCACGAGTGCGTGTGTGTGTGTGTGTGTGCGTCTATCATTTCTTTTTAACAAAGGCCTTGTCGGCTAAAAGCTTATTTGTGACAGTCTTCTTGTTGACATATCTGTGTCTCAGCATCTCTGCTATATGGTGAGTAGCAACATTCCTTTTCATAATATAATCACTGCATTTCAGTTGATTATCCATTTAGGTTCTCGGGAATTTGAGATGAGGAGTCCAGCCAATTTAAAATCCTCTAATAAACATTTGAAAAGGTAATGGTTTTATTTATTGTGGCAGCAGTATAAAATATGTTTTTGAAATATGTAAAATTGGACAATTTGCTGTGAAATATTTGCTTACTTTTCATTTCAGTTGTAACCCACAATTGGGGCTGAACCTTTGATATTAGCCTACTTGTTTCATCAACAGATAGTAATACCTTTTTGTTGTTATTTACCGATTTTTGGTAGTTCAGAAGAGTAGTGTCCCACACATCAAGACATAAAGTAGCCATATACTGAATTTACTGTATTAATATTATCAGCTGAAACAACTGCATCCATGAATAGTTTTGTAGGAAGCAACGAAAAACCATTAAAAGTTGAAAAATATTGTTTAGCTTTTTAAAAAAAGAACATGATACAAATAAAAATATCAGATTTGTCAAAAATATTTCATATTCACAGTGGTTAAGAAAAATTGTGCAGGACAGTTACATACTGAATCAGAAAAAAATTACTGAGAGGTATTTAAGAATACTAATACTGGCACTGTACAAATCATGCATTTTTGTTGCCTAGGATAAGTCAATCCTACAAGCCAACTTTCATTCTAGCATGCTGGCATCAACAGAGTTAAAAGTAAAAAATGTTTAACTTTTCCAAGGACAATAAAAGACACAATATAATCCAAATCACAACAGATTGCATAATGTCAATGAGAATAAATCTTTTGGACAGCGACTGCGAAATATGCTCTAGATTGTAATAAAAATTGCAGTTGTATGAGGTTGCATTACCTGTTCTCTCAGTTTCCTTGAGACATTAATTAATTTTTGAAATATTTGCAGAAGGTTTGTACAACATTTCTGGATATCTGTTGCCTGCATCATCTTCATGAAATTGATTTCTTCTAGCATAGATACTAGAACCTGTAACAGCAATAGAATACTGATATGCGATCATTTCTACACTGCAGTGTTTATTATCATTCACTAACATGATATCATGTTCTGTTGTTTTACATAAATAGTAATTTTCTACCTTCTTTCAATATTTGGAGCACTTCTGCACTTTTGGTTTTACATTAATAAATCAAATTGCTAACTTTTCCCTACATCTTGTTCCTATGTTGTAGCTACATTGTCTGGAAAGAAAGAAAAAAAGTGCACAGAAGGGATGGAGCAAGCAAATGAAACATTTTGGGTTGAAAGGCTATGTGATGTTATTTCAGTGATTATAGAGCTGAGTCAAATTTACAAAGAAATTGGCAGTATGAGTCAATTTATCAGTATGATGTTGCACCCCTTTTGCCCTGTATGCATGCACTGGTTCTGTTGGGAATTGTGTCATTAACCCATTGTGTCCTCTCCTGAAATGGATGTTGATATCCTGGATGCTGGCAATGAGATGAAGTTTACGTCCAAACTAGTCCCACACATGTTACATTGCAAAAATATTTGGGGATCTTGCTGATCATGGAAGTACTTCAGCATCACACACACAGTCATTGAGATATGATGTGCCATGTGTGGAGAAGCTGTGTCCTGCTGTAACAAGGCGCCACAGTATTGTTGAATGAAACATAGCACATAAAGATACATGTTGTCTATGACATACTACTATCCCATCAGAGTTCCTACAATCACTACTATTTGTGAACTGACATCATATCCAAAGTTCCCCACATAATAATGCCAAGGTATCACCTATGTGGCTCTAAAAAAACACTGGAAGAATGGGACCACCCTCACACGTCATCACCAAACTTGGTAATGATAAGTCATTCTGGGTAATGCACAACTGTGATTTATCACTGGATACAATGTGTCAACATTCATCAGCAGTTCATGCTCCCCAGTCATAGCACCACTCTAAATATAGCTACTTGTGTTCTGCTGTTAACAGCAACCCATGCCTGTCATGGTAATTCCCTAGTCCATTTGCTGCTAGTCTCCTACCAATGGCACAGGATGACACAGATTGTCGCAGAGAGTCAGTTGTTTTTGGATGGCAAGTGCAGATGTAAATGGATTGTGATGTGCTTTGTACACAATATGGTGATCCTTCCTTGAGGTGGTTAAAATACCACCCTTACATGTGTGAGAGGAAGGAAGCATTTTAATTACCACTGACGGCGAGTGAAAATAATGGACAGATTCTATAGTTCTATCTATAAATGGGCAGAGGTAATAGTAAATTCTCAGTTATACCATTGGGCAACATAATAATAGTTGGGCCTTGAAATGTAACAGCCCATTATGACCATTTAAAACGAATATTTCCCAGTCTAATTCACGATCACACATGCAAACAAAATATGTACCTCACCTAGAAAAACTTATAACTGAAAAAATAATTGTTTAATCTATTTCAGTTCAAAGTGTAGAAGCTCTGTAAATGAAGGGAATAATTCCCACGAAGAGTGTCTCTAGTAATTAATAAAAAATATAAATGTACTATTTTAATTTCTTATTTGAGGGTTTATTCTCAAAAGAAATAACAGACATGTACTAATATCATGGTGTACTTACTGTACTGAGCAGACATGCGTTTATATATGTATTTCCAGTTTTTTTGTATAGATTTTAATTGTTAATTAATCAAATATTGATTTTAAACAATGCCGACGATTGTTTGGGATTGTTAAGAACATATATATAGGGGTAGCCATATTGGCATAGGGGAGTCAGTATTTTGTGTGATTTTGGACAGAAAGCATGTAGTTTATTGTGATAATTTATTGTAAGTATGTTACAACTTATTTCAGATTTGTAAAGATGTTTTTAATTAATTTGAGATTAAACAAAAAACAGGGTTAATTATTTTAAAAAATAACTCTGTAGTTATTCTTTTTTTATAGTAACTGTCGCCAGGACTTATGCTGCAACAGATTGCCAGATACGATGAGTAAAACTAACCTCTAAGAATGTTATAGCCTCCACCATTCACTAGTATGAAGATGAATGAAAACCAGAGAATTTCAATCACAGTTAATAAAAGTTCACATAATAAAAAATTCTGGAAACATCCCCTAGGCTGTGGCTAAGCCATGTCTCCACAATATCCTTTCTTGTGTTCTTGTTAACGAATGTTCCCCATAGGTCTGTTTCAACTTTTCAAAGGCCACACATGCAGATTCGCCAAGTTTAACACAAAACTGGATGGCATAACATTGCTCTAAATTCCGCAGTTCCATTTTTGTAATGCACAACAAAAACTCTGCTTCACTGCCGGCACTCTCAAAAATCATGTAGTGGTTGTACAGAGTTGAAACTCAGACTAAGCATCTGGAAGAGACAAACACACTGGTCTACACATATAGAACAAAACAACTTTGCTAGATCATTCACAGTGTTGGCAACAGAAAATAACATGAAGGTATAGCCTGGACAAATGAATAAGAGTGAACATGATTGATAGAATTCTGTGATTTGCACAATTTAGTTTTCACTAATATTCTTTGTGAGAATTGTTTGAGAAAGTAGTGCACATAGGAGACGGCAGGAGAGTAAAGAAGACTGAAGACTGTATGGAAATCATGGAATCAACTTAAAGACTGCACATGTACTCAGGTTTTGACACTAATAGTGATCATAACCTCCCAAGGAAATGCCAATTGAAGTTCAGGTTGTTGGAGAAATGTTGGGACTTAGATTTATTGAAGGAACTAAAAAAATCAGATTGCTATGAAAGAACAAAAAATGACGCCTCAAGTAGCAAGTGGTGTGCAAAACTTTAGGGAAAAATTTTTTTAAAATGTTACTGAAAATTCAACAAAAAGAGGCAGCTGTCTATAGCAGATGACACATTGACACTAACAAATAAACAAATTAAATATAAATAGTTTGCAAGTAAACAATAACAACAACATAAGTCATACAGATGTGAAATTATCTGAAAATGTAGAAAACTTAAAGAAAAATGGGTGGAGGAAATGTCTTATGAGATGGATACGTAAATAGAAATAAAATAACATAGATGCTGCATAGAGTCTAACAAACAATCAGTTCATGAAATAGAACAAGGAGCACAGGGATCAGAGGTGAAAAATGTAACAGGATAAAGATGCAGATAATAAGCAGAGAACATGGAAATAATACTTCAGGAAATGTTATAGTTACGCATAACAATTTACAATTCAATCTTAACCACTACAAGCACAACAGTTCATAGTCTGAAGATCAGATACACAAAACAATTTAACTGTTAATTTTATCCTGTTAAGATGCACAAAATTGTGACATAAAACTTATACAAACATCAAGTTTATAATTTGTGAGTGTACATCTAAGCTGGTGCCATAATCATAACCCAGTCAATGAAGATAAAAAATGGTGGAATATGGGAAAACGTTTATGTAGTCAAAATTTTTTGTATGTTGGTAAGAAGTGGTGCCATGAACAACATACTAAAAATCTAGACCCAGTAGGGGTGAGTGTGGGGTTGGAAGTGTTTCCAGAGGCCATTTTTCTATTTTTCTAGAATAACTCTAAAACTGTGACCTCTGCTGAAAACATATCTCAGTACAAAATTAAAATACAGTAAATTTCCTACAAAGGAAGTTCAATTCATTTTTTACTGGAACCAATAGTTTGTGTACAGAGCGTGCGTGAAGATTGAAATATCACACGCTGTGCATATGCTGTAGCTTAGGTGGTTTTTGTAGGCAAATTTGTGGTAGTTTCCTGAGTTGAAGGACCATGTGTGTCCCATACAAAACTGTTAATTTAGATTTCCTCTAGACCACTGTGGTACATTACAAACAATTTTTGTTTACAGCCTGTATAAACAACTGTGTACAGTTACATAAACATTTGTTTGAAATATTAGACTTAAAGAGCAGTTAAATAGCAGATGAGTATGAACAACAGCTTTCTCCAAAGAGGCTTTCTTCCTCCTAATATACATAAGTTTAGGAGTCTCTTCATTGTGCCTGGCTGTGGCTCAACACCTTCTCTATATTATGGTGAGCAGTACTTTATCCTTTTCATTACATTGTTAGTATTCCATCTTGGACTTTCCATTGTTTGATTAAACATACATAAAGTAGCTCATATTTACCAATATGATTAGATTGCCACCAGTAATAATTTGTTTTAGCATGCTTTGCAGAAGTAGCCTACAGTGGCTACTTCTGTCTATTAATAAATAATTTGACTCATTCCTCATCACCAAAGGCTAGCCTTCAAAATGGAATTTAGGAACATGATGACTTAGCAAATGAAATAACATGATTACAATGTCCGTTGAATAACTATTCAATTTTACCATCAACATTCCATCCTTTTTCTGCGGATAACCCATTAGTCTACTGGCAGCTTCCTCTATTTATTATCATTCCTACTTTTACTCTATCATTACCTGACCCTATATGAATGATACTATGACCCCCCACTCCAAAAATTCCTGTCTTCTGGCCATCATATTCCACAGATTCCTAAAATATCTATATGCATCCATTCCATTTGTGCCTTTTGATTTGCTAGTTTCCCACACTGTCTTAGTGATCAAACATTCCACATGCCCACTCTGGTTAGCATTCTCTTTTTTTTCTGACAGATTCTCCTAAAGTAGTTTCTTTCTATAGAATATATGAGGGACTCCAGAATATTCTTCCCAGGAAGAGATCTTTATGATAACTTTAGCAGAGAACATAAAGTACAGAGGAAAGATAATGTGGTGGTTTCTCATTGCCTTCCACATCAAAGTACTCCAGCTGCTAAAGTCATCCTCATAAACTCTCCAGATAGCATCACAATTGCTGTATCAGTCTCCTTGATTTCAAGCAACTCTGACTGCTACAGGAAGTGCTGTCTTTTTCCAGAGTGAGGATTCTTTGCATACTAACCCCAACAGAGAATGTTCTGCAGCCCTATGTGAACCATATTATCAACTGCATGGACATAAAAGATGCAAAAACATCTAATTCTAATCGATCTACTGTAATAATTGGGGGTGCCAATGACATATATAAAAATGAATTAATTAAAGCTACAAATAACTTGAAAGAAACCCTGAGTTGCAAGAACAATGCATCAGTAGTTGTTGGAATTCCACACAGACATGACCTGATAGAAAGTTCTTGTGTGAATGTAGAAATTGCTAAGGCAAACAGATTTCTCGCAGCAAGAAGACTTTACCAAACATGCATTTGCATGCAAGTGGAAAGACACTCCTTTGACATAAAATTGTACAATTGCTAGACAAAAAAGAATAAAGAGACGTTTGCTATGGTGGGCAATCCAACATCAGAAGCAGTACCTAGTCCAGTAACAGCAAAAACAGCAGAAGCTCAACCAAGACTACAACCCGCTTCATCTGCAGCACCACCAACTGTGTCAGCAATGAGTAATCCATGAACTACAACAACAGTCTTAACATCAACAGCAGAATCAGTAACCACTTCATTAGGAACAACAACAGCAGCAGCAATAATTTCTGGGCTACCAATTAGTCCAGTAGCACCAGATGCCCAACAAACAACACTATCAGCTTCATCTCCAGCATCAGTAATGAGTACTCCAGGAACTATTACAACAGTCTTAGCAACAACACCAGAAGCCCAACCAACACCACAACCAGTTTCTGTAGCCACTTCATCAGAACCAAAGGATTTTTAGTGTCAAAGAGCCACAAGAAAGCAGTGTTAAGATAAGTAATAATTTATTTAACTGTGTGTCTAATAATCAATCAGTTTTCAGTCCAATATCAGAATGTACAAGGTTTATGTAATAAGCTGGGTGAACTTGAAGTTTTGTTAAGTGACAGTTTTAACCAAGTATCTGTTGTATGTGTCAGTGAACACTGGTTGCAAAACTCACAGATATGTACAGCAGCCCTTACCAAATTTAAAATCATAAGCAGTTTTTGCAGAAAAAAGTACAGATGAGGAGGTGTTTGTATTTATGTTAGAGACCATCTTCATTCTAAAGAAGTAAAGTTAAACAAAGTAAAGTGTATAGAAAAAGAATTTGAATACTGTGTCTCTGAACTGACTGACTGTGCTTTGGTAATTGTCTGTATATATAGGTCATCACCTGCTGGGAATATTCCTTTATTTTTAAAAAATTTTGAGGATCTAATGAATGAATTGAGAATCAACAGTTGTACTGGGTGACAGTTGTACAGAGTGACTTCAATGTCAATTTTAGAAGTAATAGTAAAGCACACAAGGATCAATTGCTAAATCTCTTCACCTCATATAATTTAGAAGCTACAGTAACTGATATCACCATGTATGGAGATGGGTGTGACACAACAATTGATCAGGTGTTTATTAACAAAGGGACCTGTAGTTATGAGGTTGAAGTAACAGATACTGGTTTCTCTGACCACATGGAAATCAAGCTCTTATTAAAAAATATGATTAGGAAAAAACATGGCAGTGGAAACTATATAGAAACAAGATATATTAATGAAAGTAGCCTTTGGAATTTTAATAGCATGTTGCATAGTGTTGAATGGGACAGAGACCCAAACAAAACTGTAGACTCTAAATATGAGTCATTTTTCTCTGATTATAAATACTGTTTTGAGGTCGCTTTCCCCCTCAAAAAAGTAAAAATCTCTCTCAAATCTAATTCATGGTTAACTGCAGGAATTAAGAAATCTGCAGGTACTCTTAGAAATCTGGGTTGGCATTCAAAGCATAATGCAACTTTAAAACCATATCTTAGATGCTACAGAAAACTCTACAGAAAAGTTATTCATGCAGCAAAAAATTGAACAATGATTTAACTATCAGAAAAGGCAGCAATAAAACCAAATCGGTTTGGAAGGTCACAAACCATAACATTGGTAAATCCAAAGTGACAAATGATAATCTTATCATAAAAAAGGGAGGAAAAGTTGTTGAAGACTCTCAATGTGTTGCCAATATGTTCAATGACTACTACATTAACAGCGATCAAAATCTTATCAAGAACCTGGGGAACTATAAAGGTAGTAAGTTAAAAGTTCCAGCAAATGAAAAGACAATGTTTTTGTACCCAGTTACATACTCAGAAGTAAGAAATGCAATTAATAAGCTGAAAAATAAAATGTCCTGTGGATGTGATGATATTCCTGATAAGGTCATAAAATATAGTGCAAACAAAATAATAATTGAACTAGTTGATATTATTAAAACATCATTTAAAACTGGTCAATTCCTTTCAGCACTTAAAAAATCAATAGTAAAGCCACTTAATAAAAAAGACTGTCCATATACCATACAAAATTATACACCATTGTCAGAACTTTCAGGTTTTGCTAAAGTAATTGAGAGGATTATGTATGAGGGACTGTTGAGTTCTCTAAACAAATGCAAAATTCTAACCAATGCACAGAATGGGTTCAGGAAAAACAAGTCTACAGAAACAGCTGTATATCACTTCTTGGAACAGGTTTTAACTGCAATGGATAATGAGGACTTAAACTGTGGAATATTTTTAGATCTATCCAAGGCATTTGACCTCATCAGCCATGATATTTTGCTAGAGACACTGTTTTTCTATGGAGTACATTGAAAAGCATACAGCTGGTTTCAATTGTATCTGTGCAACAGATATCAAAGTGTTGAAATAATACATAATAGCACAAAATATTACTCAACATATCTGAAAGTCAACTGTGGTGTACCCCAGAGTTCTGTTCTAGGCCCTCTGCTCTTCTTAGTTTTTATTAATGATTTTCCTATCTAACAAGAGCAGAATCAGTACTTTTCGCAGATGATACGAGCCTTTTTATTAAGGGAGTTAGTGAAGCTGACCTACAAGAAAAAATAGCTTCAACAATGAATGAGGCAGCTGAATGGTTCAAGGACAATTGCTTAATTATAAATGACAAAAAAACCAGTTGGATGAACTTTAGGCACATAAGGAACAAAGTATAAAATAACGTAAGAGTAGAGATTTGGGAATGTCTGATAGAACAAACTTGATTTACAAAAATTTTAGGTGTATGGCTGGACAATAACTTGAGATGGGAAAAACATGTTGAACTATTGAATAAAAAACTTAGTAAATACTGTTATATATTAAGAAAACTGCAATTTTGAAACAGTACTATGTGCCTACTACTCTTACATTCATAGTAATCTAAGGTATGGTATTATATTTTGGGGGAATACAGGTTTTGCATTAAGTTGTTTTAAGCTCCAAAAGAGAGCTATTCGTATTCTGAAGGGTGTTGCCTACAGAGATCCATGTTGAGGACTCTTTAAGGAGTTGAAAATTTTGACCCCCCCTAGTTTATTCATCTATGAATCAGTATGTTTCTTAAAGTCAAATCAAGAATTCTCTTCTCTAAAGTGTGAAGTACATGACTATCAGACCAGAAACAGGCACAATTTCAATAGGAACATACATTCAAAATCCCTGTACCAAAATAGTGTGATGTATCTACCCAAAATAATGTTCAATGTCTCACCAAAAGAAATAAAAAGCATACAAAACCTAAATATATTTAAAAAGGAATTAAAGAGGCTACTATTAGGTCAGAGTTTCTATAATGTTGATGAATTTCTTTGCTATCTATACAGATAATGCCCATCTTTTGATTTTTCTGCATAATCCTTCATTTTTTTCCAATTTGCATGTAAATAGAAGACAAAATATGTGAAGTTTAATTAAGAAAAATACTTAAGTGTAATTAAGAAAATGTTATTCCCCTTAATGGATTTTTCTTTGTATAAACGTTGTAAATTTTTTTTCTCATCTTTCATGTAAAAAGAAGACAAAATATGTAAAGTGTAACTAACAAAACGTTATTTCCCTTAATTGTTAAAAATATAAATCATGCTCTCTCTCTCTCTCTCTCTCTCTCTCTCTCTCTCTCTCTCTTTCTTTTTCTTTCTACACTCCTGGAAATGGAAAAAAGAACACATTGACACCGGTGTGTCAGACCCACCATACTTGCTCCGGACACTGCGAGAGGGCTGTACAAGCAATGATCACACGCACGGCACAGCGGACACACCAGGAACCGCGGTGTTGGCTGTCGAATGGCGCTAGCTGCGCAGCATTTGTGGACCGCCGCCGTCAGTGCCAGCCAGTTTGTTGTGGCATACGGAGCTCCATCACAATCTTTAACACTGGTAGCATGCCGTGACAGTGTGGACGTGAACCGTACGTGCAGTTGACGGACTTTGAGCGAGGGCGTATAGTGGGCATGCGGGAGGCCGGGTGGACGTACCGCCGAATTGCTCAACACGTGGGGCGTGAGGTCTCCACAGTACATCGATGTTGTCGCCAGTGGTTGGCGGAAGGTGCACGTGCCCGTCGACCTGGGACCGGACCGCAGCGACGCACGGATGCACGCCAAGACCGTAGGATCCTGCGCAGTGCCGTAGGGGACCGCACCGCCACTTCCCAGCAAATTAGGGACACTGTTGCTCCTGGGGTATCGGCGAGGACCATTCGCAACCGTCTCCATGAAGCTAGGCTACGGTCCCGCACACCGTTAGGCCGTCTTCCACTCACGCCCCAACATCGTGCAGCCAGCCTCCAGTGGTGTCGCGACAGGCGTGAATGGAGGGACGAATGGAGACGTGTCATCTTCAGCGATGAGAGTCGCTTCTGCCTTGGTGCCAATGATGGTCGTATGCGTGTTTGGCGCTGTGCAGGTGAGCGCCACAATCAGGACTGCATACGACCGAGGCACACAGGGCCAACACCCGGCATCATGGTGTGGGGAGCGATCTCCTACACTGGCCGTACACCACTGGTGATCGTCGAGGGGACACTGAATAGTGCACGGTACATCCAAACCGTCATGGAACCCATCGTTCTACCATTCCTAGACTGGCAAGGGAACTTGCTGTTCCAACAGGACAATGCACGTCCGCATGTATCCCGTGCCACCCAACGTGCTCTAGAAGGTGTAAGTCAACTACCCTGGCCAGCAAGATCTCTGGATCTGTCCCCCATTGAGCATGTTTGGGACTGGATGAAGCGTCGTCTCACGCGGTCTGCACGTCCAGCACGAACGCTGGTCCAACTGAGGTAGCAGGTGGAAATGGCATGGCAAGCCGTTCCACAGGACTACATCCAGCATCTCTACGATCATCTCCATGGGAGAATAGCAGCCTGCATTGCTGCGAAAGGTGGATATACACTGTACTAGTGCCGACATTGTGCATGCTCTGTTGCCTGTGTCTATGTGCCTGTGGTTCTGTCAGTGTGATCATGTGATGCATCTGACCCCAGGAATGTGTCAATAAAGTTTCCCCTTCCTGGGACAATGAATTCACGGTGTTCTTATTTCAATTTCCAGGAGTGTATATGACAATTCCTATATCACGTATATGATAAAATAGATGATAATAAATTGAATTGAATTGACATATTAGCTCAAACAGTAAACCCCAACAAGGTGTTTCATGATGAGCCATTTTTTTTAAAGGAGGTGTTAGAAATATATCTCTTTTTCTTTATCCTGGTGCGGCGTTGATATAAACATCAACCCGCAAACGAGTTCTTTGGAGAAGTTTGAGAAGACTTATTCTGTCTATGTGACTTCTTGTATATACACATGAAGACACTTGTACTTAAATATGCATCTGTATTGAAATATAAAATGGAAGTGTTTGATTTTGGGATAATAACCTATCACATTCCAACAGTGGTGATGCTGTTACGAATTTCGAGTACATTCCACGTCTCCCATGCCAGTTCATTGTGCTACAAATGATTGTTCGCTGCCATGACTTCTCCACACAATGCATTTATGTGGACTTGGAAGCTCAAACTAACTCTCCAGGCATATTCATCACATCTCCTCAGACTGGATTTTCTCCTGCCGACTATAATCCACATACTACACCCACATCGCATGAGATATTCGCCTTGCCACAATGGCTGTATGCTATGCCTCTGGCCAGAACAATCGACTCAGGATTTGTATCGCAGGATTGTATTCATCGCTGTGTGCAGTTCAACTCAGATGATATTCAGAACAGTGTTTCTTGTGATTGTAATCTGAACGCAGAAGTTATGTTGCCTCTGCTGCTGAACATTCATTCACAGTGTACTCCCATGACCATTACTGTGGTGCCGTGTGCAACACTGCCATTGGGGGTTGGAAGTTCAACACTGATTGTAATCTGAATGCAGAAGTTAGGTTGCCTCTGCTGCTGAACATTCATTCATAGTGTACTCCCATGACCATTACTGTGGTGCCATATGCAACGCTGCCATTGGGGGTTGGAAGTTCAACACTGACTACTGTAAATGATGTAGCCAACAGTTCCACAATTGCATTTCACAGTTCTTCCCTTTCACTGTACACGACCCCCCAATATTACACAGTTATACGGCCAGTGCACTATTGTTTAACTTTCGATAAGCCTCATTAATAGGTTGCAGTCAAACATCCACATACTGCTACAATAATTTACTGTTGAACATCTACGAGCAGTAAAAGCCTAACCACATGATACACAGTTCTTGTAGAATAATAAGGTACATATGGAACAGACACTGTCATTGTTTTAACACACAACCTTATTGTGTTACACTTATTCCACAGATGCATTGTTGTTGATCTAACCAATACATGTTCCTCATCTGAAACTCAACCATGGACTGACTGTCTCTGACCCAAAAATTGGGCCCTTATATATCCTCACAATAATAGGTGCTGAAACTACATGTTGTTTGATGTTTAATTTACAGAAACTACTATTAAAACTTAACTCATACATTGAAAAATTGTTTCTTTTTAACAGTTTCTTCTACTACAAGAATTAGGCCGAATTATTTGTTTAAATCATGAAATTAACAAGTAACATTATGCCAACAATATTTTTGACAAAACTGAAAATTACTTCAAAATATAGAAAAATAGAATTTAAGTTAAGAAACAATCACTGACTTCGCCTCTAATGAAAGGTACTAACTAGAAATAGTCAAAATAAATTAGAAAATCAATTACATAGATAATTAGATCTGGTGTTATATTCTTTAAAACTGAGGACCAACCTTTCTCTTTTATGAAAATGGAAATTATACTCTACTCACGTATGTTAATGGTAATTAGTCAGAAATGAAAATGTGAATTTTTTGGAGGCAGATGGCAAAACAAGAGGGGAAGTAAAAATATCCCAGCTTGCTTCGTCACATCATCATCACTAAAAGTGGACCACAGGCATTCCCCAGGACTTCGCAGGTGGTTGACCATATTAGTGCAAGTACAGTTTACGGGCCAGCACCTGCTGTTAGTCTTGTGCAACCGATGGACACATATTCCCACCCCCATCCGCTGACATACATCACCTCACAGCAAACTTTACTGCCACCATGTGTTGTGGACCTTAATTCATGTTACACATGTTCACAATCCGCTCCCCCTCCACCACCCCTTCCTGCACAGAGGGTTTTGGTTCCTGCCGTAAACCCACTCACTGTTTGCACAGCACTGGCTGTGCCTGCTGCATGGCCTTCTGCATTTTCTCTGAAGTTGGATATTTCAACGTGATGTCCTTGGTCGGCGTATCAGTTCTGGGGATCCCGGCTCCTCCCGCCCTTCCGTCCGTTTGTCCTACAGTATCGACCGTGCCAGCCATGACAGCCTTCTGCGATGCAACAGATATGCTCAGTGATCACACACTTGGCAACTGTGACAAACGTGTTTTTGCTCCTATACCCCCTCCACCATTATGCTTGTTTTCTCCATGGGACCGCATGTACCTGCTGCACTGGACTGCCGCACTACCATTCCCTGGCGAGAACAGGATTTTGCGGCTCACAAAGACAATGCAGTGTTCCTGGAGGTTCCTTATTCTCCTCCCTCCCCCCCCCCCTCCCCTCCCCCTGGATGCCTACTGAATTTACAGCCACTGTCACAAGACAATCCTGTCTCGTGGTTTGCTTTGGTAGAGCAAATTTTCGAGCTACACCACATTTACGATGACAACTCCAGGTTCCTGTGCCTCATGACACATCTTCACGACCACTCGAACCTGATCTGTGACCTGCTCCTCTCTGTGCCACTGGCTCCGAAGTATGACTTCACCAAGAAGACGATTACTGAGTGCCTCGCCTGTCCCCCCAGGAACTCATCCTAAAAATTTTATACGAAGAACACCTTGGGGACCGGAGACCATCGTAACCCTGGTGCTGCCTATGTTTGCTGGCCAACGAGCAAACTACACCAGATATAATGAGTGGTGTGGTCTGCTAAGCTACCCACCAATCTCCAGATACACCTGTTACCATGTTCCTTTGAGTCGATCAGATCGCGCTTATGGATCGCCAAGCTGTTGTACTCTCTCTTGCAACTGCACCAACCTCTGCGTTCTCTGCCACAGGTTGGTATGCCTACACCAGAGATTCGCCCATTTGCTGGTACAGGCAGAGTCTGCTCCACTGCTTTGTCCTCTGCGATGCCTGGAGGCCTGTGCTCACACTCCCTGCTCCACGAATATTTCCAGATTGGGCACATCCCGTACATGCCAGTATACATACCCAAAGCAATCAATGACAACAAGCCACTCCCTCTTGCTACAGTCTGCCACATCCAGCTCACCCATACTAATGGTATCACAAGGTCATCAGTGACACAGCACAGAAGAGTAGATCACCTTGCCAGCACCCAAATGCCATCTGCAGGGCACAGTAGACACCAATCCCTGTGAGGGATCAGACAGGCATCCACCTATGCTGCACTCCATACATTCCCCCGTTTTTCCCAATGGCCAATTGTACGCATCACACATTTCTTCGAAACTCCATTTTTTCATCAACACGGGCGCGGTTGTATCTATAATCCGTACACTGATGGCTCCACCTGCATCTTCTCCATCGACTTCACTCCTCCAAGCAATCAACGCTTCGACCCCAAAAACCCTCGAGCTCAGTCAAAGTTAAAGTTTTCTATCACAATCCTTGTCTTCCCTGGACTTATTACGTAGCCAACATAGATGAGCCAATCCTAGGGATGGATTTCTAATCACACCACAAACTATCTCCTAACACAGCATGGTGCTGCACCACCCTACAAACACATTCATACACTCGCTTTTCACTTTCCCACTCAAGTGTTCCTGCAGGGAATAGTTTGATGCACGGGTGTTCTGCCCTTGCAGGTGACATTCTGAGGAGTGTGAACATCTTACCGTCAGAGTGGAAGCAAACCTCATGACTCTGACCCATCCATTGGACTGACCCCATGCTCGAAGACTTCGTGGTGCTAAAGGTTTCCCTGGGTCGGTCTGTGACACTCGCCCACCCGGACCCCTTGGCCAAGCTATTCATTACCTCAGATACTAGTGACACAGCAGTGGAAGCTGTCATTCAACAATGCTCCAGTGACAACATCTCACCCCTGCATTTCTTATCTAAATAACAGTATGCTGCACAGAATAAATACTCCACATTCGACAGGGAGCTCCAGCCCATCTACAAGGCTGTTAAACATTTCAGCCCTGATGTTGAAGGACACATGTTCTCTATCCTCATGGACCACAAACCACTCAAGGATGCCTTCCGAAACCATCCAGAGGACCAGCCCCCTCGTCCTTTCTGTCATTTCAATCTGGTGTCTCAGTTTATGACAGACGTCAGCTATATCAAGAGGCAAATAATATTGCTGCCTATTTTTTCTCATGCGTCAATGCAGTGTCCAACATCATCAATTTGTCTAATCTAGCTAGTCTTCAGGCAACAGATGAGGGCACCCAAGCACTCCTGGCACACCCGACCACCTTGCTCATGTTCACCAAGGCGCAATTCTCCAGTGTCGCCGACAAGGTCTGGCATGATTCTTTGACTGGGGTCTTACGCTCGGTGTTACCGGTTCCCTTACACTGTCAGGTTTTCAATGCCTTACACAACCTTGCTTTATCTGGAAAGATATAAAAAGAGAATGCCAGACGTGGGCTCAAAATTGTGACCCTTGCCTGCGCAATGAAGTCAGCCGCCATATGGTCCCCCCAATGGGCAAATTTCGCATCCTCCAGTACATTTCAGGCATGTCTATATCAATCTCATCAGCCCCTTCTGCCATCAGAATGTTTTAGATAGTCCTGTCTTCTATTGATTGTTTGTTCTGATGGGTGGAAGCCATACTTTTGCCGAACATCATGGCCGAGACGGTTGCCAAAGGTTTCGTCTTCTCTTGGATCTCCCGTTTCGGCTGCCCACCCACAATCACAATGACCAGGCTGGCAATTCGACTCGTCCCTGTTCGATTTGCTGTGTCGCATGTGCAGTATCCACAAAATCCACAACATTTCATACTACTCCCAGAGCAATGGTTTGGTGGCACCGCACTTTAAAGACCACCCTCAGATGCCATAACTGCTTTGGCTGGAAGCTCTACCTTGGGTCCTTTTAGGGTTGAGATCAACGCACAAACCAGACATCCAGGGCACCATTTCAGAGGTGGTCTACAGGAAGAACCCCGTCCTGTCAAGTGAACTAGTCAAGTCCACCGTTCAGGAGGGTCCCCCCCGACTTAATCAGCCACTTGTGTATGCATTTCAAACGCCTACACCTCTATCCACTGGTTAGCCATATCCCACCAGTCTCCTACGTGCCCGCTTCTCTTCAAGACTGTTCCCATGTCATGTTAAGGCACGACACCATACGTCAACCTTTACAACTCTCCTACCGGGTCCCCTACAAGGTTCTGCAACTTGGGGATTCAACATGTGACATTCTCTGGCATTAGGACCTCCCGACACAGCTGATGACCTGGGCCCCCAGCATGTTTCAGACTCCTTGAATGATACGGCACAAGTCACTCAGGCCCATGGTCCCTCACCAGTGACCAGCCCTAGCAACTCTCCTTTTGCTGGTTTCCCGGACAGTTCAAGTGACTCTCCATTCACAGCTTTTCCAACCCTTGCCACCCACATTGAGGTCGACCCTCCTACGATAGCGTTTCACACCTCAGTTCCACCACACAATGTGGAAGACATTCGGCTGGTACTAAGGTGTTTTGCCCTCCCTCAGCATTGGGACCCTGCCCTCCCACATGCCTTCATCTCTCCACTTGGTGATATTTGAATTGTCTCGCCACACTTTGGTTCTTCTCTACACTTTGACCCACTGGCTTCCTCTTGAGCTGGCTGACATCTCGCCCAACCAAGCCATCTGCAGGACTTCGTGATGGACCTACCACTTTGCATTCCCTCACTGACTTCATCATTAGGCGACATGGAGGTACCAATCGTCCAGTTCCCACACCTCAGGACACCCTTGAACATGACACAGACACTACAACCCCCCCCCCCCTCCAAGAGCTAATCACAAGTACTCCGTATTGTGTGTGTGTGTGGGGGGGGGGGGGGGGGGCATCAATATGAACATCAACCTGCAAACAAGGATTCTCTCTCTGCTCGTGAGTTCTTTGGACAAGAAGTTTGTGATGATTCATTCTGTTTATGTGACTTGTATATACGCATGTAGATGCTTTTGAGAGACAAAGCTAAACTTCCCAAGAAGGAAGTCTGATTGGTGAGAATAAGTGAACAAATAAGTGACTGTCATCAAAGGCATTTGAACAACTCAATATGAAAACTTGTTGTCATTCTGATTCAGTTACTGCCAATAACCATGTATGAGGAACTGCTGTAATAACATGGGTCGAAAACCTTCTATACTTGCATCTGTGTGTAGTTCAGTTTCACATTTAGGGTTGTAGATCTTTAAAACTGTATACAATGAAAGTATATCTTTCAGTGTCACTGCTCTTCTTCAGACTTATATTCTCAAATATTCCTCAGAAAATCACTCAGAAATCTGACATTTGTAGAACAATTTGAGATTAACTTCCTGAAGTATCCTGTAAGACCTAGGAAACTTTGTATTGCTGCAACACATTTCAGTTACAGAAAGTTTTAAACAGCTATTGTCTCAGAAGAAGGTTGGATTAGTCTAAGCAGCTCACATTCTGTCTTTAGTTACTGGCATTTTGCAAAATTAATTTCCAAGCTGTATTCTGCTGCAGTTTTCCATGTTAAACCAAGCTACTGATGTGCCTCATCATCACTTTTTGTTAGTATTATATCATCATCCACATACATAAATATATTATTATCTTGAGCCAATGTCAAAAACCTGTGTTTAAAAAAACTCTGGAACATAGCAAGTGAATTTAATAATCCAAATGGACAGCCCTGAGTGTGTCACAAATGAGATGTATTTTTGGCTTTCCTCTCCAACATCAGCATGAAAAAACTATTTTTGATGTCTAGCAAAACACATAGGTGTTTTTCATGTCATCTAAAAAATCTTGTGTGAGGGACAATGGGTGCCAATCTTTCACTATGAATTTTTTTTTTTTAGTTTTTTGTGGTCTATATGGATCTGATACTCTCCGTTTTTCCTTCTTACACCTACAACCTGGCTAGCAAACGCACATGACCTTTATTCTACTATTCCTTGATCAAACCACATCTGGACTCGGTTTTAAACAATTTCTTTCTCTTCTGATGACAAACTTCTGGGTCTGCTGCATTTTGGTTGCTCTTCTCTCACAATAATCTTTCTTCTTACATCAGTGAACTTTTGTTCTTCTTGTGGAATCACTAAATCTTTGGTATATTTCTTTGTTTCATCACTAACAGAGCTTTCAGTATCTAATTCTGATTTGTCTGGTTTGTGGAAACACATATGATGAACTTCTCTTCTGGTTTCCTAATAGTAACTGTTTCTGTTTACTAAAACTTCAGTTTGGTCTAAAAGATCATTTTCAACGACCATTTCTAAATTCACAGTTTTTTCTAGAAACCACACAAAAGAGGCATCCAGAAGTAAACTGTGATAAATCCACTTTTTCTTAAAAATGAGTTACTGCCACCATTTTGTTCTCTATGCTGTTTTCTATCAATCAAACCCTTAAAACGCAAACAAAACAGCTTATTTCTGCCCTAAAACATACCTGCAAAATAGGCTATAGGTACAAAAGTTGGTATATCTACTTCTGGTTGCAGAGCAAAACTCAGTGAATCCATAACATGATAAGGAAGCAGATTCTGATGTGTTCTTAGCAAGCATCATTACCTAAGAAGGTTTGAAGATGCAAAACTCGTTTTGTACCCATTACGAATTTTGTCTGAATAATGCTGCTTTCCCAGCTTACAACTTCATAAATGCTAGTTTTGAGCCTCTGAGTGGCAGTTTCATCAAGTATGCTGCATGCAGCTATGAAACAGATACAGTAGCACACTGGCATATACTCCTTGACTTGGCTTATTTGTGAGTGCATTGAGAATGTTTACAGTGTATTTGTTGGATAAAATATCAAGACTGCTTTATCATTTCCCCCATAATAATAGATGTTAATGATCAGATAATGTACAATCAGTCCCAAAAGGAAATGGTCATAAAAGATCAGCAACTCATCCTGAATGGAAGAGGAATAAAGCAAAACACATGAGGTAAGATTTAATCATCAGCTCTCATATTTTGTGCTGTTTCACTGCATGGAAATAATAAGAACTTCATTACCGGCATATCTATAAACAGTAATTTACACTGTGATGTGTTAAGTTCTTCAGGAGTTTCTTTTCACCCCATGATTGTTGTGGACTGCCTGAAAATGGAGTACCACCTCCAGAACCAGCAATAGAAATGTTTGTGTACCTTCACATTTTTGTTCGGCTCCTTGATTTCCACTTCTGGTTTCCTGTGTCACCTGCAGCTGACAACAGCACTGATACTGTGACATACATCATGTCCGGCATTGCTTGCGGTTGACAGCGGTGCTGACAGTGCAATATACATAACACAGTGTCTGGCCTGACAACAGGATTAAATATATGCATCAAATGCCATCCAGTGCATAGACGGCTGTGCTGCTTGGGCAGCTGATATTGCCTGAGGAATTCTCTGCAGCATCTTGGCAAAGTGTGTGACCTACTCAAGCACCATTAACAGCCAGGTGACAAGTGTGGCCATGTCTTCCTTGGTCATGGTGGGTGGTGTAGTGTGATAGGATATGGCATCAGCACAGATATTGTTGGTAGCATTTGCATTACTGAAGCCTGTCACTGTGGTGGTGTCTTCATCAGGATGGTGGATTCTCCCCCTGGGGAGGTTGATCTCTGTTCCCCAGAGTACTCACCCTTGATGCTTGTTAGTGCATGCATGCCGTCTTCTGCTGTCCGAAGATGAGGAGGCATAGGCGGCCATCATTTGTTCATTGCTGGTGGTTCTAGTTGGCCTGGGTATGGATGTCAGATGAGATGGTCGGCCTTCTTCTAGAGTGGGACTTTGCATTGGTGAACCACTGTGGCCTTAAACATTTCACACTCATGGTAAAACATTATGTGTGGATCACCACAATTCTTGCATTTGGGAGAGCACATCTTGGTTAATGGTCATCTTGTGCTTGCATGTTTGTCTGAGCACTTTATGCGTGTCTACAGGAAGGTACAGTGGTAGGCTGCATCTCCCATCCCTTGGCAGCAGATGCTCTAGGGTGAGGCTTTCTTGTTCTGCAGACCTTCAACAGTGATCTGAGTGCCAGTCACCTTCTTCACTGAAGAGAGCTTCTTGTTGTACTGGTTGTTATTGCTGATTACCAGCAGTGGAGGTGAGCCTATCTGTGTCAGGGGATACAATGTGTCAAAGCACACCAAATCTGATGTCCTCCAAGGCTTCTGTTAGGAGGCCAGGGTCTGTGAAGTTTGGGAAACCCTTGAAGACCACCTTGATGGAAAGGTCTGAGACAACAGCATAAGTGTAAAAAGGAAGTGAGAGCCCTGCTGCCTCACTTGTGATCTTCCTGAGGTCTTTGTCTTTTTAGAGCCAGACCCACACAATTTCATCTCCTGTGGCTACACAGTGAAGAAGGCTGTTGTTCACTGTTTGAGGCACTGCAGGAAAACTTTGTAGTTCTTCTTAACCTTCATGATGATGGGTGGAAGCCAATGCTCAAACTGTCTGGTAGGGAGTGCTGAGTAGAAGCTGGACACATCTTCTGTGAGTTGGTTTTTTGACTGGAGAGATGGTGACTACTTTCGTGACCAGAATTTTTTGTTGAGGAGAAAAGTTCTCAAGTCTAAAGTGACAATTACCTCATCGAGTGTGTTAAATGAAGTGTTCAAGGGTCACTGAATATTTTTCCAATTAGGAATACATGTCCATAATCAGTGTTTGAGGAATGGAGTTGCTGATATCATTAAGCCATCCTGTCAGTGGCACTTCAGACTTGCTTCTGTAAAACAGGCTGTGGTTACCAGAAGTTCATGCGGAAACACACTAATAAGTGCTGAAGGGGCCTTCAGAATGACACTGGTCCATTGGTGAAGGAAGAGGTATATGCAGATGAGACAAAGCCTCCTCATCTATGGAACCAAATGTTATCCAAATTGGAAGTCTTAAAGGCAGAAAAGGTGAGGGACTGATTTCATACTCAAAAAGCATTTCAGGTGAACTTGGGAAAAAACTAAAATCTTGTTATCTACAAGAATATAATCAATTGTCAAATAGCTGTGAACAATGCAGAGGAGGACTCTGACTTTGAAATTCATCCAGAAGATAATGAGTTTCCAGTGTAATTTAAATGGGACAGGACAGGACTTGTGAGTTTACAATGTCTTACCTCCTTTCAAAATTTTGTTCAATATCATATACTTTGTAATTACAGTTAATTGTAGTCATTACATTGTCTTCTTTTCTGTTAAGAAGGCTTTTTACTATTATGTAATGGTAATGTACAAAGATCCATCTCTACAGAAGCAAAACTCTGCAGATCCATGGGAACAGATGCAAAACTTGGTGAATCCAAATTATTTTAAGTTATAACTATTAAAAAAAATGCATCCTCAGTCTCAATAATGCCCATAAAATAGCTTGTGGAGATGAAGTTCTTCCCAATCCTGTTAAGACTACATCTGTATCTTGCAAACTTGGAGCATTCATAATCTCATAAACGTCTTGCCATAATACATAGTCTGCCATAGTCAATTAGGTCTTGCATACATTTCTAACTTGTAGTTGTTAATACTGTTCTTATTAGCCTAGTCACCTTTTGATTATTCATCCCCTTCATTCATTTAGGTGAGATATGACAAAACTTGTTGCAGTTGAAGGATCTCTTTCCCTTACTTTTGCAGTTGCAATAACCTGATCTGTGTCTACTGGCACCACAATTGAAACAATTTTTGTTTGGATCCCAAGCTGTATTTTTAGTACTGTATTTCTGTTACTTGAGTCTTTTGCATGTCTCTTCCTGGAGTTTCAAAACTTTTATTGCTGTAGCTTCTGTTATTTCTTTTCGGCAATGACTTCACAGTTCTTTCCTAATGTCTCATTTTTTCCTTAAATTCTTTTCCACCCCAAATGCCATAGAGTAGAACTCTTGCCCTTAATCATCTTCTGTTCAATCAATCACATACTTAAATAGTGAGTAACTACAAATACCAGCATGCATGGCAATTTTTTTTCATTACAATAAAGTATTCTTGAAGAGACTCTTCCTGTTTCTTTTTTTGCTAAGACAGCAGTTGCCTGATCTCCGCAGCAATTATTTTCATTGAATTCTTCTTGCAAAGCTTTCTTCAGTGCAGCCCTTGAAGTAAGGTCCTTCTCACCCTAAATAAAAAGGTTAGACAAACCTTCAAGCAATTTCTTGTGAAAATAAGCATTTGTAGTTCACTCCAACCCATTGCAAATGTTGTATCCTCAAAATCCATGATCCATGGCTTAATTGGACTTCCATCACTATAGGTAAATCATTTAACAGCACCCTTAGTGTTACACAATGAAACAGAAAATTTACATTGATTTCGTGAACGTGGTTGTGATGAAGCAAGCTGGGATCTCTTTAGTTCCTCTCTTTTTTTGTCATCTGCATCCTTAAATTTATTATATTTTGATTTTTGCCTAATTACCATTAACATGCATGAGTATAATCTGCACTTCCATAAAGAGAAAGGTTGGCCCTCACCCTTGAGGAATAAGCACCAGGTATAATTATGTGCTTAGTTTTGTGAAGTTAATTAATTTCCTAATTTATTTTGACCATTCCTAGTAAATATCTTTTGCTACAGATCATTATAGGGTGAAATCAGTAACATAGATTCTATTGTTGAGTTGTAAACAAATATAAATTCTGTAATAATTATAAACATTTGGAAGAATAACTACTAGGATTCTTAAAGTAGTTATTGGGCTCAATTCAAGAACATAAACACATCGAAATAAGTCTAACATCACCCCAGTTCCCAGAACTCCTGAAGATAGACATTGAATATGGATATTGTATCATAGATATGGTCCCTTTGCCTGTTAAGAGGTGTCACTAAACCCAGCCAAAGATGTGAACAACCATGCATGAGCAGCACCTATTAGATGGAGGGGGTCCGACACCCAATCAGTTCCAGTCATTCCACCAGGAAGGAGATACATGGCTCATGTTGTCTGTAGTTCAACCATGCCTAGACAGTCAATACTGCAGTTTGATCAAGTCCGCATTTTTACTTTGTGCCAGGAAGGGCTCTCAACAAGGGTAATGTCCAGGCATCTCGGAGTGAACCAAAGCAATGTTGTTCGGACATGGAGGAGATACAGAGAGACAGGAACTGTAAATGACATGCCTCGCTCAGGCTGCCCAAGGGCTACTACTGCAGTGGATGACTGCTACCTATGGATTATGGCCCGGAGGAGCCCTGACAGAAACACCATCATGTTGAATAACGCTTTTTGTGCGCCCACAGGACGTCATGTTATGACTCAAACTGTGTGCAATAGGCTGCATGATCCGTAATTTCACTCCTGACATCCATGGCAAGGCCCATCTTTGCAACCACAACACTATGCAGTGTAGTACAGATGGGCCCAACAACAAGCAGAATGGACCGCCCAGGATTGGCATCATGTTCTCTTCACCAATGAGTGTCTCATATGCCTTCAACCAGACAATTGTTGAAGATGTGTTTGGTGGCAACACAGTCAGGCTGAACGCCTTAGAAACACTGACCAGCAAGTGCAGCAAGGTGGAGGTTCCTGATGTTTTGAGGTGGTATTATAAGGGGCGACTGCTGGTCATGGAAGGTGCCATAATGGCTGTACGATAAGTGAATGCCAACCTCTGAGAGACAGTGCAACCATATTGGCAGCATATTGGCGAGGCATTCATCTTCGTGGATGACCATTTGCACCCCCAACACACACATTTTGTGAATGACTTCCTTCAAGATAATGACATCGTTCAACCAGTGTGGCCAGCATGTTCTCCAGACATGAACCCTATCAAACATGCCTGGGATAGATTGAAAAGGGCTGTTTATGGACGACATGACCCACCAACCACTCTGAGGGATCTATGCTGAATCACAGTTGAGGAGTGGAACAATCTGGACCAACAGTGCCTTGATGAACTTGTGGATAGTATGCCACAATGAATACAGGCATGCACTGATGCAAGAGGACGTGCTACTGGGTATTAGAGCTACCGGTGAGTACAGCGATCTGGACCACCACCTCTGAAGGTATCACTGTATGGTGGTACAAAATGCAATGTGTGGCTTTCATGAGCTATAATAAGGGTGGAAATGATGTTTATGTTGATCTCTATTCCAATTTTCTATACAGGTTCCGGAACTCTCGGAACCAAGGTGATGCAAAACGTTTTTTAATGTGTGTATTTGCAAACCCAGCCCTTATTCAGTTCCAAAATAAGTACCAGGTTTGTCAAAAGTATTGTTTGTATAACTATATCAGTTAATTTCATTATTTAAGCAAATGATTCAGCCTAACCTTTATGGTAGAAGGAACTGTTAAAAAGAAGGAATTTTTCAATGTATTCAGTTAATTGAATGAGTTATGATTAGATTAGATTAAATGTACTTTCATTCCAATTGATCCATAGTGAGGAGGTCCTCCAGGATGTAGAACGTGTCAGAAAAACAATGATACATGACAAATATTTACAACTGAAACAAATAAGCTAATTTACCTTGCAAAGATCGCATTAATGCACTGAATTTAAATTTTAAAAAAATGTTTTTTTTTAATTTATAAGGTAATAAACATATAATAGAACTACTACAAAATTTTCATTTACAATGAACACATTACTGCACCGAAATGGTGCAGAAGTTAGATACACAAGTCAGTTGGTTCTACTGAGAAATTCATCAATGGAGTAGGAGTTGGCCACCAATAAATCCTTTAGGCTTCTCTTAAACTGAATTTCATTGGTTGTTAAGCTTTTTATGGCTGCTGGCAAGTTATTGAAAATGTGTGTTCCTGAATAATGCACACATTTTTGTACAAGAGTAAGTGACTTTAAATCCTTGTGAAGATTATCCTTATTTCTAGTATTGATTCCATGAATTGTGCTGTTGGTTTGAAAAAGTGATATGTTTTTAATGAAAAATTTCATTAAGGAATAAATATATTGGGAAGCAGTAGTTAGTATCCATAGTTCCCTAAACAGGCTTCTGCACCACATATAACTCTTATTGCATTTTTGTGCCTGGAAAACTTTAGCTTGGCTTGATGAATTACCCCAAAAAATAATCCCATATGACATTATGGAATGAAAGTCAGCATAGTATGCCAGCTTTTCATTTTTATATCCCATATGTCTGACACAATTCACATTGTCAATACAGATTTGTTAAGATGCTTCAGCAGTTATGTGGTGTGCTCCTCCCAGTTGAATTTATTATCAAGCTGTAATCCCAAGAATTTAACACTGTCCACTTCTTCTATCTGCCTGTCATCATATGTTAGGCACCCCTTACAAGTTCTCAACTCCATGTAGTGTGTTTTTTCAAAGTTTAGTGACAAAGAATTGGCTAGGAACCAGTGATTGATGTCCACAAAAATTTTATTAGCTGGTCTTCCTAATACTACACTTGATTTGCTATTTATTGCAAAGTTTGTGTCATCGGAAACAAAACAAACTTGGCATCTGGTAATGTTACTGATGAAAGGCCATTGATATAGACAAGAGAAAGTAAGGGCCCTGAGATGGAACCTTGTGGGACCTCACATGTAATTAGTTCCCAGTTGGATGATTCCTGAAAGCTTAATACATGTCTCTTTCCTAATAAGACATAAGTTGTGAACCATTTTGCAGCATTTCCTGTTACACCATAATATTCTAATTTACTTAAAAGGATATTGTGATTTACACAGTCAAATGCCTTTGACAGATCACAAAATATACCAGTTGCCCACAATTTTTTGTCTAATGAATTAAGTACATTTACACTGTAAGTGTAGATAGCCTTCTAAATATCAGAACTGTTTCGGATTGAAAGATAAAGTTTTCTTTTTAGTTTCCAAGACACCTCTATTCCCTGAGTAATCCATCGCTTCTTTGTAGACTTTGCTCTAACCTTGGTTAGTTTTGGGGAAAAACAGTGTTCAACTAAGGTAAGCACTTTATTAGCAAAAGTGTTATATTTTTCATTCATGCCACGAGCACTGTAAACATCACTCCAGTGAACGTCTCTGAGGAGTGTCCTAAAATAATCAATTTTTCGCTTATTGATTACCCTATTGAGTTCAGATTTAACAGATTTTATATCCTGTTCAGCATTAACATTAAACATAGGGAACTGCATGTCATGGTCTGAGAGGCCATTGACTACTGGTTTTGTAATATACTTTTGTTCATTGGACTTTTCTATAAAGATATTATCAATGGCTGTTTGTGAGCAATTGGCTACGCTAGTGGGGAACTTTATAGCGGGAATTAAGTTGAATGATAGTGTTACTAACTCAAATAAGTTCTTATTGGGACAGTCTTTAAGGAAATCTACATTGAAGTCACCAGCAACCACTATTTCTTTGTTTTTGGTTGTTAAATGGGGCAGTACAGGTTCAAGGTGGTTTATGAGCAGATTAAAGTTACCTGCAGGTGCTCGATATACACTTAATATTATGAAGGATTTTTTGTGAAATTCTACTTCTGTTGCATATGCTTCCATATGCTGTTCTAGGCAAAATTTTTGAATGTCTATGTTCTTAAATTTATGACAGTTCCTGATAAATGTGGCAATTCCTTTCTCCATTTCTGCTCTACAAAAGTGAGATGTTAACCTAAAACACTTATAAAGTTCTATACCAGTGGTCACATGATGTTCAGAGAGGCAGATTATGTCAACTAGGTTTGAGGACTCTAATTCATCTATGCAGATAACTAATTCATTAATTTTATTTCTCAGTCCTCGAATATTTGGATGCAATAAAGATAGCTGACATTTCACACTGACTGAGTTAAAATTGGGTAGAGTTGAAATTTCTGCTGATTGTTGAAAATTCTTAACCAACAGCTGTTTATGCTGATGTAATAAACTAGAATTATGTTTTTTGGTTTCTTTCTCATGTTTTGATTGTAATTTCTGTAACTTAAACATCAAACAAAGTAGAGTTTCAATGCCTATTACTGTGAGGATATATAAAGGACAGATTTTTGGTCATGAGACAGTCAGTCCATGGCCGATTTTCAGAGGGGAATTAAGTAGTGTTTCAAGTAACTACAGTGCATCAATTTAACAGTGGAATAAGTGTAACACGAATAGGCTGTGTGTTAGATCAAGTAATGACAATGTCTGTTCAATTTTTTTGAGAAATAGTGTCACACGTACCTCATTATTCTGCAAGAACTGTGAACTGTGTGTTTAGATTTTGACTGTTCATAGATGTTCAGTGCAAACTATTGTAGCAGTATGCTGATGGTGCCTGCAACCTATTGATGAGGCTTATCAACATTTACAAATAGTGAACTGGCCATATAATTGTGCAATATTGGGAGTTTGTGAACAGTGAAAGTAAAGAACTGAAACACAATTGTGGAACTGTTGGCTACATCATTTTCAGTATTCAGTGTTGAACTTCCATCCCCCATTTTTCAGCCAGTATAACAATGCAGTACATTGACACCAAGGACTATCAATGAAGAAATAAAGCAGACAAACATCACATCTGGTGCCCTTTTGGGTGAGGGCTATTGTATTTGGACGTAATAAATAAGGACTTGTGAACTCGGAACAGTGAAAAGTGCAGTTTGAATGGAGTGACTGAATTTAAAGTATGTGTGGCACCAGTATTATTGAGAACAGTAAACAAACTAATTGATAGTGAAAAGTAATTACAGTATTGCAATAATTTGAAAGTGCATGAACAAGTAATGCAATAGGAAGCATCAACAACACAGCATAACAACAGAAGATCATTGTTCAAGGTTATAGAGGCAGCCATTACTAATGTTGGAGGCAGCAACCAAAATGGAATCTAGCTCGTCGGAGCAGCCATTATGGAGGACAGCCACAGCAACCAACTGGAAATCAAGCTCACTGGGGCAGTCATTATGAAGAGAAGCCACAGCAGCCAATCAGCGTGCCAGCTGGACTCAACCTACCTGATGTAAACAAGCATGTTTGGGATGAGTGGGAGTAACTACAGCAGCAGCAGGAGACGAGTGAATAAAAATAAGGTAATTCATAGCAAAACCCATTTTATATTAAGTGATACATAATGAGTGACCTTAACGAACAAGAGAAAACAGGGAGAATGGAAAACAGGGGAGTGATATGATTGATAACAAACCTGTGGAGGTTAAGTTTTTAAATGAACAGAAAGGCTTAATGGGGACTGATTCAGTACAATAGTGGTTATAAATCAGACATGAATGTAACTTTGAATGATGGGGATGAAAGTCATATTGTAGATGAGATGATAAAAGCATCATTGACCTTGTGTGGTGATGTGAGTGAAATTGGCGAAAATTGTTAAGGCTAAGGAGGAAGAATCTATTAGCAAAAGTCAGCAAAGGCTAAAGTTTATTGGCAGATGGAAAATTGGAAGCGATGTTAAGGCAAATTATGAGCAGTTTGAGTAGTATGAGTGTGAAAGAAGTAATTATTCAGTGTGGAAAATAGTATGTAAATGACATTAGCAGTATGAAACAGACATTAGTAGGGTGGAAAAATCTGTTATCTTCCAGAATTTAGTAAGATAGTAGATGTGCAGTGAAAGATTGTGATGAGAAGATAAGAAAGTAGTACAGGTTAGTAATGAGCAATTAACATTAATGGGTAGTAAATACACTCCTGGAAATGGAAAAAAGAACACATTGACACCGGTGTGTCAGACCCACCATACTTGCTCCGACACTGCGAGAGGGCTGTACAAGCAATGATCACACGCACGGCACAGCGGACACACCAGGAACCGCGGTGTTGGCCGTCGAATGGCGCTAGCTGCGCAGCATTTGTGCACCGTCGCCGTCAGTGTCAGCCAGTTTGCCGTGGCATACGGAGCTCCATCGCAGTCTTTAACACTGGTAGCATGCCGCGACAGCGTGGACGTGAACCGTATGTGCAGTTGACGGACTTTGAGCGAGGGCGTATAGTGGGCATGCGGGAGGCCGGGTGGACATACCGCCGAAATGCTCAACACGTGGGGCGTGAGGTCTCCACAGGACATCGATGTTGTCGCCAGTGGTCGGCGGAAGGTGCACGTGCCCGTCGACCTGGGACCGGACCGCAGCGACACACGGATGCACGCCAAGACCGTAGGATCCTACGCAGTGCTGTAGGGGACCGCACCGCCACTTCCCAGCAAATTAGGGACACTGTTGCTCCTGGGGTATCGGCGAGGACCATTCGCAACCGTCTCCATGAAGCTGGGCTACGGTCCCGCACACCGTTAGGCCGTCTTCCGCTCACGCCCCAACATCGTGCAGCCCGCCTCCAGTGGTGTCGCGACAGGCGTGAATGGAGGGACGAATGGAGACGTGTTGTCTTCAGCGATGAGAGTCGCTTCTGCCTTGGTGCCAATGATGGTTGTATGCGTGTTTGGCGCCGTGCAGGTGAGCGCCACAATCAGGACTGCATACGACCGAGGCACACAGGGCCAACACCCGGCATCATGGTGTAGGGAGCGATCTCCTACACTGGCCGTACACCACTGGTGGTCGTCGAGGGGACACTAAATAGTGCACGGTACATCCAAACCGTCATCGAACCCATCGTTCTACCATTCCTAGACCGGCAAGGGAACTTGCTGTTCCAACAGGACAATGCACGTCCGCATGTATCCCGTGCCACCCAACGTGCTCTAGAAGGTGTAAGTCAACTACCCTGGCCAGCAAGATCTCCGGATCTGTCCCCCATTGAGCATGTTTGGGACTGGATGAAGCGTCGTCTCACGCGGTCTGCACGTCCAGCACGAACGCTGGTCCAGCTGAGGCGCCAGGTGGAAATGGCATGGCAAGCCGTTCCACAGGACTACATCCAGCATCTCTATGATCGTCTCCATGGGAGAATAGCAGCCTGCATTGCTGCGAAAGGTGGATATACACTGTACTAGTGCCGACATTGTGCATGCTCTGTTGCCTGTGTCTATGTGCCTGTGGTTCTGTCAATGTGATCATGTGATGTATCTGACCCCAGGAATGTGTCAATAAAGTTTCCCCTTCCTGGGACAATGAATTCACGGTGTTCTTATTTCAATTTCCAGGAGTGTATATAGAAGAGAGAAAGAAACTCTGTGATGACTAAAGTAACAGGGTGGAGGCTTCCGAGAAACAGTGTAAAGACGAAGTCAAAGCAGCCAGGAAATTTTGTGGTGAAAACAGGGTTAAACTTGAGAACCAAATCAATCAGACTAAAAATGATTTAGAAGCGGAGATAGAAACCAAGTGTGCAGTAGTGGTAGAGGAAAAACTGGTAAAAGTAAATAAAAATGTAGACTCAAAATTGACTGAAATTGAGAAAGAGGTGGAAGAGGTACAAAGTCTAAAGCATAGAATGTGTAGTGTCCCAAACAATCCTTGATTTGTTACTTGTAAGAAATGTAATAATTTTGGACCACATGGAGAAGTGCATTCACTGGATTTCAATACAGAATTTAATGATTTGCCTGAAACATGGACTAACAAAGAAAAAATGTCATTTGTGAGAGGTTTTTTGAAAGGGGATGGTTATGGATGGGCAGCTAACGTAGCTGATAGTTGTAATTCGTGGCACGGCCTTAAGAAAGCATTTTTAGATGAATACTGGTCCAAAGAGAAGCAGCAGAGAATTTTCAGTGAATTCTGAGGAGGAGAGATATTTGACTCTAGGACGTGTATTGTGAAAGGTTTCTGGCAGTTTTGGATAAGAAAACTGAAATACTTGGACAAAGAGCTAGGTAGTGAATCAATAATTATGGGTTTAGAAACTAAGTTGCCTCATAAAGTTAGAGAATTGCTTGTACCTGTCTATAGGGGTAATATTAGTGAATTTTTGAATTATGTTGATAGAGTGGAGAGGGTGAAGTCCTCAGTGGAAGACTGTAGGAGGAATTTTGCTGATAACAATTAATCAGGGAGAGAGTTTCAGGTAAATAGGATGAACAGACTTAATTCTACTACACAATCAAGGAATGGTTGGGTGGAAGATAGCCAGAATGAGCACAGAAATGGTAGGAGAAATTCAAGAAACAGAAATGGAGGACAAGATAGTAATTCTGGATCCAATCATTTAAACTAAATAATGTTCCAGTTTTGGCTTGCATTAGTGGAGGTAGTGATGAAGAGCCACATGTATATAAATGTGCTGCAATCACTGGTTAGGGTAATGTAAATGATACTAGTACGATGAGTGTAAATTCTAATTCTTGTGAGATGTTGAATGATGGTGTGTGTAGCTATGTTTATCCTATAAAAAGAGAGGAGGAAGTCGCTACAGTACAATTAAGTGGTGAAATGGAGTGTGTTACTGTCACTCAGGATGTCAAAAGCATCATAATGGATGATAATTTTTTAAGAGAACGTAAGGAATTCAGGTGTATTGCTTTGTGGTCTAATGCTGGAAACAAGGATCAACTAATTATCCAAGTATTTTATGAGAATGAAAGTGACAGTGGGTCTGATTCAGACAGTAGTTGTAATGATGATAGCAATGACAAATCCAGTAGTGATAAGAATGAGGTATATGTATTTATCATTGATAATGATGGCAATGTGTTAAGTAAATAAAGAATAAAGGAGGATAATATCAGTCCTAGAGTTTAATGAGAGTGGTAATGAGGAAGAGGACCATGCTATCTGTCATTTGAATGTGTCTGATAATCAATTCTGTAATCAGGGAGAGTATTAATGAGGATTTGTTGTATGAAGATCACGTGTTAAAAGTAAAAAGGGGGTGTGGCACCCTGTAATGACAGCAAGTGTATAAGGTATACATGTTAAGTGTTTACAGGACAATGGTAGTGATTTGAACAGCATTTAGCAGGCATTTTTTAAATCTATTAAGAACACAGAGGGTGTGGTAGTGATGCACATTTCTGGGAAAAAAAATTATTAGTGCTACTGGTAAGCTATCAAAGAGTGTGAAACAAGAGGTACTATTAACTGTGGAATTGGCAGGACAGCTGTTGGAGAACAATTTCTTGGCAATTCAAAATCTCAGCATTGATGAATGCGGGAATAATTTCTTGTGCAGATGGTATGTAAATAGTGATTTTGCTAGTGGTAAGTTTAGTTTTAAGTGCAACAGAAGCTGATGTTGTTGTTGTGGTCTTCAGTCCAGAGACTGGTTTGATGCAGCTCTCCATCCTGTGCAAGCTTCTTCACCTCCCAGTACCTACTGCAGCCTACATACTTCTGAATCTGCTTAGTGTATTCATCTCTTGGTCTCCCTCTATGATTTTTGCCCTCCACGCTGCCCTCCAACACTAAACTGGTGATCCCTTGATGTCTCAGAACATGTCCAACCAACCGATCCCTTCTTCTAGTCAAGTTGTGCCACAAGCTCCTCTTCTCCCCAATTCTATTCAGTATCTCCTCATTAGTTATGTGATCTACCCAACTAATCTTCAGCATTCTTCTGTAGCACCACATATTGAAAGCTTCTATTCTCTTCTTGTCTAAACTATTTATCGTCCATCTTTCACTTCCATACATGGCTACACTCCATACAAATACTTTCAGAAACGACACCTAAATCTATACTCAATGTTAACAAAATTTTCTTCTTCAGAAACGCTTTCCTTGCCATTGCCAGTCTATATTTTATATCCTCTCTACTTTGGCCATCATCAGTTACTTTGCTCCCCAAATAGCAAAACTCCTTTACTACTTTAAGTGTTTCATTTCCTAATCTAATTCCCTCAGCATCACCTGACTTTATTCGACTACATTCCATTATCAAAATGGCTCTAAGCACTATGGGACTTAACATCTGACGTCACCAGTCCCCTATACTTAGAATTACTGAAACCTAACTAATCCAAGGACATCTCACACATCCATGTCCGAGGCAGGATTCAAACCTGCAACCGTAGCGGTCACGTGGTTCCGGACTGAAGCGCCTAGAACCGCTCGGCCACAACGGCCGGCATTCCATTATCCTCGTTTTGCTTTTGTTGATGTTCATTTTATACACTCCTTTCAAGATACTGTCCATTCCATTCAACTGCTTTTCCAAGTCCTTTGCTGTCTCTGACACAATTACAATGTCATCAGCAAACCTCAAAGTTTTTATTTCTTTTCCCTGGAATTGTAATACCTAGTACAAACTATTCTTTTGTTTCCTTTATTACTTGCTCAATATACAGATAACATTGGGGGTAGGATACAACCCTGTCTCACTCCCTTCCCAACCACTGCTTCCCTTTCATACCCCTTGACTATTACAACTGCCATCTGCTTTCTGTACAAATTGTAAATAGCCTTTCGGTCCCTGTATTTTACCCCTGCCACCTTCAGAATTTGAAAGAGTATTCCAATCAACTTTGTCAAAAGCTTTCTCTAAGTCTACGATCCTAGAAATGTAGGTTTGCTTTCACTTAATCTTTCTTCTAAGATAAGTTGTAGGGGTTAGTATTGCCTCACGTGTTCCAACATTTCTACGGAATCCAAACTGATCCTCCCCGAGGTCGGCTTCTATCAGTTTTTCCATTTGTCTGTAAAGAATTCGCATTAGTATTTTGCAGCCGTGACTTATTAAAATGATAGTTCGGTAATTCTCACATCTGTCAAAACCTGCTTTCTTTGGGATTGGAATTATTATATTCTTCTTGAAATCTGAGTGTATTTCACCTGTCTCATAAATCTTGCACACCAGATGGTAGAGTTTTGTCAGGACTGGTTCTCCCAAGGCTGTCAGTAGTTCTAATGGAATGTTGTCTACTCCCGGGGCCTTGTTTTGCCTCAGGTCTTTCTGTGCTCTGTCAAACTCTTCATGCAGTATCATATCTCCCATTTCATCTTCATCTACATCCTCTTCCATAATATTGTCCTCAAGAACATCACCCTTGTATAGACCCTCTACATACTCCTTCCACCTTTCTGCTTTCCCTTCTTTGCTTAGAACTGGGTTCCCATCAAAGCTCTTGATATTCATGCAAGTGGTTCTCCATTCTCCAAAGGTCTCTTTAATTTTCCTGTAGGCAGTATCTATCTTACACCTAGTGAGATAAGCCTCTACATCCTTAGATTTGTCCTCTAGCCATCGCTGCTTAGCCATTTTGCACTTCCTATCGATATCGCTTTTGAGACATTTGTATTCCTTTTTGCCTGCTTCATTTACTCCAATTTCATATTTTCTACTTTCTTCAATTAAATTCAATATTTCTTCTGTTACCCAAGGGTTTCTACTAGCCCTCGTCTTCTTACCTATTTGATCCTCTGCTGCCTTCACTATTTCATCCCTCAAAGCTGCCCATTCTTCTTGTACTGTATTTCTTTCCCCCATTCCTGTCAATTGTTCCCTCGTGCTCTCCCTGAAACTCTGTACAACCTTTCAGTATCTCCAGGGTTCTTCCATGTATACAACCTTCTTTCATGATTCTTGAACCAAGTGTTAGCTATGATTAAGTTATGCTCTGTGAAAAATTCTACCAGGCGGCTTCCTCTTTCATTTCTTAGCCCCAATCCATATTCACCTACTATGTTTCCATCTCTCCCTTTTCCTACTCTCGAACTCCAGTCACCCATGCCTACTAAATTTTCGTCTCCCTTCACTACCTGAATAATTTATTTCATCTCATCATACATTTCATCAATTTCTTCATCATCTGCAGAGCTAGTTGGCATATAAACTTGTACTACTGTAGTAGGCATGGGCTTCGTGTCTATCTTGGCCACAATAATGCGTTCACTGTTTGTAGTAGCTTACCCGTACTCCTATTTTTTCATTCATTGTTAAACCTACTCCTGCATTACCCCTATTTGATTTTGTATTTATAAGCCTGTATTCACCTGACCAAAAGTCTTGTTCCTCCTGCCACCAAACTTCACTAATTCCCACTATATCTAACTTTAACCTATCCATTTCCGTTTTTATATTTTCTAACCTACCAGCCCGATTAAGGGATCTGACATTCCACGCTCCGATCCGTAGATCACCAGTTTTCTTTCTCCTGATAACGACATCCTCTTGAGTAGTCCCCGCCCAGAGATCCGAATGGGGGACTATTTTACCTCCGGAATATTTTACCCTAGAGGACGCCATCATCATTTAATCATACAGTAAAGCTGCATGCCCTCGGGAAAAATTACAGCTGTAGTTACCCCTTGCTTTCAGCCGTTCACAGTACCAGAACAGCAAGGCCATTTTGGTTAGTGTTACAAGGCCAGATCAGTCAATCATCCAGACTGTTGCCCCTGCAACTACTGAAAAGGCTACTGCCCCTCTTCAGGAACGACACGTTTGTCTGGCCTCTCAACAGATACCCCTCCGTTGTGGTTGCACCTACAGTACGGGGGGAGGAGAAGCTGATATGAAGTATCATTTTTGGAAGGTATGGACAAGTGTGTGCTTATTGAATTAGTTTTGATGACTGGGCAAGTTACTGAGGAAGAAGAAAAGAGAGTAAGGTTGGAAATAATAAAGAGAGGAGGATTAATTGCAAATAATCAATGGGAGGAATTAACAGGTGTTCTCCTGAGCAATTGTAAGGCATTTTCAGGCAGGCTAAGTTTGGTAAAAGATTTTGAGTGCAAATTAAATCTTAAGGATCATGAACTGTTTTCAAGAAGCCTTATATCATTCCATTTCCAAAAAAGGAAGCTGTGAGAAAAGAAATTCAAAAGATGGTCTCATGGGGGATTATTGAAAGGTCAATCAGCAGGTATAATAACCCACTTGTGGTTGTAAAGAAGAAGAACAGTGGTGTCAGGTTGGTTTTGCATGTCTGGAAGTTCAATGAAATCTTAGTAGGGGATCTTTTGGGCTCGAAATTTGTCTAGATGGTCGTCCTCAAAGAGCTGATTTCTAAATGAGAGTCAAACGCGCTGTGATTTAAGAAATTCTTTGTACATTCTCGCATATGATTCATTTTCCGTAAAAGGAAATTTACCTTTAAAGTAATGCTTTTCAAACCACCATTTGTGACCTGTTAGTAATTGGTTCATTTCAGCAGTTGCCAGGGAGTGCCAGATAACAGGTATCGCTGCGCTTGCGCAGCTACGATGATGCAGCAGTTGAAGCTAGTTAACAGAGTGAAATTAAACATGTCATCTCAAATAAATTGACTGCCTCAATGCAAAAGATTAAGAAAAGCCAACTCGCTTTAGAAAACTGACAAAAATAACTTCACTGTTCTGCAAGGCGATTAATGCTTGACTGTCAGAAAGGTGGAAATAAAACCCGAAACCAGTAACATATTTTAGCCTTATGTAATTATGCAAACGTATTTTAATTCATTTGATAGCTCCCGGCCACAGAAATCCATTTTGTCTGCATTTAATGTGAGAGCAATAAATGAAGAGGAAACAGCAAAATCACTAAATGTAAACACAGGTCACATGGAAACTAACCACCTCTCACTACACCTCAGACTGCTCTGTGGATCAGCCCCGGATCTCTGATATTTCAGAACCGGGGCAATATTAGATAGTGGCACCTAGCCACACATCTGTAGCCAAAAGTGAGAGAAGGTACTACTAACATACAACCCAACTGCGCATGCACAAGAGCACGCCCGCAACTGATCGAATGAATCTAATGTAAACAGCTGTCATGTCATGCTCATTGGAGGCAATTTGTTGTTAGGAAGCACTGCATAGTCTTCCTAAAACCGTTGACAAACTTTGCTGTTGGCAGACACTTCTATGAGCACTGTGTTTTGTTGTTGTACATAGCGTATTACCTATGCGACTTAAGGGGTTTTCTTTTTCCCCATGTTTTGTTGCTGCAGTATTATTCCGTAGAAGCAGGATACAGTAATATCCTTTGTTAGAGTGTTGGTTCTTACCAGTCAAAATCACAAAAATTTAACTGAAAATTAAAACAATGAAAAATTCCTAGAATTCTAAAAAACTCCTGGATTTTTCCCAGTTTTCTCCTGGATGAAAAAATTTCCGGATTTTTCCTGAATCTCCCAGTTGTCCCGGGTCGTATACATCCTGCAAGTGCTTTGCATCTATTTCTGAAACTAAAGGAATATTTGGGTGGAAAGCAGTTTGCAAAGGAGTAAGTAGTGACACCCTGGATCAAATCTTTGGTGGTAGATGTCGCATGTTGCAATTAAGACCTTGACATCTATTTAGACTACAATGGAAAATACAGTAAGGTACTGTAACTTGGTAAACAAAGTTTAGTGTTGATATCATTCATTCTTATTTAGTTATGCCAAGGTGTTTGTTACTTTCTGCATAACCCTTATTGTATTATTTGTCATCAGGCATGATGAGGAGGAAACCACCACATTAAGTAGAACCCAAATATTTAACTGTACATATACAGTCTAGTATAAATGAAAAAAAGAAAAGAGTCAGTGTAGAAATCTTACAAAGAATCCTAATTTTAAGACTTTAGACAGAAATACCGCATTTTAGTGCACTTGAACATAAATGCATTAGGTACAACCAATAGTAATGGTAGAGTGAATAAAATTGATTGACTGCAGATTTTACTGTCAGAATGCAAAAGTATTAAAATTATTTAGTTTACATGACCATTGGCTTACAAAAGATTGTCACAATTTCAAATAAGCTAAACAATTTCAGTGTAGCCTCAAGTTTCTATAGAAGAAATAGTACCCATGCAGGCTCATGCATACTTGTAAATAACTCTTTAGAATACAAACTGAAGGATGATTTCAATTTTCTAAATGAAGAAAGTGTATTTGAAAGATGCTCAGTTGAATTGGGAAAACAAAATATTGTCATTATATCAATATACAGAATTCCAGGTGTAGCAGTAATAAAATTATTTTTACTAGAGTTCATGGGTCATTTACAGAAAGTCAGTAATGACACAAAGAAAAGGATTTTAATAGCCACTGACTTCAATATAAATTTATTAACTGAAAACAATGACTCAATACAGTTCATGAATCTAATCCAAAAATTTTGGTTCAAGGCAAACTTCACAGAATTCACAAGAAAAAATGACAATACACAAACCTGTACCGACAATATTCTAACAAATTATAAATTTGATAATGCAAGGAAGCTATGTGAAGATTTAAGACTTCCAGCCCATTCCACTTCGTTTAATAAAATGACTAATACAAATGAACAAAGTACTAGAAAAACTTAAAGCAAAAGACATTTTACTGTTGAAAATTTAAAATTGTTCTGCTCTAAATTAGAAGAAGTGGAGTGGCTAGCCCACGATGAGATTCCAATCTCTGTGCATTTTAACACATTTTTTGAAAAAAATTTTACACATAGAGTGTGCCAGACAAAAGTGTCTAATAAGATCAATTGGATCACTGATGGAATAAAAACATCCAGTAAAAAAAAAGACAACTGCAAAAGGAACTAAAATACACCAAAGATCTTATTTTCATTACCTATGTTAAAGAGTAAAAAATCATATTTAAAAGGATAGTGAAAGCAGCAAAAGAAATGTTTAATAATAAATACATCTTGGCTCATGGAAACAAATCAAAGGCAGTATGGTCCATCGTAAAATCAGAACTGGGCATTAGAACTGGCACCAAAGATATTTTCAAAATTACGATGGGGAGTAAAATTGTAACAAACCTGGCTCAGATGTCAGAGTCATTCAACACTGTTTTTATAAATGTATATATATAAGATGTAAATGTACTTGCTTATGCAAAAAAAAGTGCATTTGAGACACAAGGCAGAAGAATACTTTGACAAAGTTGAGAAAATTTCAATTAAAGACGTAGAGAAAACTATATTAAAGCTAAAAAACAAAAATTCTGCTGAGTGGGATGGCATACCTACCAAAGCAGTTAAAGCAGCTGCCAGGATAATAGCTCACCTCTTTGCTCAGTAGTTAATAAATCACTCAAAGAAGACCACTTCCCACATGTCCTAAGGTATGCAAACGTAAAACCTTTCTTTAAAAAAGGCACAAGAGAAGATATTTGGAACTACCACCCAATCTCTATTGTCCCGATTTTTTTCAAAAATATTTGAAAAAGTGCTGGTAGTACAAATTAAAAAATTTATAGAGAAATCAAACATAATTTCAGATAATCAATATAGCTTTCAAAAATACAAGAGTACAATACAGGCCACTAATGAGTTTGTGAAAAAAATCAGTTCTGCCTTAAACAAGTCGAAAAAAGTTGTAGGATTTTTCTGTGATCTCAAGAAAGCATTTGATTGTGTAAACCATCATTTGCTCCGGTATAAAATGGAAAGATACGGAATTGGTGGTTGTGCTTTAGGGTGGTTCAGGACGTAACTCATGAGCAGAGAACAAAGGGTAGTTATATCATCAAGTAAGGGAAATTTCTTCTCTGAATGGATGATTATTTAGCAAGGTGTTCCATAAGGCTCCATTCTGGGTTCAATTTCCTTTTTACTGTACATAATTGATCTACCCCTGAACTTAAATTGACATTCAGTTTTGTTCGCTGATGAGACTTCTGCCCTTGTTGAAAGCAATAACCTCAAACAAACTCCTTCAACTGTCGCAAAACTATTAGACAGTTTGTAAAACTAGTTTCAATTAAAAGGGCTTTGACTGATTATAGGGAAAACACAAATGCTGCAGTTTAAAACTAAAAACTCTAAGGTAAAAGAATTCCACATTAGTTGTAGAAACCTCGAACTGAAAGAAGCAAACTATGTTTATTTTTTAGGCATGCATTTGGACCAAAATATATCCTGATCTTCACACAAAGTATTTAGCCAGTAAATTAAACAGCCTGATGTACGCAAAGAAGATTCTGTCATATTCAACTAGCATGGATTCAAGAAAATAGTTTATCGCAGCTACTTTGAATCAGTTATAAGGTATGAGATTATTTTTTGGGGAGGCACAAGCAAAATGACTAGAATCTTAAAATTACAAAAATCAATTGTTAGAAATATGTCTAATGCAAAACCAAAATTATCCTGTTGACTACTGTTAATAAATTAAAGATATTAAGTGCTCCATGTTTGTACATTTATGAACTGATTGTTTTTGCATACAGTGGCACCAAGTTATTCATAGACAATAACTTTCAACATCAGTACAATACTAGGAACAAGGACAATTTCATGCTTCCCACTCATAGATTAAAGCTGTTTCCACAAACTCCTGAATACATGCACATGAAAATTTACAACTTTCTAAAAAAGAAACAAATCCTCGGCATGGAGCTAGGGCAACTGAAGCAAAAACTACAACAATTTGTAATAGAGAAATGTTATTATTCCTTAGATGAATTTCTTAATGATAATGTGACAATCTGAGCAAGAAAGCAAGTGGCTGAAACACTTTGTTAATTAAGCTTAGAAGCTTTATGTCTAATAAATGACTCTAATAATTATTCTCTCTTTTTAGAGTAATGCTGTTGTTAGGCTGCACACAGTCTCCAATAACTTTAAACATCAGTAAAATACTAGGAACAAGGACAATTTCATGCTTCCCACTCATAGATTAAAGCTGTTTCCACAAACCCCAGAATACATGCACATGAAAATTTACAACTTTCTAAAAAAGAAACAATAATTAATAATTATTGTTTTTGCATTACACATCAATTGTAATTGCAGTACTGGCGAATCCCCTGCACATTAAATCTTGTGCTTTAACTCTGTATGTTATGTGACAATAAAAATTCTGATTCTGGTCTATTGCCAGATGTTACTTTTTAATTCTATTTTATCATATGGACTTGTCTTTCCATTACTGAAAGTATCTTTTGTATTTACATTTCTTCTGAGCTAGATTTTGAAGTGTTTGCTTTCCTTTTTAAGTATTAGCGTATCCTGTCCATTTTTTATCTGTGACATCATAATTACTGTCTTTATCAGGCCATATTTGAATTACAACCAGTGCTGTTTTTCTGGGGGAATGCTGGGGGATGCGTACCCATAAACTTTTTCGTTGACAAAATAATTTTTTTATGATATTGAGAACTTGGAAGAGTGTCAAAGATTTATTTCACGGATGTAAATTTGTTATTTCATTTTTTCGTGTTTGTAAATGCAATATGAACGATACCAGTGCAGTTTGTGGTGGGAAAAGTGATGTCATTGACTGTTTCAAGCATTTCGAAGCTGCAGCAACTGTTCTCGACAACTGAATTACTGACAGCCAGTTCAACAAGCATGTAGTGCCCTCACCCACTAATAGTGGGCGATGGTAGTGCTAAATGGATATGCATACACTCAAACACTGAGCTACCAATAGATGTCTTCATGGTCCTGCTACATGATGATGTTGATGACGTCATGGCTGAAAGCAGATGGGTGGTATCCCATGCTTCAGTTATAAGTAATTTTTGCTGTGTTATATCCAATGTCGGAGTACCCTCAAACTTTTTTTTTAGAAAAAAAGCACTGATTACAACAGTATGAAGTACACACAAGGTATATGTGT